>NC_133503.1:148245000-148870000 GCF_049354715.1 Callithrix jacchus
GCACAAGCATCATGTGCCATGCTTCTGGACGAACAGCACTGCAAAGCCACATGGGTCAGCCTTTTTACTATTAGTATTTCATTTTGTTGGTTTGTTTAAATATGCTGAAAATGTAAAGATGAGTTACAAAGGAGTAAAGCTGAATCCATTCGAGGTACTTATCACAGGATGGAGGTGTTCTGTTTGGTTTTTAAAGCCATTTCAATTATTTTTTTGAGGCTGTGAACGTATACAGAAAACAGGAGAGCTATGTGGACTTTCGCCACTTGACAACATATACTCAGTGTAAACCAAACCTTTTTAACCTCTCTCTCATACAAAACCAGAAAAAAAAGAACTAAAAAAGAAAATAAAATAGAGGAGAGAAAGAAATAGGGAAAAAATAAAAAACACACAAACTTTCACAACATGACAATTTAGTCTGCAACGCAATATAACTATACACATATAATACCGGTGTGGCTCTGTTCTTTAAGTTAAAAAGGGTACAAAGGCAGGCTCAAGTAAAAACAAACCATCCCTCCCATCCCCACCCCCCCACCCCATTCATACAAGATCTATCAACCAAACCTCTCCCGAACCAACATCATCAGTTTCTTTTTGCCTTTGTAGATTTGTTTCAGGTTGTCAATAAACTGTGTAAACTGAATGTGTCCATCATGCGCCATTAAGAAGGTCTCTCGAGCTTTGCTAAGGAACTCTATAAACTCACTATAGTGCCGAGGACTGATGTGTGTGAGCCGTGAGTGCGTTGTGTTGATGTAAGCCCCGATCGTGGCATCCAAGAGTTGCCTCAAGGGGGCTTTGTCCAGTGACATGAGCTTACCAGAGTTCCTTCTCCCATGAAGTCCCACCATTCCAGGAGTGGTCAGAGTGCATCTGCGCAAAATGTCTGACAGTACCGTTGCACACTTGACACTCTTGACCACCAGAGGTATTATAGCTGCAAGCTCATTTTTGCCAAGGGAGTGGCTAAGCGCACAGGCCCACAAAACGTCATTAATGGCAGGGTGTGTGTCCTGATTGTAGCTCAGGTTGAGATGGGTCATGGCCAGGGTGGCCAGCTTGTAGGCCCTCATGGGGTACCCACGGTGCTCCATGTACCGTGCTATTGTAAAGAGCTGTGTATAGCTCATGCCGGTCGTAGCAGCGTCGAGAACAATTTGGTACGCTGTCTCAAAAGCTATGTGATCCTTTTCACAAAGGGTTAGCGCAGAGAGGGCACAGTTCTGTGGATCCTTCATGGCACACTGCAGTGCAAGTGTCCGGGCGCTGCTGGCCAGCTTTTCCTGCTGGTGGCAGTCCAGGTGGAGGCGGACAATGGTGCTGTTTGACATCACAGTAGTTGCAACTATACTTGTGGCCTCAGTGGGAGTAAAGAGAGTAAACCAGCTCTGCATGATGCTGTCCAGGGCATAAACCCCTGCAAGGAACACAAACAGGCCCTATTACTGACAAGGAGACTGGCCAGAGGTCCTGCCTTATTTCCACTTTTACAACCAATGCTTATATTGTTAGCCAACACAGGACATGAGCTAGGCTAGAAAATCCTGTAAGGTAATGTGCCTGGGAGAAACCTTTAAGAATAAGGTTATTATGAATTGTTATTCAGTGAAATGCCTGAAATTTCCTGAAACATGAACTTCCTATAATAAAGAACCAACCCTCTTGGTAGCTGGTATTTGTACTGTGCTGCTTGCCATTTCAGACAACGGCTTTTTGCTAATGAGTTCTAGTTCACTGGGGCTTCCTGTCAGAATCTGAGGCTCAAAAATTGCAACCCTTACCAAAACAGAGACTGTACATGGCGTGTGTGCTTATGTGTAAGGTAAAAGCATACATAATACAATTTTAAAGCACACAAAGAAGCTGGAAATTGTGGCCCACAATCAAGAGAAAAAACTCAATAGAAGCAGACCTACAGATGAATCAAATGTTGAAAATGGCTGACTGTGTCTTCAAAATAACCACTTTTAAGTTCATAGACCCAATATGCCTTACTTGTAGGAAGATCCTAAAAGTGAATGATTTTAAGAGAAGGTACCAGATCTCAGAGAAAAATGTTTATGTCTTGGGGCAGGGGTAGAGAAGTTATGTGGCAGTTCTTAAATTAGTATTATCTTTGTATTGCTTCACTAAAGCATGACTTTAATAATGTAGAGATAATCTTTATATTGAGATAAACTACCCTTTTTCCAAAATAACAAACCATATACATTAGTGCAAAAAAAAACAGTAATAATTTTATAGTATATGCTCTATAATATCTAAACACTGGGATGGCAGCGTTTTATCAGCATCAAGTATGTAACCCTTTCTGATGCAAATAAGAAAAAAGAACGTTTAACCAACATTTATTTTAAACAGCAACCATTTGTTTCTATTGGCATTCTTACTGGGAATGTAGTTTTCTTCTGAACTGATCTACTGCTGCAGTGGGGAAATAGCTGAAGGGCCTCACAAATGGCAGCTTATGGGCAGCCAGGGAATCTTCTTATGGCCAGCAACAACTGCTTACACATCTGGAAGCTCACCTAAACCACACCCAGTGGTCATCATTTCTCTGCTGGATACCACGATGTACGCCTTCAGATGATAAAGAAGAAACAGTGCTACCAGGTAACTAGATGAATGAGCTAAATAAAAATAGTTTACTGACTTATACCATTTAAAATAAGAGGTTGGAACGTCACAAATGTGATCATTTCAGAGTTGAAAAATACAATTATGTATAACTGAAGATTAGGGTTATGGGGCTGGGGAGAAGGGAGCCCTTGTAGACTGCAAGAAGGAGCAGTAGCCTTGGAGAGGTCAAGGTAAAAGACTGAAAATGTTCATGTGTCTGAACTGACAAGTTAAATACTACCATGAGGCATCTGGGAAAGCTTCTGCTCCAGAGTTTACCTACCGACTTCAGTAGCACATGTTACCAGCCACCTCACCATCTCCCGCCGTCGCCAATTTAAGGTTGACAGTGTCATTCGCATAACCTATAAAAACAGGGTAACTAAATGTTTGGAAAATTATCCTGAGTCAATGAAAAAAAAACAAAAGGGATAAACTATAAGGCCTATCTACTGTCTACCACAAGGAAGATGAAAGCATGATTTAGAGCAAAACTCCACATATGAATTTGGATCTGTCCATGGCTACCCCAGGTGGCCTTGTCACAGCCACATTCTCCTCCTGGCAAGAGGCCCACTGACCAGATGTGGTATCTGAATCAGTTACTCTATCTTTTCTCAGCCACAAAATCACAGGGCTGGACTGGAGCATTAAACACAGCCCATGCCCTTTCTCCCTCCCTGGATTTAACATTCCATAGTTTGATTTCTGTGGTTCCTGTGAATTCATTCTAACCAGGAACTCTAAGGAGGAAAAAGAGGTATTTTAAAATAATCATTTAAGTTATTCCTTCAATCTCTGGTTGTTCTTTTTTGGTGACCTTGGAAGTACCAGGTTTACAGGGGAAAAAAATCATCCTTAATATCATTAGCGATTGGATTTTGTTTTTTTTGTTTCCTAACAAGAAGTCCCTAAATAAACATATCTACCTCTTTGTACTTCCCCCATTCTTTAAGATTCAAAATATCCAGGGACATCATATCCCCAAAGGCCCAGTGGGATTCCTTTTTAGGTTCTGGAAATACCAAGGGCCTATAAGATTCCTTCTTAGGTTCTAGAAAGCATGAGGCAAGGACTAAGCTCTCATGCATCTCATATTTACCAAGAATTCCAAATAGTAACCAGAAAGCTCATGCTAATGGTTCTTTCTGCATCACCTCTAAGGTGAGGCAAATGGTGACAAAAATTAGCCAAATAACAAGAATTAAAAAAAAAAAAAACACTTCTGATTTGCCATTGTGTAGCTTAAAAGCAATCCTCTAAACCCTTTGCTTGGTACAGTACTCTACATTACAGTGGTAGGTGCATTTTTCTGTGATCCTAGTATTTAAACATTATTAGTCACTGTAAGGGAGAATCCCTAACTAAAATATCAGATTATTATTCAAGCAGGGGATATACTCCCCATACTTTAGGTAAATGGGGTATAACAATTTTGTTCATTGCTCTTTAATGGGAAAAAAGTAAATGTTAATAGAGATGCCACAAGAAAAATAGAAACAAACTTTTTAGTTCCTGGTTTATACTGTAATCTGCTCAGAAACTATAAGGAAGCAAACATCTATCTACATGACTAACTCAAAATGTTCTTGGTATTCTGTTCTGCTGAAATCTAAAACTGGACTCTGGCCCAATCACCCCTCCTTTACCTATTTTTCTCAGAGTTATTAAAAGGAGCTATAACTGCTCATCTATTATGAAAATGTAAACATCAATAAAAATGTATACTTCCTCTAAAAATTTAACCCTGGCAAGTGAATTTTCACTATACATGCTAGCTTTATTTAAGTCTCTTGTTAGCAATAATTCTTCTCCCTTCACTCAAAGGATAAGCAGTGTTATTAAGGCTGCAATTCAGAAAATGATTTTTGTAATTGAAAGACACAAATTAGCCTTCTAAATGTACAGTCCCTGCACCTTACATAGCAGTCTGGTTCAGCTGGGAGCGACCATGGCTCTGAAATACAGTTCTTTTCTAACGTGTAACAGATTTGTACTCCAAAGAGTCATTTACCTGCACTCAAAAATCCAATCCAACAAAAACAACCCTAAGAGGTGCCTTTATTTAGCAGTCTTTGATGTCCCAGGAAAGACTACCAGTCATGTACCTGCAGGCCCAGCTCCAGAGACACTTTCAAAAGAGTGATGTCTGGCAAACTGTCCATGAGAGTTGCTATTTTAAATGCATCTTGGGCAAGCTTGAAGATATGTGATGAGGAGTGAATGTTTTTCTGGATGGATTCTAATACTGTTTCCAGCCTCCGAACATCGCCTGCAATGAACAAGGGAAAACCACACCAAACCAAATCAAAGCAAAGCAAAGCAAGACAAACAAACAAAAACCACACAACCAGACACATACACAGAGGGGATAAAAAAGAAACAAAACAAAACATAAAGCACAAGTTAATTTACCTAACATGTTCACAGATGGTACAGGTGTTACAACTAGGGCTCCCATAATTACTGCAATGTCTATGAATCTCGGCTTCACAAAAAAAGATACACCGAGACACACCCTCAATGACTCAAAGCAAGTATGAACCAGAACCAACTTGAGACAGCCAACAACTCTCCTAGTTCCTGCTTATGAATTTTGGGTGAGTATTTCAGGTAGAAAAAAACATAACCTAACTTTTAAATCTGCTTCTGAATTTCAACCATTTATATTTTCTTGGCATGGTAACTAACCTGAACTCTGCTGGCAGCAAGTTAACGATAGAGGTAAATGAGTAAAAGGCCACCTGTTTTGCCTTAAAAGCTAACATCTAAAGAAAAAGATCCCTTCAGTCTCTCTGACATTAACATCACTACTGAGAATTTGATAGAACATGACTTTAACAACAAAAAAAACCCCAGGCAAACAAATGACACAATTAGGAGGTCTCAGTACCTTTGGCTGCAGTTAGCATGGTGGATGCCAGCTCACACTGCTGGGACTCAATGTGGCTTAGAGTGAACCAGCGAGGGTAGCGGTTGGGAACAACTGATGCAATGTGGTGTGGGCGGGTGAGGTCTCCTGATGGAGCAGTAGATTCCAATACTAGTAACCTATAATGAGAAGACAAGGAAGGTGGCTCCAAGTTATTTCTTGTCCATTTCCTTGGCCAGAAAGACTGGCCAGCAGAAGCCAGAGGATTGGGTAGATGTTCACGTCTCTTAATTCAGAAAGGGCTGGTACAGCTATACTCTGCTGTCTGGATGTGAAATATCTAGATTTTGGGACAACTGTTTGGTAATAATAACTGTTCATCATCCAAACCTTGTTAATTGCTCATCACCCAAACCCAAGAGATGTTCTTTCTTTAGCACCATTCAAAAAATTATAATATTCAAAGAAAGTAAGTAAGGCAAACACTGAAGAACTTTTAAACACAGGTCTTCATGTTTACCTACAAATTATGAATTGTATGACTCAAAAAATAAATCAACGGAAACTGATAGTGAAATGGATATTTAAGACTGAGATCACATTCAAAGAGCAGTGCATACTTAAGATGAGTAAGCTTAACCTATTTAAACATAAAACAAGAAGGGAAGTGAAACGAAAATAACTTCCTTTCCATTCATTCATATTTTCTGCACAGTTTCTTATGACTTCAGGAATGTGACATTATACTATGTTCTACCAACCATATTAGAGAATATAACTGCAACCTAAGTGTCTGTCCCTTGACAGTTTTGCATAAATTCGGTGTGATTTCTGATTTTTAGTAAGAATATGTTAGCTGGGTGTGGTGGCATGTGCCTATAATCCTAGCTACTTAGGAGGCTGAGATGGGAGGATCGACTGAGCCTGGGAGCCATGATTACACCACTGGACTCCAGCATAGGCAATAGAGCAAAACCCTGGTTTCAAAACTAATAAAAAAAGAGTATGTTGACAAAAATATTTCTAAAAACAAAGCACATAATTCTAAATATAAGTACCGAAAAGATTAGTAGAGTACCTAAAACTACAATAATTTCTTTACAACCCAAAATGCTGGCCTTCATTCAAGAACACCAGTGTTAATAACTATGAAATAAGATAAGAGCTGGAGACCAAGGAGAGTCAGCTGGGTCTGGAAGTGATGCTGGCCTCAAGGCCCCACCCAAGAGCAATTATTGCTCTGGTAAGCCAAATGGCTCATTCTCTTCTTCTCTTTTAGGATCAAAAAGATGTTAGCACTAGAGAAGGTGGCAAGGTAGCCAGTTAAGTAGTAAGAATATTGGCAGGGTTGCTATTTAGCTTTTTTTTAAAACTCAGAATATCCTTGTATTCACAGGCAGGTCTTGCCAGACTTACTGTAGAAGAAACTAATCAACATCCCTGGGAAGATGAGAAAATGAGTGTCAAAAATGGCCTTCCTCAGCCTTCCCCTTTCAGAAGGACTAAGAAACAGGTGAGCAACATCTCTCTTTTCCTTCTTGTTCCCTGGACTGCCTCACAATACCTGCTGGGGCACATTACCTGCCTTCCATGGCAGACCTTTGGCAGGATAGTAGTGGCAGGCAAGAAGAGAGAAGGTGGAAAAAAATTCCCCTGTACTCTGCTAGTATTCCCCATGAAGAAACTGCCTTGGCAGCAACCAAGGACAAATATAAATTAGTTTGTGAGTGTTAGAAAAGCAAGCCTTTCTGCCTGGCATATACCATTACATAAGCCAGAACCACACAGAAACTTTATGCTATTTTACCCTTAAACTTTGCCAGTGGTAGTAGCAACAGCATCTGGTGGCATCATAACACTAACATCTTCCCTTTAAAACAAGAATAGAATTCCTCAGCGTTGAGTAAGTATAGAGCTGAGCATATGTCTTCATAAGACAGCTTCCATTTCAGCTTCCAAAATTGAGAATAGAAACCTACTTATAAAATCGTGCTCTAAAATATAAACCAAGTGGTTTAATGCAATTTGGTGGAGGACTTTTGTTGATGTTTGTTATTGACTTATTTTTTGGTATTTTAAAAATAGAGAAAAGAGTATTTATAAAGATTCTCTAGCAGGTTAGTAACATTCTTTACTGCCAAGAAAAGCATGTCAAATTACAGGATGTCAGCCTTAAAACACACTGACACATAGGTGTACACACAGACACATACATACATACATACATAATCACTGCATAAAAAAGATGCCTCCTGATAGACATAAGCTACACTCAATACTTTCAGAACAGAATAACTTTGGGGACACTGGTAATTTATAGGCAAGGATTCGTTTTAGAATCTACTTCACTGATTACAGACATAGAATCTTTGATGAAAAGCTTCTTGAGATCAAACTATTAATCAGCACACATAAGCTTTTAGGTCTGTAATATGGCTTGTCCTTAGGTGATTATAAGGATGTCTAATTTGTACTTTTCATTAGAAGCATAGGAGTATTTTATTAATTTTTTTAAAAGGAAAAAGAAAAAGTTGACATTTTAAAAAAGATGGATGTTTCTTTTTGTTCCTCAAAATTTAAAGGTTACATTAAGATTGAAATATAATCTTTAACACATTAAAATATTCACCTTCAACAAATTTGTGATAAAATAATTATTATGTGAAATAACTTTTAAAAGAATGTAGCAATCGGTGAGTGGTAGAGAACAACATATTCTAATTGTTATTGCTGAAAAGGAGACCAATGAGGAGACAGAAGCAGTCAGAAGGGAGGCAGGCAGATCCTGGAGGACCCCTAATAGCAACTCCTTCACTGCTAAATGCACGTCCCACCCTCGCTCAGCCCCCAGTTACTGCAGATGTGCCTTGGTAATACAGGAGTTGCTTTCCTGCACTACTGATGGAATGTAGAATTACAGCAGGTATGAAGGTCTCCCTCAATTATATTCAATTAAATATATTTATTATTTACAACTGTTTCAAAAATCAATTTTTTTCAAAACAATTACTTATGAAGGTTTCAACTGTTGCTGTTTTGTGATTAAACTTGTCCCAAATTGTGCTTTAAAAAAAAAAAAAGCCACAATGTGCTTGAGTCTGATAGCAGCAAGGATAATTCTTCCCTTACTTTAGACAGAAGCAAAACAAGCCAACAAACAAGTCATCTCCACAACGATCCAGGAAGCATAGTTTCTTTAGCTTTTCTCCTGCCTATAAGAAACATGAAGGAATATGTCAGTTAACAGCCATGCTTCCCAGTGGGAATGTGGCCTGCCTCTGCCCAGCTGGGCTGTGAATACATACCGCATTGCTCTCAGTGCAATTTTGTATGCCAATTCAGCATCATGAGGTAGGAGAGAGGTGAAGAGATACTTGGCAAAGGTGTGCATTGGAACGCTCTCCCGATGGATTATTTCGCCTAAACCACTATATGGTCCAGCTGTGGGAAGAGAGCATATTACATTTGACATTCCTAAAAATGAACTAACACATCTTGTAAAGTGTATTTTTAAAATGACATGTAAAGTTATAACATACACAAGCTAATCTAGTTAAGAATTTCATGTAAATGACGTAGAAAGGAATAA
Organism: Callithrix jacchus; assembly: GCF_049354715.1. Taxonomy (NCBI): domain Eukaryota; kingdom Metazoa; phylum Chordata; class Mammalia; order Primates; family Cebidae; genus Callithrix; species Callithrix jacchus. Next base: position 148,254,087 of record NC_133503.1, read on the forward strand.
AATTCTTAGTCAATAAAGATTCTTCAGGTTATAGTATCCCTTATAGATTTCACCTCATGAACAAACCCCCAACTGTCCTAGAGCTATAAAATGAAAAACACAGAACTCAGGGGCAAAGAGCATTCACAATACATGTGCCTCAGAGAAAGGAACCCTCTTCTATAGCATAAAACCTTGCTGCATTTGAGCAACATCCTCTCAGTGGGTGGCATCAGAGCATCCTGATTTACAAATGCAGATGACACCACAGCTTAACTATGGAACCTGCCCCTGGACCCAAGAAGGGTTAGGGGCACAAATATGCCAGGTTTCCAGAAAATGGTACTCTGTCTCAGGGATGAGAGGTGTGACACGGAGGATTCTGAACTACAACTCTCTAACTATACACATTGTTGCTCTAATGAGAGCAACAGATACTAATTCCCAGAAAGTGATTATTACTAAAAAGAATAGTTACCCATTTGATATGTACCATAGGCAAAAGAAAAAAATTAAAGTAACTGGAAATCTACTACTCTTTGGGCTCCACAAAGCCAATTTTAAAAGCAAAATTACACTTAGGCTGTCAAAATACATTTCTTAGTAAATTCTGACAGGCATGGTGGCAGAGCTGACTTCCCCTGTGTGCTCTTTGAATGCTGCTTTGAGAAGGGCAATACAGACTTTTAAAATAAATCCTGAAAGGAGACCACAGTGGTTAGTTCAACCACTTTACACTTAGGTATTCCTAGGTTTAGTTACTATAAAGTGTTTAATAAATTAGTTTCCATGTCACCTTTGGGTAACATCTGTTTCATGATTTCTAGAATTATGAACGATGACACTACTGCTCAGAGGACATGCTGTATTTGTTTTCCATGAGAAAAAAAGTCTGGTAAAGATTTAGAATGCAAGAAATGTGGTTCAGAAGGTGGTTGGTTATGAGCACAATACATTCCAGATCATTTTAATGGAGGTTATTTTTTAATTCAGCTGAGTTTTTTGTTAGTATTTTTGGAATTATTCATTATTTACATACTTTAAAAATCATACAAATTTTTTCACCTAACCTCTAATCGAAATTTCTAGTTTTACCAAATCCATTAATCTGTAATTTTAAATGTTTTAGTAATTTGATATTCTTCAGAAGTTCATAAAGCATTATGCTTGCACCTTTTGTTCATATAGCAAGACTACATTATTTAAGTTATTAACTGTTATAAACTAAATACGTACGTCTTCCAAAATTCGCATGTATAGGCCCTAAGCCCCAGTGTGACTGTATCTGGAGTGAGGGCCTGCATGAAAGTAAAATGAGGTCATAAAGGTGGGGTCCCGATCCAACAGGATTAGTATCCTTGTAAGAAGAGACACTAGAAAGCTTCATCTCTCTGTCATGTGAAGACACAGAGAAAGGTAGCCGTCTTCAAGCTAGGAAGAGAGCCTTCATCAGAAGCCAATGATGAGGCTGGCACCATGATCTTAAACTTTTTAGCCTGCAGAACTGTGAGAAATACATTTGTGCTATTTAAGTCACCCAATCTGTGGTATTTTGTTATGGTAGCCCAGTCTAAGACACTATTTTACTTAAGGACTAATTACGGCAAATCTATAGTCTCTTTCACTGTTTCCTTTAAACCACCAAGTTACCTTTTTTGTACTATTCAGGGAGATCCAGGATGCATAATCAATTCTTTGCTATGATACCACTCAACAAGTAAAACATTCAGTCAGGTATCACATAATTATTTGTGGATTAATAATTAGTGTAATTCCTGGATTCTAGTACTACTCCTGGACTCTAGTACTACTGAATAATGAAAACCTGACATTTGGCACCAAGTTTCCCCAGAGGTGCTTGTTCAATATGCTAATTTACCTATTCAATATTATGGCCAGGAGAGATTAATACTAGCAACAATACTTGGTAACTGCATCCTCTTTTCAGATATCTGGGCCTGCTAATTTGCCTCTAACATTTACAAAGAGTATAATTCCACAAAGAACTTGGTGGTCTCATGTAGTCAATTCAGTCACGGAGTTCTCAATCTTCTAGCATTTACAGAAATGGCCCTGTGGCCTCCCCACCTTGGACTGTCTCCTGTCCTGCACCTGTTCACTCTTTGTGGACCTTGCAGGGCCAGGAAAAGAGAGGAGGCAGAGATGAGTCAACAGTGCTCCTTCTCAGGCACAGTACTCATAAAAATGTTTGACGGGAGGGATGGACTAATCAAGACCAGGGCAAAGTTCAAAATATTAATGAATAATGAACATGAAGACACATTTAGGAAGGTAAATATAAACAGATACCACACTTTATCAACTTTGAAAACCATAGTTCTTCTTTGTAAATTTCAGTATAAGGGAAATCAAAAGTCAGTCAGTATAGTCCATGACAAGACAGCATATACATGTTTGTGACTAATGACAATGCTTCTAGGAAAAGAAATTATATGGGAGAAAACTGAAAGAAAACAGCAATTGAAGAATCAGGATCACTCTTGAAATTTGTCAAGATGGGCTTTTTATCTTTACAGCTCCAGAAGAGTGCTTTAAAAAATTACTATTAGAAATTTTTACCAAAATTAAGCATGCTATTAAGGTTTAACCTAAAGAGCATTTTCCTTTTAAAATGCATTTCTAAAACATATTATACTCATGTTTGAAAAAAATGTTTTCTTTTAAGCAGATGTTTTGCTTTGGACAAATAAAAGGGGTGCTAAAATGTTATTTTCTAAATCCCTTACCTATATGTAGTAGTTCTGAATATAAGATGGATATAACATACTTTATGAGCCTATCAATCACAGAGAATCCCATGATAACAACACACATGTACTTGAGAAATAGATACAATTTTATCAGTTAGATACCACCTAAATTTGCACAAAAGATTACACCACCACACTGATTACATTTACTTTTGAGGAAAAAAAAAAATCTGAAAAATAGTGTCAGCCAAAATTTGTTAGGCCCTTTAAAACTTAAGCTTATGAGATGAAGGAAATTAGACCGCGCCTCAGAGATTCTATGAAACTTTTTCCTTGATGAATCTGTGCCTAATGAATCCTCCGAAATAACTAGTTGGTGCAGTGGAAATTCACTCCTGCAGCCTTCAGTCCTTTATTAGTGTGTGCATATGACATATTTAAAATCCAGGTGTCACGTAACTGCCAGTAATTTGGAGAAAGTACAGCCAATTGCTGTTTTATTATTTAATTGATTAAGCAAATAGGAACATGGCTGCCAATTATAACTCACTAAATATCAAAACTGCGTTTATCTCACAAACAACATAGCCTAAATGAAATCAATTCTTTTCAAGGTTTGTGGCATTAAATGGCACTATTTTGTAATAGGCTATAATACGAAATCAAATGATACATATCTAAACATCCATGATTTTTTATTCAATGACACTATTTTTTAGACAGTGAACATGTCTTTGACACTCCATGACTATAGCAATCAGGATGACTACCATATGAAATGGATTCAGACAGTACTCTTAACATAAGAAAGATTAGCACCTAAGTCAAATTGGCTAAATAAGTGGAAAACTTCTTTATCAAGCTACCTTCTAATAGGAAGACTGCTTGCTTGCGAAAAATTTTCACCAGTGTGTCATCCAATTCAATTTCCTGAAGCTTAGAAATGAGCTGCTCCTCGTTCCGGCATACTTTCTCTTGTGTGTACAGCCCATCAGGCATGATACGCTGCTGTCCCAACCCTATCAGGGCTACTTCCACAGCCAGAGTTAAATAGGATTCCCCTTCTTCTAAGAATTTGTGTGCAGGTAGATGCTGGTATTCCAGAGACTTGCACTGTCCCATATTCTCTGCAAAATGCCACAAAAGAAACCAGAGTTCTGAAACTACTTTTGCAGATGGTAAGTACAAATATGTATACTTCCTAGTACTAGCAAATGAATTATTGCTAATGATGAGAAAGCCAGAAAACATGTTTTTTAGGCTAAAGTACAGTTTTCCAGTATCTTTTTAAAAATGACCATGAATGATTAAATGTTTATGTTTTGGGGGATATAACATTACAAATACTTTTCTCCCATTGAAAATAAATTGCCAAAGAAAACTATACATGTAAGAAAATATGAACTAAGAATACTTAAGAGAAAAAATAAAATTTAATTACAAAACAATAAAATTACATGATGACTTGCAGTCACCACTTTTAAATCCTGGCATTCAAAGTTTCCATAATAAAAACAGTAAGGAGTAAAACATATATAACCCAATTTCAACGTCCTTTTTATTATTCAAGAGTCATCAGTTATCACAGAGGAACGATTCTTTGAACACTCTTGTCTCCATTAAAATGCTTCCACTTTTTTTGTGTGTGGAGATGGGGTTTCTCCACGTTGGTCAGGCTGGTCTCAAAATCCTGACGTAAGGTGATCCGCCTGCCTTGGAAAGTGCTGGGACTACAGGTGTGAGCCACTGCGCCTGGCAAGTGCTTCTATTATAAATTCAAACAAATTCAACCATCAAACTCATAAGCAAAGCTAATGTAGACTCATACCTTTCACCCTCCTGACAGTGTTTGGGTTACCCACAGTTCATGAAGGCAACTATTACAGGGGAAATTATGAAGGGGCAAGAGTTGAGCTCACCCAGCATGGAAGCAACAAAGGGACATCCTTACTCCCTGTTTTACCTCCACCCACTGCCCTCGGCCAAAGTGAAATCTCAAAACACAGCTTTCAAGGAATGTGTCATGTAAAACAGTTTTAAGTGACACTTAACATTCTCCCCTTAAAGTAGACTAAAATATTTAAGTGACAAGTCACTTTCAATGCAAAGACAAATTTGAAAAGCACCAAAACTAGATTTTCTAGTTCTAAATGCTAAGATGTACATCCTTATTTTATACCTTTATGCTAATAGTCATACATGTGAATAAATTCTTAGATGCAGAATCACTGGTTAGAAGAGAATATTTTTAAGACTCTCAACACATGCTGCCAACTATCAACTCTAAGACTTTTCTCAGTTTTGTAGCAGCCTGCCTGAAAGCATGAGAGTGCCCATTTTCTTGCTCTCTTGCTAACTAAAGGCACTGTTAACTATATGGTTCCATAAAACATAATGTAAAGAAAAACAATGACTACTGCCATTCAGGGTTTAGAAAAAGAAAAGCACATGAAACAAATGTCAATGTCTTTACCTGTAAAATCTGAGAACCCAGAGAAGTTCTCATCTTCAATGCGGCAGGCCTCCATAAGGCTACTGAAGAGAGTGCCCACAGGGTCCAGAGGATGTCCAACCCAGCCCTCCAGATTGGTTATCGAGGTTATGCTTTTATGGGGTAGCTCTGTGTAAGAAAAGGGAATTGAGAGATGGGGGAGTATAAGGGAGATGAAGGGAAAGAAGTGGGGGTAACAGGCTTTTAATAGCAACATCCTGATAAATCAGTTCTGAATTCTGTTGGAAATTCCCCTTTAATTAAGAAACCATTAAAAAGGTACCATAATCCCCAACTTGTCAACTATTTTGAGTTCTAAAGGTTCATCTGTAAGTCAATATAAATGGTACTGAATTCTCAGGAGAGCTCCCAAATATCTATTTAATTTATGTGTCTCAGGTATTGAGTTAACATTACTACTTACACTATTAAATTATGTTGTATAGGGAAATGAATTACAAATTTTCTTTTGAGAAGTTAGGAACAACTCACCCACTTCCCTAGGAGAAGGCATTAGAGGGGACTAAGAAGTCCCATTAGAATTATCAATTGGTAACTCTACCACAAAATAAAGAGACCTCTCCGTGTTAACTGGGTCATCTAAGTTGAGGACTTGAAGGCAACTGTAGCCTGGGTTAGACTTGCATTCCCACATGGATATCCTTAAATTACCCCCATCACCTTATGAAAGTCTTCCTTAGTGTGAATCTGTAAGCCATTTAAGAGAGAACCTGACATAAAGGGGAATGATAACAGATGATTATACGTAATTTGAATGAAGTAAATCCTTTTCATTTTCTTCACAGAATATTAACACTTTCAAGTTAAGCTGCAGAATGCTGAGAAAAAACAAGCTATAAATCTATAAATGTTTCAGATATATTCCATTGTTGTAAATAATGCAATAGTTTACCGAAGTAATATATGGCAGCTCCTTTTTTTTCTTTTTGAGATGGAGTTTCACTCTTGTCACCCAGGCTGAAATGCAATGGCGTGGTTTCTGCTCACTGCAACTTCTGCCTCCTGGGTTCAAGCGATTCTCCAGCCTCAGCAGCAGCACTTCTCCCGCCCCACCTCCTTCCCGGCCAGTAGCTAGTAGTACAGGTGCATGCCACCATACCTAGCTAATTTTAGTAGCTCCTTCTTAAAGGAAAGCATAATAAAATTTACATGCAATATAAAACATACAAGAAAAATATTGCCTTGCAAATATCTAAAGAGCCATTCTATGAATCCAACATTACTTTCATAAGTCTTCTGGTTTTAGGCAATCAACTATCAGTACATAACAATGAAAAACCAGCTGGGTGTGGTGGCTCACATCTGTAATTCCAGCACTTTGGGAGACGAAGGTGGGCGGATCACCTGAGGTCAGGAGTTTGAGACCAACCAGCCTGGCCAAAATGGCGACACCCTGTCTCTAATAAAAATACAAAAATTAGCCGGGCATGGTGGCGGGCAGCTATAATCCCACCTACTCAGGATGCTGAGGTAGGAGACTCGCTTGAACCTGGGAGGCGGAGGCTGCAGTGTGCTGAGATCATGCCACTGCGCTCCATCATGGGGGACAGTGCGAGACTCTGTCCCAAAAACAAACAACAACAACAATAACAAAAAATGAAAAATGGCTTGGCACAATGTACTAAAATTTAAGTTGAGTCCTAGATTCCTTGAAAAGGTCCTTCTATTCTGTCTCTGGCTTTCATAAACAATTAGTCGGAAAAAAGAAACATGAGCACTACTCCTGGAAACAACCAAATAAATATGTTTGGTTAAAAAAAAACATATGAATGGGGCTAAGGGAAATATTGTGCTTATATAAACAAATACATTGTCAAGTGATGGAAATTGAGGAAATATGAGAAATCAAAAATAAATCAGATAAATCTGGTTTTTTTTGGGGGGGGGAATAAGTTAACATTATCATGCCAAATAGTTTTGAAAATGTATAAGATATTCCCTTTACTAATCTTGGCACATAACAAGTAACTGTTATGGTACTTTAGACTTAGAACAGCTATGAAAAGCCTATTTTTAAAATATGAAAAAACAGTTATCAAATACAAAGTAGGGAGAGACATAGGTATGAATATGTAATTCTAGTAATACTTAAGAATGGTTGGAAATAAAAGTTTTCATAGCTTACAAGATACAAGAGAAATGGGTCTCAGAATGGCCTAGACCTAAAGGTTACAGAATTATCTCAATCAAGGGAGTCTAAGTTAACATATTCTGTAACTTACCTACATGTAAGTTTAGATAACATTAGTTAGTTAGGAACTAACATTTTTACACTTTCCTTTTTTATTACAACATTTCAACTAAACAAATTTTAAAAATCAACATTTATTCCTAAAATCTATAAAAGGATTTTAAAAATCATTTGATCACCATGAACTGGCTCTTTCTGCACAGTGTAAGTGCTGTACTCTTGCTGTTTGTTTTATCCTTTATACTATTTGGAAGTAAATTCCTTTAACCCTAAGCTCTGTGTGTGTTGGAGGAGGAAGGATTTCAGAAAAGTTTTCCAAAATACCTAGTGATAAAGTTTGCCCACACCAGTGATGATATGAAGAACATGATGAACTGGACCAAGTCATGACTATCAGGGCTCTCACATTCCAATCCTATCTGAGCCTCCCCCTTTCTTTGGTTCAGTTGTAACTTTTGACTTTTTTTCACTGTAAAAATGACAGTGTTGACTTACATTCATAATACATTCCATACAGAGGGCGTTAAAAGTTACAACAGACACTTGTTCCAACCCCTAGCCTTTTAGCAATGTTTAGTTGTACTCTAGTATGCATTAAAAACAAAAATATAACCAAAACAACAACAAATACAAAAACCTAGCAACTAAAACTATCCCTCTTAAAGAAAAATAAATCACAGAGTGAAAACAAACCTGCTAAAGAAACATACATATAGAAAGAACAAGTGCATGGATTAATCAGAAAAAGCATATACATTTCTTTATCTGATCAGGGCCATTCAAAATCACAGAGAGGTCAACTGATTGCCTAAGGTACCCATCTGGGACCTTAGGATTGCTGGGATTAAAGCACAGGCTGTGTTCTTACTGTTAGAATTAAAATGCACTTCCACACAGTAAGTTACTTAGCTAACACGCATTTTAAATAATTTAGACATACTAAATAGTTACTAAAACAATAAAGAAAATTCTCCCCCTTAAAAAATTAACTAACAAGATATTTTTTAAAAAATCTTTTCTTACAACACTCAACTAAGAACAAAATGTCCCAAATTTCTCACAGATCGGCCATTAAATATTTTTAAATGAATGGTGAGAAAAGCCATCTCTACAGTTCTAGTTCTAAAAGCCATCTCTCCCAGAACACAAAACTTAGTAATGTCATCACCAAGAATGCCATTCCAATGGAAACAAACTCCTTCACATTCACCTTTTTTTTGGGTTCGGAACATTTCCAACTGTTTCTGCTGCTGCCGTCTTAATGTATTAACAATAGCTATTGCTAGTCTCAGTGCTTCTCTGGGGTACCCATGAGAACGTAATGCGTCCACTCTTGCACAGGCTGTAGGAACATGTTCTAAAACAGAAAGTCAAGGGGGTAAAGTTGCCACTGTCAGATATATCCATAAAAACAGGATTTAATAGTAAGATGTTTCTCCCAAAATACCATTAAAAAGACACGAGAAACCATTTTTGAACTTGGATTTGAATGAAAAACTCAGCTCCTATTGCCAAGCATTCATCCATGTTCCATTGAATCCTTCAATTCTCCACCTCCCACTCCAGTAATGCTATAGAAACTAAACAAAGAAGTAAGTCATGGAAATGTCTTTCCGGTTTGGTCACTTACCATGCCAGAGGGGCCACCCACGGGAGTCGAAGAGGGAGTTTTCAGTGTCGTCATGGTAACAGTAGTTGGTGTATAGGTCACTGCTGATAATGTGCTGCAAGTGGCTATCCTGCCAGTGGAGATCACATGCCTCGATGGCGCGGGTGAACACTGTCCGATGTGGCCTGTTCGATGAATCTGTTTTTTCCACAATTCAGAAAGCCGTGTCAGCTATTATTCACATGTGAATAAATCAGTCATACCATTCTGTGGCCAGATGTTCATGAACACACCCACACACATTGTCCTGCACCCCCTAAGCAGAAGGGTGAAGGGTGAATACTCTCACATCCTAAGTACTAAGAGGCAAGTCAGCCCAAGAGCCACCATTCACTCACTTGTTTATCAAACACAAACATTCTGCAGCCATTAAAGCTAATGTTAAAGGCGTCCTGCAAAAAGAATTGTCAAGTCTAGTTTCCATGCCAAATACACTCAGAGGAGGCACTCGGCACAAAAATCACATGAAAACTCACTGCTCCCCACTTCTGAGGTGCTGTGGTGGGCTGCCCCTGATGGGATCAACAGCTCTCACAAACACTATGCAAGAGATGTGACACCAGCCATGGAACCTTTCAGGAATATGCAGTCAGCCTTTAAAGATATGCATAAGGGTTGTGCTTTTGGTTGTATTTTTTAACTATATTGTGCGGTTTTGCACAATTAAAACTATTATGCTTCTTGGGATATAATGCTTAAATACCACTTTATATCCCAAAGGGCATAAATGCATATATTTAACATTTCACAAAGCCACACAACATAGCTACAAAACAAACCAGCGCACTTACCTTGCCCCTACAGGCTGCCTCCTGACTCCTGGGCAGGTTCCATGACTGGTGTGATGTCCCCAGCATAGTGTATGCCGGGGCATCACAAAAGAGCAGAGGCATACACTCCGAAGAGGGTTCAAGTTTCAGGACCTGACGGAGAAAAGAAATGTTTGGGGAATAAAGGATATTCTCACCTCAACTCCTGGGATTATTCAATTCCTAAGGATCATATGGTTCAAATTCTACCTGCACACCCATCCCTTGGGTTCCCATTCTAAACTTACCTTTGACTGTGGCACAAACTTTAGCAATCCTCAACTGGAAATCAGGTTAGCAAACTATTTTTATTTAGGCTAACTTAACCTAGTTCAAGTATAACTGCTCATTGTTCTGAGACTTAATTAAAGGACAAGCAAAATCTGCCGCTTCCTTAGTTGGTAAGATTTCATCTTCCTGTCACTGGACCTTTGGCTGAGCACAGATATAAGGGAAAACAAAAGTCAAAGAACAACTGAATTGAGAAGAGACTGGAGAACTCATCTGCTCCAACCCCTCTACTCTGCTGATGGCACTGAAAAACAAGGGAAGTAAAGTGACTTGCCAAGGTCACATGGCCAGGCAGTGACAGTGGAGATCAAAACACAGATATCCTTACTGCAAATTCAGCTAATTCAACTGATTTGGACAGGTCTTTAACAAAGAGACATTACTTCAGTTTGGCTTCCGGTCAACTTAGATATATGTACCTGAATGGTAGATATATCAAAATGCATATGTGATAGATCACTTGAGAGGCACAAATAATGATGATCTGTTATGGCTCCCGTTCAGACTCCTTACTAGAGGTAGATGGATAGAGAAACTGTGAGGCAGAAGGCAGAGCCCACATTTCTTTTTTTTTTTTTGAGACGGAGTTTCGCTCTTGTTACCCAGGCTGGAGTGCAATGTCGCATCTCGGCTCACCGCAACCTCTGCCTCCTGGGTTCAGGTAATTCTCCTGCCTCAGCCTCCTGAGTAGCTGGGATTACAGGCATGCACCACCATGCTCAGCTAATTTTTGTATTTTTAGGAGAGACGGGGTTTCACCATGTTGACCAGGATGGTCTCGATCTCTTGACCTCGTGATCTACCCGCCTTGGCCTCCCAAAGTGCTGGGATTACAGGCTTGAGCCACCGCGCCCAGCCAGAGCCCTACATTTAAGGACCTTTTGAACCTACTGGGGCTTTTTTGTTGAGCAGAATAAATAGACCCATACCCAGCAAGAAACTGGTTTCATGACCTCTCACAGTCAGTTGATCAAATGTTTCAACACTCACATAAGTGTTTTGTAGCCTCATGTATGTGTCTTTTGTCATTTCATTTATTTTGTTAAGCTCAAATCTCAGAAACAAAATTTAAAACTAAAACGAGACTTTAGAAGAGCAACTTAATATTATGCATATATTAAAAGAGTGAATTAGAGGTCTGCCTACTGATTTGGCTCACCATCTGTGGTATTAATAATAAAAGCAAGCTGTTAACATGACTTCATTTTTATAAAATATTAATAAATACCTGAACCTTTCACATGTTTATAGGTGACTGTATAAGTGTAGAGAAATGTAGAGTACACACACTAGGCTTTTAACATTGGTTAGCCCTAATAAAACCAATGACAACAAAAAGGGCTAAATACTCATGAAATGCTATTTAAATGAAAAGTCCTGTTATAACATGGGAAAAACATAAAATTAAGTATGTAGCTAGACAATAACTAAAAAGATATATAATTAAAAATCTGGTTTACCCAGATATCAAATTAGTCAACTTCTTAAAATCTTGAATGTCTGTGGTTATTCAATTTTGCGGTAAGATTGAAAAACGAGAAATTATCTTGATCAATTTTTAAAATGATAAATACATACATTTGTAAGAATTTTTAATAAAGTATACATAATAGTAATACATGCTGATTAAGGAAAACTTGGGAAACTGAGAAAAGTAAAAAGGAGACATTCTTAACTTTTTTACTAAAAAAATTAAAATTAAAAATTGGCCATCATTCTGGTATATTAAAAAAATTATTCTCTTTCAAAGGGTATAGATTGCAATGTTGTTATTCATTATTTCTAACAAATTATCTCAGCAGAGGCAGAGCCTGAATAAGTCCTTCACATTCACTCTAATGTGTAAACACAAGAAATTCTGCCCATGGCCTATACTGTGCACACACTCAGTCCAGCGGCAATGGCACAGTTGCTGGACTCTATTGGCCACTGCAAGCTCTGCCCTGGGGAGCCAGCTCAGCTATACAAGGCAGGCACTACAGGTATGAACACCAGACCTCCTCTACGGGCATGTCTGTTCTGACAGGCCCTCAGAGGGATGGGGATGTTCTGCCAAAAGTAGGTACCCTGGTGCCTTTAGGTCCAACAGATATAAACACTGCCCTCGGAAACAAGGTCCCGACTTTATATCACCTCGGCCAAACTGTCAGTGAAATAAACTCTTTAGTGTGGAGCCTGGACCACTTTTTACCAGCTTTGTAAGGCCATGAAATAGTCATGTTTAATCAAGGGTAACAGAATAAATGGAACGTAAAATAAAAAGTAAAGTGTAAAATGTTTGAGTAGCCATCCTCAAAAGCAGTGGGGAATGAAACACAGAGTACATACAAGGGGATTACGGATACTGCCTGTGTAGATGTAGGCATACCCTTTCCTAGCAATGGAAGAGAATAAATGTGGAACAACCAAACTTAAAAATTCTGAGCACCTGGAAAAAACTGGGAGTATGTGGATACATTTATTTTCTTTGAGGTTATTAAATACAATCATCATGAGCAATAAAGATATGACAGGCTTCAAATATTGAATTCCCAAGGAAAATATCTCTAAACATGGCAGAGTTAGGCAATCGTCTTTCTCAAGTCCTAAAACTTCTTTTTGATTGTACAAGTCCCTATGGAGAAATACATATTTTCTTTCTTTGCAGGGACTAACACTATACTAACATCACATTCAAACTCAGCACATTGTTCCATTTATTTCTAGTAGTACAAATTCCGCATGTGGCTAATACACAGAGAATATAGTCTTGATTCTGGATCTTTCCAATGTTATTTAATTCCCACCTTGTTTCTATCATGACTTAAAATTTTTTAAATTTTCTCCCCCCAAAAAATGCACTGAATTGTACAAAAATAGTGTCATGAATTAGTTAATAATATTCCTATTTGCAAGAATTAGTTACTTAAGAATTTCATTTTGAAAGGGAGGAGAACATTCTGTAGCAGGTAGAAGGGAAAATGAGGCCAAGGAAGGAAGTTTTTTAAAGATGGGAGAGACTTGTGTTGAACAGACAGATACGATAGAGAAGGAGAAGCTAAAAAAAAAAGGGGGGGGGGGACAGAAATGAGAGATAGAGGTTCTTTTGGTTGGAAATGTCTGGGAGCATTTCTTCCCTGGAGGGCATTATTAGCCTACAGCATGTGGGGACAAGTATACTAGACAACCCCTCACAATAAAAAAATTTCCCAGTAAAATGTCAATAGCATCCTATGTCCTTCAGTCAAGTCATAAAATATTTTTTTACTACATTTTAAAATGAAGAATTTTTAAGTGACTAAATTATACAGAATATCAAACATGGATTGACCAACAGAGATAAAAACATATAGCTTCTCATAGTTTGTTTTAAAAGTAGTATGTTACTCGTCCTAATCTATGATTTTTTAAATTAAAAAAGAATATCCATAATAAATCATTAATAGGCCATTTTAACACAAACTAATATATAAAATAAGTATTATCTGTATTCTGAAAATATAAAAAAGTATACAAATATCTCAGTTAAATTTAAAACATACACACACATACACTCACAGTCAACACATACTAAGTATCTGAGTTGTAAGTTCTTAAGTTGGTAAAAATTATTTTCCCACATACATTGTAAATTACCATTATAAACATATACATGTAATTAAGTAGCTACAAACTGAGCAGAACATTATGGTGGACTCACCTTGGTTGGCATTTGCACCCTGAGGCAAAGCATTGGTTAAATTGGGTAATTCACTGCCATGATTTCCATCTTCCCATGGACAGACATCAACACTGTTCCATTTCTTCAGCTGTTTTAGCCAACTGGCCTTTTGCTCCGACTTGCAGTGGGGGTTTAAAACTATACACATCCATAGAGCACCTAAAGGAGGAAAAGAAAGCACATTTTCAAAAATTATAAAAATATTCAATGTTATCAAGTTAAATTGTTTAAATTTACTAAAATTTAAAAATGTAATTTATATCATTTAAAATTTAAACCTTATTTAAATTATATTAAATTATCAGGTTAATGATAAATTTTAAACCATTTCAAAATGGACCAAAGTCAGTCATTTTTATAACTCAATTCTCCTTAATGTAAGCCACAAATCCCACAGAATTTATTGGGAGGAAGACAACAGATGCAAAGTTTGAACCAAAGATCCAAATACTCTTATATAATAAAATATGCTTCATATTTCACAAATAAGAAGTTAATCAACTTCTTATTTGATATTTCAGACAAAACTGCCAATAACATATACAACCCCAGGGTCCAGTTTACAGACTCTATATATTGGATACTGCAATATATCACCCCAAATGGTTGTGCGCAAAAACTGAATTTACTTTCTAAAATTACTTTTTACAGTAAAATCATTAAGGCATATAATAGACACAAATAACTTCCTACTCTCTGTATAATTTCAAACTTTATTATGGTTATTAATTAGTATACATATTTATACGTAAGTGCAATGTGCATAGTTTTGGGCAAAAAAAAAAAAAGCCAGTAAAATAGGTCTTTCAAAAATGAAATGCATTCAAACATACTTCCCTAAATGATTTAATCAGGAACTGATTTTAAAAATATAGCTAATATTTATATCCAAATTTATATCATCATGAGTAAACTTAGTAAACAGTAATCAAAATTTCCCTAGTTTTTCAAAGGAAAGGCCATAATAAATACACTTAGAATAAAGGCATACGTCATAATTTGAATAATTAAGATCCAATAAATTTATTATTCCTTTCTACATTCTCTAAAGAGGTAGAAAATTCAAGCAAATATTCTATAAATTTTAAAAGTTCAAGTTTTACCTAAATTTTAAAACAAGACAAATAAAGCATTTCACAACACTACTTCTTTGAAAAGGTATGTGTGCATGTCTGTGTATGTTTTAATCATTTGTTAAATTAATAATAATTGTAGGAATGAAAACTGTTTATGTTTTATTTGTCCAAAAGATATGCCTTACATTCTTCCTCATTAAAAATAAACAAGCTTCTTCCATTAAGGCAGGGGTCCCCAACTCCTGGGCTGCAGACTGATACCAGTCTGTGTTCTGTTAGGAACTGAGCCATGGGCTGTTAGGAACCTGGCTGCACAGCAGGAGATGAGCAGTGGAGGAGCAAGTACTACTGCCTGAGTCCTGCCTCCTGTCAGATCACCAGTGGTATTAGATTCTCACAGGAATATGAATACTGCACATGTGAGGGATCCAGGGTGCATGCTCCTTACAGGAAATAACTAATGCCTGATAATATGAGGTGATACAGTTTCATCCTGAAAGCATCCTGTTCCACCCCCAGTCAGTGGAAAAACTCTTCCATGAAATCAGTCCCTGGTGCCAAAAAGGTTGGGGACTGCTACGTTAGAGCATCTATTATTTTAAATATCAAATAGCTTTTATCAACAGAAAATAAAAATGGCCACAATTTATCTAAGCCACAGATATTTACAATCTGCATCTGTATTTTAAAATGCCAATTAAAAATAAAACATGGCCAGTGAAGATGGAGTAAGCCCACACCCATCCCTCCCAATGATTACAACTTGAAACTTTGGACAAAATACAAAAAGCAGCAATCTGAAGACTCTGAAAAGTAAACAAGAGCAAGCCGATTGGAGAGAGGAAATAAAATCTGGAGAAGCAACCCTGATGGGGGTGATCTGCCATTATGTTTCTCCCTCTTTTTTCTCTCCTATCTTTGAAACAAAATTAGCCCCATCCAGGGAACTTTATAAATGGCACGTGCAGCAAAAACTTGAGAAACCTCATCTAGCTGGTGTAAGCACAGGGAAAAAGGACTCCCAAACCAGGAGCTGGAAAGGGGGATCTCTGAATTCTGTGTACAAACTGGTACAAGTCCTGGTCGCACTTCACATGAATGATTCCACTCAAGGCAGCATAGCCAAGGTTTTGAAAACGAACTGACATTGGAACTATCACCCAATGAAGGGGAAACAATTTATGGTCTGAATCTACCCTGGTTTGTTGCTTGCTTTATTACATTTTTTAAAACAATCTCCAGAGCAAAATGTGACCAATTCTTGAGGGGAAAAATATTCAACAGACACCAAACAAGATAAACCAGATGTTAAAATTATCAGTCAGAGACTCTATACCAACTATTATAATTATGCTCCATGAGAGACGGTAAATATTACTGAGAGGAGTAGAAAGGCAGTTCTCAGAAGTAAAATACAAACTATAAAAAAATGAACTAAACAGAAATTTTAGGGCTAATAAAAAATATCTGAAAGTAAGAATATACTAGATGGGATCAATAGCAGAATGGATATGACCCAGGGCAAGTCAGTGAATGTGAAGCTAGAAATGATCGCAACTGAAGAAGAGAGAGAAACAACTAGGCATAAGTGAGCCAAGCCTCAAAAATAAGTAGAAAAATACTAAAAGGTTTAAAATTTATGTCATTTGATTCCCAAAAGACGACAAGAATATATACAGAAAAGTTTGGAAGAAATCATGACTGAAAACCTCCCAACTTTGGTGAAATATATGAAATTATAGATCCAGGAAGCTTGGCCAACCTCAAGTAAGATAAATTCAAAGTAAACCATTCTCAAACATATTATAAGCTGCTGAAAAGCAAAGATGAAGAAAAAAAATCCTGAAAACAAGAGAGAAAAAAAGCACCATACATAGAACAGTGACTTGAATCATCAGAAATTTCTATCAGAAAACAGAGTACAATAGAACAATATCTTTAAAGCATTAAAAGAAACTGAAGTGTCAATCAGAATTCTATATCCAGCAAAAATATCATTTAGGAGTGATGATGAAATATAAGCACACCCAGATCAGCAAAAGTTTACAGCATTTGTTGCCAAGACAACTGTTCTGAAATACATGTTCAAGGAAATTCTTTCGGCTGAGGAGAAATAATATCAGAAGGGAACTTGGAAGTTCAGAAATAAAGGAAGAACAATAGAAATGATAAATATCTCAGTAAATAGATTATTTTTGACTTTTAAGTTCTTTGAAAGTATGACTTTTGAAAGCAAGAATTTAAGCACCGTCTTGTGGAGTTTTAAATGCATGAAGAGGTAATGCACAGGACAACTACCACAAAAAAGGGAAAGTAAAAGTAAAAATATATATAAATGGTATCTATAAACTATATATAAGCCATATATGTATATTTGCCATGTTAAATGGCATGTAGAGCCTAACCACTAAACTATACTATACATATATATAGTTTATATATGTATGTATATTGTTATAATCTATATGCCATTTAACATGGCAAAATATTAACTTCATGTAGACTGTGAAAGCTTAGGTCTGTTTACTACAATATTGATACCACAAAAAAAATTCTAGGGGATATAAAAACAAAGGATAATGTAAATTAAATTATAATAAAACATTTTTAAAATATACAAATAAGAAGAGAGGAATGGAAACAAAAGGGATAAACAGAAAACAATGATTAAATGGTAGACCTAAATTCAACAACCACATCAATAATTACATAAAATATAAATGGTCTAAACATATCAATTAACATAAATGGTCAAATCAGGCTAAAAAACAAGACCCAAATCTTTCTTATAATGTGTATAAGAAATCCACTGTAAATATAATGACAGATTAAATGTAAAAATATGAAAAAAAATCATTAAAAAAACTATAAAATAAAGCTGGCGTGACTATATTAGTATCAGATAAAGCAAACTTTAGAACAAGGAATACTATACCAGGTATAAAGGGGATATTATGTAAAGATAAAAGGGTCAGTTTTCCAAAAAGGCATAATCCCAGATGACTACGCTGCACCTCCCAGTAAGACTTCAAAATACAGGAAGCAAAACTGATAGAACTGAAAGGAGAAATAGACAAATCCACAATTATATTAGGAGACTTCAACATTCTTCTTTTCAGTAACTGATAAATGAAGTAGCCAGAAAATTAGTAAATACCTCAACAGTTGAATGTGTCCCCCAAAATTCATGTGTTAGAAACATGATCCCCAATGCAACAGTGTTGAGAGGTGAGGCCCTTAAGAGGTGATTGGGTCATGAGGGCTGTGGTCTCATGAATGGAATAGTGCTGTTATGGTGGGAGTGGGTTAGTTATCTCAGGAGTGGGTTTCTAATAAAAGGATGATTTGGGGCCTCTACCCTACTCTCCTGCATGCATGATTGTCTTGCTCTTCTGTCCTGTGCCATAGAATGATGCAGTAAGAAGGCCTCTGCCAGATGCAGGACCCTCAACCTTGAACTTCCCAGCCTCCAGAACCGTAAGAAACAAATCTCTGCTCTTTATAATTTACCCAAGTCTCAGACATTCTGTTATAGCAGCACAAAAAGCACTAAGATGAACACTATCAACTAACTAAACCTGACATTTATAAAACACTTCACCTAACATTAGCAAAAACAAATAAAAATCTATTGTTCATTTGTTTATTTATTGAGACAGGATCTTGCTCTGTTGCCCAGGCCCAAGTGCAGTGGCATGAACACAGCTCCCTGTAGCCTCAAACTCCTAGGCTGAAAGAATCATCCTGTCTCAGCCTCCTGATAAGCTGGGACTACAGGGGGACATCACTTTGCCCAGCTAATTAAAAAATATATTTTTTTTTTGGAGAAAAGGGGTCTCACTATGTTTCCCAGGCTGGCCTCACTCTAATTGGCCTCCAGCAGTCTTCCTGCCTCAGCCTCCCAAAGTTCTGGGATTATAGGCGTAAGCCACTGTGCCCGGCCAAAACCTACTATTTTAAAATATACAAAAGACATTCACCAAAATAGTCTATATTCTAGGCCATAAAATAAATTTTGACAAATTTAAAACAACTGAAATCACACCAGGTATACATTCTCTGACATAATAGAATTAACCTAGAAATTAGTAACAGAAAGATATTTGAAAAATTCCAAAATATTTGGAAATTAAACAACATGCTTCTAATAACTCATGAGTCAAAGAAATAGTCACAAAGTAAATCAGAAAATACTTTACTCAATAAAAATGAAAATAAAGTATTTTAAAATTTATGGTATACAGCTAAAAAAAGTATTTAGAGAAAAATTTAGCGTATTAAATGCTCATGGTGAAAAAAAAGGATTCAAATCAATGATCTAAATATTCACCTTAAGAAAATAGAAAAAGAATGAGAAACCAAAGTCAAAGAAAGCAGAAGAAAGGAAATCAGAAATCTATAAGACTGAAAACAGGCAGGAAAAAAAAAAAAATCAATGATACCAAAAGGCAGTTCTTTAAAAAGATTTATAAAATCAATAAAGCTCTAGCCAGGCTGACTGAAAAAAAAGAAAAAAGCAAGAAAAAGCAAGACAGAGAGAAGATACACACTACCAGTATTGGGAATAAAAAGAGGTCACATAGGCTGGGTGCGTAGCTCATACTTGTAATCCCAAAACTTTGGGAAGCTGAGACAGGTGGATTGCCTGAGGTCAGGAGTTCGAGACCAGTCTGGCCAACATGGTAAAACCCCATCTCTACTAAAAATACAAAAAAAAATTAGCCAGATGTGGTGGTGTGCACCTGTAATCCCAGCTACTTGGGAGGCTGAGGCAGGGGAACTGCTTGAACCAGGGAGATGGAGGTTGCAGTGAGTCAAGATCGCACGACTGCACTCCAGCCTGGACAACAGAGCAACACTCTGTCTCAGAGTATTCCCTTAGGATCCTTTTAATATCTGTGAGATCTACAGAGAGAAGGGGTCTACAGAGATATTAAAAGGATCCTAAGGGAATAGTCTGGACAGCTTTATAACCATAAATTCTACAACTTGGATAAAATGAAAAAATTCCCTGAAAGTCACAAACTACCAAAGCTCACTCAAGAAGAAATAATAACCTGAATCGTTGTAAATTGATTAAAGAAATTAAATTTGCGGTTAAAAATCTCTAACAATATAGATGCAGAAATTCCCCTAGAAAAGTCTACCAAACCTTTAAGAAACACACAATGTCTTCCAGAAAACAGAAGAGGATGCAATGGTTCCCACTGTATGGGGCCAGCATTATTTACCTGATACTAAAATCAGATGAAAACATTACAAGTAAGCTTAACTGCAGATCAGTATCCCTCATGAACATAGATGTAAAATGCCTCAACAAAAATATCAGCAACTCTGATTAAGCAATATCAAAAAAGGAAAATGCATAACATAAGGCTTATCCCAGGAATACAAACCTGGTTTAACATTCAAAAATACATTAGTGTAATTCACCATATTCACAGACTAATGAAGAAAAACCATATGACAATCTCAACAGATACAGAAAAAGCATTTGGCAAAATTCCACATTCCTTCATGATAAAGCAAGCTCTCAGTAAACTAGCAATAAGAGAGAACTTATTAACATGATAAAGGGCAAAAAACCCTATAGTTAACACAGTAATAGCTAAAGACTGAATATTATTCCCCTTAGAGGCAAAGATGTCTGCTCTTACCACTTCTATTCAGCATCATCAACTGGAAGTTCTAGACAGGCCAATAAAGCAAGGGAACGGGGTTAAAGACATCAAGTGGAGAGGATAAAATCGTTCTTAGAACCAATAAGTATAACCAGGTCATATAAGATCAAATGCAAAAAAAAAAAAGAAGAAGAAGAAAAATAACCTGCTCACCTCAAAACAAACAAAAAACTATATATCTATATATGCTAAATATGAACTGCTGGAAATCAAAACTTACCCAAAAAGTACTATTTATCTTAGCACCAAAAAACCTTGGCTTATAAAGTCTAACAAAACACGTACAGTTTCTATGTTAAAAACTACAAAACAATGATGGAAGAAATCGAAGACAATCTTGAAAAGTGGAAGCTACCATGTTCATGGATCAGAAAACTCAATACTGTTAACATATCAATTTTCCCCAAATTGATCTATATACTCTATATAACCTCACTCAAAACCCTAACCAGTGTTTGTATGTATACTGACAAGAAATGCAATAGAGAATGAATAGCCAAAACAGTTTTTAAAAGGGGCAAAGTTGTAAGAAGAACAAAGACAAAAGATTTAAGACTTTCTATAAAGCTATGGTAATCAAAATTGCACTACTGATGAAAGGATAGGCACACAGATCAATGAAACAGAATAGAGTTCAGAAATATACCTACACAAATATGATCAATTCAAAGTTCAAAGTCAATGAAATGAAGAAAAGCTAAGTCTTTTTGACAACTGGTGCTGGGAACAATTAGACAGTCATATGAAAAGAAATGAACCAAAATCCATATTACACACCTGATGAAAAATTAACTCAAAGTGGATCATGAACCTAAATATAAAAGTTAAAATTGCTATAAAAAAGTTTAGGAGAAAATCATTGTAACCTTGTGTTAGGCAAAGATAGTGTTAGATACAAAATCAAAAGCATGACCCATGAAGACAAAATTGATAAAGTAGACTTCATCAGGATTTAAAAGTTTTATGCCACAAAAGACACTATTAAGAGAATGAAAAAACAAGTTTCAGACTAGGAGAAAATACCTGCAACATGTACACGTGATAAAGACTTGGATCTAGGATATGTAAAACCCTCTCAAAATTCATTAAGGAAATAACTCAATAAAACTGGGCAAAAAAAAGACTAGCAAGCCATGAAAAGATATGGAAGAAACCTAAATGAATATTAACTAAATGATCCAATCTGAAAAAGCTATATACTATATTATTCCAACTATATGACATTCTGGAAAAGAGAAAACTATGGACATAGTAAAAAGAACAGTGGCAGCCAAGAGTTTGGGAACATGAAGAGATGAATGGGAACAGCATAGAGGATTTTTAGCACAGTGAAACTACTCTGTTTGATATGATAACGGTGGATACATGTATTGTTATACATTTGTCCAAACCCATCAAATGCGTACCGCCAAGAATGAAGCTCTAATATAAACTATGGACTCTGGGTGGCAATACAATGTCAGTGTAGGTCCATCAGTTGTATGACTCTGTTGAGGAATGCTGATAATGAGACAGAACATGTGAGTTGGGGGGAGAGGGTATATGGGAAATCGCTGCTCATTTTATCTGTGAATCTAAAACTGCTTTAAAACATACGGTCCATTTTGTTTAGAAAAGGGAAGATTTAGAAAGACATTTTACCAAAGAAGATACCTAGATGGCAAATTGCAGACAAAATTGTTAATCATTAGGAAATACAAATTAAGATCACAATGAGATACCATTATATACGTATTATAATAGCTACAATTATTAAAAAAAAAATTTAACCTGACAGCAACTGTTGACAAGGATGTGGAGCAACTGGAATGCTCACAAATTACTATTTGGAGAGTGTTTAAAATGAAACAGTCTCTGGGTAAACAGTTTAGCAGTTTCTCATGAAATTAGATGTATATTTACCATATGACTCAGCAAGCTCACTCAGGATTTGTCCAAGAGAAATAAAAATATATGATCACACAAAAACTTGTACATGAGTGTTTATAGCTGCTTAATTTGTAAATGTGAAAGACAGGAACCAACCTAGATGTCCTTCCACTGGTGAATGAATAAACAAACTATGGTACATTCAGAAAGAGGATACCACTCAGCAACAACAACAACAAAAACCTACTGATGTACACATAATATCTCAAATAGACTATACTAAATAAAGGAAGCCAGAATCAAAAGAATATCCACACACAACCTTATTATTCAATTGATCTGATATTCTGGAAAGGCAAACTAAAGGGACTGAGAACAGATCAGTGATTGCTAGGGATTGGGAATGGTGATGGGAGCTGACTACAAAGGGACAGCATGAGGGAATTTTTGGGGGGTGATAGATTGTCCTCTATCTTGATTGTGGTGGTGGTTATATGACTATATGCATTTGTCCAAACTCAAAACTGTGCACTAAAAAATTATAATGTATTTTTAAAATTATTTATAGTATGTATGTATTTTATAGTATATTAAGACTTGTACAACCTTAAAAATGAAATAAGCATATTACCATTAATAGTCACTATTGGGTACCCACTACATGCTAGAGGCACCATATTTAGGGCTTTACAATCATTCTCATTAACTTGTTATAATAACCCTTCATAGTCAGAATTACCATTCTATTTTAAAAGTAAGTGTCTTAGTATATTTAAGCTGCTCTAACAAAAATGCCATAAATTTGGTAGCTCATAAACAACAAACATTTACTGCTTACAGTTCTGGAGGGTAGGAAGTCCAAGACCAAGGTGCATATCTGGCATCTGGTGAGGGCATGACCTTCATGGATGGCACTTTCTAATTGTGTCCTCACATGGTCAAAGCGGTAAACAAGCTCCCTCAGCTCCACATTCTTGAAGGCTCCACCCTCATGATCTGATCACCTCCCAAGGGCCCCAACTCCTAATGCCATCACCTTGGGGGTTAGAATTCCAACATATAAATTTTGGGGAGGACACAAACATTCAGATCATAGCAATGAGAAAACTAAAACTCAAGAGAGGCTAAGCTCCTTAAAAACAAGATACAAAATATTCTTGGCAACTTTAAACAATGATTTCTATAATTCTGAAGAAAAAAGAACTCCATAAAACTCATCTTAGATTTTTGCATGCTTACATTTCTCTAATTAGAAAATTTTCATTTTGCAGAATGAGAAATTTAAAAAAAAATCAATCCTTTATTAACTTGCTTGTAACATTCTTTTACTGCGCACCTCCCTAAAGAGAGGTTTCATCCTGAAAAGATGTTCTTAATGTTAGATTCAAGTTCAAAGCTATAATAGATATGGTCTTTTATCTTAACAGTCATCACTACAAAAGCTGTAATTAGCCTTAATAACCAAGTTAACCAAATTGATAAGTCGTTCTTCAAATTTTATTAATTCAGAGTCTCACTTTAGGCATTTATCTCCTTTCCCTTCAACATGCCTGAAACATTTGTAGCTTTAAAAATAAAGCTATTTGATGACTAAACACTTCATTCTGCTGTCCCTCTGCAATATTAACCCTTTAAGGACTTGCCCAAAACCAGGACAGAGGGCTCAGTGAAAAGTCACTATTTTCTGCACCTAACAGAGGACCTGACACCTAGTCAGGTACTATTGGTTCTTTCAGAAAGAACACTTAATTATTTGCTATGAATTACAATAAAAGCAAATTCAATACTTTTAAATTTATTTCCCAGCTTCAACACATCAAAGTATTGAAAGGCAGTTATTAAATTGCTGGTGTGTGCATCATCTAGCTTCTGAATTATCCACGGCACATATCAGCTCTGGCTTTTCTCTATCATCCAGCATGTTTCTATTCTCTAATACTACACCTAATCCATACTCAGTGATTTTAGCAAAAAGATGGCACTGTAACATATGAGACAAAGTAAATCAAAACTAGGAAGGCAATCCCCCAGGGAAGAAAAGAAAAAGCATTCTTCACACAAAGTAAATGGTTACAATCCACTTTGTGGTGTTAAACCTATTCACATCTTATATCCAGCCAGTCAGAGAATGTGGGCAGAATGTTGCTGAGGCAGAACACCAATCATCATGTAAGCCATTCAGTTACTTCTGCATCCCCCCAATAGCAGAGTGCCAGTGGACAATACTCAGCAAATGTGGGTGGCAGGAATGAAAGGCCAATCTTTTCCACCAAACATTCATATGTACAAATTATCACCACCATTTTGCCCCACCTCACACACTCATTGCTTTACATTTCCAAACAGAAGAAATTTTTGATGAACAAGGTCTGATTTGGAAAGGGTAAGAAATGTATTACCAGCCATAAGATTTTAGGCAAGTGCACTGAGGCTCTCGGTGGTGGCAGTTCCTTCATTTAACCAATAGGAACAATAATTTCTAACCTCATCAGGCTGTTTAGACTTGAGTGTTTTTGCTAAATGTTGAATTCACACTGCTTCAAAATGTGCACTCCTGCAAACCATTGTGATGAAAGACTTAGATGCTGAAGAAATGAGCTGCAATGGTTAAAATAGAATTGAAGTGCAATACATACTCCAGAATCACTAAAAATCACTCTGAATACCCTCATAAATATTTTACATTTAATAAAATAAAACAATTAAGACCACATTAAATAAAGAAAAATCAGTAACTTTAAATACTTCTGAAACTTGTAATGATGATGAGTTCTTGAACAATTAATTTCCACTTGGCACTGAAACACATTTCAATCTCTCCTTTTTCCTTGGTTTCAGTGAGTGACTTTTAAATGTGTTTTGTTTTCCTGTAGACATTGTTCTCTCTAGCCTCCCAGGACTCCAGTCTGGGCCTACAGGCAAAGAGAGTGACGTAAAGGTCTGAGATGCTTTGGCAATTTTCAAATTACTGGTTCGTGCATCACCTAGTTTCTGGATTATCCATTACATCCTTACCCTCTCCCACCTCGAGGCATTTCTGAAACACATCCCCAACCCAACTTGGTTACTGAACATTTTCTCTGTCCATGGTAATCTCATGCCAAGGCCTGTACGTACTTTTCCTTTAGCTTCCCTCTCTCTGGATCACCTCCCATAGTAACTTTGCCAGAACTCTTCTAGTCTACCATCCACTCTGCCTTTTTAGTTTGAATGCCCAGGTTCCACAGTCTTCTATAGAAACTTAAAAAGTTATCAGAACTTATTACTGGGGGAAAAACCTCAGAAGTCAAACAATGTGAAATCTTATGTAGGAATCTGAAGATGATGATGAATTACTACAAAAGAAAAATTGTGAAATGAAAATGTATAATACCCTAGAACAGTGTTACACTACTTCCTATAATGCTGGCAATCATCCAACTTAGTCTAGTTCAAGGGATATGATTAAGTGATATAATAGAACTTCAGTTTTACACATCATTATACGTTACATTTCTGGGGTTATTAGCATTTGGAGAATAACCATTAGAAGAAGCATGAAATATTGTTAGACTTATAACCACGGTGCTTATTTATTAAAAACTACTCTAAAACTTAGTGACTTAATATAACAATGTGCCATTATATCTCACGATTCTGTAAGTTAGAAATTCTCTCTCTCCTCTCCCTTTTCATCCTGTGCCAATATGGCCTCTCCATGTGGATAGCATGGGCTTTCTGATAGCATGGCAGCCTTAGAATAGTCAGACTTCTTACGTATACAAACTCAGGGCTCCAAGATAGATCTTTGAAGAGAGCAGAAGTGGATGCTGCCAGTCATATAAGGCTTGGGCCCAGAAACTGGCCCAAGATACCCTCTGCCATATTCTATTGATCAAACATGTATAAAAATCACCCAGATTCTAGAGGAGGAAACAAAGATTTTACATCATCATGAGACAGTAGTAAAGAATCTGTGGCCATCTTTAATCTATCCCAATCACCAAAAAGATTATAAATCTGCTAGATTACAAAATAGAAAACTAAATTATTTGCCAATAAGTATAAAAATGTCATTAGTTAAAATCATCAAACTCAAACCATTCATCATATGAAAAGAGCTGTAAGTCAAGCAATACAAAGAAGTCATCATGAAAATTTAATCTTATGAAAGGTACCCACAATATACACTACATTTAATGCTGGATTGTATGCTAATTTTATCCCTTCAAAGAAAATCCTAAAAATATCAGGTAACACATGTTGGATTTCTAATTAGATTCTACATTTAAAAATGTTAAATGTCTTCAGGGTGCAAAGATTGCTCCACTTAATTCTGCTAACATACTTCTAAAAGTGAGTGACATCTACACTTATCCACCTGACAATAACTGCTGCCATTTATTGTTTACTTCACACTAACCCTGTACTAAATACATGTTTTACATGTATTTTCACGTCTTGTCCTCACATTAAAAAGAAATCCACCTTATAGATAAGATAACTGATGTGCAGAGAGAAGTAGAAAAGTTGTGCTGCTATTAAGGGAGCCAGGAACTGGTCTAAGATCCAGGTTCCCCCAAAACAAACATTCTCAAACACTATGGTGTTTGACCTTCGATCTAGCTATGTGGTCAGAAGGTTCTGTAAGTTGGAATATGTGTGTGTGTGTGTGTGTGTGTGTGTGTGTGTGTGTGTGAATTCCAGAATAAATGATTTGCCTTGATAGAATCATCATTCCATTCCTATTTTAGCATATAATATAAAGAGCATATTATCATTTAAAATTATGAAGTATCCTTAAATGTACAACTAATAAATCCTGTACTTTATTTAACCGTGTGTTCTTATGTACTGAGAACACGTCTCTCCCATATGTAAGAAAGCATATCCAACAAAAGCTTACACAGGCCCATCTAGAAATGCTCAAATTAACAAAAGAAAACTGCATTTTTCAGTACAGGAAAACAAGTAAGTAATTTCATCACAGATTAAAACTGTGGATAAATAAAAGCTCGACTTATAATTCAAGACTGATTATTCAAGTCAGAAGAAATCTGTTTCCTCTGAAAACACTGAGATTGGGTCTCTTAAAGTCAGTATCAGCATTTCTGGAATAATGTACATGTACGAGGCTGAGTATGCTGTCTGTCTGTTGGGGTGTATTGCTGGGTAGACCATTATGATCTGTGACTGAATAAATCACCTATTCATTGCTACCCCCCCATCGCCAATAAAACTTGTTTTTCAAGTTCCTTCTCCTTCATGGTTTTTTGTTAACATAATCATCTCAGTAACTAAAATAAAAGCTGTATCTTTTTGTGGGATTATTTTTTGAACAAGGGATTGATTAATTAAAATAAAAGCTATGAACTTTCTATAAACAATACCACTGGAATTTCTGAAAAATATTGCTCTTCTCCATATATCCCAGGAAACAACTATGTGTATATTACTGGAGAAAGCACAGGGTCAGTAACAGTGGGGAGTGGGGAGCAGCCAGTGGGGGCTGAGGAGCAGTACAACCAGCATCACCTTCTCTAAAGGTGAATAAGAAAGGCCAGTGGCTCCCTTTCTTCTGTCACAAATTCAGAATAGCAAAGGTTACTAGAGGGAAAGTTTAATTTCTACTTTTTATTGTGCTTATCATTATGAAGTAGTGGCAGGCAAAGTAAAACAATCACTTTTGGTATTTCCCAGGCTTCCGCAGCTATGAAACAATTCATAATATTTATCATATTTATTTTTGTTCTCAGAGGCTATTATAAGAGTCTAGAATTTCATGCATGATCCAATTAACTAATTATACTTATTTAGAGGCCATGAAATACCTAATTGCAGTCACAAATAGGAGATCACTGGCATAATTAGTTGTGCTGGTAAAACTAGAGTCACAAAATTTCTTGGGTCAAACCACACTAAAATTGATATCCTAATTATAGTATTGTTCTCAGTGCAATGCTGTCTTAATATGTCAGTCATCCCATGTTTGGAAAAGAACTTGTTTTTTTTTGAGACGGAGTCTCATTCTGTTGCCCAGGCTGGAGTGCAGTGGCGTGATCTCAGCTCACTGCAACCTTTGCGCCTCTCGAGTTCAAATGATTCTCCTACCTCAGTCTCCCAAGTAGCTGGGATTACAGGTGTGCGACACCACACCCAGCTAATTTTTGTATTTTTGGTAGAGATGGGGTTTCACTATGTTGGCCAGGCTGGTCTCAAACTCCCAACCTCAAGTGATCCACCCGCCTTAGCCTCCCAAAGTGCTGGCAATACAGACACGAGCCACTGCACCCGGCCTGGAAAACAACTTTAACTGGCGAAAACATTCTCCTTTAAATTCGATATGGCAGTTTTTAATTAACTAAAACATTTCTAGGAAAATTTCAAAATAAAACCTCAGGAATACAGCAAAAATAATGTTTGAGATTGCTCCGGTCAAGCACAGCAAAACCATTAACTAAATGGCACACAATTGGTTATCATTTAACCAAGTTCTGACAAAAATCTAAAGTAAAATGACTAAATTTTTGTTGTTAAGAAAGAAAATAAACCATAGATATTCCAAAACAATTAACTGGTATCCTGGATAATGTCCCTCCCTATAAACCTGTGGCCCTTATCTGGTACATAGTCTTCCCATCCGATTTGATTTGTCAATGTAGTCAGTGAACATGCAAGATACATCACAAACAGCCTGACCTCACTGGAAGCCAGGTACTATAGATCACCAGAACCACCTCTTCCACCTCTCACTACTCCTCTCCTTTTCAAGAAAGGGAAAGAAGGAAATAAGGAAGAACCAAAAAAACACAACCTTTTTTTTAAATCAGAGAAAGAAAAGCCACAGTAATACATGATTTCTTATTTTGAGATACAAAAAGGCAAAAGGACAGTCAATAGCTGAAGGAATGTCAACTGTGGTAACCTGAAAGAACATTTTCCATGTGTTCTGCACTGGCTGCTTAACTAGGCCATCTTCATAAACAGTTTCATGGTTCATCCAACAGTCCTGACTCCAAGTCTATATAACTCTATTTCCAGAAGACTCAACTGACACATAATAGTGACTTAATTTATTCTAATACATAAAATGTATTACTTCTATTGTCAAAATTTTCTGAAACATGTCCTACGTTATATTATATTAACCTTGTTTCTATAGTTGTCTTAAGCCGTCCAGCGTTGCTTTTTATTTTTCATTTATTTATTCTGTTTCCTGACTAGACTGTAAGCTCCACAGTAGCAGTACCTACAACTGAGGGCACTATCAACAGCAGATTCTTGTTAATTTATCTGCTATTCTGGTAAAGCACTCAACTGTCGATCATCCATATTTACAGATAAATGCTTCCCTGAGCCACTGGTACAACGACCTTCCTTTCATTTGCCATGGAGAACCAATTTAGGACAAAAGATAATCAAGAGCCCTACTAAAAAATAACTGTATTTACCAGTGATTATCAGTATACAGTGCTGATGGTCAGGTAGAAAATTTAGCACTATACTTGTGTAAGAATTCTAAAAAAATGGGCTTGCAATATTCTGTCAGATTGGAATTGTAATTCTATTCAAAAAAACAATTTCTTAATGCACTGACTTTTCTGTGGAGTTCAGAAAGAATCTATGATGGGTGTTGGGTTTCCTAGAGAACAGAATGTTTCATTTTGCTCTAATTCATTCTATTACTGAATTAAACTTTGATGTATTGGTCTTGACAAGTGCTTCATGCTGATTGTATTGTGTATGATAGTATAATCACTCCCCATGCATTTCCCACTGGCTGGCTGATTAATGCAATAGATTACCTGCAGCATTGATGGCAAGGGGGAAACACTGCCCTTCTGTACTCTAAACTGTTTGTATTTCATTGTGCATTTGTGTGTCCATGCACACACAGGCACCCATGAACATTGTGCACATGGGTGGAGAAAGCTAGGTAAAGCAGAAAAAAATGAAGGACTCAGTAAAGATTAATGCCTTACGATCATTGTTTTCAGTACACCAAAAATAACTTCTTAATGTCTCCAATAAGTGCCTGCATTATACTTCAATTATTAATTCACTTTTTTATTCACAAATACTTACTGAGCATCAACTATAATATCAGGCACATTTTATTTTCACCTTTACAGGAAAAATAACTTCAAAAAATTACTTTCACTATTTGTGGGAAGGAGGGGAAAAAGGGGTAAGATTAAGAAGGGGACATTAATACAGGAATAAAAAGAGAATTAAAAAAGGATGGCTATGATATTAGTTTAAATGTACCAATAAAGAAAATAACTGACGATAAGACATACAGTTGAATGGTTAGTGGTTTCCAAACATACAAGCAAATCTTGCAAATTATGTGGTCAACAGATGACCCTAATGTTTAGCAAGGAACATCTTCCAGTGCATGATCAATCTGTTCTGGTGAACAGGTTGCTGGATATATTAATCTCATCTTCAAAGTGGTGGGGAGAAATAGACTTTGTGCTCTTGGCAGCACTTTGGAAGTACTGCTCTTAACAGGATTTTCTCTCCATTCCAAGCTCACATTTGACCCAAGTACCCTGTCTGGGATTCTCCCGTCCAACTCATTCAACCCTTGATCACACACAAAGGGAGACAGTGGCTTTCAATATAAGCCACTTGAAGGTCTCTCTCTGATTCCCACTTTATGAATGCTTCTCACTCGCTTATCCAGGTTTGCTGAAGCAAATTTTAAAATTTATTAATCCACCTGGTCATAGCTTAAAATCACTGAGATTTGGGGTTCTATTTCAAAGTTATCTTTGCAGCAGAAAGCACAGAGAACTGAGTGAGTTATCCACATTTCAGACAACTAATAACATTTCAGATAACCCTGGTTATTCTGTCACCAGATCAAAGTCTAAGAAAATAGCACCAAGACCAGTTACTAACTCCCTAAAGCAAGTTAATATCAGAAGGCTCTGGCATTTTACTATACAGAGTCCTTTTCTTATACTAATTTTGGAATTTTAAAATAAAACTCAAAAACAATGTTATATAATTTTCAGACAAGCTTACAAGCAGCCTCACAAAAATTCACTTGTTGCAAATCATTCACCGTCTTGCCTTCTTCTAAAATATATAGGAGAAAGCTATTTATATAAACTAAAAAGTCATCCTTTAGTGCAGCAGTCCCCAGCCTTTTTGGTACCAGGGACCATCTTTGTGGAAGACAATTATTCCATGTATAGGGGCAGGATGGGGGTGGGGCTGCCAGGGCGCAGTTTTGGAATGAAATTATTCCAACTCAGATCATTAGGCATTAGATTCTCATAAAAAGCACACAACCTAGATCCCTGGCATACGCAGTTCATAATAGGGTTTGTGCCTCTATGAGAATCTAATGCCACTGCTGATCTGACAAGAGGCGGCCAGTCGCTCAGGCGGGAATGGTCACTTGCCTACCCCTCACCTCCTGCTGTGCACCCTGGTTCCTAACAGGTCACGGACTGGTTACCAGTCCACAGTCTGGGGATTGGGGAACCCTTGCTTTAGTACATGTCTAACAAGAGTACCTATTAAAAACCTATTGAAGATAGTGATTATCAAGTATGCATTTATAATGCCAGAATCCTTTCCTCCAGAACAATCTTGATGAAAACCATAGAAGTAATATGGCAAAGTCACACTGCTCTGATTAAGAAGGATCTGCCTCGTGCCTTTGGCACTCTCTTCCCCCTCTCCCGAACCTAGGGACTCTGCAGGGCAGTGTCTGAACACCCTCTCTAAGGACAGTCATTTGTAACTTCCTTGGGTTCTCTCCTCCCCCTCATGAGCCTAATGAAGTTTAAATTAACTGTGAAAGCATTTATAAAGCACCTTGCTTGATATTGGCACATACACAGAGCTGCCTGAGGAGCTGCTTCAGCCTTCCCTTTGCTTCCACTTCTTTCCTTCCTGCTCCTGGCATCCCTGATTCTCTGTGAAGCCCCTGGGAATCCCAGATGGCTTAAAATGAAGCTTCTCAGACCTCGTTAATTTTTGTAAGCTGCCACTTCAGGGTAAGAAATGGTGAAAAGAAATTTTCCCCAGCCTGTCTTGCTTCATTGTCACTCTCCCTCTCCTTCTTCACCCTACCAAGATAGTACTCTCTAGATCCACAGCCTAGTAAGGAGACTTCCCTAGCCAGATTCCTTCCCATTGGTGGATGTTTCTTGAAGGCAAAGGCGGTCAGTACTGTCTCTTAGGAAACAGAAAAAGTAGGGAGAGAAGTTTTCTAAGAATTGTGAGGAAGAAGAGGACACCTACCTTATACCAATGCAGTGACATTCCTAGTTTCCACTAATCTGAGAAGAGTATCTACTACCAATGAACCTATGCTATTAAGTAGAAAGATGACATAAAAGAAAGTAACTGGAACCCATTCTTGATACAAATAAAGCTACTAACACACCACAAATTTAAGACAGTAACACTTGAGTATATTACAGTGAACAGTAAAGCATCTAAACTCCTCACCAAATCCCCACGCTCTATGTTTAGTATAAGGTTTCATTAAAAAAAAAAAAAACACGAGAAGGCAAATCTCAAATGTTATTACAAATTATCTAATTCTATACTGAAACAATTTAGACAACGGATACCGCTAAGAATTTCCAATTGGTTAGATAATAGGATCAAGTGACCTGTAAAGATCTCTTTTAATCCTGAGAATCTATTTTTTTAAATTTGTATTTCAAAGTTTTTCTCTTATTTCCACTCTTCCCTATGCAGGAACTGAATGGATAATTAAGCCCCAGCAGCCACAGTCAGGAGGGTAGTTGATAGTAGGACACAGGAAGTTTTTATCCTAGGTTTGACCACTGGAGAGAAACATACATTCTCTTTTGGTTAACTTCTGACCCAAGCTAGAGATTACTCTGTTTACTTAAAGAAGCAGAAAATAAACCCCTCTTTTCCACCCCCACAGTATCAGGGCAGAACTCCCAGGCCTATGACCCAAGAATACAGAATTTTGACTTTTAAGAGACAGAAAACAGTAGGACAGCACAGGGAAAGAAATCAGGCCCCAGTAATGAGGCCTAGAAGCAGATGAGCCTTCTGAGAACAGTGCTGAAGGGAAGAGTAAAGCCTCCTCAGCAATACAATTGACACAGCCTCTGTATTTAGAGGAATCTCTGAAGAATGCAGAGAGAAGCAGAAACTGAGACCAGAGTACATAACCTCATCCCAGAAGGACAGCTTATATCAAGGAGTGGTATGCAGAGCCTACAGACCAGATGAGATAATCTGGTGTCAGCAACTCTGTGGTCAATATCAGGGTCTAGTTCAGGCCAGGGCAAAGACAATGAGCTACAGGTCTTCACCAGCTCCTTAACAAAGGGGACCCACAAATGGAATACAAACTTCACTATATTCCATCCTTCAGCATGTAGTATTTGTATTTATAAGCTGAAGTTTATTATTTAATACAGTTCTCAATCGATGGCATGTATTTGGCTATTGCATCCATTTGCAAGTTTTCTCAAAGAACCTGAAGTTAGAGGGTCCTTGTAAACATGGAACATGGGTACTAATGGGTTACTAGACTAGGTAAGCTCAGCTGACTATGGCAATCAGAATTGTGGTACCATGGGTAGGCAGACCAGGCCAGGCAGCTCTTACAGGGTTTGTTCTCACCTAGGTGAGCTTTGCTTTGCCCCTGCTCTGCTCCAAGTAGAGAGACTACCTGGAAGAAAAGCATATTACAGTATTTAAAAATAAGTGGGCCGGGCATGGCAGCTCACACTTCTAATTGCAGCACTTTGGGAGGCTGAGGTCAGGAGTTTGAGACCAGCCTGGCTAACATAATGAAACCCTATTTCTATTAAAAATACAAAAAATTAGCCAGTCATGGTGAAACGTGCCTGTAGTCCCAGCTACCCGAGTTCACTGGAACTCAGGAGGCAGAGGTTGCAGTGAGCCGAGTTCATGCCACTGCACTCCAGCCTGGGTGACAAAGCAAGACTCTCTCTCTCAAAAAAAAAAAAAAAAAAAAGCTGAGGACATTGTCTAGTCTGGTGGTTATGTTTCTGAAGTCACTGTCACCTGGGATTAAATTCCTGCTTTGCTACTGTGACCTGGGGAAAGTTATCAAGCCTCCTTATGCCTCAGTATTCTTGGGTGTAAAACTAGGGCAAATAATTGTACCTATTTCACAGGATTGTTTCAGGGATTAAATAAAACAATGTATGCATTAAGTGCTTAGCATAGTTCCTAACAAATAAGTGTTGGCAACTATGTTATCATTAGCTGCTAGACCAAAATGGGAAATAAAACAAAGCAAATTTCTAGGTTTTATGATACCTATCTACCATCTCGCTCTTCTCCTCTTTTAAGTAATAATAAAGAACAGCAAGGTTGGACTGAAAATCTTAACATTTTTGATAATGAATCTGAAGGCTCTCTACTCTCCACTGAGCCCACTGCTGTCTTCGTTCACGTTAGTTTTCTTTTCCTGGAATATTCACACCACTTATTCCCTGAAACACAACTCCATAAACATCTTATAAAACCATATTAAATTTTGTTTCTACAAATCTCTGAACTAATTTGTAATGAAATTACTCTATCAAGGTTCTCCTTCATCCATTCATGACTATTCTTATTTATCATATCTCCTAATGTTTACCTCTCTCTAATCCCTTACTACCAGTACTATCACCTATCCCCAAACCAAAGATCTAATGTATCTATTCCTCTAGACATAGCAAGTGCTTCATACATACTGATAGACTACAATTAGACTTCTGGAAAGAAGGTTAACAATATAGCACTGATGGTGGTGTGTCGTGGGAAAGCTATACTCTCATGTCCAGGGAAGACAAACAGGTAGACCACAAGCAATCCCTGATATGTGGTTCATTAGAACTACATTCTACACTTCTAGCTATCTGGAAATTTCCAAGTGTGTACTGACATCTCTCTGCTGCAACAAAGTGCTGGGAACTGCTGTTTTCTTCATGGTACTAGCAAAGAGGTAACTACTTATATGTTTAACCACTTTGGTAAACTTTCTAGTTCTCAAAAAGAAGCACTTGCTCCTTAGCCATTCATTAACCACCATCAACTTTAAAATGTGACAAGATTGAGTTAGTTTTAATAATTCAGCAAAGAAGCTCAAACAGGGATGGGGGATTGGAGGGTCAGTTATTAAGCCTACTGCTTAAAAAAATGTAAGAGAGCATTCCCCGGAAATTTCTCCCCAGCTACCTATAAAGCGGAGTAAAGCGGAGCCTTTAGAATCTTATTTCTGGTACACAGCGACTGTCCTAAATTACTTAAGAGAATTATTTTGAATGTGTGACTTAAGCATATGTTTTTCTCCTTATTCAAGAATGTAGCTGGTTACAGAAAAATCACTACTTGAGTCTGGGATGGAAGACAGAATATCATTTGGGTCCATGGAGCAGGTTAATTTTTAGTATTTTGCAAAAAATACAGTCTCAGGGTAGGCTGTGTTCTCTATTGCTGAACATAGTTAGATTTACCCTAATTCCAAGTGTCCTGAGTCTGCATACCACTCAATCTAGCACCCGACCAAGGAACATTATAGCTGTTGTCTAATAACAAGTGGTCAAACTAATCATACAATGAATTTCAAACTAGGAAAAAAATCTAACTAAGGCTATTTCTGCTCACACAGAATTAGGTCCTTATATGAGAAGCCGTGCAAATAACTCTGAAAGATACCACCTTGTTCTTGTGAACTGAAATGAGCAAAGCTCATCACAGCAAGGCTCTTGCAATGGCAGCCCATCCTCTCCCCAAGAAACAGGATTCATATGCTAGAAAGCAAAGCCATGACTCAGCTCCGAAAGAAAGTTAAGTGTTTAAAACTTGGGGAAAACCACATTATGTAACACTTGAAAATAAAAATTTAAGAATTTTTCCCTGTGATAAAACTGTAATTAAGTGTTATTTAACTGTTTCCTCTAATGACATCCATTTTAATTAGGTTTTAATAGACTGGCAGCCACAACCTATAGTTTTATGAAGCAAAGTAAAATTGCAGTCTAGGAATACATTTAAGAAAAGAGACCCATCAACACAGATGAGAGGTTACAGCATATCCCCTCATCCCTAGACCCCCATAGTAATTAAGTGTGCTGAGCAGACAGCCATTAGAGTTAACAGTAGGAGTGCTCACCCCCAATCAGCACTGGGTTGTTCTTTGAAATCCAAAGGTTATTTCTGTGATCTGCTTTCCAGAAAATTTGCATATCACAGAATAAAGAATATAATTAAAGAGGTGTGTGTTCTATAGATTCTACTAAATATGTAGCCTCTATCAAACACACAACCTCTACCACTGCAAGGGGATTTCTGTTTTAACATTTTAATATATACCTTTTCTTACAGTTGATTATGATACATTACTCATCTTGAGAACATGGGCGTATGTTTGGGAAAATGAACATCATGCAGAGAAAGTAAAATTAATATTTGAAAAACTGACTTATGTACAAGATAAATGTACCTGCAAATAAGATGCAATAAACAGAATCTTAAGAGTATGCATCTGTACCTATTTCATATTACATTATGAAAATCAGGAAGTAAATCACAAAAGTTAAATCATACCAAATGAGAATCATAGACACTTATATTAGGAAAAAAAAAAAAAAAACAGAATAATCAGTCCCTTTGTTACCTGGAGCACGGGGCGGGGTGGGGGGAAGGGGGGAAGAGGAGAAATTGGGCCTGCTGCTACCACAAATAAGTCTTCATATATCCACTTGAAAGAAAGAGTTAAAATAAATGTTACTTTTACAATTAATTTTGCAACATCAACACTCAAACTTTCATAAATCACCTGTAAACAGGAAATTATAAATCTTAGGGAGGGGGACGTTGGTATGAAAAAGATCTTGTAATCTTCTGGCTGACAATCTGATGGCTCCAAATCCATCTGCCAAGAAGCAGAGTTACTTGGCTAGCATACTCTCACTTGTACACTTTCATCATTTAAGGCTTTCATGCCAGGAATCTTTTTTTTTTTTTTCCTGGTGTACTGGCCACTGCCAGAAATGGACCCAACAAATCCACCAGTGCTAAGGAGTTAAGCATCTGAGATTTAATTTAACAGTTTCAGCTTTATTAAGCTGTCACAGAGCAGCCCCACTTTGATAACAGTAGCTGCTCCAATTATGGCTTGGTTTAGGGTTGACAAGTATAATGATTCATTCGTGGCACATGAGAAGCAATAAAAGGTTGTTTTGCATTACAGCTTTAAAAATGTGGGCATTTTTTTCATTTAATTTGTCACTTAGCTTTTGCTAAGAGGACATTTAAATTGCAGTAAAAGGCAAATGGGGCTTTTAGTTTAAATGTAATCCCCATATTTAAATGATCTGTAATGGCGCAGTGTTGGAGTGGGAACACTATTGTCTCACAGTGGGTTCTGATGGTGACATGTGACATTTGTATTCAGGTCCTGTATTATCCATGTGGCTAAAGGGCTTCCAATTTCATTTCACAGCCAGAAGCCTGCAGAAAACACCAATTAACTTGCAGATCCCATTTGCCGACAAAACTCAGCCTCTTCTCAACGTCTGGCATCTGGCAGTGCTCAGCATTTAATTCCAAAGCAGAGCCTTGAAGCAACGTGAGCCCTGTGTAGGGGCACAAAGTCAAATTCCCCCATTTTATTAAGAAGGAAAAGCCTTTCCTTTTGTAGTCCAGAAGTAACTTTTAGTTAATTTTTTGGTGAATGAATATTAAGATGTGACACTTACTCTTAATTCTACGTGAGATTCTTCACAGAACTTAGACTCCATTAAAATGGCAAGTGACTTCTGCTTGCCATCAGAGTACACAGGAGAATTTCTAGAAGTCTAGTAATATCTGGGTGGTGGTTAGGGGCACACAGGGCAAGCAGTTGTGCTCTTTATGCTGAACTGAAATCAAAGAACTTGTATAAAGCCTGGTCATTAATTAGAAAGTAGTCCATAAGAGGGCATAACTACAATTAGCTGGTAGAAACTTCCACCTAATAAAAATTTATACTTCTGATTGAGGGTTAAGGTAGGTAATTTTCAAAATCCATGTGGAAAAGTGAAATCTGATCATGAATTAAATGTGAACACTGCAAATTTTATTTGACTGTACCACTTGTACCTTTTTTGGTAACCAAAAAACTTAGTCGATATTTTCTTCCTAGCCAGTCATTTGTAATTCTAAGTTTCTCTAAGTATCGAAGCTCTTTAAGTTGTATTTATTTAATACTAATTCAATAATTTTTTCTTAAATGATCCCTTCATTATAGTTTTCTTAAACCTAATCCTTTTTACTTTAAAAACCATCTAACCAATCTAGTCTGTACTACAGTTTCAAAATAGAAAAAGGTTTACTTGAAAAGTAAAACATTCAGCATTCTATGAAAATATTTATTTAAACCATGCACTACACTTGTGTTCTCCAACCACCACACTGTGCCCCCAAACATCATTCTAATACATTGAAACTATCTATTATAGTTACAGATTGTTTTACATTTTGATTAGGGGGAAAGGCCACTACCATTATTTCGGGAGACTCAAAGAAAGCACCAACATTAAGTTATTACAAGATACTTAAGAAAATTGCCAGGGAAAAAGTCAAGAAATACCCAACAGTTCACAAGTAGCAAACCTGTCCACAGCCAAGTTCTGAACAGATATCCTATTAATAGGAAAAAGGAAATACTGATGTCAAATTCTTTACCAACTTGCTGCATAACCCTAGATTACACAATGTCATCTTCTGGAAGTCTCCTAACCTCTCTGGCCTTGTTTCCGTATCTGTAAAACAGCTAATCTCAAATGACCCTTCCATCCAATTATATTCATTTGGCATCCTCACGAACAACAGCATCTTTTGGTTTAGACTAGACTTGGGATCAATCAGCATGATGTGGTCCCTCATTAGCCAAGGAAGATTTCTCTGAGACTAGGATCTTCTCATAAACATGTATAAAAAAATCTGATATATTTGTCAAAATTTCAGGTGTCGCTTATAGATTTCTTAATAAAAAGACAGGACAATAAACATAGCATTCATTATTTCCCTAGCAATGAACACTGGGTACCAAGACCTCATCCCAACAAAATTCCCAGTATTCTTTCAATGAACATGACTAGTGGATATCTCGTTTTTTTTTTCCAACATTTTCTGTATTTGTATCTTTAACCACCAGGAATTTAGGAAGCAATAAATATTAGAATTTGCTGTATTCTTCCATTCTGAGGATCAACAATTCATTTAAATCTATACCGGCCAAAAATAAAATGAATATCCAAACTACTTTTAATAATTCCATTGTGGGGAGAAGGGGGAAGAAAGACTCCAAATTTCAGCTGAATCAATTACAATATTAATCTAGAAATAAGTAACCAGCTCTATAATAAAAAGCTACTATTTTAAAATAATACAGCTTTATTTTTTCATTTTTCAAATACTTAAAGGCAGATTCCTGTATTTAACTTTCCTCAAGATCAGGCAATTCCCCCAAACCCCTGCCAAGGCTGTTTTATGTAAATGCCAGCCCAAGTCCTAATCTTCCTATGCTTCTAACCTATATATTGGAAAGAAGTTCCATGCAGGAGCAGCTCTCTCTTCAGCAATACTATAACCATGTTCTTGAAACATCTGACTATGGTATTTATCAATATACAAATCAATGGTAATTTGTCAGGAAACATACTTACCCAGCTCATCCCAGAGCTGCCTGTATTTGTCAGTCATCGCAGTGCCTTGTTGTCGCCAAAGTGACAGGCGAGGGTCAGCCATGAATTGCTCTGTTATCAAGGTCAACATGCGGGCCCCATTGGAGTCCCTCATCTTTAACATCTCCCGCACCTAGTGGGGAAAAACAGACCTTCAAAAAAATTGTTCAAAACAAAAACACAAGAAAACCCCACGGCAACACAAGACACAAACCACCACTTTTCTCTGCTTCTTTCGGGGAGGGGCGGCGGGGAGGTGTCAAGCCTTCACACCAGCCCTCTTAAGCAAACAAAATGTATAATCTAAAACCACTCCCCACCCTAAATAGCAATTTAATCAAAGAAATGACCATTAATTATTTTGAACTATGTTTTAGAATCCATATGAAGAAAAATATTCTCAATTCCAAAAATGTTCTGGTTGTGGCTTACACACACTGATTAAGGTAAGTGAGTAAACTGTGTTTCATATGTTCAGTAGAAACTTTTTTTTCCAGTTTTCCTTCAAAGTATCTTTCTTACCTAAACCAAATGCACGTTGTGATTCAAGATTACACTCCAACAAAGTAGGCATTCATACTTTGACAAACCACAAAAGTAAAATCTGGCACTGGTAACAGGTATCTGAACCTACCTAGTTTACCAAAACAGGTTTAAGCAAGGTGCTGGTGCTTTCTTGCATAAAATGAGATGCCATACTTTTGATAAGAAGCTGTTAACTTTGCTAGCCTAAAGAAACATCAAAACAAACATGACAAATAGTTTGGCACCTTCCTGGCTCTCCAACTGATTGTACTTACACCAGAGAAGCAGAGCCTAATGCAGAGTCCACTGAGAACTCAAGGAATCTTCTAAGTAGATCTGATAATGTACATAATAGTAACACTTGTCCTTTAGTTTTTTTTTTTTTTTTTTTTTAGGAACAGTTTTGTTGAGACATAATTCACATACCATACAATTTCCCAATTTAAACTGTACAATTCAATGGTTTTTAGTATATTCACAGTTGTGCAAGTCCTTCAATTTCTGAGATAAATTCGTAATTGCATCAAGGTTCTCTCTCACTTAGTTTTTTTTAATAATATAAAGAGCAGCAGGATACTTCTATTCACTCAAACAGGGTAGTTTTTGCAATGGCAAAAGAAAATGGACAGAGTTGCTAAGTTCAAGAACTCTCTTGCTCTATATGGGTGATCCATGAAGCAGAAGAACTACAGACCTAATAAGTTAACTTTACCTCTCAAGTTGGAACTTTTAAGCTCTGTCCACTACTCTTGTACTGTATTTCCCAAATAAAAGAAAAAAGAAACATAAGGGTAAGCGTCTCTGCAGGAAGCCCTAAATGAATCCATTCACTCCAAAAATGTGTACTGCTATGTATTCAGTACGTAAGAATCTCAGCTGTAATTTCCCTGTAAGAAATTACTGGAGCAAAGCCACCAGCAGTAGAAAAGGTGGAGTGGTTGAAATAGAGTCCTTCTCTTTTCCTTGCTTTTCACAAGGGAAAAGCAAGGAAAGGAGAAAGGCATGGAAAGGAGAATACAGATCTTCAATAAAGCAGCCCAAATCTAGTGCAATAGATCCTGCCTGAGGTCTGCACCTTCAAGCAATGGAAATTCCTCACTTGCTTTAGAATTTGAGCTTTATAAAGAACTCAAAAGTGCGTTTACCCTAAATCACAAAGGTTGTGTTTCCAGCAGGGTTACTTCAGTATTCCTATAAATGAGTTTATTCCCAATATCAAAGTACTAAAAACTCATTAACAGGTGAAGACAGAGGAAGGAGTTGCCATTTATTGGATGTGATGTTAAAGAGTTTTACATTTATACTTACTATTTAATTTTCACAACCACCATGTAAAATAAGCCAGATTATAATCCTCATTTTAAATGATAAAACCAAGCCTCAGAGAAGTAAAGTGACTTGACCAATGGATAAGGGGAACAGCTTGGATCAGAACCCATATCTGTCTTAACTCTGAGTCATGCTAATTCCAAAATTAGAGGTTGCTATTACTTCATATGGCATACATAATGTGTATATAACATATAGGGATAAAAAGAACTACTGCAGACCATTCCAATTTCAAACTGTTTCTAACATAAGAATATGTGAAATACTTCCTGTGTGTCTAAATATACTAAACTTTTTACATTACTAGTAGTGTGGATTTGATTTAATGTTTATTTTTTCTGGTATATTTCTAACCTGTTATGCAGCAACAGCCATGAAAATAAATGCTTTACTCTTAAGTATATAAAACAGAACTCTATTTAACTAGCACTCATGTACATCTATAAACTACTGGTAATTTTCAGACTGTTGACAGGGAGGCACGACATGAGTATGAAGTGCCTGTGAATCACCAAAGAATGATTAAATCAAGTATAAAGTAGTATTAGAGTTAAATGTATTTTATTGTAATCTAATTCTGGGGAAACTGGCAATCTACATATGGTATACAAGACAAATCTTTATGAACGTGGTATTGATTAAGCAGAATACACTATTCCTGGCCTTACCCAATAACAGGGTTTACTCTAATTCTTTTGAACTAAAAAAAAAAAAAAAAAAAAAAAAAAAAAAATCTTTTAATTATAAAAAGTATTAGAGGAGATATTAAAAAAAAAAGCATAAATGAACAGTTATCTGTTCCCTTAAAACCAACTTAAATATATTAACCATAATG
The DNA here is from genome assembly GCF_049354715.1 of Callithrix jacchus. Classification (NCBI taxonomy): domain Eukaryota; kingdom Metazoa; phylum Chordata; class Mammalia; order Primates; family Cebidae; genus Callithrix; species Callithrix jacchus. Next base: position 148,296,942 of record NC_133503.1, read on the forward strand.
ATGGCTATACCCCCAATGAAAATATACTGATTTAGTATTATTAAAAAAGCATTTTATCCAGTATTTAGAAATATGTGTATGGTACTGAAACTTCTGTATAAAGCAAAACACACAGCTTCCACTCACAAGGAACTTCTGAGCAAGATAATTTAAATTCTTGAGCCATCAATTTTTAATGATGAACATGAACTGTAGACAGCATCATTTAATGCTATTATCACAACTTTAGGAGATATGTCATTATTAACTAACTTTCTAGATGATAAAATTAACAAATAACATGCCAAGGTTCATACACTTAGGAAGATCTAGAACTTGGATGGATTTAAACTGAGATCTATATGACTCTAAAACCCAAGCTTTTGAAATTAACTTTCAGATACTGACATTATTAAACTAAATAATTAAAGCACATTTTAGGGATTATAAAGCTATGTTCTCTCGAAAAAATTAACTAGAAAGGGATAAACTTGAAAAAACAGAATTCTGAATAACATTGTTATTTTGCTTTTATTTCTGTAATAGGTTTTTCAAAATTATATAAATTATCACTGTTTGATTAACTGAAAGAGACTAAAATGTCCCAAATCTTGTCTAAGAACACCTAAGAAAAAAAAAACAAACTTGCATTACAATATAAAGTTTCTGTTGGTCAATTAATTTAGATCCTGTTCTTTAATTTTTAAAAGAGGCTTTATCCTATTGTAGACATGATCATATTTAGATAGTCCCTATATATGTATATATTTAGAATATTTCTTTAGAAATAGACAATCATACCTTTGCAAAGAGCAAATTAAGTTGCTTCCCTGATCCGTGGTACCCGCCCTGGGAAAGGAATAGTTTAACCTGTTCTTGAACCTGCTCTTCATCTAAGTGCCAGCAGTTTTCATCATCTATACTAGCACCTGCTGTTGGATCGGGAGCACCTAGAAATAGAAAGAAAAAAAATAACACACAGGCTAGATAAAAAACTCTGTGCTAAAAGGATTCTGAAATAAACTTGAAAATAATTAACTCTTTTTGCCTACTTTTTAATTCAATCTCAATTTCAATTATACATACAAATTTATGACAAAGTAAATACAAGAATCACTCTTATTTCCAGGACTTCCTGTTTTGTGCTAAGCCAAATGCAGATTAGTTTAGAATTGAGATAATTCTATTTTTCAGGTTCAGAGACTGTATTTTTGGAAATGAGTTTATAGGTTCTCTAAAAAAATTAAGCTCACGAAAATGTTTCACTGTAAATATGTGATGTTTATAAAGCTCTACATAAGCCATGCTGGGAAAATGTTTCTCAAAGACTTTAGAAAAATATGAAACAAGCAAACTTAGCAGAATATTTCTCTCTTTACTATGTTAATTCAGTAAGTTTTCACCATTATATGCTGTTGAATAAAATACATGCTGACATAAGTCTTTAGCTGCAGAAACCCGAAGATTACAAAGGGAAATCAAGCCACGTGGGAACAGGCAGTGCAGCTGTTGTATTAAACCAGGTTGTAGTATCACCTTGCCAAACTGCATAAATATTTTATTGCTGAAGTACACACAAAAGATTACAGGTATGTAATAAGCCCTGTGAGTGTAGACTAACTTAGAAATTAAAAAACTACCCAGATATTTAGGCAGGTAAAGATTGTTTCATTATTCACTGATAAAAGAAAATGGTATTTTAAGCTCTAAAATACCTAAGTAATACAAAAACACTTAGATCTAAAACCCATTGATCCCCAGTGTTTCATCTGCTTATCAACCCTTAAAAAAATATATTTGTAGGTGTGGTTTTGTATTACTTTTCTTGTCTTCTAATGACCTAAAGCAGACTCAATTAGCCAAAGAAATAATCACTAACATCTGTTTAGAACCAGGGTCTACTAGTCCCTAGTGCAGGAAGGCAGTGGGTCTCTCAACCTGCCTGAAAAAGTACATGTTTACTCATTCATTCAACCAGTCAGCATATTTACTGAGTGCCGGACTTAGTGCCAGCCTCTCTGTTAGACTTGGCAATAGAATAGTGTACAAAATAGACAGAATTCCTGTCTTCACTGAATCTACAATGTAGTTCAGAGGCTTTCAAATTTCACTGAACAAGACCCACAATAAGAAATATATTTTACATCATGCCTAATAATATGCTGATGTGTCTGTGTGTTTATATAATTAGTTAGCAAAAGTTTGATGAAAGAAAGTGTCCTTAGTGTAAGCAGAGGCTCAATATATTCTACTCTATTTCATTTTTTAAAGAGGGCTTGTCACAATTTTTAAAATCGATTTTATAACCTATAATGGGTGGCCACCCACTATCAGAAAAACACTCTTCTAAGTATTTGAAATAAGTATCAATCTAGTTATGATATATACAAATGTATAATAAATGGTAATAACTGCTCAGAGGAAGAGGACAGGGTGATAGAAGACTCTATCATCAGAGAGTTCTAACTGGGTCTTGAATTGTTAGGGTAAGCATACCTTGCTGAAATGGTATTGAGCTGAGATCTGCCTTAGGTTAAAAGCTAATTAAAAATGAAAAAAGGTCAGAAAAGGAGAGAAGGGTCTCCATGTGAGAAGAACTTGAGCATAGGCATTCGGCAGGAAAAAACATGGTGCATGGAAGAAATAAAAGGCAGTCTATGCCACTCAAGAATAGAGGATGAGAGGAAGAATAATACAGGATAATCCTGGAGAAAAGAAACAGGGTCAAAGTGAGTGCCTTGGCTGGTGAAAAGCTTAGTTTTTTTCCCTGAGAGTAATGAATGGGAATTCATGACAAGTTATCCAAAGTGGAAGAAATACTCTAAATAATAAAAGATGTTTTGTCCTGAAATGCATCAATTTCAACATTCCTACCATGAAATATTACGCAGCCATAAACATGAATGTGGAGATTCTCTATGCATTACAATGGAAAGATATCCAGGGCATTCTGTTGATTGAAAAACAATCAAGAAGAATAAAATTATACACAGTATACCACTTTTCAGGCAATTAATGATGTTTTATACTAGATAGACTAACCAAGAAAAGGAGAGAGAAGATCCAAATAAATAAAATCAGAAATGAAAAAGGAAAAAGGAGACAATACAATTGATATCACAGAAATACAGAAGATGATCAAAGCCCTATTATAAACAATTATATGCCCCCAAACTAAAAAGTCTAGAAAAAATAAATTCTTAGAAATATACAACCTCCTAAGACTGAACTAGGAAGAAACAGAAAAGCCTGAGCAGACCAGTAACGAGTAGCAAGATTAAATTAGTAATAAAAGATCTCCCAGCAAAGAAAACTCCAGGATCAGATGGATTTACAGCCTAATTCTACCAAATGTAAGAAGAACTAATACCAAGTATCCTGAAACTATTCCAAAAAATCAGAGGACAAAATCCTCCTGAACTCATTATACAAGGCCAATGTCAGTATGGTACCAAAACTAGACAAAGACACAATACAAAAAGAAAACTAGAGATCAATATCCCTAATGAACGCAGACATAAAACTCTTTAAAAAATACTAGCAAACCCAATCAAACAGCATGTCAGAAAGATATTACATCATGATCAAATGGTTACAACAGGGATGTAAGGATTGTTCAACATGCAAATCGAGAAATGTGATAAATCACATCAACAGAATAAAGGACAAAAATCATACGATTATCTCAATAGACCCAGAAAAAGCATTTGATAAAATTCAGCTTCTGGTTCATGATAAAAGCTCTCAGCAAACGAGATATAAAAGAAACATACCTCAAAATAATAAAGGCCATATATGACATACCCACATTGTAAGAACTGGAACAAGACAAGAATGCCCATTTTCACCACTTGTATTCAACATAATGCTGGAAGTCCTATTCAGAGCAATCAGTCAAGAAAAATAAATAAAAGACATCCATATTGGAAAACAGGAAATCAAATTATCCCTGTTGACTGATGATACAATCTTCCATCTAGAAAAACCTGAAGACTCCACCAAAAAGTCATTCAATTTGATAGATTAATTCAGTAAAGTTGAAGGACACAAAATCAACATACAAAAGTAATGTTTCTATACACTAATTAACAATCTACCTGAGAACCAAATTAAAAAGCAATCCTACCTACTTACTACCAAAAAAAAATAAAAATAAAATACTTAAAAATATGTTTAACCAAGGAGGTAAAATATTTCTAAGAAAAAAACTATAAAACATTGATGAATAAAATTAAAGATGACACAAACAAATGAAAAAACACCTGATACTTATGGATCAGAAGAATTAATATAGTTAAGATGATCCTATTGCCCAAAGCAATCTGCAGATTCAAAGCAATCCTTATCTAAATATTGACGTTTTTCACAGAATTAGAACAAACAATCCTAAAATTCCTATGGAACCAAAAAAAAAAAAAAGAGCCCAAATATGCAAAGCAATGCAAATAAATATAAGCAAAAAAACTGGAAGCATATTACCTGGCTGCAAATTATACTACAAGCCTTCCACAAAATTCACAAAAATATACACTAGGAAAAGGATACCCTTTTCAATAAACAGTGCTGGAAAAACTGTACAGGTACATGCAGAAGACCAAAACTGGACTCCTGTGTCTCATCATAAAATATAAGACCTGTAACTATAAATACACTAGAAGAAAACCTAGGGAAAATTCTCCTGGATACTGGTCGAGGCAAAACAATTATGACAAAAACAAAAGCAGAGAAAACGAATTTAATTAAACTAAAAAGCTTCTGTACAGAAAAAGAAATAACAGAGTAAAGAGACAACCTGCAGAATGGAAGAAAATATTTGCAAACTATTCACCTGACAGAAAACATGTATCCAGAATTTACAAGGAAATCAAACAACTCAACAAAAAACCCCCACAATAATCCCACTAAAAGGCATGCAAAGGACACAAGACATTTTTCAAAAGAAGACATACAAATGGCCAACAGGCAAATAAAAAAATGCTCAACATCACTAACCATCAGAGAAATGCAAGTCAAAAACCACAATGATATATCATTTTTTACCAGTCATAATTGCTATTATTAAAAAGACAAAAAATTAGAGATGCTGGTGAAGATATAGAGAAAAGAGAACTCATATACAGTTAGTGGGAATGTAAATTAGTAGAATATTAGGAAAACAGTATGGAGATTTCTCAAATAACTAAAAACAGAACTACCATTCCATTCAGCGATCCCACTAATAGGTATCTACCCAGAGGAAAAGAAAACATTGTACCAAAGACACCTGCACTCCTATGTATATCACAGCATTTTTCATGATAGCAAAGATATGGAAACAACCTGAGTGTCTATCAATGAATGATGTGGTACAGATACATAATGAAATACTAATTGGCCATAAAAAAAAGAATAAAATCACATTCATTGCAGCAACACAGATGGAACAAGAGGTCATTATATTAAAGTGAAAGAAATCAGACACAGAAAGACAAATACCACATATTCTCACTTATAAGTGGCAGCTAGATAACATGTACACAAGGGCATAGAGTGTGGACTGATAGACAATGAAGACTTCGAAGAGTTAGGGGGTGGGTGAAGAGAAATTACTTAATGGGTACAATGTACATTACTCAGGTGATGAATACCCTAAAAGCTCGGACTACACACTACCATGAAATCCATGCATGTAACAAAATTTCTCTTGTACCCCAAAATTTATACAAACAAAAATGAGAAACAAAATACATATAAATAAATAAGGTTTATAAAGGGCTTACACGTTAATATATCCTTATGTATGCATATAATATCTTGGAAGGACGTTTTAAAGACTACAGGTAACCTAGTAACATGGGGGAAGGAGACATCTTTTAAAATTTTGGAACTATGTGAATATATTTATGTATCTAAAAAATCACTTTATCTGAAATATGGAGGATGAACTGAGGCACAAAAATATGTAACAGTGAGAATGCTATTCTGATAGTGTACACATAGGATGATGAAAGTTGCCTGAAGAACAGGAATGAGAGCAGACACAGAGGAGCAGATATGGAGAAGCTGACCGGATTTCATAAATGCAACAAGAACCTGGTGAATAAGTAGATATGTGAAATATGGGAGATGAAGAGATGGAGAAAGACGTTTGTTTCTGGATTAAACAACCATATAGAATACTGGAAAACTCACTGACACAAAGACCACCAGAGAAGGACAAGGTTTGGAAGTCAGGAGGGGCAGTGTTTTGGTCATCAGCTCAGTTTTAAATCTGGTGAATCTGACATACCCTTGAGACAGTGAAGAAGAGAGAAGAGGATTTCAAAGAGGAAGCTGGAATATACTATGGGGGGCAGTACTGGTTAAGAGCATCGAGGAACAAATCCTAAGAAAGGCCAACATTTAAAGGCTGCATAAGTAAATGAGCAAGGATGACAAAGGAAATGAGTGTCCTCTTAGGAAGAGTTGGGAGAGACCAGCTCTTCGAGAAGAAAGAGAAAGTCATTCCAGGTAGAGACTAGACAAGTACATAGAGGTGAACACATGAGAGCAAGAATTTTATCTGTCTTGCTCACCACTGCTTCATAACACCCAGCCACTATCAGAGTATCAAGCACTGGAAGGAAGGGGAAAAAGAGGGAGGGAGAAAGGCATATATACATTCCCTCCACCAAAGAAAAAAATTATTACTTAAAAAGTAAAAAAAACACTATAAAGCATCCTTACAAACATTATCTCATGTTCTCCTCACAATGTCCCCTGGAGGCAAGTATGGATCATGATCCTCATTCTACAGGAGAAATGGATTTCAAGTGGCTATGACTCGTACACAGCCAAACTGCTAAATTCACTCTCCAAATTCTTTTTCCTGCCGACGAACAAATTACAGAATCTTAGAGCTAATGTTGAGCCCCGAGGTCATCAAGGCAGAGGCTGTCCAACCTAAAGCAAATAAGTATTTAAGGAAGGGTACTGGTATGTTTGTAGGCATTTGTTAGCATGACTCTCTTTCACAGAAAGCTTTAAAGACACACGATGTGAAGTTAACTACTAGGTCTACAACTGTACCCCACAGAAATTCAGAGACCCTAATCCATCCCATCTTTTTTTTTCTACGGACACACGGACACACACACACACACACACACACACACCCCTGTACAAAATACCTATTAGATCCTTTTCAAAAATGCATCAAAACAGACTTTCCAAACAACTATAGATTCTTGACTTTTATTTTTAAATTCTTGCCAACATCCTCCTTGGAAATTTGACACATCCCTCCTTATCCTCTTCATGGGGAAAATTCCAGTTAGCTATGGATCATCCATTTTCCACTGTTCCTTCTGATAAACTGAGCTAAATAAATCCAATTTCTAGCCTCACAGTGGTTACTTCTCCCAATTTTTATCGTTTTTTTAAGTTATTCTTTATTGGGTACCAAGGGCCAAAAACCACAAGGAAACTTGCCCCAGAACTACTTGGATGGGGTCTGACTGCTGTGGCACTGTTCAAGGACCTTCAGCTACTTGGGTCATAGTCATGTAAGACTTGGGGGTTTGGTTTGCCATAGAAATACCCAAACATTTTAAGTAGGCCTGAATTTGGTCCAGTCTTTTGTGGCCTGCTTGAACTGGCAAAGGGGTCATCATTCAGGTACCCTCCAAAAACTTCAGAATATATTCCCCTTAATTTTCTTCATGCTAATAGTGAAAAGTAATAGAAGAACACAGAAGTCACTCGTGAATTACACAATGTATATTTTTTTCTTAAAATTGAACAGGTTTTAAAAATGCTATTATGTATTTTTAAAAATATAATGGATTTTAAAATTGCTTTAATGGACAATTTAATTTACATACACACAGATTTTGGTTCAAGTGGAGAAAAATCTAATAGCAAATACATAAATACATGAATTACATTTTCTCAAGTTTTTAAAAAAATTTGAATACTTCTTCCCTCCAAACTCATGTCTAAATTTAAACCCCAATGCAGTAGTAATGAGAGGTGGGGCCTTTTAAGAGGTAAATGGATCATGAGGGCATAGCGATTCTTGGATTAATGTACTAATGACTTAATAGGTTATCACGGGAGAGAACTAGTGTCTTTATAAGAGGAGGAAGAGACACCTATGCTAGCATGTTAGCATGCTCAGCTCCCTTACCAGGTAACGTCCTGGTAACCAGCAAGAAGGCTCCTACAAGATGCAGCCTCTCAACCTTGGACTTCTCAATCTCAAGAACTCTAAGAAATAAATTCCTTTTCTTTATAAATTACTCAACTTCTGGTATTCTGCTATAAGCAACCAAAAAATAAATTAGTAAGTTTGGAGTTTTTATTTAATTTATTTTTTTTGGTAAGCTAGTATTAGAATTAACTTACTTCTTGAGAGTACTGGACAAGAAGGGAATGCACTGGAGAAAAAAAGGTGGGGGGGTGGGCCAAAATCTACACATTAATTGAGAGGATGGATTAGAATTCAGAAGATTTCAGTTCTTGGCACTGTTTGGAAAAACTATGCATTTTCCAGCTAATAAGCTCTTCAGGCCTCCATTTCCTTAACTCTCAAATTCTATAATGTAAGAATAAAAAAATTAACTGAGCAATAAAAATTAGAACTCTGCTCATGTGACATAAAAATCTTCCTAATTTACTCGTAAGACTGCAAGCAAAGACAACTAGTAGATAAATAAAATATAAATTTATATACAACTCAACATTTTAAGAAGACGACATGTACACTATACATTATACATCAAGAAATTAAATCTCTACAACAATAATTCCCCCAAAAGTGTAAATTCAGGTATTTAACTTTAATGCTAAGTTTTAACTATGTATTCATTTATTGTTAAGTTCTGGGGTACATGTGCAGAATGTGCAGGTTTGTTACGTAAGGTATACACGTGCCATGATGGTTTGCTGCACCCATCAACCTGTCATCCACATTAGGTATTTCTCCTGACACTATCCCTCCCCCAGTCCCCCACCCCTCGACAGGCCCCGGTGTGTGATGTTCCCCTCCCTATGTCGATGTGTTCTCATTGTTCAACTGCCACTTATGAGTGAGAACATGTGGTGTTTGGTTTTCTGTTCCTGTGGTTTTAACTATTTAAATCTTAAAATGTCTTGATTACATGCATTACAGTGCTGCCTAAGCCTTATATAAAATGTAAGATTTGCAAAATTTATGTCTACTTGTTAATGGCTGTCTATAATCAAAGACAAACCTCTCAGCATTTGGCTTTGAGAAGGGAATGCAAAAAAGAAACATAACTCATATATTTATACACTTGCTATTAGATATTCCCCCCGTTGGGCAGGAACCAGAATCTGTACGTATGTAAATTAAATGGTCCATTAAAATGTTTTAAAGCCTATCATGTTTTTTACTTTTATTTATATTTACAGTAATAAATGCTTTGGTGGGCATTTTATTACTGAGGCTTAATTCTTCAGGCCTTGAGGGAAAGTCACATTTTTTCCCAATCATCTGTTGGGGGGGAAAAAAAGGCAGAATACTTTGGTCTCTCATTCCCAAAGATGGATGTGTGTGTTTGATTTACCCGCCTACTTAGGTAATGTAATGTCACAGGCAGAAAGCAAAGGAGAATTCATGGACATGAAGGACCACTATCTAAGTCTTTGGTATCCCCTACCGCTTGATTTGGTTCTGATTTAGCTGTGATTTATCCAAACATCAAACTCCCTTGCCCCAGTAGTTCTCAAAAGTAAAAGTTCTCAAAATGCCAGAGGCAGATTGTGAAAAATAGATGCTAAGATACCACTTAAGACCCAATGAATCAGAATCTTCGCTGGGGTTAATACTGGTAGGAGTGGTAGAATTCTTTTTGGAGAGAATGTTAAGCAGGGTGGCACATTCTGAATTTTGATAATTAAAAGTATTCATGATCCTGAGGCATCAGACAAATACCTTTCCAGTCTATCTAATACAGCATATGTAAGCCATACCAAATGTGGTATCCGTCTCACGACACAGACACAGTCACTTCTAAGCATTAGACACCACCAAATCATTGTGCAGATTTTAAACTGAGCTATGCATGTTTATAACTAGCTTATGCTATGTATGGTGCATGGAGCTATTTACAGCTTTGGGTTCTAATTGAAGACTTAATGCTGACTTTAATCTTACTTTGCTGGAAAACAAATTCAAAACAAGAAAGAGTGAAGGTCTGTAGTTTACAAAGTTAACATCTTCATCTTAACTGTGACCTAATTGCCACAGTAACACCATTGTTGAAATAATGCTTTTAGATTTATATTTATGTAGCAGTGTCCCTTTTTGTTAAAATTAATTTGTTAAATTCAGCCTATTCAGGCAGAATGTGGGCAGCAGATGTCTATACTGCAGAGGTGATTAATTCAGTCTCTTTTGGGGACTTAGAGAAGAAGGCCATCTCCTAGGGTTTTAGTGTTTGCTGCTAAAGCTAGGAAACATGAAGTAGGTGGCTTACAAAGGCCTTGGTCCACCTATCTTACAAGCAGAAGGCAAAATCATCACATCAACCATTGGCACTGAGTGGGAAAATGCAAGACAAGAAACTTCAGTAACCCAGACTCAAAAAAATGTCTTTCTTTACAGCAGAGAGAACTAGAAGACCTCTGAAAAATGATGTATACTCAATAAACACACTCTTTAGAAAAGATTAAACTTTTATCCTGAATTAAAGACTCATTTCAAAAGGGTAACTAACTAATGCCTTTATTTCAATTTACAATTTTGCTGTAGTTGAAACAGCCAGATCCTTGGTCACCTTCCATCCTCTACGGTCACTCCACGTAATTCTACTGCTGTAATATAGTGTGGTGCCCTCTCCAAAAGCTGTCGGAGGACAAGCCATTTTCCTCATTGTGGAGGCGATGACAGAGGAAGGCCTGATATGTACCAGGTTCTGCTCCCTCCAACAAACCACCTTCCTTTTAGCCAAAGGCCAAGGAAGTAAATAAGCAGTATGCCATCAGCACATATCTCAGGGAACTCTAGACCTGTCAGAGTTTATGGCCCCTCCTCTATTATTTTCCTCTCTTCTGACTTTATTATTCATCTCTTATTATCATTTACTTCAGGAGTTCAATGGTATACGTATTCATATACAGAAATAATCATGTATTTTATATGAAAAAAACACAACAAAGTATTTGTATATTCTTCAATGCTCATTAAAAAATGAAGAGTATAAACACAGAGTGCTTTTCAGATAAGTTATTTTCCATTACTTATCTAATAAATGTATTAATGATTACTCAGTACACAAATACAAATATTTAAATGTAAAGTTCTCAGAAGTCCCATTTTTACATAATCCAATTCTTCAGATTTTTAAAAAGAGATCTATGTTTGCAGGCTTAAGAGCAGTTGGCTCAGATTATTTAAAAAAAAAAAAAGCTGGTTCACAAATATTTTCCTCAAATATTTACAGCTGCCCTTGAATACACCTATCAACTGCCAAATCACAACGATGATGGTAATAGCTCATTTTACTCCTTGACCATCCTGACCTTATGAAATAGGCACTCTTTACTGTCCACCTTTTACAACCAAGAAAACTGAGGCCTGAAGAGGTTCAGTTACTTACCCCTGGTAACAAAGCTGGAAAGCAAAGGGCCAGTATTCTAACTTAGGGTGTCCAACTTCAAAGCTGGAACTCTTGAACACTGAATAGTATTACAGTGGGAGGTATGAGAAACCTAATTGAGGGAGAGATCAGAATAATAAGCTCTTTTAGCCAACCTGGAGAGATTTGGACTCCAGTTAAATGAGAGAGGGATGGGTGAGGAAACTGATCACAGCTGCCAGCAATCTTTTTTAACTTAATGAGGGTTGGGATGGTGTCAGAGATGACCAAAGAGTGTGAGGGAAGGCAAGATTTGGAGGTGAAGAGAGGATGAAGGCCAAAAGTAACCTGGCTGTTTTTGCCTTCTCTAAAACATTCCTCATGGGCTAGAGATTTGTAATTCCTCCTAATTAAGAGACATAAGTTCACAGACTACTTCTTTGACACTAAAGGGAAATGCAGACTTTTCCTATTAAGAAAAAAAAAGGGATCACCTGTACATAATCACAGACCCTATCCATGGTTTTTAAAAACACCTTTTTTTTTTTTTTAGATGGAGTTTCACTCTATTGCCCAGGTTGGAGGACGGTGGTGCCATCTCAATTTCACTGCAACCTCTGCCTCCTAAGTTCAAGTGATTTTCCTGCCTCAGCCTCTCAAGTAGTTGGAATTGCAGGCATGCCCAGCTAATTTCTCTATTTTAACTAGAGACAGGGTTTTACTATATTAGCCAGACTGGTCTTCAACTCCTGACCTCCAGTGATCCACCCACTTTTGCCTCCCAAAGCGCTGGGATTACAGACATGAGCCCAGCCTAAAAGCATTCTTATAGAAACATCAAGTTTTAATTATAACTTAAGGGTAAACTGGTAATTTTTGAAAGGAAGTTTAGCAATACTTACAAAATTCAAAATGCATATACCATTTATTCTGGCATTTCTACTACTAAGAATCTCTTATAGCTATTCAAATTCACACACACACATGCATACACATTCACACATAAAGATGGTCATAGTAACAGTGTATATAAGGAAAAAATGGAAACAACCTCCTCAAAGTCATTCAGTGGGTTAAAAGCTAAATATATCCATACTATGAAATACTGTACTACAATTAAAACAGAACTACATCATAACAGTAATAACTTAAGGTATTCATAAGAGAAAAAAACCTGAAGACTATTTTCTAAATTGTTTATTTTAAAACTTCATATATATGTGTGCACATGTCTGCACATGTTGTTCATGAGGAAAAATGTCTCAGAATATGAACCATGTTCTCCACAGTGGCTGCCTTGTGAGAATAGGGTGCTTTTGGAGAATAAGGGAGCTGTTGGGAATGGGGAAAAAAAAGAGGACTTGCCTTTTTATATACTTCAATACTACTACATGAATTCTTATTTTTTAAATTTTCTTTTAAGTTTCACTCTAGTGCATTTTGAGCTAGTATAGTGAAAGCAACTTTAACTTTCTCCTATATAGAATATATTTACTAATCATATAGACCATCAGGAGATCATATCATTGTTTTACCAACTGTCAACACCAGCATGTTCTATTATACAATAGAAAGGGTATGATAGTAATAATCAAATTACCTCCCTAGGATACCTAAAAAAAAAAGCTAAATTATAATAAACACCACTATCCACAGGGAAATAAAAGGAAGGGAAATATGACATGAGACCTCCATTGGATGACTCCAGCTGTCACTCACTGGTAGATTTGGAACATAAAAGTACATATTCTTAAAAAATAAATACCCAACCTTCCTACTAAGAACAAAACAGAATGAAAAAGAACAGTCATACTTTTTGCTTAACAAATATGAGTGCTTACACTCATCTTAAGTATTGTGCATAGAGATGCTATCAAGATATAGAGGTTCGGCCTCATAAAGCTCGCAATCAAATGAAAATGAAGAGCTACACAATGAAGAAGGGACTGCTAAATAGATTTGCTTGCTTATTTACTATTATCTGGAAGAGTCTGAATAGACTGATGTACAAGGTAGCCAGGACCCCAAGGCATTCAGAGGCAAGGTTAAGCAGGACAGGCAGACATGAATGGCATTCTTGGTCTTGGTTGTGTAAGAACCATGTTCAAATAAATTGAAATGGAAGAATAACACATGAATGCACTCCTAGGTGAAACTACAGAAGGTATGCCTTTGTGGTACAGAGCCTAGGTTCCTCCTATGCCTCTGCAGATAAACCACCAGCAAAGACACAGAGCTGGAAGAGACCTTAGATGTCCTATGTAAACACTCATCCTATATGTGAATAAACGCCTTCTACATTTGCGGAGGTGAGAAGGCATCTCTGAGCACAAGACAGGGAAGTGAGGGATGAGTGTAGGCTGCTTTCAGGATTAGTTCAGGCCCTGGGAGTGAAAGGGTCATTGAAATGATCCTTTCCTCTTTTCCTCTATTCTAGGTTGGGGTCAAGGCCACAGTTTCCCCTTAGACTGTTCCTCTTTGTGGTAGTTTGGCCAGTACAGGCTAGCCAATAGAAAGATTAGTGAAAGAAAAGCCCTAATAGAGAAAATAAAAGAGGAGGAAATATGTGCCAGAAAGTCGGGAGAAAGTAATCTGACCTCCACCTATAGTATTATCCATCCCTTTACTGGCTTCTCTCTTCTTAACTATGAGTACTTGTGGATACTCCAACATGAGGTAAACTAAGTTATCTTTTTAATTATTATACATTGCATTATTAAAATTATCTCAATACTGTTAGAGATTATTACAAGCATTTTAAATATGAGAAAAAATAGGCCCGATCCAAGGTCACACAGGTAATACATAGTGGAGACAATAGAGGATTCTAGGCCTCTAGATTTCAATTTCAGTGTTCTGTCCCTATACCACAGTTTGCCAAACTATAATACATCTCCCTTTAATAGGAAGAATAAAGGACAGAAGAGACCACGATGATTAACTAAAAGAGTGGGGTTAGTGCTTGGAAATCAGTAAATCTCGAGAAAAGTACTTAGCAAAGACATCAGCTTCTTTTTAAGAATATGGAAGCTAGGAAGTTTTATTAGAACATAAAACCAAGAGCAAACAATTTTGCTTTAAAAACACAGAACTACAACTGGCAATCTCCTTGGTTGGCCATTAACATTAACTATCTTGCAGTCTCTTTTAGCATGTAGTGGTTAATTTCATAATTTAATTAAAACTGTGTGGGAAATTTTATGAAAACATATTGTAATGTAAAAAGGACTCAACTATTATGATGGCAAATTATATTCCAACAACCTTCACTGAATCTGTGACCTTGGACAAGTCACTAAACTCCTTCTCTTTGGTTTCTTCATCTACAAACTATTGAAATTTAAGTTGCAAGGAAACTGTGAAGAACAATGTGTACCTGAAAAACTTTAATTCCCCAGGATAAAATCTTTAAAAAATCAATAGAATACTTCAAAATAAGAAAAGTGACTACTAAGATTTTAAGAAGTTCACAAGGGAAAGGGAAAAAACTTACTGTTATCAAAATATTTTGTATTTACTCATAAATTATGCCTTTCTTCCAAAAAAGATTGTATAAGCGAAACCTTGTCTTTATTATGCCAACTAATCAAGTCTAAATCGTATCTTAATCCTACCAATATTCATGTTCAAGATATTTGTCTCAAAGAAATAGTATATCCACAAAATCATACAAGAAAGTACTGCTTTAGAAACAGATTTTTTAAGAAAGAGTTCCTTACATAAATAAGTTCCATTCTTTCTATACAGATCTTTATAGGCAGGTGAGATAATGTTGCCAAACAACTGCAAAACATTTTTAATCCCACCCCCTATGTAGTCATTAACAATTAAAATAAGACCCTCCAGGGAGCAGATTTCCCATTTCATTACTTAAGGTCAACACGGCCTGCTTCCTACCTCTCTTCTTTTTTACCACTTCTCAAGCTAGAATGGAAGGTAGCTCATGTAATTGGTCCATTTTCAGGCTGGGAGCAAATCCGATGATAAATTAAGTGAAGAGAAAGCTGGTGGGATTAACTACTCAAGTTCACTGCTCTGGAGAAGCTGTTCTTATACACAAGTTATTAGGAAATCATATTGAGTCTAAAGGTAACCTGCAATCTATCCTTGATAGTGTTTCCTATTTTAGAAACTATGAAAGATATATGTCATATGAACACATTCTCTCATCCAACTTTAGTGTACAATGTTTCATTAGTTCCATTCTTTCGATAGAGATTGAAAAATCCTTCTGGTAAGAAACTTTAGGGGCTACTATCCCTCAAACAAGTAAGACAAATGCAGATCAAGCAACTAATTATTGATGCAGGTCTTTTGTTTTACTAAAATTCAGAGAACAAAGTGACCTTAGCAGAATACACGACCTAAGGACAAAAGGAGGGAAAAGAGAGAATGCATAAAAGTTAGAAGAAATGGTATATTATGTTCTCTGCTTCCACGAAACAATTTAATAAGAAGCCACAAACAGGTTCCTGAGAAATCTCTGGGATGACTGGTAGCTGGCCTGAATCTTCACAAGGCAGCAAGATTTGAGGCAGATGATATGACAGAGCAGAAGCCTACTTGAAAAAGTCCTTGAATGCATGTGCTTTTGGAGGGTTGAAGGTACTTCTGTGGCAGCCTTGTTTACACTTCTGTTATTTAATATTGGTAGACTCGACCAAGTCAAACGCTTTGCACACCTTATGACGGCTACTTTAGTAAAGCGGAGCCTGATATGGGGAGTACTAGAAGAAATATACTATGTGGATTTTCTCTGACACAGAAACCACATTAAAAGTACCTCACAGCACCAGGAGACTTGTAAAAGAATGTTCACAGCAGCTCCTTTCAAAACTAAGCCTATCAAAAGTGAAAATGGACAAACAAATAGTATTCTCATATTTAGAAAACTCCAGAGCTGTGCTGTCCAGTATGGCAGCCACTAGCCACATGTGGCTAACTCAGCACTTGCAGTGTGGCTACCAGTGTTTTGAAATACGTTGTGAGGTGAAACAGAAACCAGATTTCAGATTTAACATGAAAAAGAGTAAAATAGCAATATTTTTCTTGAATAAATATTTATGAATCTTATGATATGTGTTGGATTGATATTTTTGATAAACTGAGCTAAAGAAAACATACCACTAAAATTAATTTTACTTGTTTCTTTTTACTTCTTAAAATGTGGCTATTAAAATATTAAAACCATGCATGTGGTTAATATCCTATTGAAAGGCTCATGTTATATTTCTACTAAACAGTGCTTCTCCAGATGAATAAATTACAGGTTATGTGAAGCAGTATGGGTAAATCTTAACATGATTCTGAGTGAAAGAAGTCAGATAATAAAAAAAACCATACTGTATTATTCCATTTACACAAAGTTTAAAAACAGATAAAACTAAACAAATATTTAATGATGTCAAAAACAACAAAACACAAACCGCTAAGGAACTGATTACTATAAAACTAGGCAGCAGTTACCAAGTGGGGGAAAGAGGAATTTGAGACTGAAAGGGGTGCTTGGAGCCCTCTCAAGTGCTAGGAGCCATCTATTTCTCTGCCTGGGTGGTGGTTCACTTTGTTAATCTGCACATTCATATTATATGTACTTTTTTACATTTTTATATCTCATAATTTTTAAAGTTTGCAAAAAAGGACCTCAAACCGCTTTTTTGAAACATTTTTAACCGCTTTTTTTGAAACATTTTTATTTGTTGTATCTATTGAAGAAAACCTAAAAGAACAAGGTTGAGAGACTAGTCCTAGATCTGAAATCAGTATAACTAAAGAAATGTAACATTAGGTCCCAGAGCTGTTTAGTCAAAACTGCATTACCTTTTTCAACATATTTTTAAGTATTTTAAAAGTTATGTCCAGATGTTTTAAAAGCACAAGCAACTATGGTTTGACAACATTATTTATCTTATATTAATGTACTCTATGAAATAAGTGGTAGGTATATTTCTGAAAAGTTGGGTCTTGTGAGTTGACATATTTACACTGCATAAAATAAACACATGATAAATGTGTTTAAAATAAATGAGAAAACATGTTCAATGTATAAAAGATTTAAAAGAAAGCTTTCTGTATTTTCTTATACAAAATATTCATATTCTAAATTTTCTCTAAGCACGCTGTAATGTTTTTGTAAACAAATAATTTATTTTCCTAATATGAGGTACCCTGTCAGAAACTGTCCTGCACTGGAAAATAAATTTAAAAAGAAAATTGAAAAAATTCAAAATATGCACAAGTCAGTGTATTAACAAGGGTGAATTAAAAAGTATTTTGCATAACTAATATCTAATACTTGACGAAATATTACTAAATAGGGGGGGAAAAGTATAAGAACCAAGCTTTAACATGTATGATTTTCCTGAGCACGAGAGGCTTGGCACCTAACATGAAACACTTCAAAAGAAATGTTTCAGAATACAAACGTAAAAATCTCTTTTGACTAACTAAAGGCAATGCTGATGACCTATTTCACATTTAATTCATTTTTATGCAGAAGAATTGAATTTGTAAATGGAAAAGGATCCAGAGAGGAAATTTAAAAAGTGAATGTTTATACTCACCATGAACTTGGTTAATTTCTGAATTTTGGGAAAGAATTTCATCTGCTAATTTTTGAGCAGTTGGCAAAACTTCTGTGTGGTGCACTGTGATCAAATACTGTACAAACTTTTGCAGTTGGTCTCTATTCATTTGAAAGAGAGTCTCTGAAATGGGAAGATGCAGTTTGACCTGATCTGGCTTGCGGATGCGGTATAAAGACAGTGCCACAACATGGGCACAATAAAATATGTCCTTGTTTCCACAGCTGCAGGTCACTGAGGTAATCTTGCAACGATCAAAGCTGATGGCCACGTTGCAAACAGTTTCTGGCTCCGATTGTATTGCAGGTTCTGTCACTGTGCCGCTCAAGTGGAAACCTTCAGGGTGAAAGAAAGAAAAGGAGGGTTTAGCTTCTCCATTCAGATGCTATGAAATGCTCTAATTCTTTGAAATGTGTGGGACTTGACAGCAGCACGAAAAAAATATGACAGTCTTTATATTCAAGTAAAAACATTCAGGCCACCAACAACTACCACCACTCCCTTACAGGTAAAAAAAAATAAATGGTATTCAACAGATATGCTAAAGTATTTCACACAGCCATATGAAAATGTATACTGCCGTACATCACCATCATACCTGTAAGAAGTGGTTAGATCACAGCACTAAGAGGCCATCATTACTATACTCTGAATGAGTGGTATACAAGATTAATAATCCCCCAGATCAGTGGCTTTCTTGTTTCTTTTCCTTTTTTAAAGTAGAGTCAGCCAGTTCAATTTTCTTCTCAAAAACAAACTCTGTCTACCTTTATTCCAGGTGGCCACTAGCTGGCTCTAACTAACCAATACTGCAGCTCTGAGGAGGTCCCTTTCATAAACTTTGACCAGAGAAATTTTTAAATTTAATAATACTTTCTGCAACATGCATAAAATATACCCCAATATAGCAATGTCTATAAGCAGCAACTGCTGATAGAATTGCAGGGCCCACTAAATCTCATATACACCACCACCTAAGTAACTCATAATGATGATTCTCTTCCATGTCACATACAGAGGAAAGCTATACAGATGTATGGCGCGCTCTCTCTCTCTCTCTCTCTCTCACGCACGCACACACACACACACACACACACACACACACACACACACAGAGTACAAAATTATCAAGGGGTAAAAAGCCTTAAGAGGCCTTATAGCTTAAACTCAGACCCACACAGAAATCCTCTATGACAGTGGTCCCCAAACTTTTTGGTACCAGGGACCAGTTTTGTGGAAGACAATTAGGTAATTTTTCCACAGATGGGGGGCAGGGGGCAGGGATGGTTAAAAACTGTTCTACTGTTCCACCTCAGATCATCAGGCATTAGATTTTCATAAGGAAACCTAGATTGCTTGCATGTACAATTTACAATAGGGTTTGTGCTCCTATGAGAATCTAATGCCACCAGTACTGGTCCACCGCCCAGGTTGGGGGACCCCTGCTCTATGAGCTCCATGACCAATAGCCGTTTTGCTGCCTATAATAGTCCACACATGAGGCACTCACCCTGCCCCAGTGGTCATTCCCCCTTGGATAGCACTAGCTACAGCTTACAGCCAACTGCAAACTGCCTTCCACCACCACTGCCCACCAGGCAGTCCTGACCAGCTTGGCCAGAGGACAAGTCCCCCACGCTCTTTTTCCCTACACTGAACAGGAAGGCTGTCCTAAATTGGGATGGGTGGTAAGGGTGAGCATCCACTGAGTTCCACCCTCTCTCTCTCAAAGCCATATGCAGTGGCCAGGGATAAGCCTGAAGGGAGTAAGAAGCAGACACCTTTGGGAACCTCCATGACTCAGACTCATCTCAGGATTTCAGGTGCCTGACAGAAACTTGAATGCTACACAGCGAAGCCCTAGGCTCCCTCCCAGCTTTCCTCTATTGATGCAACTTTAATAAAATTCATCTAGCTGACCACTGTTTCTTCCAGTTCCCCTTCATTCTCAAAGAAAAGGATCTGTGGGGACTCTGTAAGGGGTGGTGCACATGGAGCTGCAGAGGTAAAACTCAAGTATGACAGCCCCAGACAATGGTTAAGAGTTTACACATGGGACATCTAAATCCTGCTTACTGTCTTCACCTACAGAGAACACCTAGGCTGGAGACTTAGATGAAATGCTATTTCTAAAAAATCTTTCAGAGTAATATAATTTCATCTTGATCATCCTTAGTCAGCAACATTTAGTAAAAGGAAAAAGGTGTCATTATAATCTTTATAAAATGAATCAATGAAAAAAGAGCATTCCCTAAAAACAAGTCACTCTTATTGCTTTAGAATAAGAAATTTTGAGAACTGTCTTATGATGACCTTTGGTTTTCTTCCACAAATATTATCACTGTTTCAGAATGGATATTCCAGTCTCCTTTATCTCTTTTAATCAACAACTTCTTCTGAAAAACCACAATTAAAGAAAAGGTACATAGCAAATATTGTAAAAACTTTTTAATATCTATTTTCCCATGAAGAAAAAGTCGCATGAAAAAGTAAACACCCAGCAAATCTCAAAAATGAAGAATAAGGACAGTCTTGCTGTAATATATGCCAGATGCACTATAAACATGCAATAATTAAAAATTCATGGGACAGGCACAGATTAAGACAAAAAAAATTACCAAGGTATCAAAAGAGTCTGGAAAGTTACCAAGTATATTCTGTACATTTAGTTCAAGGCAAACTTTGTTTCCCGCCTGTCATGTATATACTTGCACAGGGAAACCAGTTATCTTAATAGGAAAATAGTTATCCTAAACTGATCATTTATAAAATCAGTCTCTTCCCACTTAACACTATCACCTCTCTCCCCACCAAATCAATCCCTTTGTCTCTCTGCAAAAGCGATGTTGGAGATAACTTTTTCCCCACCCCTGCACCATGAAGATGGAGAACTATTCTAATCACAGGCAAAGCCAAGACAATTTAAGGATCCGAAAGAATTAATCTAGTTAGTACTTAAAGAGTCTACAAGGAAATAACGTAACAGATGCTTCAAAAGACTGATTTAACTGTCAAAGAAGAGGCCTTATTAAAATTGGTGAAGCCCTCAAATTGTTTCTGCAAAAATGACCTGCTTTATTCACAAGAGTTATACTGTACAAGTCAGAAAAGAAGTATATTGAAATTTGACATCATACAATTATACAGAAGGTATCCCACATATTATATAGGTTTGTTACTTAAAAATTTACTAGCCTTGTAGGCTTATAAAATCAAACTATAGGCCGGGCGCGGTGGCTCAAGCCTGTAATCCCAGCACTTTGGGAGGCCAAGGTGGGTGGATCACGAGGTCAACAGATCGAGACCATCCTGGTCAACATGGTGAAACCCCAACTCTACTAAAAATACAAAAAATTAGCTTGGCATGGTGGTGCGTGCCTGTAATCCCAGCTACTCAGAAGGCTGAGGCAGGAGAACTGCCTGAACCCAGGAGGCGGAGGTCGCAGTGAGCCAAGATGGCACCATTGCACTCCAGCCTGGGTAACGAGCGAAAACTCCGTCTCAAAAAAAAAAAAAAAAAAAAAAAAAAAAAAAAAAATCAAACTATAAAATATTGTAATCTCCAAAACAATTTAAATAAATCCAAGAGAAATGTGAAGGCACAAATAAACAAATGCATGTCTTACAGCTCTGATATCATCAAAAATTAAGGTGTTTCATTAATGCCTATTTTTGAAGTAATTTTAGATTATCTTTCAAATGTGCAAACTCCTTTAAATATTTCAACCATTTTTGACAAAAATATTTCTAAATGTCATAAATTCTACTTTGCCTTCCTAATCAGGTGATCATTTAGGGTATTACTGAATGGGAAGAACGTTAACAGATAACTGCAGATAGCAGTATTTTTAAAGTAGGTTATTTTTGTAACTTTTCTCTACTATCAGCTATCAGGATGACTTCTCTTATACTGCTAAGTTTACAGAAACTTGTTTGCCCTCAGGTAAGTGGCACCTCTAAGTTGACTAGCTTTGTGGCAGTTATTTAATCCTCTCAGGCCTATTTGTTGTTGTTGTTGTTGTTTTGGCGGGGGGAGGGCTTAACCTTTAGGTGAGCATGCTAGAGGAGAGGTTTTATCTTAAATACAGGAAAATTACATACACACACATAAAGGACAGCTGGTATATTACTCTATACAACTACACAATACTCAGTCAATATGCAGGAATTTCACCAAGCCTATTTCAGGGTTGTATAGTGGTGTATTTTGGCCTCTCCAATTTGCAAAACCTTCTTTGAAATTCTACCAACTCATTCTCTGTGGATCCTAAATCATACCAGAGACCCCACAGGACAAACAAGGATACTGTTCCTCCGTCAATAATCCCAGGAAGGCTGTAAGGCATCCCCTAGCTGGTCTTACCTCTTAGGTTTTGTTTCAAGACAAAACAGTGTTCCTAAGAATTGATTTTGCCTTTCTGGGGTTCTGACATACCATGATGATCAGCTGTTTTAATACTGCAAATGTAGAATCTTTCTCTGGAATAGTCTGTTCTATACAACAGAACTGAGCATACAATAAGGGACAGTCCTGCACTTTACGAAGAAACATGGATAATTAACTGTAGAACTAAAATTGAAACTATATAAACCTTTTCTTAAAATATTTATTTGACTTTATAAAACAATCTGTGAAAGACAGTTAATTCCACAAAAGCTTCACAGGGCAGTCAAACTGTTTTATCATCATGCTGTCAAGGAGCCCAATAAAATGTTAGAATCCATATTCTTAATCTGCAGAAACTGAAGAAAAACAAAGCACAAAGCAAGGCATAGTGTTGTACAGTCCTTGGGAATAGATTTTGGTTTAGATCAGGTCCTGCCACTTAAATGCTATGAATCTTGGACATATTAAATATTTAACCTCTCTGAATATCACTTTATTTGTGTGCAAAATGTGGCTAGAAATACCTCCTAGGGTTGTTTGGGGAATTAAAATGAAATAACATATGTAAAGCACCTGGCACATAGTAAAATTGCTCATTAAATTTTATTTCCCTTTCCTTCCCTTCCCAGCTGGAGAAATAGGGGAGGGGTGTCAGACACATTCCCTTTCACCCAAAACTTTCTTTTTCTAAGCTACTGGAATCTTGAGGGGAGAAAGGGTCTGGCTTATGGAGGTGGCTTCAAAAATAAGAGTGATAGCTGAGAATAGTTCAGTTAGGTGAGTCAGACAATACTAGAAGAATGATTCCTATTTGATGGCAAAACCAAAATATTTCAAAGAGCTACTTACACCTTTACTCAACCCAGCTCTTTTTCCCCATTTTCCTAAGTGCTGCCAACTAACAAATAGTTTATTTTGTAAAAGAGTGTTACTTTCATACAGAGAGAAACTATAAAGTATTAGGGAGAATCTTTTTTAGTAACCATATAGGATTCTAAAATGTTATAATGCAATGATTCTGAAAATATGGTCCTGGGAACCCCCTCCCCAAGAGGGGACCCTAAGTCTCTTTGAAAGAATCCAAGAGATCAACATTTTAAAAAATACTTTTATCTAGACATTATTAACCCTTTAAAATCTTCTTCATGAATGTATGTTTAGTTTTCCAGTATCACATTAGGTATGATGTCATTACAAACTGAACAGAGAGAGACAGACAGCAAAGTCCAGCTCTCTTCTATTAAGACAGACATTAAAGAGATTTGCAAAGATATAAAACAACGTCCCACTGTTCACTAAAATACTGTTTGTTTTGAGAACTGCAGTTATTTTTAATGTTGTGGATTTAGTACTGTTATTTGATATATATTTTTGTTTTTCCTTTTTAATTTCAAATATAGTAAATATCACTAGATATAATTCTCATAAGCAAAAGTACTATAGGCACTTCCATTACTAAGAGTGATACCAGAAAGCTGAAGAACTGCTCTTATAATGCACTGCCAAGATGTGGAAAAAAGAACTCATCTTCTCTAAATCATATTGATTATTTGCACTTGGATCTTATAGTAGGTCAAAAAGACTCAGTAGAGAAAAATGGAAGGGGCAAAGTTCTTACACATGAACACATATTCAAATCATGTATGTTAACTTTACATTAACAAAGATTAAGGTTTCTGGAAAGTAAATGTTTAATTCTTCACTGACATTCCAAATTAAGCTAAAGAAATTAAGCTTTTGTTAAAACTTATTTTTTATATCTTAGGTTACATTTTAGTTGCATATTAAAGGGAATAAGGAGACCCACGATATCAGACTGAAAAAAAAACAAGTATTTTAAAATACACAAATAATTTCTAAAAGTTGGCCATTTTGTGCATATATGTATATGAACTCAGTTAACTGCAAGACTGTTACAAACTCAAAGCATTAGGAAATTTCTAAGCTAAAATAAACTGGCAGACGTGAAATAAACATGCACACTAAAAACTACTGCTTTCATGGCACATTCTTTCCAACAAAATATGTGCCCTGTGCACAAGGCGCCTAAGTAACATATTCTTTGTTGAAAAATAATGTAACAGAAGTACTGGTGTAGTACTTACACAAATACATCTTTCACCCTTTTCCTAAATAAAAAGAACCCTCAGGGAAATTAAAGGCAGAAACCAAGGCAATGTAATGTTATGGCTGAAAGAGTGGCAAGGGTTGTGAGGGGTTTTTTGGTAATTTTTCTAAAGCCAAGTCTAAAAATGCAAAAGTGTTAACGCTCCCATGGCAATGTATTCATTGGTTAACTACAGTCACTGCATTAGCTAAATGTACAGCAACTAATACTTGATTATGTAACCTTGGTAAAACAGATGAGTTAATCATTGCCCCCCAAAAAACTATTTTACCTTTCCTGACCCTGAGAACTACTGCACATAATCTAACACCCCACGGTACAGTAATTAATATTAAAAACAAAAAGTTTTAATGTAAATTATGTACAATTTCCAGATCAACAGTACAAACAACATAAGGGCCGAAGAAACTTGCATAACACTTGCATAAAATATCATATTCCTTTTCAACTCCATAATTTTCTCAAAAGGAAATCCTAAATTAAAGGAACTGCATCCTGTGAGCTGCCTAATTAAATCCTCTAGCACTAATTTCTAATGCTAAGCTTAAACAGCTTATAGGAAGACATTAGGAGATTTTGCCAGCAATCACTAATGAAGTGGTTTCCATCTTTCAAAGACAATATTTTTTAAAGGAAAAGCTTTATTCTAAGACCACCTTAAAATGCCTATTTGCAACTGAATCACTCCTACACTTCATTAATGTTTAAGAGAAAAACAATGGCAAATTAATGCAAAGGCCAGACTGTAAACCACAGCATACCATACAAACAACATAAAAATTTACGGAGCATGCATTGGATGGGCCCAACTAAGAGTTCCCAGCAGCGTTCTGCTCAGTATTGCTTGTTTTCTCGTTAATGTCGATTCTTACACCATTTTCTTACAAGAATCCATGTGACTGGAATACCTGTGTTAGATATGAGTGGCATTAGATCATTATTTTAAATTATTTTTGAAAATAAGACACCCACCAATTTGGATATCTGCAATGTGCACCTCTTAGAAGTAGCAGTAGTTTAAGGGGAAGTGTTAAATTTTTTTTAAAAGTCCTATCACTCTTTCATACCAAATCCTGAAGCACATAAGGGTTCCCCACCATTACCACCAAATTACTATCAACTAATTTTTCAAGATGTATTTCTATATTTCAACTTGCATATTTAAGGAAACAATCATTGTCTAGCCTCAGATTCTGGGTGAGCAGTTGGGGAGGAAGTTGTGATTTTAAAAAAAAAAGGTGGAATTTGAATTATTTTCACAACTGTAACTCTACAAAATGCTTAGGAATGTGAAATATTTGCCCCAATCTTTTAAACGTAAGCTGCTTTCTCTGATGCCTACCTTTTCTAATACAAGGAAAGCAGCTCTGGCCTTCTACCCTTCTTAAAGGTGGGGACAGCCCTGCAGCCCTTCCTCTCTAGGATCCCTTGTTGCCTGCAGACCCCACACTGCCCCCACCTCAGTTCACTTCTCCTTCCTCTCAAGGCTCACTCTAGCTTCTCACCTGGGTCCCAAACTTCTGAAGTACAGATAAAATTTACTGCAGCCCCTTGGTGCTGAAGTGCCAATTCTTAGCATCTCTGCATACTCTGTCTTGCCTCCCGAGGACCAGGTATAAATGAGGAGGAAGCAGAAGATCCTTTTACCTATTTATTTCCCATTGCTGCTCACAGCAAAACAACCTTTGGAAATGCTTAGCTGTTTGCTTTAGGAGTGGTGGTGAAGAGGAAACAGGAGACTAATTCTGTTTACCAGGGCCAAGAGCAAGGGGGAAAGTATGCTCAGACCTGGGAGTGGAGAATGTAGGCCCTGGCAGCCAAAGTCCTCCACTCACACTCTGGAGCTCTTGCCTGATCCTGCACCTCAGCATGAGCCCTCACCTTTTGGCACTAACCATTCCTAATGCCTTGCCCTACGCCCAGGTCCTAACCCACTTAATTCTCACAACCATCCTGCAAAGCAGGCATCATATTCCCCTTTTTACAGGTGAAGAAACTGATGTTTTCTAGGAGAGGCAGTAACAGAACACACTCTGGATTAAATAGAACTGAAAGGAACAGAAGGTTTCTACGATTCAAACGATAACTTACTCAAATAAAATCTTTCTACTCCAACACATAAATGATTTGAAAAGATCAGAGAGGCCAGGTGCGGTGGCTCACGCCTGTAATCCCAACACTTTGGGAGGCTGAGGTGGGTGGATCACTTGAGGTCAGGAGTTTGAGATCAGCCTGGCCAACAAGGAAAAATCCCGTCTCTACTAAAAATACAAAAAAAAAAAAAAAAAAAAAAGAAAATTAGCTGGGTGTGGTAGTGCACACCTGTAATCCCAGCTACTCAGGAGGCTGAGGTAGGAGAATTGCTTGAACCTGAGAGGCAGAGGCTGCAGTGAGCCCAGATTGTGCGACTGCATTCCAGCCTGAGCAACAAGAGTAAAACCCCATATCCAAAAAAAAAAAAAAAAAAAAAAAGATGAGGAAGAGGCAAACGAACAGATCCAGACACTTGAGTAAACTCTGCTAGTTAGGAAGCTTGGAGGCAGAGCGCTTTCATCTCTGTAGCCCAAGGATCCAGCATAGTTCTTAGAATAGGCCAGGCCCTTGAAAGTATATCAAATGAAAGAACTCATGTGGTTCTTCCAAGCAATGCCCACCCTGCACTGTAAAAGTTACAAATAACTAAATGCTTTGGCCCGAAGCCCAGGATACTTTAAATTAACAAAAGACTATTTTTAAGAGTCCACTCCTCTCTGTACTTCAAGTTAAGCTGGAAGCTCAGAGATAGCAGAGGTCTGTGGCATCCCCATCACAGAGGACTATCTTGGAGGTGGTACTCCAGAAGAATTTGTTAAGAGGAAACAATACAAACACTCTTAGCATTTGGAACATATAGATTGGTGATTCTCACACTGGAATGTGCATATGATAAAGACTGCTGGGTCCCACACATACAAGGTTTCTGGTTCAACCCAGGTGATGATACTGTTGGTGTCCAGGGACCAAAGTTTGAGAACCACTGACAGGATTAAAATTACAGCCTCAACAAGTCCTTTCTAACCAAGATATATTTGAGCAAACATAGTAAATGGAACAGTGAAGAATGTATTAACTCGTGATATTAAAAATATCTTATGTAACCTAAATGTTCCCATTCTAACAGAAACTTGTCTGAGCATTACAAAATGAAAGTAAAAATAACGGCCGGGTGCGGGCAGGGGCTGACGCCTGTAGTCCTAGCACTTTGTGAGGCTGAGGTGGGCAGATCACCTGAGGTCAGGAGTTCGAGACCAGTCAGACAAACATGGTGAAACCCCGTCTCTACTAAAAATACAAAAACTAGCCAGGCATGGTGGTGGGCACTTGTAATCCTAACTACTTGAGTGGCTGAGGCAGGAGAATCGCTTGAACCTGGAAGGTGGAGGTTGCAGTAAGCTGAGATTGCACCATTCCACTCCAGCCTCAGCAACAGAATGAGACTCCATCCCCCCGCCAAAAAAAGAATGTAAATTAGCATAGCCACTATGAAAAAAAAAGTAAAAATAACATAGTTATTAATACTTAAAGCTATACCATCTTTTCAGTAAAATCTTCATTAAAATCTAAATTAAAATATACAGAATTTTAAAGAGAGCATTTACTTCTGCAAAGAGATTGTTTTACAACATCCCTGGGATTCTCATATTAAGAGTTTTGTGTATTAGAAACAATTCAATTAATAAAAAAAAATACACAGGCAGCTACTTTCGTAACACATTTTTCACCTGAGGCAAAGTGTACCTTATATGAGAAAGTCAGAGGCAACAGAATGCAGGATAGCACAAGGTCATGTAGGGCTGGAGAGAGATTTAGCACCTTCTAAAATAAGATGGGTCTTCCTTTAAGCTCAGTTTAGTGACCTTAGGCAAGTAACTTAGCCTTGATGTTTTCATCTATAGAAAGGGGTAATACCTACTTTGTAGAGCAGCTGTAAGGACAAAATTAACTATATACAAACCATCGTAATTCCTTTTATGAAATGCCTGCCGTCATCATTTTTGCAATAGAAATGCCACATACTCTGGGAAGCTTGGTATTTTCAACACATGCACTAAAACCCTTGCCCGTTAGTGTAAGTGCACTTGTGCTGGAAATGCCAAGCTCCCAGGAGCATGCCGGCATTCTACCACAATAATGGACTAGGGTTTGTTATGCTAATCCATGGTTTAATACATCCAGACGTCCAAACTAATAGAACTGCTATCATTTTTTTCTGTTGTTCCAATTTTACATAGCACATTTTAAAAATGTAATTTGAAGGAAAATGAAAAGAATTTAGAAGACTTAATTTTGCCACAAAATAACTTGCAGTCTTAATCAGTAAAAGAAATGTTTCCCTCTTCTTCCTTTTGAAGATTTCTCTCTACTAAAATATAAAACACCCCTTTTATCCCTACTCTTTACCTTCCATGTGAAGTATAAAAAATTATTTTTATAGCTCAAGTCTACCTTGTCACTGAGGGGAAGACTAATTGAAAGTTTGAGGCAACAGTAAGGAGACTTGCAATTCTTGTTTTGGGAAGAAAACCTGACCACAGCTTTTTGTCTTCACTAATGTCTGACCTGACAAGCAAAGTGAAGTCAGAGCTCCTGCTCTCCTCAAAGAATCTCAAGGAACACTAGCTCCTGCCAGGACTGTAAGTTATTGTCATTTTGCTTACTGTAGAGAGCCAGCTGAGAAGAAAATCCTTTCTGCCCTCTCTGCCCAATTTGTATGCTTTAAGAACAGTGAGATAGATATATTTTTACCTTGGCTAAATGGCACATTTTTTCTTAAATACATGGCAATAAAAAAATAAGCAAACAGATAGGTCATCTATTCAAAATGCAGGTAAAAATGGCTAAGTCATTACCACCCATATCTTGGAGCACTGTTATTTCAGGTAAGATTTTATTTTCCTTGTTTTAATTGGAAGGGGGGTGTTTTTACCTGAAATTTCTACAATGAAAATATACTGCTTGTAAGAAAAAAAAGTGCTTTCACTAACATTGAACAAATGTTCAAAGTCTTCCTGAGTAAAGAATTTGACTTATAAATGATCCAGCACCTGTTCTGCGAGCCTGGTAAGAACCACACCCCCAGTACAAACACTGACAGTCATTAATGCAGCTCTGACTGGTCCGGCCTACTATAGAAACAGGGTACTCCAAAGCTTTCCACTGGATGCTGAAGCCACCTTATGGCTTAGCCACAGTCCACAGAAGAAGATGGGCTACAGAACTCAAAAGTAAGACAAGGTAGAGAGACTCGGACTCCTGATTCTAATTTCAACCATTATGTAATTTTAGCCTCATTGATAAGTTATTTAATATCTATTTCTTGTTCCCTCTCCTTCTCTTATTTATTAAATAAGGGAAATAGATATTGAATTACTTCCAAAAAATTGTGGAGGGAGGCAACAGTAATAGAGAGCCAACCATGACAAAGTATGAGTTGGTAGTTGCTATGCTCACTTATATAGTATGAGACATTTGACCTCCCCTGGCTACTACAGAGTTGAATCAATGGTCATATCAAATGATCTGTCGGCTTTGGCTCAGGGAAGGGGAGAGAGAAAGGAAAAATACAATAGCTGTAGTCACATTTATGTCATTGGCATTTGGGGGGAAATTTTTTAAAAACTTAGAAATTAAACACAAAAGTAAGCGTTTAATTTTTACCAACATAATTTTTACCCATCTGACTGAAAGTGAGATTCTGAGGGCATTATTTCTTTTTGTTGTGTTCCATATGGCTGGCAAAATTTCCAGCTGTATAAAGAAAGAGTAAAGAAATACAGGTAGGGTTTATCAAAAATATAAAATATAGAAAATAATATAGAAACATAAAGCCCATTAAAAAAAAAACAGAATAAAACCTATGGATCATCTTGTCTGTCTTCACTACATAAAGAGTTATTCTTTCTCTTACTATTACATATATATATTATAATAGAATATATACTCTTACTCTCATTATACATTATGTATTATGATCACTCAACAACTGCTTCCTTAATCGCCTACTTCATAACAGGAAATATACAAGTCTCCTGGGAAGCATCCATGAATAACACAGGGTTCCAGTTCTGAGAAGTCACTGCATTATTGGACAATTTGAGTTAACAAGACAGATTAAGTTGGATTTGGAAATAAATAACAAGATACAATATCTAATGCAATGTAAATTTTAGAAAGAGGAGAAACTACAGTACAGACTCCCACTTCCCAAGCCATGTTCTATGTATGTTAACAGAAGCGGGAAGGATTTCCAAGGTCTTATAAGTTTGGGTTAATTTGCACCACCCTTTTGAAGATTCAAAAGCACATGAGAATGGTAACTGCTATAAGAACTCAAAGAGCAACAGGACTCCTAATGAACTCTATTTACTAATAAAAGGTCTAGAATAACTGCTGTAGGATATAAAAAAGAAACATAATTCAGTTTAAGCAGTAGAGCTGATAAACAAAACTATGGGCTCAACTAAGTTTAGAATCATCAGTCAGCATGAGCCAAACTGACAGAATTTTGTGATCTCTCTCCAGGAATTCAAGACTACCTGGACATGTATGGCTGAAAGGCTGGAGATGCTGCATCATCAATATCCCTCATCCACTGTGAAAGAACCAGATATTTACTGGAAAAGGTTAACATCGTTAAAAGTCTATCTTCTTATAATGCAATACAAAAGAAAATACACCAATGCTGCTTTTATCTGCACCACAATTACAGTCAAAACTTCATCTGGCATACTCTCAACCAGAAATATCTACTAACATTTGATTAAACAGAATACTACTCTCTTTATTCACATGTCTGAGAAAGTGTTTACAATATTTTATATCCAAATCCTTCAAAGTTGAGTGGCAAAGCTCAAATATCTCTTTGAGGCTCAAATTCCCATTGTGGGAAGACCTGAGAGAGTCTAACATGAAAATACTGCATTGGAGTTTATTCTATAATACAACAGAGATCCATGGCTATATGCAAAAAGGACTAGTAAGATCTGGTGGCACTTAGAAGTACCTAGAACAGTGCCCGACATATGAATACCTGTTGAGTCAATGAATAAATAAAAATGTAAAGTTTTTATTTAATACAAGATTAAATGAAACCTGAATACTCTGTGCCAGATGGCTCTATTGCAAGAAGCTGCAAAACAGCTAAGTCTGAACACAAATGATCTATGTATCTTGCCCAGGATGCATATATGAAAGACTTGTGACTGAGAACTAAACTCTATCGAAGAGAATGTCCCTGATTAAAGTGTGACTTTTGCAAAATCTCAC
Source organism: Callithrix jacchus (assembly GCF_049354715.1). Classification (NCBI taxonomy): domain Eukaryota; kingdom Metazoa; phylum Chordata; class Mammalia; order Primates; family Cebidae; genus Callithrix; species Callithrix jacchus. The sequence continues at coordinate 148,328,886 of NC_133503.1, forward strand.
AAAAATGCCACTAATACTATATACTATATTAGCATATACAAGTGGAAATGCGTTTTTACTTCTTCTGAAATCAAAGCATCTATAATATAAAGGAACGGATATATTCCATTTTACTAGCCCAAAAGAACATGTTTGTTGGATATCGGTAACAACATTATAGAAAAAAAATCAGAAAAAATCAGCTATTGGTCCAGGGATCTAACTATAACTTTCCTTTCAATATCAAACAACTGTTAAATAAATCTATTTATGAATAATGATGATCTTATGTTGCTAAACTTTAGGATATAAAATAAATTTTACAACAGATAACTATGAATCACTGTGCCAAATTTTTTGACTTCTGTTCTTTTTTAACAAGAAATGTAAACCCAAATGGTTTCAAATGTGAAAGAGTGCTAATTAAGTAGCAATTATGTATACAGTGACTTTTGTCTTCAGAATCAAAATATGTGTCTGAGGAATGGTAGTATAAATGGAATGAGAACTGACCTGGGAAAGAGACTTGAGTTTTAATCCCAGCTCTGCTACTAATTAGTTGTTTAACCTCCAGTCTTTGTGTTTTTTTGTTTGGTTTGGTTTTTTTTTTTTTTTTTTTTTAAGAGGGAGTCTCACACTGTTGCCCAGGCTGGAGTGTAGTGGCAAGATCTCAGGTCACTGCAGCCTCCAACTCACAGGTTCAAGTGGTTCTCCTGCCTCAGCCTGCCGAGTAGCTGGGATTACAAGTGCCCACCACCACACCCTTCTAATTTTTGTAGTTTTAGTAGAGATGGAGTCTCTACTCTTTAGTAGTGACATGGAGACCTGTTGGCCAGACTGGTCTCCAATTCCTGACCTAAAGTGATCCGCGTGCCTTGGCTTCCCAAAGTGCTGGGATTACAGGTGGGAGCCACCGCACCCAGCCTGGCCTCATTTTTATACCTGCAAAAGAAGACTGATGGACTTCATCAGTTGTCTCTTTCAGAAGATTGGGAAGGAGCACAGATCACTAGAGAATCTGAAAAACAGCAAGATGTTTCCCTCCAAATATGCACAAAATTATGTAGAGTATTTCAAAGTTTAGGATCTCTGTTATCTACTCATTTATTTAGGTTAAGGGCATCCTTGTAGATCTCCCCACAGATCCTCAAACTCTAAAATATTTCGATTCTAAGTAAGTCAAAAACAGCGAAAATATATATACCTGTAATCAAAATGCATGGTGAAAACCTAGACTTTTGACTCAAATTATTTTTTCCTTTGGTTTATAATAAAGACTTTTGAGAATGCTTTTTAAAGAATTTTATTGTATTTAAAAATGTATATTTTGTATATTTCAAGTCATTGAGAGGTGACTGGAATACTTATCCAAGCATCTACATACTCAGGGGCAAATATATGTATCCAAGCTCAAAGAGACTATATTATTATCCATTCTTGAGACTAGGAGATTAAATGTAGTCCACATAATAGGGACATCAAATGATAAAACAAGAATAATTCTAGGAGAGGTTTTTAATGGGAATTAAAGAGGGGGAAATTTGAGAAATACTGGCGTAATGTATATAATTCAATGACTGATTATTGCCCTATTTTTATCATAAAACTAAAACAACATACATATTGAATGCAGACAAAAACACAGTACTTCAGTATCATCAGATACTAGTCAAAAGATATATGGGGCCAGGTGCAGTGGCTCACACCTGTAATCCCAGAATTTTGGGAGGCTGAGGAGGATGGATCATCTGAGGTCAGAAGTTCAAGATCAGCTTGATCAACATGGTGAAATCCAGTCTCTACTAAAAATAAAAAAAATTACCTGGGAGTGGGAGCAGGCGCCTGTAACCCTCGCTACTTGGGAGGCTGAGACAGAACTGCTTGAACCCAGGAGGCAAAGTTTGCAGTGAGCTGAGATCACACCACTGCACTCCAGCCTGCACAAATCCAATTTAAAAAAACAAAGATATGGGGCCACTTCTTTAGTCAATCACAATTGTTGTATTTACAAAAGCTACTTTAATTGCCTAAAATATAAATATATTGGTTATGCAGTCAAGGAAAATTCCGTATTAAAAACAAAAACAGAATAAAATGAAAACTGCCTGAGAACTGAATTATATGGCTAGTTTTTAGGCTCTAGAATTTTTGAGGAAAAGAAAAATGGCCATAAATGTATAAATCAAACACATTAGCTCATCAAATGTTTCATAATTCAGACTAATTTCTTTGGCACAGTATGAACCCTGCTACTTGAGGTTAAAATGAACTTGCTTCTTTTCTCTAAGGTAGACAGTTAGGTATTGGAAAAGGTTTAATCTTCAACAGAAATTTATTTTCCAGCTTCAGAAACCTGTAAATGTTAGTATTGTAAAATATGATAGAAGAAAAGACACAATAAGTGACAGCTACAGCTGTATCTTCCTGGTCTAACTGATTCTCTTTCATTTCTCTCTCCTAACATTTATTCTTTCAAATTCTTCCCACACTTTCAACCTCTACTGAACACATTTGTACTTTGCCTCTTTCCCTTATCCTTCACTCTGCTATCAAAGTTACCTTTATATACATAGGCACAGCAGGAGAAATTCCTTTGAAAGGCTAAGAGAATCGTTTCTTTTCGCAGCTGTATTCCCCAGCAACTGCAAACTCTACCTGGACCACTTATAAACTAGCTGGGGACATCTGTAGTTACTCTAAGAATAAGGTTTTTGTTTTCTTTTTTTTTTTTTCCCTTTGGGACAGTTCTGCAGATCTATTAGGAGTACAGGTCTACATTTATGTATTTTTTTTACATATCAAAATTCAGCATTTTGTTAACCAAGAAAGTAAAAATTCTAGCCAGACTAGAGAAGTATTAGCCTTAAAATATTTTCTTAAAAACTAAGAGGAGAGATATCCAAGATGGCCGATTAGCAGCAGCTCAGGATTGTAGCTCCCAGTGAAAGTGCAGGGAGTGAGTGAACGCCACACTTCCAGATGAATTTTTGTTGCCCACAGACCAGGAGATTCCCAGCAGAGGAGCCCCATGGGTCACCAGCACGACTCTTTTGGCCAGTGTGGCTGTTTTGCCAGCACCCCAGTGCGGCGGTTCTCAGTATGGAGTATACGGGATTGGGTGCCCTTTCAGTTGGAGTTTGGAGCTCTGGGAAGGCAGAGTCGCCCATTCAGTTGATTGAAGGGGGGACTGAAGCGGGGAGCCAGACTGGGAGATTCCCAGGCAGAAGAGCGCCACAAATCTCAATGCCACTGTTTCAGCAAGCGCAGTGCCCCCCCCAAAAAAACAGCAATTGGAAGCGCTGAAAATTGAGAGTTTTACAGCAAGCACAGCTGAACCTGGGAAGGTCCAGCTCTATGGGGGAGGGGCGTCCGGAGAAGGAAAACTAAGAAACAGAAAACAACTTCATCACCAATAAGCTGGATGTCCACTCAGAGACCCAATTTGAAAGTCAGCAATTATAAAGATGGCAGGTGGGTAAATCCACAAAGATGGGAAGAAACCAGTACAAAAAGGCTGAAAATACCTGAAATTAGAATGTCTCTCCTCCTACAGAGGATTGCAGCTCCTCATCAGCAAAGAACAAGGCCTGATGGAGAATGAGTGTGATGAATTGACAGAATCAGGCTTCAGAAGGTGGATAATAAGAAACTTCTGTGAAAAAACATGTTCTAACCCAATGCAAAGAAACTAAGAACCTTGAAAAAAGGTTTGACGAAATGCTAATGAGAACAGACAATTTAGAGAGGAATATAAGTGAATTAACAGAGCTGAAAAACACGAGAACTTCGTGAAGTATGCACAAGTTTTAACAGTCGAATTGATCAAGCAGAAGAAAGGATATCAGAGGTCGAAGACCAACTTAATGAAACAAAATGAGAAGACAAGGTTAGAGAAAAAAGGCTAAACAGGAATGAGCAAAGTCTCCAAGAAATATGGGACTACGTTTGATAGGTAGTCTACGTAGTTTGATAGGTATAATCTACTTTTGATAGGTGTACCTGAATATGATGAAGAGAATGAATACAAGCTGGAAAATATTCGTCAGGATATTATCCAGGAAAACTTTCCCAACCTAGCAAGGCAGGATAATACTCAATTCCAGGTAATACAGAAAATACCACAAAGATATTCCTCAAGAAGAGCAACTCCAAGGCACATAATTGTCAGATTCACCGGGGTTGAAATGAAGGAGAAAATACTTAGGGCAGCCAGAGAAAAAGGTCAGGTTACCCACAAAGGGAAGCCTATCAGACTCACAGCAGATCTCTCAGCAGAAACCCTACAAGCCAGAAGAGAGAGGGGACCAATATTCAATATCCTTAAAGAAAAGAACTTTCAACCCAGAATTTCATATCCAGCCAAACTAAGCTTCATAAGTGAAGGAAAAATAAAATTTTTTGTGAATAAGCAAGTACTCAGAGATTTCATCACCACCAGGCCTGTGTTCCATCACACACAGAAAGGAACAACTTGTATCAGCCATTCCAAAAACATACCAAAAGGTAAAGAAGAGCACCATAATGAAGAATTTACATCAACTAATGGGCAAAACAGCCAGCCAGCATTAAATGGCAGTATTAAACTCATATATATCAATATTAACCCCAAATTTAAATAGACTAAATGCCCCATTCAAAAGACACAGGCAAATTGGATAAGAAGCCAAAACCCATCAGTATGCTGCATCCAGACCCATCTCACATGAAAGGATACACAAAGACTCAAAACAAAGGGATGGAGGAAGATTTATCAACCAAATGGAGAGCAAAAAAAAAAAAAAAAAAAAAAAAAGGCAGGAATTGCAATTCTCTTCTCTGATAAAATAGACTTTAAAGCAGCAAAGACCAAAAGAGACAAAGAAGGACATTACATAATGGTAAAAGGATCAATGCAACAAGAAGAGCTAACAGTCCTAAATATATACGTACCCAATACAGGAGCACCCAGATACATAAGGCAAGGTCTTAATGACTTACAAAGAGACTTAGACTCCCACATAATAATAGTGGGAGACTTTAACACTACATTGTCAATATTAGACAGATCAACGAGACAGAAAATTAACAAGGATATCCAGGACTTAAACTCATACCTGAAATAAATAAACTTAATAAACATTTACAGAACTCTCCACCCCAAATCCACAAAACATACATTTTTCTCAGTATCACATCACACCTGCTCTAAAAGTAACCACAAAATTGGAAGTAAATCACTACTCAGCAATTGCATAGCATTTCACAGGGTTAAATGAAGTATTGGTTGGCTGCTTGTTTGTTATTTTCCTCCCTTATTCCTTCCTGTCTCCATTGTTAAGCACATTTATTGGCATAAAAGAAGTTTTTAATACCCATTTTTAGACTGCATTCTAGCCTAGGCAATAGAGCAAGATTCCTGTTCTCTCTCCCTCTTTCTCTTCCTCTTTCTTTCTCTCTTTTATTCTTTTATTTCTTTCTTCTCTTTTTCTTTCTTCCTTTTTTCTCTTTAAAAAAAAGAAAACAAAGAAATTCCACTTAATTCCCTTTGATGATTCTCCTAAAACAATTTTGTTTCTGTTTTTTTCTAAATAAATATATGAAAATTATATTCAGATTCTTTTTGAGAAGGCCTCCAATATATAAAATCTTTCTGCAAAACTGAACTCTCCTGGTAACAATCACAGCCCTACTAATAATATAATTTTAAGATGACCAGAAATGAAAAATTGATACCTTAAGGGAAGACCATGCTGGCATAATCAGATTAAATGAGAATCCTATTTTCAAGATCGTGGTTTTACAGACAGTAGTACTAAACGGGCCAAACTTCAGCTCTCAATGATTCTAAAGAATAAAAGGTTCAGCCTAAATAACTGAGAGAAGGTTTATTCTTGAAACTAGCATTTTCATTTTACCAGGTGATGAAAGTCTTTTGAAAATGTATCAACACTTCCCTAGCTTCCTAAATAGTATCAGTGGAAAAAAAATCTGACTTAGCACTTGCTTAATGACACAAAGTTATCATTATGAACAAATTTCCTGCACCAGGTCCTACCAGTAGTGCCCTAACAGCCTCACTAAGCTGGGTGACCAGTCCTTTAGCTAGAGATACACTGTACTGCTGGCCAAGTGCTCTGTCTGCTCTCTCTCTCCCCTTAGAAGTCAGGTGCCCCTTCTCATTGCTAACATCTTACTTAATAGATGCATCCCTCTGGTTTTTCTAAAATGCTGATTTAAATCTTCTAGGAGTTTGGAAACTAGATAATTATTGCTTTTTTGTTTTTATTGCATTTTTGGTTTTGGGGTACATGTGAAGAACATGCAAGATTGTTGCACAGGTACACACATGGCAGTGTGATTTGCTGCCTTCCTCCTCATCACCTATATCTGGCATTTCTCCCCATGCTATCTTTCCCCAACTCCCCACTGCCCACTGTCCCTCCCCTATTTCTACCCTACAGACCCCAGTGTGTGATGCTCCCTTCCCTGTGTCCACGTGTTCTCATTGTTCAACACCCACATATGAGTGAGAACCTGCGGTGTTTGATTTTCTGTTCTTGTGTCAGTTTGCTGAGACTGATGGGATAACCATTGTTTTTAGAGTTTTCTATAAATAAGAGTAAATGAGGTCTGAGTACAGGTCCGAGATAGTCTTGAGTTAAGGCTTATGCTGCAGGGATATTGGTGAATTTTGCTTGGCAGCTTCACAGGCCCTTCCTTTGTCCTTGTTTCATTGTTCTCAACTGTACCCCCGGATAGAAATAATCATTAGAGAAAATGAATAGACTTTTTCAAGTTTCCACAAAAGTGTGGTGACCTTGAAAAAAAATTCTAAAATTACTTCTCATTACTAGAAATATATGACGTAGTAACATCTTTAATTACTACTGCTACTATTAACAAGGAGGAAAACTAAGTTTTTTACAAATGACTTTTCTCTCAAAAATAAAATGACTTTGAGGATAAACTATTTAAATCTAACACACGAAAGCTATTTTTTTTTCCACAAAGCAAATACCTATTTTTTAAAAAAAAAAAAAAAAGACATACCCAGATCTTGGTTTCTAAATACTACTCCCCAAGAAAAGAAACCAAAGTTCCTTGAAGAAATGCCTGATTCTAGGACTGGGACCAAGAATATACAAGATGAACCTAGAGAATGTGATAGTGCCAGAAAGGAAGTGCTTTAAAAAAACTTAGCTGGATGCAGTGGCTCACGCCTGTAATCCCAGCACTTTGGGAGACTAAGGCAGGTGGATCATTTAAGGTCAGGAGTTGAGACCAGCCTGACCAACATGGTGAAACCCCATCTCTACTAAAAATACAAAAAAAATTAGCTGGGCATGGTGATGCATGCCTATAGTCCCAACTTGTCAGGAGGCTGAGACAAGAGAATCACTTGAACCTGGGAGGCACTGGTTGCAGTGAGCTGAGATCAGGCCACTGCACTCTGGTTTGGGCAACAGAGCAAGACTCCATCTCAAAAAAAACAAAAAGTGAAAGAAACTTAGGGATGGGCACGGTGGCTCATACCTGTAATCCAGGCATTTGGAAGGTCAAGGCAGGAAGATCACTTGAGCCCTGGAGTTTGAGACCAGCCTAGGAAACATAAGGAGACTCCATCTCTACAAAAAATTTAAAAATTAGTTGGGTGTGACGGCACGTGCCTGTGGTCCCAGCTACTCAGGAGGGTGAGGCAGGAGAATTGCTTGAGCCTAGGAGATCGAGGCTGCAGTAGGCCATAACTGTGCCACTGAATTCCAGCCTAGGCAAGAGTGAGGACTCATCTCCAAAAAACAAAACAAAACAAAAAAAACAGGTAGAGAACTCTCCCAATCTGAAAGAGCTGCCAAAAATCAGGCTGCAAGTATCTGAGAACAAAATCAAGAATGACACTATTAGATTATAACTCAAAGAATAAGTTTATTATGAGACCATACTGATATAAAATATTGAATAAATAAAAATAAATGGGGAAAGGGATACATCTTCCTTACAGAAGAATTTCAATTAATAACTGTAGAATAAATTAGGGAAATAAAAATCATCATTAGAACACCATAGTAATAATTGCTGATGAATGAGAAGATTCATGATGAATGATAAAATTAGTGGGTGAAGCTTTAAAGAAAAACAGAATATTTGCATAGACCCAAAGTATCTTCCCTCAAAATATTTATTAATAACTGTGGGGATTTTAACATATATATACAAATTATTTGATACTTGTCCTCCTGTAGGTGGAGTTTAATCTCTCCTCCCAGAGTGTGAACTGGACTTCAGCGGCGACTCCCTGCTTTAAAAAAAAAAAAAAGCATGCTTTTCTGAAAAATACTGAGAGAGTAAAAGTGGCTGGGTGTGGTAGCTTACACCTATAATCCCAGCACTTTGGAAGGTCAAGGCAAGTGGGATGCTTGAGCCCGGGAATTTGAGACTAGCCTGAACAACAAGGCAAAACACCATCTCTACAAAAAAAAAATACAAAAGTTAGCTAGGCATGATGGCACATGCCGTTAGTTCCAGCTACTTGGGAGGCTGAGGTGGAGGATAACTTGAGCACAGGAGGTAAAAGCTGCAGTGAGCCAAGATCACATCACTGTAACCCAGCCTAGGTGACAGAGTAAAACCCTGTAGAAAAAAGAGAGAGAGAAAGAGTGGGTGTAAAGTGTTCTCACCACAAAATACAAAAGTGATAACTGTATGAGGTAATATATATGTTAAGTAGCTGGATTTACTCATTCCACAATGTATACATACTTCAAAATAACATGTTGTACATGGTAAAATACATACAACTTTATGTCAATTAAAAACAATAAGCTAAAAAAAGGAAAAAGACAAAAGCATGGAAAAACAAAAATAGTAACTTTAAAGTGAAGAAACTTGGTAGATATCATCTTAAATGAGCCAGTGACCAAGGTTTACATAATCAATAATACATCATGTTGCTATCATGTACTTCCCTGCTCCAATCCAATGAGAAGTACATGCCATCAATTCTGTGGTATTCTTGCAAAAAAGTGTACAATCTCAATCTAATCATAAGAAAAGCATCAGACAAATCAACTTAAGGGTCATTCTACAAAGCATCTAACCAATGCTCTTCAAAAGTGTCAAGGTCATAAAAGACAAGGAAAGACAAATTTAAGTTGTTGCAAACTAGAGAAAACTAAAGAAACATGATGAGTAAATACAGTATGGTATACTGGACGAAATCCTCTAAGAGAAAAAGGGTATCAGTGAAAACGCTGGCAAAATGTGAATAAAGTCTGTAGTTTCCTTAATAGTATTGTACCAATGTTATTTCTTAGTTTTGATGAAAGCACCAAGGTAATGGTAATGTAAGATATTAACATTAGGGGAGGTTGGGTAAACAGTATAAGGCAACTCTCTATACTGCTTTGCAACTTTTCTATAAATCTGAAACTATTTCAAAATAAAAAGTTTAAAAAAAGAGACAATCTGATATAGTTACTTAATTGTAGCAAAAAGGTCACAAATATCTAAGCCACAAACATCTGCAGGGTCACTTAAGATATATTCCTAATATTTTAATTTAATGATTAAAAGGATTTTTTCATTACCAGGAGAACAGGCAGGAGGACCCTGGAGAAATACTTGCAAACATGCACCAAGAGACATGCAAAATAATGTCCATGGCATCTTTGTAATAAAAAGCTGGTAACTCAAACATCCACCAGCAGGAGATTCAATAAGCTGTAATATATTCAGATAGTAGAATATTATACAGCTATGAATAGGAATGAACTATAAATACAACCTTTTTATTAATCTCAGAATGTAGTATTTTAAAGGGTAAAAAGCAACAAAGTTACAGTATATAAAGGAATAGGACACTCAGTGGGAAATTATTTTCTTTAAAAAGGCAAGAAAATGATTGACCCAAAGCTCAGGATAATTTCCACAGCGGGTGGGGAATGGGAAATGAAGTAAAGTATCTGAGAGGGGCACACAAAGGGCTCCAAGAGTACCAGTAATCTTACATTGGTTAAGGTTGCATGGTGGGTACTAAGTGTTCTTGTATTGTTTTGCTTTATGAAACATACACATTTAAACATTCTTTAATATATGTATTACATATATATTTTTAACTATTAAAAGGATAGGGGAAGAGATTCACCTTTTACATATAACACATCCTGCCAAATAAACAATTTATTGTGTGTTAAAACTTTTTTCATCTCTGTAAATTCCAAACTTAAAAGGTTATGTTCATCTTTCTTGAATGAATCAAGAAAATAGCAATTTCTAAAAACCAATACAGAAAGCAGTAACACCCATTCAGAATCTACAGGGTAAAGCAAGCTTAACTAATTTATGAAGTCTAATGAGAAATCTGCCTTCTCCATTTAAAGGAAAGAACCTTTCCTCTATCTTTATTGCCATTCTGGGGTAAAGTGCTTTCCCTCCACAAAAACAAGAAGTTTGTCTGTGCTGGGAAAGATAAAAAAGATAAACCCATTTGAGCTGCCTCAAATAATCATGAATACTCTTGCCTCCCTTGCAGCCAGACCAATGTTAACTTGGTACTCCAAGTAAAAATGTCTTCAGATTTTGAAGTGTTTAATGCATCTGTTTTCAAAAGCCACAAGTTATTCATAAAAAGCCCTCCAAATTTAGAGACTTTTAAACAACATTTAACTTTTAAATAATATACTTAAACAGAATAATTTAAAGCACAATTTGAATTTAAAAAAAAATTAAAATTCTGTCCATCTAAATAACTCTGACATTGGTACCCTGACTTCCTGAATCTAACTAAAACATTCCTGCCAGGATGCCAGCTTCCTAGCCAGGCTTTCTGAAAGGACTAAGGAAGCTCAAGTTCCCCCAGCTGAACAGGAGCCAAAATATGAACCACTGCCTCTTCTGTGCAGTTGTACACAGAATAAACTGCTCATAAATCAAAGCCGTCTTTATTGATCACAATGACAACAACAACGCTAGCCAGATGGTCAGTCTTCAGGGGTCAGGACACACTTTTAAGGTAAAAGGAGCTTCAAACTATAGACCCTGGAAACAGACTTCTTGGAACCACATTATCCTTAAATAAATAAACCTCAATTTAATGAAGTAAAATTACAGATAGTCCTAAGAAATACACTTGCCTACTCAAGTGTTCCCAAAATGACCATGGCAAATGTTCCTGGGGTTCCTCTTCTCTACGTTCATTTATTTATTTCTCCATTGAGTGCAGGGTTATCCCTGCCACAAGCTTTACCTTCATAAATCTTTTTATTAGTTTATGAGGGTAAGGGTAGTATTTGCTTTGTATACTACTTACTCATTTGGAGTCCTGTAAATATTTAGTAACAAAAATACTAATCTTGATTATGTAGATCAAGCATTCATAGTTCAGTGAAGCATAATCATAAATTCACCACCGGGAAGTGATTTTTTAAAAATCCCCACCAGTGGCTATCCTATCAGAAGGCTTATCAACCCACTCTAGGAAAAATGTGGCAATGTGGCAATTCAATGAAGTGTATACTTTTTAGTGGTCCCTTACTTGGCCTAGCAATTATTTATTTTTAAACAAATCACATAAATGAGAAATCCTTTAAAGCAAGAGTCTTTGGAATGCATTCCCATCTGGTCCCAGCCCTTCCCTTTCCCAGCAGAATGAGAAGACTGATGAGTCACTAACAAACCACCCACAGCCATCTATTTTTCACTGCCTTCAGCAGTACCCATTTCATGTATGGGGCAAAGAAGAATTTGAACAAATCACCATTATTCTTCCCACCTTTCGTACTACTGCCAGATTGTTGGAGGAGAAAAATGAAGGGGAAAGATTATCCAAGAAGGACAGAAAGAAAAGCAGGATAGAAAAAGTGGGCTGAGGATGTCGAAAGGCCCAAGAGGCTCCTGGACTGTTACTGTATTGAATTTCTAAGCAGTGGCTGAGAGGTGGTGGCGGGGGGATATCAATTTGGAACACATAATTTTCCTAAAAAGGAAACTGTTCTTTCATTCCACTGAAATACTGTATTCAGCAGGGTCAGCCCAAAACTGCTCAACACCCCAGCCCATCTCTGTGTCTTTCTTGTGCAGCTGGCAGTGAGGTGACTGATTATTCACACGTTCAGTCATCTTTCCTTTTTAGCTACTGCCTGGTCACACCTGGAGATCAACTGGGAACAGGTGTTTCACTCAGACTGCCTTCCCATCCTGCTTCACCCCGTTCCTGTCCTAAAGTACCCATCCTTACAAGGAGAGGGAAAGAGTATAAAGTGATGGAATGGGTGCCCCATAAAGCTTTGTACAGTCAGTCTTAGAGTATACTGTCAATCCCAGCTCTGCTGGGCATGTGACTTCTGGAACTATGACAACAAAATCTCAGTAGAACCATACTAAACACCTTTTGAGATGCAGACTGATAGAATTTTACCAGAGAATTGTGAGGTGGTACATGTGGCCTTATTCAAACCTAGGTTGTTAACAACCAAATAAAAAAGTATTTCCAGGTGCAATAGAGTGTGTCTGCAATCTCAGCTAATGCAGGAGGCTGAGGCAGGAAGACTGCTTGAGCCCAGGAGTTCAAGGATAGCCTGGACAACATGTTGAGACGCCATCCCTAAACAACAAATTTAAAAATATTAAAACTCTGGAAATAAATGTCAAAAACAATGGCGAAAAAAGTTTTATAAACCTAATAAAGAATGCTCCATTGCATTCCTTTCAGTAACATTAAACATGAAAGTCAATGTGTAACCTCTTTAAGCAAAAAATTGGGCCTAGAACTCAAACAAAAATAAATGGTTTTCTCGGCTTCAGAGAAATAGAATGAGAAACCAATGTGACTATAAAACAGTGGGCATCCTACTGGTGTAGGAGTTATTTTCTAAATTACTGCTCTGTTATTAGGATGAACCTAGGACTATACAAAACACTTACCCCGAGTCAACATTCTTAGATGTAAATGCCCAACAGGAATGGTATAGGATGGCCAAAAGGCTTTAAAAAGGGAAAGGAGATGCTCTGGTTACAAGGACTAAGAGGGCAATAATACTACCATTTTGTGAGGTTTGCCAGCAGGTTTCCCTTGCAGGCAGCATTACGACTAAAAATGTCAAAAGATCCTGTATACACCTACTACTCTCTATTCCTACTGCAACTGTGATTTTTTTCAGACTACTTCAGTAGTCCTAGTCAAGGCTAGGCTCAACTTGCACTCCCAACTATGGCCTTAACCTTTCTCTTCATTCCTAAAATATGCTTACTTTTGCCTTCTACACAGCAAATAAATCTTCTATCATATCCCCATATATTTCTTGGTTCAGTGTGTTCACTGTACTGTCCCAAAGTGCATCAGATCAGAACCAGTCTGTCTTTCTCAGGCTGAAAATCCTTTCAGAATGCCTAGCATTATCATCTACCTTCCCCAAAACAGAACATGTATATGTTTATATACATTATCTCATTTAGTGGAAAACCACAGTATTTGATAAAAAGAAAAATTAAGTTTCCTGAACACTCTAACAAAGTAACAGTTGTTCAACAAACCAGTTACAGGGAAGAAAATGAAATAATGAACGAGAAGAAAACTAATTTAATATAGGCCTGTGTTCAACTGTATAGAATGTGATATTCTGAAAAGTGCTCTTTATGATCTCACTTGACCCACAAATCCACATCTATAAAGAAGAAAAGACATGGGTGACAAGAGTCAAGCACTGTGTTAAATGCTTTTCACATTTGAAAGTTTTACAACTCCATAAAATATATATTCTTTTCCCCCTTTTTACAAATAGAGGAAAATAGGAAATTCAGAGAGGCTATGATACTAATGTCCTATGGCAACTGGCCCAACTGTCCCACAGAACTGATGTTTATGGTTTCTTCTGAATAAACACAGAAATTGACTCTCCCAGTCCCAAAACTTGAGAAAGTTAAACTGTCTTATCTGAGTTCCTTTCTCAAGAAACCAACGATCAGGTCTCCCAGACAGTCTCAAAGAAACTAACACTTACCAGATACCACATCTAGATAATGAGACATCAGACTCCTCACCCATCATGACTGCCTAACTGACCACCTGCATCCTGTTGACCAACTCCCCTTCTTTACTCCTCCTATTTTAGGACACATAGTTGTATTTCTTCCCTGCTATATAAACCCTTAATTCTAGTCCTTCAGGGAGACAGATTTGAGACTAATCTCCCATCTCCTTAGCTACAGCACCTTAGTAAAGCCTTCTTCCCTGGCAATACTCACTGTCTCAGTGACTGGCTTTCTGTGTAGCTGGTAGTAAGACTTAGAAAAAATCCCTAGCATTTCAGTAACAGATTTTGATTCCCTGACCTGGAACATCTTGCTTGCAGGTCAGCTACTAGAAGCCAGGAGAACTCTTAGAAGCCCTCCTAAGAAGTTGCCTGACCCCTTTTTGGCTAGAAGTGAGCTTTGGTCTCTCTCTTTGGCCATGCTGCTGTATGACTGACTAGGAAAAACGGCCTTTGAAATTTGACATCTACGTTCAGATGGGTGAGTGTCTTTTGTGGGTATGAGCAGCTAGATCTGCTCCTCTTAATCTGGGAAATTCTCAAGGAATTTCTGTTTGCAGGTTGAACAAGCACAATTGACTGAGAGAGGAAAGCAACCTTTCTGTTTCAGTTTGGACACTCTTGGGGCTTTTGTTGCTACAGCAGTTGGATTGTGTTTTGATAATTATTTGTATGTGTGCTGATACAGTCACGGGAAATCGGAATTTGATAAACTGATTTTTTAAAATACTGTTTGACCCCAATATTCTTTGGAATCTGCCTAAGTTAGGTCTCTCCTAACATCTCTTTTTGCTGTTGAACATGAAAGTGGGATGGAGTTCCATGTATCCAGGTTTTCATGTTGCTGTTCTAAGCAGGGTTGTGTCTGGTTAGTACATGATGTTCTTGTATGCTGTGTCTGGCCCCAGAATTCTTTGGAGTTTGAGGGGGTTTGGCCTTTAAGCAAACAGCTATGGAAACTGCTTTACCCAAAATTTTGGTTTATAGCCTTCACTGGATTACCTATCAGTGCAAACAAGGTTTACCCATGTCAATGTGTGTGTAGACCAGTGAACTAGTATTGCTATTGCATGGCTAGGGTTCTAAAGTAAAAGCTACTGGATCTGTGTGTGTGGTGTGTGTGTGTACATGTTTAGAAAGTTTATATGTATGTACATTTATATGCTTTGTGTACCAAACTGGCTTATAAATAAAAGAGCACTCATAAATTAAGTAAATATATCCAAGCATCTTTCAAGTTCATGTGACTTAAGTAAATCTTTAATAAATGAGCTGGCTTTAAAATTTTTCTAAGATAAAAACAGAAATGTCTTCAGAATTATCAGTATACATTTTTGTCTGGGTTTTATATTTGTCTCTGTTAGATATTTTGAGGTGCCAGGGTTTGGCACAGAAGGTTATAAAACTATAAACCCAGCCAAAACCAAAATGATCTTTGTGTTGATTTTTGTTGATAAATAAGATTAGCGTTGTGGGTTTAATGAAAATGTCTGAATCTTCTGAGTTACTGATGAAATGCCCAATGTGTTTAACATTCTTAGGTGAACACCTGACATTCACAGATTATAAAATATACAGCAAGGAACTGATGACTAGCTTTGTCTAATACCTCAGTTTTCAGAAGTAGTCTAGATAAACTGTTTTTTTAAAAATGAAGGAACTGAGTACATGTAAATGTGATAAATGTTTGCATTGCTTCGTTTCACACTACATTTGCTATTCTGCATAGATAGTGCTAGCACTAAAGTACTTACTGGTCATCTGCTTTCAGTGAATATCTTCAGTGCACAAAATGTATAGTGGTACTGGTGGATTTAAAGACAGTAATTTGAATGCCAGGAAAATACCCATCATATGTGTTTCTGGGTTCTGGGTAACACTGTCACCCCAAGGTAAAGATTTTCTACCTTGAGTATGAGAAAAATTTGGGGTTCATTTTCTGTTCATTTACTTTTGTTTTTAATTTACTTGCGGTTTGTTCTTTGGGTTTTACTTACACATACACACATGTATGAAACCAATGATGTTCTTCAGTTTCTAATGGCATTGAGTTCTATGAATAGTCATTTTGTTTCCTCTGCATTTCCAACAATTTGTCATTTGCTCTCAAACTGGTGTAGTTGTATTTACCATTATCAAAAATTAAGTAGCATTCCCTTGGATTAAGTAGCAATAAAATTGAGACTTTCCACTTTCCAATTGATCTTTGATCCCAAGGCTTTTATCACTGTTGGGCCTTCAAGTGTATACTTTATAACAAAATATAAACAGACGTTGCACTGATTTGAGGATTCTAATAGTGAAAGTTACCTAATCAGTTGTCAGTACTGTATCTAGAAGCCAATCCTGGAAATGTATGATGATGCCTTTTTAAAACAGCTGAAAAGAAATTATTGTGTGCTTGTTCTCACTTTGTCTTTGTTTTGTTGTATACTTTACTTATCTTCATACTGAATTTCTAAAACTGATATTTGCATTTAACATTTTTTTTAATGACAGAGAGGAAAGTTAATTGTCTAACCTTGATAAATTTGGCACAGGACCTATCACATTTTTGACACTTTTGGTCACAATTCTGTCACTAGAATGCTAGCAATTAGACATATGCAATGAGTACTGCATAAACTATTTTAATAGAGTGGTTTGAAATGCTGCAGGCAGCAACTACAAGACACCAAATCACAGTGTTTTAATTTGTGACATGTTAGAATGATAGGGCTTTCTGCAGTATAAATGTCCTATTAACTAATCCTTGTGCTGTTAAGTTACAGGGCTTTGACTTGTGGATCTGAAAAAGGCACCCACTCCTGCTAAATCCTGAACAATGACACTACTCAAAGCTTCATTTTCAAACCTGGAAGAAGTACACAAAATGTACTGCTCTTGTAAGACACAGGGCCAAAAAAAAAGTAAAGCTATTCAATCCCTCTAGGCCCAGGGACCGAAGAGGTGGGTACTTGAGATTTTAAGGGCTGATTCTGAGGGACAAGATTAGTTCAAAGTTTTTCTATAAATTAAACATTAATATCAAAAACACACTGACACAAGGCCAACATCTAGGCCCTTATGTCAGAATAACAGGATTTTCTTGGAGCACTGATCTGCTCTTTAACAGAAAATTATAAAATATTATAAAAGGTTTACGAAATTCTTACCTTACAGTCAAACTGATTAAAATTAGTTTAGAATGTTCCATTAAAATTAACTTTAAGACTACTAATTACCATGCAAAGGTAAAATTTGGTTTTCTCTTTCAAATAAAATTTTTGTGTAATGTTAATAAGGGATACTAAAAAATTTTTGTTTACTTTTCAAGTAAACTGCAGGAAGAAAAAGTAGGAAGGAGAGGCCAGATGTGGTTGGCCTAATACTGTCTTTATTAGGTCTTACTGTTTGAGAAACTGAGTCAACTACCTATCAGAGAATAAATATTTTTATCATTTTAGCTAAATGAATGAATATTTCATAGACATCTATGATCCTATTTTGTGATACCAAGTGTAAACCTCTGACTTTTTTTTTTTTTTTTTTTTTTTTGAGATGGAGTTTCACTCTTGTTACCCAGACTGGAGTGCAATGGCATGATCTCAGCTCACCACAACCTCCGCCTTCTGGGTTCAAGCAATTCTCCTGCCTCAGCCTCCCGAGTAGCTGGAACTACAGGCACGCACCATCATGCCCAGCTAATTTTTGTATTTTTAGTAGAGACAGGGTTTCACCTTGTTGACCAGGATGGTCTCGATCTCATGACCTCGTGATCCACCCGCCTCAGCTTCCCAAAGTGCTGGGATTATAGGCGTGAGCCACCGCGCCCAGCCAAACCTCTGACATTCGACAAACTTTCCAAAAGCAAAATTTCAAGTTCAAAATTCAGTCTTTTTATCTCAAACTAACTTTTTCTGGATTTTAGGTCCCCTGAACTTCAAGAGAACTGTATTAGGCTTATCTGTTGTGTTAGAATTATACAGGATGCACTGTCAAATATGAAGTGGTATTTAACTTTCTTTGAGTTGTATTTATATAGGTGTGTTGTTAGTATATATTCCAGAATTGCATGAGATTCCTGAAATTCTGGTCTTAATTTAGATTGTTATAATGATTATGATTATTATGTTAAATTATTTTATGCCACAGAGATAACCAAATTTCCTTATCAACTGTGTATTTATGGCTTTCCTAAGGCCTTTCTCATCCACAACTGTTGTTTTGGTCTGATTTTTCTCAAAAAGTGGCTGATAATCGGCCACATTCCAGTGCTTGCTTCTTTGGAAGAGTTCATGACAACGACTCTTGAATACAGCTATCTGATAACTTTGGAGAGTGTACCATTGGACCAGAGAGAAAACTTACAAGACACTAAGTGAAAGGCTGGTGTGTTCATAAAGGTTGCTAACCTAGTATGAAGCAGAGTAGGAGCTGATTGCAAGGACTGAACTAATGGAAGACAAATAATTTTTCATGTGATTTGTTTGTCTGAAACACTGCTGATTTTTCAGAGTCTGGAGCATCTTTTTTCTCTTGAGCTTTTTATAGCTTTAAACAATGGAGTAGAGTATACTCTTGAAAACAGAATTTAAAGCACATTTCTCTCACTCTGCCTAATTTCTCCAGAATTCATAAACTATTTGTGAAAATTCTTAATTCACTCTAATGTGATTGTTTGCATAAGTTCAATGAGAATCTGCTTTCTTTTATAACGGAACACAGCTAGACAAACTGGTTATTTTCCCAGGGCTTTGACTGAAATGGCCTTGTGATCGGTTCCAGCAAAGCCAATTTAGGAGAACCTATGTAGACAATGATTCTTGCTATACTTTGCATGAGTAATCAAGCCACGTATATGGGACTGAGGCTTATTTTGCAGGTAGGTTGGTCCTGCTGTGATTTGTCTTTGGTGGAAGTGAGGGGATGGAGAGAGAAAGATTATGCTTCAGAAGAAAGCTACGTATTAAACTTTGATTACTCATCCATGGTGTGGAGCTGCCCAAAACACCCCTCCTCAGCATGAAGCAGTCAGAAAGACTGACAGGCAGATTCCCTATGAATGAAGAATTGATCAATAAAAAAGTGGGACTGAAATTGGCCCAATTATCCCACAGAACTGATTTTTAGTTTCTTTTGAATAAACACGTAAATTAACCTTCTCAGTCTTAGAATTTGAGAAAGTTAAAATTTTCTTGAGTTCCTTTCTCAAGAAACCAACCATCAGACCTCCCAAATAGTCTCAAGGAACTGAAAGGTACCAGATCACCACAACTGAACAGTGAGACACCAGACCCCTCACACATCATGACTGGATAACTGACCACCTGCTTTCTACTGACCAACTTCCTTCCTTACCCCTCTCTAAAGCCTATTTTCCCACACATGGTTACATTTCTTCTCTACTACATAAACTCCTAATTTTATTCCATCGGAAAGGTGGACTTGACACTGATTCCTATCTCTTCAGTAGCAGCACCCAAATAAAGTCTTCTTCCTGGCAATACCTACTGTCACAGTGATTGGCTTTCCATGTGGCCAGCAGCAGCACCTAGACCAAACACTACTAAGTGGCAGTTCATCTGACTCTGCTATACCATGTTGCCTCTAACTCAGTCAAAGATATAAGTTCTCTAAACCATAACTGCAGTAAATGTAAGAAGGCTAAAGTATGATACACTCAAACCATGGGCATACAGAAACTGAGTCTCGACTACATGAATAAGCCTGGGCAGTCAAAGAACCTGACCCTTGTACACTCCATATCCCTATATGGCCCTAGGCTATGAGATGAGCTGCATGACCTTGGTAAGTCATTTAACCTATTAAGACTTACTTTCCTGCATATAGGAATGTAGGAGACAGACTAGATAATTTTTAAGGTTAGGTCCACCACTATTTTATTTCTCTGTGATAGTAATATTCAAATGTATAGATTTATTTTTTACAATTGTGCATAATATATGTGGGGGGGGTGCTGAAAATCACCACCCTATAAGGCAAGGACTAAGCTTATTAATCTTCTCCTTATAGCTCCTAAACACAGATGATTTGTATTTAAGCATTTAATAAGTAGCTTCTAAAGGCAGGAAGATGTACTGGCTGAAGTCTAACCATAAAGCTATCTTCACATCCAGGACGGGCTCAAGTTGAGTTTGCCTAATTACCAAACCCTGGCTGAGAGAAAAAAGGAAAAGCTATCTATCAACTTCAAACTTCAACTCATGGCCTATATTGCCATGAGATTTTAATTTTTATATATAATATAGTCTCACATAGATTAATCTAGATGAACAACATAAACCTCTCAGCTCTTGCAATTTCTTCTGCCAAATATGCCCCTTCTCCTCTCTCTGTAAGTCCCTAGTCACCTGTATGATCTATTTTAAATCCATTTCACAACACAGTGAAAGACCACTGTTACCTAGAACCTCACCAGCCCCACACACAAAAAAGTATTTGTTCTCTCTTTTGTGGACCAAAGTACTTTCTGCAGATTGCTATTATAGCCCTTAGCACACAACACTATAGTGAATTGTTTATATGCCTGTCTGTTCCAGTGGACTGTAAGCTGTTTTATTCATCTTTGTATCCCCAGTACCTACCAGGACCAGGCACATGGCTGGCACGCATTAAATGTTCGCTGAATTGGCTGAATAGAACAGAAAATTTCCCTTTCACTCAACCAACATAGCTTAGGGCCTAACCACCCCAAACATTCAAACATTCATGCTCTAACATGTTTTGAATAGCAAAAGGAAACTCCAAGCACCCAGTAAATTCAGTTCTCACACAGACCTGTGGGGAAAATGTATTTTTAAAAGCAAGGTTTAATCCTTCATATTTCTTATGAATTTGGAGGCCAAGAAGTAAGTTAAATGTACCTGGTATCTTTAATGCTCTGCTAATTATTCTAATACTCGTGACATTCTTTCTCCTGTCTGGGAAGGTAAGAGATGTTGATTATGTGAAATATCCACTAACTCTTTTTATCTACTCTCCTATTATGTGGAGAGTTAGCACTTCACCCTTAGGTTCAACCGTATCTTTTATATATATATATATATATATATATACACACCAATGAATAGCACTAAGAGGCTGCCATTTTTCTCTTTCACACAAAATTTGAAAAGAGATCTGGCTGTATGCCAGAGTTGTCAATTTTTCAAACAAGATTACGCTACCAAATCAGTCATCTTTCTTCTTCCATTAGTAAAGAGATTAAATTAGAATTGCACTTCAAAATGTGAGCTTAACATTTTAAAACCACTAAGCTTTTTGTACACTTAATATACTCTAGCTTTTTTTTTCACCACTCCTACATAGCACTAAACAAAACTGTGGCATAGTTTCCAGTCTCAAAGATCTTTCCCATATTCCCATACTTCCTGATGTGTCAAAGACTGTTCCAATTACCACAGTAAAATCAAGATTTGTAAGTCATGATTTGGCATTTCAAGCATGTTCCTGGCCATCCAGATTAGGTAGAAAGGGCACTTGAACTACATGTTAGCAACATATAACCATTCCTACTTTATTCTCATGAGAAAACCAAAGTCCAGATAAAATAGATAACTTTAAAAATCACTAATGTAAAAAAATCTTTCAAAAGTCTTTTTAAATTAGATAATCACTTGCCTAGTAAACTTAAAGCTACGTATATTCTCTATGACCCAACTATTCCATTCCTAGGCATATATTCCTAGTGTGTGCATAAATATTCCAAGACAAATAATCAAGAACACTCTTAAATTCATTTTTAATGATAGCGAAAAAATTCGAAGCAACACTAATGTCCACCAACAGTAGGACAAATAAAAGTGTGCTATGAGTATAAAATAAATTACTCTATAATAATTAATGGTGATGCTACAAGCAACACAGAGGAACCACAGAATGTTGAATAAAAGAAGCAAACATAAAAATACACGAAGTATAACCCCCTAACTATCTGTTCAACTGTTGACCTATGTTTTATGCACCGTTCTACATGTACTTTATATTTCACAATTAAAAAGCAGACTTTTAGCTTAAAAACCCTAATCCTGCACATAAAATATTTCAGTTATAAGCATTTGTAAGTCTGTCATTCCACCAGACTACAAACTGCTTGAGGGCGTAGATTGATTTTATTCCTTTTTGGCTCCCAGAACATCATGGTACACAGCAGATGCTCACCAGATACTGACTGGATACATGGGATTAATGAATTATGGAAACATGAAAATCTCAAACGGCAAAGGAACCTCCACATGAAGCAGAAGAATAAAAGTCATTTGCCTTTTCGCATATATAAGCAAAGGTTAGTTTTTAAAAGTCAGCCTGAAATTTCATCTACCTACCTAAATATATTATCAAATGCCTGTTTCTGATGAATTGCTCCATTTGGACAAAGGATAGTTTTAATAGGAATTTTCTCAAAAGTGTAAAATATTCCTGAGCTCAGTTCAGACAACAAATTCTGCTTTTCCCTTTTGCAACATAGCTGCCAGACTCCTGGTTGTCTAACTGTATTAATAATGCCTTAATTTAAATACAAAAACACATGCACAACCATCTTTGTGAATTTACCCCCAAGAGTTATAAAATGTTTCTCTATGAAAAAGCACATCTCAGCACATCCTGCTGTTCTTGGAGTTGGAATGCTTTCCTCCTCGCAGTCCCCCAACAGTCGCCTATGGACCATAGGGCTAAAATTAGCTATTCATTACATGTAAAGGAGTGCTGGCTGGAGCAGAGCCCTACAGAGAAAGCATACTATTTTACATGTCAATTTCAGCACCAAAGCATCTGCTACCTTACTAATACGTATATTTAATGTCTCTGCATAATATACAGAATTAGATGCTGTTCATTGCCTGTTTGTTCTGATATTATGTGCTCTTAAGTAACATTATTCTAAATTATTCTCTTTGAAGAACATGAGACTTTTTATTAGGTCTCTTCCCTGGTGTTGTCTGTAACAGAAGGCACAAATGAACAGCACACAGAATACTAAAAATCACGACTCAGAGTCAGATAACCAAATATAAGTTTCTGACCTGCAATTACTAATACAATTTATTTTATATTCTAGATCCTTACTCCTGAATATAGTTTTACATTAGGTTGTCATGAGGTGCGGAAAAAAAGCAGAAGAGGTATTAAACTTTCAATAGCTGCTAGTAAATCCAGATTATTGGAATTGTTCTTTCACTGGGAAATCTGTATACTTATGTTAAATGTCATATTTCGAACATAACTATCTTTTACCAGCAATTCATTCCATATTAAAGATACAATTTTTTTCTGTACACTTTGACAATATTTGTCACTGAATGAGCTACTGAATGGGAAAAGGGGGTAGCTAAATAGGATGTACGACTAAAGAAATAATATGCTAAGCCAGCTTTAAGTTCATATATGATCGTCATCGTATATATTATAATTGCTTTTGTTCATGAACTTTCACTCTAGCAGGAAAGTGACAATGTTAAATATTTAAGAATCACCCTGAATGGCAATATTAATCAAACCTAAGTGATACTAGATTAATAATAAATAAATAAAATTTAAAATGCCATATTGACATAATAGTTTGAACTGGTTTACTACAGTTAGTAAGTTAATAACTATAGTTAGTATTGCTGTAATTAATGACATATAGGTAAGATTATTCTAGCTTTATAAATCTATATTTGTTAGTGAACACTCCCTTATGGTTCTAAGATTCAACTCGTGCATTTTTTTTTTTTTTTTTTTTTTTGATAAAGGGTCTGGCTCTGTCAACTAGGCTAGAGTGCAGTGGCATGATCACAGCTCACTGCAACCTCAACCTCCTGAGCTCCAGCAATCCTTCCACTTCTGCCTCTCAAGTAGCTGGGACCAAAGGCATGCCCTACCATACTCGGCTAATTTTTGTAATTTTTGAAGTGGCTGTGTTTTGCCATGTTGCCCAAGCTGGTCTTGAAGTCCTGGGCTCAAGTGATCTGCCCACCTCAGCTTCCCAAAGTGCTAGGATTATGAGCTGCTGCACCTGATGTGGATTTTGTTTTTTTACATAGCCTAATGCTAACTATTGGCTTGCTGGTGTAATGTAGATCAGTAGCAATCTCAGGTGCCCACAGTGAATGACTGGCACTGTATCACTGGGTTATACTCACATGTCCAAAACAGGAGGTCTAAAAATGCAGTAATAAACTTTAAAAAGGTTAATCTATTTTCCTTTCAGATGTAGAAGTTTAGGTTTCACTATTCCAAGAAAACAAACCCACAAGTACGTGTTCACTGACACCCACCCCACTTTACCTTTTATAAGCTCCCAAGGAATCCTTTGGCTGCTGAAGCAATCTTAGTGCCTCCACTTCCCCCTCCCTTATGTTGTAGAACCTTTTTTGCTTGGTTTTAGTGTGACTTTACATCAGCTAATTGGGAATGTGTAAACCTTGAAGCAGATGCTCATACTCTCAGTGGGAGGAGGCAGGAAGGGCAAGATCGAAGAATGGCTCTGGGTCAACAGGCAAAACACGTTAGATTACGGGCAGTGGAAATGACTGCAGGCCGACATGATTAAAATCATCTAGAATATTTTAAGCTGAAAATCATTATAACCTGGAAAGACAGACCAGTTATATTGTATTCATATTGATGAACAGACCTAGCTCTTTTTCTGAGAAGCAAAAACCATCTTGCTCTACTTTCTGACACTTTATCACAGCTGCAGTTTTACATTTGTTATAAACTTAACATTTACCTTTCCACTAGAAGGTACACTTCTGAGGACCAGGGTCATACATTTGTCCCAGCACACTGCCTAATATTTAGTAATAACAACTCAGTAAGTATTTGTTGTAAAGACATGTGAGCATAAACGCTAGAAATAGTAATTTCATACAAAAGCATTAAGTAGCCAGAACCTATCATCAGACCAGAAAAGCTGGTAGTGAATAGGACTTCCACAAATAAGTGAGTTCACAGTCTAATGTCAGGATCTGCAAGGTTTGTACATTTAATGAAAATTGTAACGCCTACCTAGCAAAGCTCTTAAGAAATAAACTAAAACAACACATCCAGGGGGAAAAACTAAGTTAAACTGAAAGAAATATTTTCCAACACTTTCAATCTGTAAAATTTAACACTAAGATTACTACTACTGTATTGTTTTAGTTGAACCACAGGCCAGCTGATGTCCAAGCTGCTACCAACATCTCATTTGGTGATAATTAGTCACTAATTTTTTTTTTTGAGATGGAGTTTCACTCTTGTTGCCCAGGCTGGAGTGCAATGACATGATCTCAGCTCACTTCAATCTCCGCCTCTAAGGTTCAAGCAATTCTCCTGCCTCAGCCTCCCAAATAACTGGGATTACCAGGCATGCACCACCACACCCGGCTTTTTGTATTTTTAGTAGAGACAGGGTTTCTCCAAGTTAGCCAGGCTGTTCTCAAACTCCTGACCTCAGGTGATCCACCTGCCTTGGCCTCCCAAAGTGCTGGGGTTACAGGCGTGAGCCACTGCGCCCAGCCTAGTGACTAAAATTTTTAACATATAATGAATTCCTCATCTCAGATATCAATTATTGACTACAAACCAGAAAATAATTTTTAACTGGTGATATCCCACCTTTAATCAGATTTCAAAAACTTTAAAAAAAAAATCTAAGTTCTCTGTCATCTAAAACTACCACCAAAAACTAATAACCTTAGAAAATATAATAAATCAATTTCTTATTTAATCAACAATAATTTTTAAATGTAATCCGTAACAGTTGTTTAAAATATGCATTACTCGGTTTGGAATAGTTACCCTGATTTAAAGCAAAAGCACATCTGTTTATGAGTAAGTAAATATAGTCTGACAGCAATTTGGAACATCTATCAGAAGGAATCAACTGCAAGCTTAATAAGCATTATTTGTATTCCACATAATACTCTATTTGTTCTTTCTAGCCACTGCAGTAATAAAACACACTCAAACTCATTTAGTGTGTACTAAATCTAAAGTACCTAGGCAAAACACTAAAAATTCCATTTGGATGGTTCCCAGCCCATATAGACCAACTTTTTAAAGTATTACTACCATCTGGTTACTAGTCTGTGTTTACCAAAACAGTAGCTGTGCACACATTTCTGTAGCAGCTGTGGTCAAAAACTTTAAATCAATCCATTTGGCTAAATGAAAACTCTTCAAGGGAAAAACAAATATCATATTTTGAATATATACTTAAAATAAATTCCA
Organism: Callithrix jacchus; assembly: GCF_049354715.1. NCBI lineage: Eukaryota > Metazoa > Chordata > Mammalia > Primates > Cebidae > Callithrix > Callithrix jacchus. Next base: position 148,355,069 of record NC_133503.1, read on the forward strand.
TTACTGCCTTTAGTATTCCCCAAGGACAAAAACGGTAAGATTTTAAGTAGTGTTTGAGACATCTTTATACTTTCAATCATTTATCAAATGACAGAAGGTCCACAGAAGTCAAGTGAATTGCCCAAGGTCAAACAACCAGCCAGTAGTTAGACTCTGTCCAGAACATAGGTACTGTACCTCCTGGTTTCCAGTACAAGGATCTTTTCACAAGGAGTTAAATTGTGCCACGGGAAGGCAGCATTTAATAAATACAGGTTAATCCGGGCATGGTGGCTCACGCCTGTAATCCCAGCACTTTGGGAGGCCAAGGCAGGCGGATCATGAGGTCAAGAGATCAAGACCACCCTGGCCAACATAGTGAAACCCCATCTCTACTAAAATACAAGAAAAAAAAATTAGGGCATGGTGGTGTGCACCTGTAGTCCCAGCTACTTGGGTGGCTGAGGCAGGAGAATTGCTTAAAGCTGGGAGGCGGAGGTTGCAGTTAGCCGAGATTCGCGCCACTGCACTCCAGCCTGGCAACTGGCAAAAGAGCGAGACACTGTCTCACATACATATATACATACATACATACATACATACATACATACAGGTTAAATGTATCTTAAGAGCATATTGTATTTTCATAAACTCTAACAGCTGATCATACATCATAAAATAATCTATACTGGTTTCATATCTGTGATAAAGAACTTAAAGCATCCTTGTAAAGTTTATGGGAATTTTAATTTTATAAACATTTTCCTTTTTTCACATCCTCCACTCAACCCCTCCCATAAAAAACTACGTCTGTTCACTTGCACACACGTTATATCAGTACCATTTGCAATTGCAAAAATATGAACCAATCTAAACGTCCATCAACCAACAAGTGGATGAAGAAATGTGGTATCTAGACACCATGAATACTACTCAGCCATAAAATGAAACGAAATGATGGTACTGCAGCAACTTGGATGGAGCTCAACACCACTATTCTAAGTGAAGTGACTCAGGAATGGAAAACCAAATATCCTATGTTCTCACAGTGGGAGTTAAACTATGAGGATGCAAAGGTCTAAGAATGATTTAATGGACTTTGGAGACTCAGGGGATAAAGGCGGGAGGGGATGAGAGACAAAAGACTACACATTGGGTATAGTGTACACTGTTTGGGTGACAGATGCACCAAAATCTCAAAAATCACCACTAAAGAACTTCTCCATGTAACCAAAAAACCACCTGTTCCCGAAAAACTACTTCTCCATGTAAGAAAAAAAACCTGTTCCCCAAAAAACAAAAAATTTTAAAAAATTTAAGTATCTGTAGTATTAAAAATATAATTTTTCACAGTAAGATGTACATATATTTACATGGATATGGGCATGGCCATGTATGTATGTTATATGATTATGTAAATGATCATCAATTAATCGTTCTCTTGTCTTCTTATTGCTTATATATTTTGTTGGATATTTGTATCAGAAAAAAATAGATCTATATATTTCTATCAATATTAAAAATTTGTTAAGTTTTCTTTATATTTACATAATTAAATGTACTTTTTAAAAAACTAAGTCTATAAACCAGTCTTATTTCTGTGGTCAAGAGGCTAAGCAATATAATTCAGATCCAAAGTTAATTTCTTTGCTCCTACATGCATCATACACACATACCCACACACAATGCCATACTGCATGCTTTCTTGTAAATAGGAAGTTTCTTCTTAGACACTATCTAACTTTGAAATGATCCCTTTCTCCTAAGAAACAAACCTAACCCCCAAATATTAATTAATATTGAAATTTTTATCTTGCTTAGAAGGGGAATGAAAGGTAGTAAGCCAAATCTACTCCATATAAATCTTTTTTTTTTGATAGCACTAAAAATTTCTGTAATAAAATTTAAGAAAAATGTTCAAGACATAATGGAGAATATTTTCAGTTTATTTATGTTAACAAGTCATTATCCTTGCTTAGACAAAAATGAATACAGTTTCCTTCCTTCCTTTTTCATGTCTCTAAGATGAAAAAATTTAATATTCCACCAAAACAAAGCATGTGTTCTTCCCTTCTATATGGAGTGATAAACTTCAAAGGAAATAAATAAACATTAAATTATATGAGGGTAAGGGTATGGAGGGGTGAGTTATACAATATTTATAGGTGGACTGTTTTTTTTGTTTTGTTGGCTTCCTGATTCCTGATCATTTATTTTAGAACATGAGAACCCAATGAAAAACCCAAATAAAAATTTTCATCTACTTCCTTATATCCAAGAAAAGAAACATCACTGTCAGTGTAGACAGTATCTAGAACAAATTGAGGATAAGGTAACATCATAATCATTAAGACAAATGAAAATTATCTCATAGGTGTCTCACAACAAACAGGCTTGAGCAGTTGTTCATGGAGCAGGATAGGCAATATGATTCCCATTTGACATAAAGAAACTCATGGAGATTACATGGGGCATTGGGGCCCAAGGCTAATGAGCCAGCTGTGGAGCAATGATGAAAATCCAAATCTTTTGGTGCTCAGTCCGGAAGTCATTCCACATGCTGACTCAGTTCATTTCATCAGTTTCAATTGGTATGCAAGAATAACAAGATGAAGCTATGTAACAATGCCTCACTCTTCTTACCTACTGTTTTTGGTCTCCTTTCTCTCTTTCTTTTAACACACTTATGCACTTTGTGGCTTGGCTTACAAGCTGAATCTTGTAGTTCGTTTTGCACAGGTGGTCAGGATTCCATTTACCCGTTGTGTATATGCAATTCTTTCTAAATTCAAACCTAGCACAGGCCGAAGTTTAATTTAATGTTTTAGAGAAGAGGGAAGCAAAATTGTTTTGAAATTCTCTGTGAAAAACAGCCTGTTGTATTAGAACAAACAGCAGCTTGTTCCTATCAGTCCTTTGTTTGACAAGTCTGGGCTGGCTAGAAAGGTCATTTATGCCTCAAAGCATCAAATTAACATTTGAAGACATGAATTTTAAAAATGGCTATTTGCTTCTGTTCTGTGAATGGCTAATGCAGTTCAAAAAAACAGAAAGGAGAAAAACCCACTACAGTTTTAGCCCAGTCCCCCCCAAAAAAGCCCCAAAAATAACAAAAACAGAAAAAAGAAAACCCAAAACTTTCTTCAGGCAAACTAAGCATTGATTTTATGTCCATGTCAACACAAGCTATGCCATAATTAAGCCTCATTCTTTAATGAAGTATTAAGAGGGAAGGTGAAGTAGTCAAACTTTTAACCAATACAGGAAGAAAAAAAATCACATAAGATGATTGGTGTGTGTGTGTGTGTGTGTGTGTGTGTGTGTGTGTGTATGTGTGTGTGTGATGGAGTCTCACTCTGTCACCAGGTTAGAGTGCAGTGGCGTGATCTCGGCTCATGGCAACCTCCGTCTCCCAAGTTCAAGAGATTCTCCTGCCTCAGTCTCCCAAGTAGCTGGGACTACAAGTGCATGCCACCACACTTGGCTAATTTTTTTTTTTAATAGACACGGGGTTTCACTATGTTGACCAGGATGGTCTTGATCTGCTGACTTTGTGATCTGCCTGTCTTGGCCTCCCAAAGCGCTGGGATTACAGGTGTGAGCCACTATACCAGCCCGTAAGATGACTTTTCAGCACATCACAAAAACCTTTAAATAAGGCTCTTCCCTCTCATCCATAACCCTTCTGCTCCAACACCAGTAATGACTATATAGGGTAAACTCCCTATTTAATATTGTCTGGATTCAAACACAACAGTTTTTTCCTTAAGTTCTTATTTATTTTCCTAGCACAAGTCTATAATCTGATACATTTAAAATATAAGCCATCATTACTAACTGCAACTTTCAACTATATAAATATTACTCAAGATCAGAAAATACTGATCTTGATGGATCATAGTTTCATTGGAATGATCAAAGTATCTGAAGTCTGAAATTCACTGTATACAGCCTTTTTAAAGTCATTCATTTCCCTTTTTTTTTGAGATGGAGTCTCGCTTTATCACTGAGTCTGGAGTGTAGTGACATGATCGCAGCTCCCTGCAACCTCTGCCTCCCAGGTCCACCACAGCCTACCAAGTAGCTGGGACTATAGGCATGAGCCATCACACTCGGCTGATTTTTGTATTTTTAGTAGAGGCAGGGATTCACCATACTGGCCAGGCTTGTCTCAAACTCCTGACCTCGTGATCTGCCCGCCTTGGGCTCCCAAAGTGCTGGGATTACAGGCATGAGCCACCGTACTCAGTCAAAAGTCATTCATTTACATAATAGCTATGTTTTACAGATGTATACTGGGAATACAATCATGCCTCACTATGTGAGGGGATTAGTTCTAGGACCTCCTGAGTATACCAAAATCGTCTTTACTCAAGTTTCTGCCGTCAGCCCTGCAGAACCCCCATATGCTGTATTTTCAATCTGCATTTGGTTTGAAAAAATATCTGCGTATACATGGACCCACACAGTTCAAACTCATGTTGAATGGGTTTGTGGTAAAGCTCAACTGTACCACAAGCAGCTTCTATAATATTACGGAAAATATAGTATCTAATATCAGATTTAAGATTAATACAAGATTGAACATAATAGAAAACAAAATTTGAGAATTTCCAAAATTATAGAAAATTTCTTAACTACAAGGAAAAGTGTAAGATATTATCAACACAATTCCAAACAAACTCCAAAATGGAAAATTACCTTAATATAATTACCTTCACAAGAAATATTCTATGTCATGAAATCAGTTGATAAAATCATGTCTCAATGCTGCTGTTTCCTCAAGCCATTTCCTACCTCTCCTCTTCTTCCTGCTTAACCCCTTGCAATCTGGCTTCCATTCCAAACACCCCATTGTCAGGGTTCTCTCGGGATTAATTAGTGATCCCATAAATGCAAAGCACAAAGGCCTCCTTTTAGGCCTCATTCTCCTTGACCCTTCTACAGCATCTGACACTATACCATAAAATCCTTTCACTTTGCTTCTGCAACACTGCACTAGAATGATTCTCTGTGACTTCTCAAGAACATCTCTTCTCAGTACCTTTCACTTACCATTCGTGTAATCCAAATGATCCTGAAGTTTGCATTTGCTTCATGCAGATCTGCCCCACTGCACAAATCCTGGGGATGCCATTCACACAAAAGACAATGTGATTGGTACCCACTGGAGCTGAGCAATGGAGTGTCCTTGTCCTTGTCCTTGGATGGTCCTCAGGCCTTACCACAGGCTTCTTCCTCCTAGACAGTAGCCTTCATTCCCACACCTTGCACTATAATGAACATATATAGAGGGTTGGCTCTCAAGTCTACATCTTCATCCCTGTTTTCTTCTCATCACCATCCTTCCTAACTGTTTGCTGGCTAGCTCCATTGGGAAAATATATATTTACATCTACTAATATCTCACTCTCACCTCACACTTGATATGTACATAGCTGAATTTATCTCCTGCCAAAACCTGCACAAACTTCCACGCCATGCCAGACTCCTTCATTTCCTTCATCTTGGCCAAAGTTGATCTTGCCAAGGCCTTTCCCTAAATTTTCTCTTTATCTGCTGCCTCCTGTTCATTCCCAATGCCCTTCTCTAAACCAGGCCTCACCTCTCACCCTAAACAGATGGGCTCTCTGTCCCCACCATCTTGTGGCTTTGGAATTAAGCATTGGCCCTACAACACAGATAAAGCTTAATACAAAAGCAACATAAACATTCCACTTGATTAGGGCATGAAACACATCATCATTCTCTCTGTAACAAACCCTACCCCCTGTAGGGGAGAGCAGTGCCCCATGCAAAGCAGGCACTCAATGAATGTGTCAGAATCGGAACCTCAAATAAGTAGCAACACTTGACTGTCCCCCCAATACACAGAGGTTTGGTTGTAAACTGAGGGTTCCCTGCCATTCACATAAATGATAAAAATGTAATGGACCCAATAAATGGAAGTTTTTCTCTAAATCACTGAGAATTTGTTTTACAACAACAGTGGTGGGGCTATAGTAAATAATTCACAGTGTTTCCTCTTCCCCTTCTTATAAATAAGTGACAGTCAGCCAAGACGAGGGACACAGGCCACAGCTATTAAATTGCACAAAGCTATGCAGAAATCAAACACGTAAAGACTACTGAAAGCAGACCAGAAAGAAAGAAAAAAATTAAAAACAACAGAAAACTAAAACCTGGAGCAACGTAAGTTGTTATAATACAAAGATATCTAATGAAACGGGACTGTGTTCTGTATCCCTTCAAATATTTCTGGCATCCCTGTAATTTTTTTAAAATAGCATAAGAGGCTAGGTACAGTGGCTGATGCCTGTAATTCCAGCACTTTAGGGGTCAAGGTGGGAGGATGGCTTGAGGTCAGGAGTCTGAGACCAGCCTGATCAACATAGCAAGACCCTATTTGTACAAAAATAAAAAGTTGTTTTAAGTTAGCTGGGTGTAGTGGTATGTACCTGTACTTTCAGCTACTTGGGAGACTGACACACAAGGATCACCTAAGCCCAAGAGTTTGAGGCTGTAATGAGCTATATGATCACACCACTGTGCTCAAGCATGGGAGACAGAATGAGACCCATCTCTAAAATATAATAGAATAGCCTAAGAGAATCACCGAATTGGCTTTCAAAACGCAGGAAAATTACTAGAGCACTGAATACAATTGGTCTTCCACATTCACACATTCAACGAACCACAAATTGAAAATATTTGAGCCGGGCACGGTGGTGCATGCCTGTAGTCCCAGCTACTCAGGAAGCTGAGGTGGGAGGATTGCTTGAGTCCAGGAGTTCTGGGCTGTAGTGCGCTATGCTGATCAGGTGTCCACACTAAGTTCGGCATCAATATGGTGACCTTCTGGGAGCGGGGCACCACCAGGTTGCCCAAGGAGGGGTGAACCGGCCCTGGCTGGAAATGGAGCAGGTTGAAACTCCCATGCTAATCGGTAGTGGGATCACACCTGTGAATAGCTGCTACACTACTCCAGCCTTGGCAACATAGCGAGACCCTGTCTCTTTTAAAAAAATAAATTTAAAATGAAGAAGAAGAAGAAAGAAGAAGAAGGAAGAAGAAGGAAGAAGAAGAAGAAGAAGAAGAAGAAGAAGAAGAAGAAGAAGAAGAAGAAGAAGTAGTGGAGGAGGAAGAGGAGGAGGGGGGAGGGGGTGGGGGAGGAGGGAGGAGGAAGAAGGAAGAAAGAAGATGGGAAGGAAAGGGAAGGGAAGGGGAAGGGGAAGGGGAGAGGAAAAGGAAAGGTAAGGGAAGGAAAGGAAAGGAAAGGAAAAAGGGGAAAGGAAAAAGAAAAGGAAAAGGAAAAGGAAAAGGAAAAGGGAAAGGAAAGGAAAGGAAAGGAAAGGAAAGGAAAGGAAAGGAAAGGAAAGGAAAGGAAAGGAAAGGAAAGGAAAGGAAAGGAAAGGAAAGGAAAGGAAAGGAAAGGAAAGGAAAGGAAAGGAAAGGAAAGGAAAGGAAAGGAAAGGAAAGGAAAGGAAAGGAAAGGAAAGGAAAGGAAAGGAAAGGAAAGGAAAGGAAAGGAAAGGAAAGGAAAGGAAAGGAAAGGAAAGGAAAGGAAAGGAAAGGAAAGGAAAGGAAAGGAAAGGAAAGGAAAGGAAAGGAAAGGAAAGGAAAGGAAAGGAAAGGAAAGGAAAGGAAAGGAAAGGAAAGGAAAGGAAAGGAAAGGAAAGGAAAGGAAAGGAAAGGAAAGGAAAGGAAAGGAAAGGAAAGGAAAGGAAAGGAAAGGAAAGGAAAGGAAAGGAAAGGAAAGGAAAGGAAAGGAAAGGAAAGGAAAGGAAAGAAAAAAGAAAAAATTTGAGGGAGCCTGGTGTGGTGGCTCACAACTTAACCTCAATACTTTGGGAGGCCAAACCAGGAGGATTGCTTAAGCCCAGGAGTTCGAGACCAGCCAGGGCAATGAAGTGAGTCCCTGTCTCAACAACAACAAAAATTAATGAGGCACAGTGACTTGTGCCTGTAGTCCCAGCTATTTGGGAAGCTGAGGAAGGAAGATCCGTGGAGCCCAGAAGTTTGAGGTTGCAATGAGTTATGATCATGCCACTGCACTACAGCCTAGGTGATAGAGCAAGACCCTGTCTCAAAAAAAGAACAAAAAAATACATCTGGCGGAGAAAAGTTCCATGAAGTTCCAAAAAGTAAAACTTAAATTTGCCATGCACAGAGTACTACACTGAATTTCATGTTAAGGAAGTAATGGGTAGGCATTCTATTGGGTATTATAAGTAACCTAGAGATGATTTACAGTGAATAAGAGGATATGCATATGTTATATGCAAATATATCTACAATATATAAAATAGCCAAATGCCATTTTATATAAGGGACTTAAGCATCCAAGAATTTTGACATCCACAAGAATCTTAGAACGAACCTCTCACAGATACAAAGAAAGGGATGACTGATGACTGTATATATAAACACCAAAAAACTTTAAAATATAGGCAATTTAACTATTTTTAAAACTGTAGTAAAGATTAATTCAGGCATGAATCATCAACAGATGCTAGGTCTAGGGGGAAATTTTGATAAAGAGCAAGATAGATTGGAACTAATAGATTGCTTATTAGTTCCAAGAGAAAAAAGAATAACTACATAGTGAATTGGAAAACACTCTGACTGAGTGGTCATCACAATTAACACTACCAATAAGGAGCAAATGGATTTTGTGTGCCTCCAGATGTGATACCCTGAAAAGGACACATTACTTACATGGTATTCAGGCAGAGAATCTATAGCCTGAATATAATTGTGAGAAAAAATAATAATAGAAAGAAAAACCCTAATAAGGAAACCTCCCAAATAAGAAATGTTCTTTTAGAAAAAGGTGGGCACTCTATTCTTTAAAATGTCAATTGTAATAAAAGATAAAGAAAGTCTGTAAAGTACTCCAGAGTAAAGGAGGATAAAGAGACACAGAGAACTAAATATACAACCGGATCTAGAATGGATCCTGTTACTGTGAGGAAAAAAAAAATCCCATAAAGAAGATCATTGAATCAATTGACAAAACTGGAATATGGACAGTAGACTAGTTAAAAGTTTTTACTAATGTTAAATTTTTTGTAAGAAAATATTCCAAGCACGGTTTAGAAAAAAATATTTCTTGTGTATGTAAGTGTGTATGTGTGTGTGAGTAGAGAGAAAAAAATATATCAAGTGATAAAGCAATGGTGTAAGATATTAACAATAAATTAATGGAGATAACAAGTTTACAGTTATTCTTTGAATTATTATTCTCACAACTTCTATATATTGAAATTACCAAATTTTTTTAATAAAGAAAGTTTATATGTATCACACCTCAGTATTCTGCCATTTAATTTGGTAAGTATAATGTTTATATTTAAATAGTACTGTGAAAATAGTACTTCATCACAATATCACTTTACAACCCTGTAAATCATGCAGTGGCTTGAAGTGCCTCCCAATGTCAGAGTAGGATTTAACTGTGTCAAAGGTTTTAAAAGCAGCCTCCATGTTTCCATAGCTGAGTGTAAAAGAGCAGATCCTGCTTCTAGAAGGCATAACTGTATAACAACAAAATAGGAGGAAAGAATAGCTGTCCTGCTTGCATCACTCCGGTTATTTAAGAAATCCAGTTATCTGCCCATTTCTTCTAAATGAATGTAAAGTTCGAATTTCCTGGCTGAGCACAGAAGACCCTTCACAATCAGGGGCAGCTTACCACTTTAGATTTATCTGCTGCCACCATGCCCAGATACACAGACTCTCAACATTCCAGTCATTCGGATCCCTTTTATAGGCCCAGTGCTTTCGCACATTCTGTTTCTTCTGCCTAAAATGTCCTTTTCCAATGGCCTTCTCTTCCTGATCAACCCTCCTCTTCTCTTCCTACCTAGTTAATCTCAAATGTCTCTTCCCAGCTGAAGCTTTTCCTGACTCCTCCAACAAAAGTTAATCTTACTCTTACCCTCCTTATACAATTCGCAAATAACTGTGTTCCCATTACCTGGTGGTATGGGGATTTCTCTCTTTGTGTGAGTTTCTCCATAACCAGAACATGAGGTCTCTCAGAGCATGAATTATGGTCTAGAACCACAGTGTCTTCTCAGCATGGTGCTTCATAAACACTGACTAAATGACTAAATTAACTTCTTTAACTGGCACAGAATCAACAATTCAAAAAACAGCCAGCCCTGCAGCATTTATTTTATGCCAGATATTAATGTAAATGCTTTACAAATACAAATTTATTCCTCATAACAAATCTAGAATGTAGATATGCCACTCCCATATTTCATCAATTCTATGAATATGCACCTTTTTCTCCATTTTAACCTCTCTGAAATTGGGATGTATCTAATATTCAGTGGTATATCATAGTTCCATGGACAATTTTTTTTTCTTCCTTAGGGATACATAAAGTAACGATGCATTTTACAATCAATGGTCTTGGTTTTGATAATATACAGTTATTTTCCCTAACATTTATAAATGAGGAAACTGAGGCACCAAAGAAAGTTTAATTAACTTGCTGAAGTTTACACATAAGAGCCAAGATTAGGTAGGCTGGCTCCAGAACCCACACTCTTAAACTACATACTATAATATATCCTCAACAAAAGTAATTCTGTAGCATGAATGGGCTACTGGCACCAGAGCTGAAACAGTCCAAAAGTGAAGCTTGCTCTTTGAGGCTTGCAAGATCCTGGGAAACAGCTGAGATAAAGCCCAATCAGAGGCAGTGAACTAAAACAGACCTTGTGCCTGAGGAAAAAGCTAAGATTGTCTGTCAGCATCTGCTCTTCCTAGGCTAGGCCTGGGTCTGAGTCCCAGCTTCTTCTCTATTTCCCACCTCAGGAGATATTCTCTACATCTTTATTTTCTCCTTTATATTTGCCCTTAAGTTTCCAATAAATGCAATTATAATTCTATCAGAGCTGGTAATTACTCAAAAACCAACCTAATCGAGCCCTGTACCTTCTATCTAATCCCTGTAACATCATCTCTGCTAAGTAGTTACCTAGCCTCACCTCCAACACTTAGGCAGTTCCTTTTATTTTTAGAAAGATGGAAAAAGATACTCCTTACACTAAAGTGCATCTCCTTGTAATTTCTGCTCCTACGTGTTCCCTCAAGGCCTGCACAGCAAGTTTTAACTCCTCTTCCTCATCACAGTCCTTGTCCCCTTCTTTGACAACTATACTTTTGAGACAGCAACTCAGAGGCATCCTTGCTTCAAAAACTGGCCATCAGCAGACGTGATGGAGGCATAAATTGCTGGCAGTAATGCAGGCACAAGAATTTAAGGAAAGAGGAGGGGCTGCTCATTTATGGGGGAGAGGAGGCAAGTAAAGGTTCACTGAGGAGGTGGCTTTTGAGAGATAAAACAGTGTCTGCCAGTGTCGAAATTCTTTCATGGAGAGGGTGGGGAAGTGAATTAAAGCTGAACTTTCAAACATATGAAGAAGTCTTTTGGCTTCCAACATTCTTGCTTTCATTTTATGATTCTGGGCAGAAGGCTCACTGGCTTGTACAATTTGTGCAGTGCTGAATGCATAGATAACCATCCTACTGACAGTGGAATGTAGAGTTGGAATAAACACAGTGAACTTACCATCTGGGTGGAACCATCTGATTTGTAGCAGTATCACTTGCTGAAGATTCTACATGTATTCTTCACCAAAAGTGGTTGCCTCAGTCACTTCTTTTCTCATCACCTAAGGTAAAAAAAACTAGCACAAATGCAACCTCTATAATTGCTTCTTAATGATCAGTGACCAACAACAAGAATGCCCATTTTCACTAGTTTTTTTTTTTTTTTTTTTTTTTTTTTTTTTTTTTTGAGACAGAGTTTCACTCTTGTTGCCCCGGCTGGAGTGCAATGGTGCAATCTCGGCTCACTTAAACCTTGAACTCCCAGGGTCAAGCAATTCTCCTGCCTCAGCCTCCAGAGTAGCTGGGATTACAGGTGTCCGCCACCAGGCCCAGCTAATTTTTTGTATTTTTAGAAGAGATGGGGTTTCACCACATTGACCAGGCTGGCCTCAAACTGCTGACCTCAGGTGATCCACCCACTTCGGCCTCCCAAAATGCTGTGATTACAGGCATGAGCCACCATGCCTGGCCCTCACCAGTGTTATTAAACATAGTACTGGAAGTTGTAGCTAGAGTAATCAGACAATAGAAAGACGAAAGAGCATTTAAAGTGGAAAGGAAGAAATCAAATTATCCTTGTTTCCAAATGACCTTACATTTGGAAAAATTTTTAAACTCCATCAAAAAAACCTACTTGTTCTGATAAACAAATTTAGTATAGTTGCAGGATACAAAATCAACATACAAAAATCAGCAGCATTTTTACATGCCAACAGTGAACAATCTGAAATATCAAGAAAGTAATCCTACTTATAATAGCTACAAGTAAAATACCTAGGAATTAATCAAAGAAGTGAAAGAACTCTAGAATAAAAATGATAAAACAATGCAAGAAACAGAAGAAGACACACACACAAATGGAAATATACTCCATATTCATGGATAAGAATCAATATTGTTAAAATGTCCACACTATCAAAAGTAATCTACAGACTTAAGGCAATACCAATCAAAATACCAATGACGTCCTCACAGGAATAGAAAAAAATCCCAAACTTTACAGGAAACCACAAAAGATCCAGAATAACCAAAGTTATCCTAAGCAAAAAGAACAAAACTGGAGGAATCACATTATTTCACTTCGAATTATACTACAGAGGTATGGTAACCAAAACAGTATAGTACTGGCATAAAAGGAGACACATAAATAAGTGCAACAGAACAGGGAACCAAGAGATGAACCCATATATCTATAGTGAATTCATTTTTGACAAAGATGCCAAGAAAATACTTTGGGAAAAGGGCAGTCTCTTCAATAAATGGTGCTGGGAAAACTAGATATCCATATGCAAAAGAATGAAACTAGACCCCTGTCTCTCACCATATACAAAAATCAAATCAAAATGGACTAAACACTTAAATTAAGACCTCAAACTATGAAACTTCTTAAGGAAAACTTCAGAAAAACCCTCAAGAACCCTGGGCTGGCAAAGATTTCTTGAGTAATATCCCACAAGCACAGGCAACCAAAGCAAAAATGGACAAATGGGATTACATCAATTTATTATTTAAAAGCTGCTGCACAGCAAAGGAAACAATCAACAACCTAAAGAAACAATTCACAGAATGGGAGAAAATATTTGCAAACTACCCATGTAACAAGGGATTAATAACCAGAACATACAAGGACATCCTTGAACAACCCTAAAGGAAAAAAATCTAATCAATTAAAAAATGGGCAACATCGATGACAAACCAGATAAAGAAAATGTGGTACAGATAAACCATGGAATACTATGCAGCCATAAAAAAGAATAAGGTCATGTCTTTTAGAGGAACATGGACGGACTCAGAGGTCACTATTCTTAGCAAACTAACACGAGAACAGAAAACCAAATACAACACGTTCTCACTTGTAAGTGGGAGCTAAATGATGAGAACACATGGACACAAAGAAGGGAACAACAGGTAACAGTACCTTCAGAAAAGACAGCTATTGGGTACTGTGCTTAATATCTCAGTGATGGTATTATCTGCATAACAAACCCCCCGTAACACCTATGTAACCTATGTAACAAATCTTCACATGTACCCCAAAGCTAAAAGTTTTTTTTAATGTGATACATATGCACAATGGAATACTATTCAGCCATGTAAAAGAATGAGATCCTGTCATGTGCAACAACATGAAGGGCACCGAAGATCATTAAGTGAAGTGAAATAAGCCAGGCATAGAAAGAGAGATTTTGCATGTTCTCACTTATTTGTGGGACCTAAAAATTAAAACAATTAAACTCATGAAGAGAGAGAACAGAAAGATTACCAGAGGCTGGGAATAAAAGTGGGGATGGCTAATGGGTACAAAAGAACTAGAATAAGGCCAGGCACAGTGGCTCTCACATGTAATCCCAGCACTTTGGGAGGCCAAGGCCGGCAGATCAGTTGAGGCCAGGAGTTCAAGACCAGCCTGGACATCATGGCAAAACCCCATCTCTACAAATAAATAAACAAGTAAGTTGAGCATGGTGTGCCTGTAATCCCAGCCACTCAGGAGAGTGAGGCATGAAGACTGCTTGAACGTGGGAGGCAGAGGATGCAGTGATCCAAGATCCCACCACTGCACTCCAGCCTGTGTAACAGAGCAAGACTCCATCTCAAAAAAAGGAATAAAAAAGAATGAATGAATAAGACCTAGTATTTGTTAGCACAACAGGGTGACTATAATAAAACATAATTTAACTGTACATTTTAAAATAACTAAAAGAGCATAACAGGATTGTCCGTAACACAAAGGATAAATGCTTGAGGTGACTGATATGCCATTTACCCTGATATGATTATTATGCGTTGCGTGCCTGTATCAAAATATCCCATATAGTCTATAAACATACATACTATGTACTCACAAAAATTAAAATTAAATCATCATCAATGATCAAATCAAACTGTTCTAATGTGCACCTCCCTACACACTCCCCAAAACCACTCCCCAGCAGCCTCTGTTCTACTGCTACTTAGTCAGTATATAACATGCATAATGCTTAACACCATGCCCAGTTCACTATGACATCAGGAAAAAAACATGTTTTGGCAAAAAATACTATAAACTTCTGTGTGGAGAACATTTTAAAACCTTAAGTGATCTTTCTTCCTATCTGATGTTAAAAAAGTCATTTACTGGTCTAGGAGCAAGTGAAATGTCTACAATATTGTTAAAACTTTCAGATATATAGTACAAAGCTTGACATTAGCATCATTTTGTAGGTCTTTCACATGCTCCATAACTTAGTCCTATTCTGTCATTAGACAATGTGCTGATCTCTAAAGCATGTGTTAGGTTCTTTGCACAGTCATTTTTTCATTCTTCGTCAATTAATTCAATGTGATGCCGTACAGGCAAAGATGAAAGAATTTAAAGATTACTCTTGCAAATTAAAATGTTTTGTGTTCCTACAATAGCCATAAATACATCTGAACAGACTTTACAGTTTATAAAGTACTTTCTAATATATATGACACAACAATCCTGTGGGATATGATCTTCGTGTTGGAGGTTAAGAAACAGAGGTTCAAAGATGCCAAATGTTTAACCCAAGTCCATGTTTCTAGTAAAGGGCAAGGTTGGATCTCAGCCCAGACTCTATTACTATAATTTCTAAGATATTTCTATTGATGAAACCACAACTACTTCTAACACAATTGCACACCTAACTCCAGCCCAGATCAACCTATTGCATATCCTATTCCATAATTAATACAACCAGAGCGCAAGGGCCACAAACCACCATTGTCCTGAAGGGCACATCCCTGAGGAGAAAAAAGGCATTTCAGGAGAGGCTTGCATTGTGTGAACAAGGCATGATATTCTAGACCAGTCTTGTCCAATAATGATGGAACTGTTCTGTACCTGAGCTGTTCAATATATTAGCCACTAGCCACATGTAACTATTGAGCACTTAAAATGCATAATTGAAAAAATAAATGTTTAATGTTATTTAATTATAATTAATATAAATCTAAATAGCCACATGTAGCTAGTGGTTGCCTTACTGGGGAGCTCAGTTCTAGACCTTAAAGATTGGAAACAGAGCTTAATATTAACATCTAAATGGTATAGCCTTGAGAACAAATGAAAATCAACTTAATAGTGAGCCCAGAGCACAGAAGTGATTTACTCAGTGGTTCATGAGAACTGTAATGGATGTGATACCAACAACAGTAATATAACCAGTGAGATAATGGTAGAATTATCTTTCAATCTTTGTAAGCCTCTCTGGTGAGCCAAATTCAAAGAGCGATTAAAGACACCAAGGCATGTTGATAGTATCAAATACAAAGGGCAAATAACTTTAATCTATAGGACACAATGGCTTTCCTCAGAGAAAATCCATTACTATGCAAGGAAACTAACCCAACTAAGTTATAAACAGGAGGCCAGGCACAATGGCTCATGCCTATAATCCTAGCACTTTGGGAGGCCAAGGCAGGTGGATCACCTGAAGTCAGGAGTTCAAGACCAGCCTGGCAAACATGGTGAAACTCTGTCTCTACTGAAAATACAAAAATTAGCCAGGCATACCGGTACACGCCTGTAGTTCCAGCTACTAAAGAGGCTGGGGCAGGAGAATCGCTTGACCCTGGGAGGCAAAGATTGCAGTGAGCTGAGATCACACCACTGCACTCCAGCCTAGGAGACAGGGTGAGACTCCATAAAATAAATGAATGAATGAATGTTATAAACAGGAGCTGAGGGATGTGAAAAGCAAGGTATCTTAGTAAACAATATTTCCCTAATAATAACACTTTATTTCTACATTGAAAAATTTAAGAGCGTTTTTAAGGACATTCCCTTGTCTCTACCTTTAAAGTACCACATTCATATTTCTAACACCATCCACCACTTCCCTTGGAAACATTGTTTCTGTGTCTTGCCTCTTCACTCACCTAGACAGTCAATAGAAGGTTTCATATTTAAATAAAAATCATAGAGTAGGCAGGCGCAGTGGCTCACACCTGTAATCCCAGCACTTTGGGAGGCAGATCACCTGAGGTCAGGAGTTTGAGACCAGCCTGGCCCAACATGGTGAATGAAACCCCATTTCTACTAAAAATACAAAAAATGAGCCAGGTGTAGTGGCAGGCACTTATAATCCCAACTATTCTGGAGGCTGAGGCAGGAGAATCACGTGAACCCAGGAGGCAGAGGTTGCAGTGAGTCAAGATCACACCACTGCATTCCAGCCTGGGCGACAGAGTAAGATTCTGCCTCAAAAAAAAAAGTCAGACTAGTTCTGTATCAAATCCTCCTTTGTGTTAAAATTATTGAGGCTTTCAAAACTACTGGATAGGTTTTATGAGTGCTATTAACAAAGCAGTTATCATTTCCCATTCCTTTAGTATAATCTACATTCAAAGCACCATATTGGTGCTGATAACAGGACTGGACTGCAAGTCAAAAGCCTGTAGTCCTGGTTCTGATTCTCGCTACTAGATATTTAGACCTCTGCAAATTACTTAATTTCTCACCACCTCAGTTTTTCATTTGTAAATTGATGGAATGATTAGATCATCTATAAAGTATCTTCCAATTTTAAAACTCTACCATCCTGTGATATCCTCAGTGGTCTTCACTTGGTTTCAAGGTCTTTCTTGAAACTTCCTAATAAGAAAAACCACATATTTTGGTTATGAAGCAAATCTGTTATGTGTATAATCTGCTTTTAAAAGACAGAGCACCAAGAAAAGCACATGCTAACATGGACCACTCCTGATTAGCTTTTGCTTTTCATTTATGTTTCAGACTCTACTCACACAATCCAATCATTGCCTCTTAGGTGGCCTTTCTAGCTATCTGTGTTCTGCAATTCTGAAACTGTGTCCTCTAACAATACCTAAAAACAGTACTCATAGGAAAAGAAAAAACAGCATTTCTATTCATGTGAAGGCTTCTTTGGGAACCTGGATCTATTATACTCAAAAAATCCACTTTGAAATTGAACTTGAATAATTTTAGTTGGCACAGTTGAGTGACTTCTGTTTAGTAATCTTCTAAACCTGTTTAATGTAGATTATATACATTGAGGCAGGACCTTCTAACAGAGATAGGCAGTGAACTCCTTTGTGAACTAAAAGTCTTTTACTTTCTGCACTACAGTTCCAACCTAATTTTCATTAGTCTACACGCAGATGCTAAGACAGGTATGCACTATTTTGTTGTCTTTCTGTTCATACTTCTCATTCATTCCCTGTCCATCTTCCTCAACTTCTGTTCTTTCAAATGGGCTTTGTGTTTTCTAGTCTTAGCAACTTTCCATTCATCTTTTCAATTCTCTCTTGCAATCTAATGGTGGAGGCTGGCAAGGTAGCTAGCTGGGGCTACCTTGAGGCCAAAGGAGGGGGCAGAGCTAAACTAAATCACTCCAAGAGGGATGGACCTACAGGGATTAAATCTTTGATTCATCTCATTGGCATGAGATCCTAAGCGCCTGGCTAAAAAGCCTGCCTGCTGGTCACTCATCACTTCTGAGAGCATCAAGAAAGATGATTCTATCATACCCCTAGGAAGAGATCAGAGGTGTATAAGCTCTAACAGGTGATATAATCAGCTAGGAGGAAGATCAAAAGCATCATGATATCAGAGGCTGTGGCTACTGCAAATTGCTGCTAGTGTCTAAAATTCTTATTAAAAACTTTTAGAAATCTCATAGTTTCTGAAAGAGGAGGGGGAGATAATGCTATAAGAAAAAAAGCTTCACTACTAGGGAAACCCCAAGGGTTATTAGAATTGACTCATCTTAACAGGCCCTTGGTGAGTTATCAGCAGGTAGAACAACACTGTGAAAACCAGGCCCTTCTGCCTGCTTCCTAATTCCAAGAATCTGGATTAATTCAGCAATGAAGGAATGCCGTTCGTTCTGCGAACTCAAGTACAGAGAGAACAACACTTCCATGTAGCCCTTTTTGTATCCAGTGATTCCTAGATTCTGCATACTCCTCTACCCAACACACATGTAAGAAGGTTAGATTTATGTTATAAACTATACTTTTGATTTTATAGTAACATCAGATTGCTGATATTCCAAGCCCTGATAAGCTTATCTTAAATAACTTAAGCTCCCATTACCTTTCATTGGTAAATGTTTCATGAAGGTTTTGCCCTTAATGTTCTCAGTTGTTTAAAGCACACCAAAAAGAAATCTTTTTTAAAGTTTTAAAGATCTAATTATTCCTTCTGTGGTAGAATGCACCATATACATTAACTAACTTGAGCTCATCCAGCAGCAGATACTTAGCAGCTTGTAGGTGACTGGTTATGCTATTTTTTAACTTTATCCATTGTGAACTGCAGACAAACGGGGCCCAGAACCTTTATATGGCCAATCAGTTCCCATCTCCTATCCAACCCAACATACAAACATATTCCCACACAGGAATCAGTAAGGGTTTTTTGTTTATTTTTATTTTTGTTTTGAAATGGCATCTTGCACTGTCTGTCGCCCTGGCTGGAGTGCAGTGGCACAATCTCGGCTCACTGCAACCTTTGCTTTCTGGGTTCAAGGAATTCTCATGCCTTAGCCTTGAGTAGGCTAGGCTTAGAGGCCCAGCCACCACACCCGGCTTTTTTTGTTGTTGTTTGTTTGTTTTTTTAGTAGAGTCCGGGTTTCACTATGTTAGCCAGGCTGGTCTTGAACTTCTGAACCTGTGATCTGCCCACCTCAGCCTTCCAAAGTGCTAGGATTACAGGCGTGAGCCACCGCACGCAGCCCAAGGGTTTTTATCTTAAATATCCTTATTTGTACACCAAAATGACACTCCCTTTGTGATATATGAAGCAACTCTAAATTACTTTCCAGGCTCTACTTCATACATTTCCAATCATAAACTAACAAGCAAAAGCCTACCTTAACTCTCTACCACATTCCCAAAAAGACTGCAGAAACAAAACTATTAGTTCTGTGTTGCAGCCATAGTAAACAGTGAGAAGGAGCATCAGCTTTGGAGCCAGTCAAACCTGGGACTCACATTTGCTAACTGTGTATCCTCAAGAAAGTACTAACCTCCCTGCAATCCAGTTTTCTCACCTATAAAGACGGGATTCAAATGCCATCTATTTCACAGTCTTCTTCTGAGAATTAGGATTTAGATAAAATAACACAAAGAAAGGAATTAGATAGTACAAGACACACAGTGTTCAACATTTTTTAAGTTGCCTAAAATCTCTTAGGAAAAAAATAACCTAAAAAGTAAGCAAAGAAATACTTAAAAATCAATTAATTAACAACAGTATTGAATGCTGACCCCTTTGAAACATAAATAATCTTATTCAGTTTACCTCTCAACCATATACAATGAGCATAGCAGGGTTCTCTCATGCTGACTGCTTCCATGTAGGAACAATGTTTGTTGGGCTTATAACTATTACAAGATATTTCCCCTTCCATAGGAGAGATGGAAGTAATTCAGTCTGAGCTAAAATCCTGTATTTCTGAATTTAAAAAACCTAACTAATTCTATAGTTGGCACAGGAAAAATCTTTTTTCCTTTGCCCTAACTGTATAGTGCAAAGGAAAAAAGATTTCAGCCATGCTATTTACCTGACCTCTCTACTGCATAGCTCAAACTTAGATCCAAAACTAGCCCCTTGATTTGTCACATCCCAAAACTGTTCTTTTTCCTACCATTCCCAGCTCCAATAAACAGTCACCACCCCGATGCTCAAAATAGAAACTTCAAAATCACCCTGAATTCTTTCTTCTTTTATTCCCATCTCATCCAATGCCATCACTAAATCCTGCTGTTATGTCCACTTCTCTACATCACTGCCCCCCTAGTCCAAGCTAATACTGAACTACTGCAACTACCCTCTTCACTGAACACTTTGCTTCCACTCTTGCCCTAGCTGACATATTCTCCACAGAGCAGCCTGAGGATGGCTTCCCACTACACTTAAGTCAATTCCTTTTAATGTACCTCACAGGATCACCTTTGCCCTGTCCATTTCTCCTACCCCATCTGGTATCACTCTCTCCTCATATCCCTCTGCTCTACAACTCACACTGTGTCTCTTCCTTTTAGTTCTTTGGAAACATCAAGTCGCCCCACTCCCACCCCACTCCTGCCCTCAAGAGCTTCCTTCACACACACTCTAACATCTCTAATTTCCATTATACTGTAAGTTTATGTTTGCTCAGCAGTATGTGCCCAGCAACTGACGTTAAGTCTGGCACACAGTAGGTATTCAAAAGGAATCAATGAATGAATAGGAACAGAAAATAAATTTTTATGACAAACACCTTCAACAATAAAATGGAAAACAATACAAAAAAGCAGGCTCAATGGGAGGAAATTCACAATAAACCATTTTAAATTAATATTCCAGATAGACACTCCTAAGAAAACATAGATTCTTCAGCAGGGCTCTTAGGAACCAATACAAAGATTAACAGAAGAGTTTTGAAAACAGAACACAATGTGCCTCTTTTCTGGTTTTGACAATCTGTTTTCACTGCTGAACTTGCTTTCTTCAATTCCATCTCAATGGAAGCCAAGAAGTAGCCCATAAAAGGAATATGCAAATAGTTAAAACAGTAAACAGAACCTAAGACACAAATATGCTGCCAGCTGCCCCAAATAACGTAAACAATAGATGTCTTCATATCACTGATTCCTGATATGCAAGGAAATGGAAAGGGAAGATTCTAAATTGGAGCCCTGAAACACACTAAAGGTACACCATGCCTGAGCTAGTCTTCAGGGGATCAAATCAAAGATGCTGCTTCTCCCCCTCCCCCCGCTCACCCCCTCCCCGACCTATTTCCCAGCAAACAAGATGCCAGATCTGAAGTTATGGTAGTTGCAATTCTGACCAATCCAGGAGTTCTGTTCCGGCATAAAAAAACAGTTCAACTTTCTACTGTGAGGTTTTTCTCTCTTTTTATAGTGAGATCTCAGTATAGGGTCCCAATCTGATTTCCCTGTGATTCACTGGAAGCAATAAGGTATCACATGCTTTGTCCAAAATTTCAGACCATCTACTACTAGAAATTGTAGAATTACTAGGGGTAAAGTTACAAGGTTAACATAACAAAGATTAATTTTTCATTTCTTGTGAGCTGAAACTGTATCAATTTACTGTGGTTACACTGGTTATTTGTTCGATATTAGCAGCTATACTATCTTTGGTGATTTCCTAAAATCTCAATATATGAACAAAAAGGAAAATGCATGCTATGGTCTGCATACTTATTCCCAACCCCAATTCATATGTTGAAATCTTCATCTCCAAAGTGATGTGCCGTCTTCAGGAGGTTAATGAGGTCATGGATGTAGAGCCCTCATGAATGGGATTAGTGCCCTTAAAAATGGCCTGACAGAAACCGTTCATCCTTTCCTTCTACCACATAAAGACACAGCAAGAAAGTGCCATCCAGGAACCAGGAAAAGGGGCCTCATCAGACACCCAATCTGACAGCAACTTGATCTTGGATTTCTTAGCCTCCAGAACTGGGAGAAATAAATTTCTGTGGTTTATAAGCCACCTGGTTAAAGTTATTTTTGTTATAGCAGCCTGAGTGGATTAACTCAATGAAGACAGTATCTTTCAAAACGTGTGTTAATTAGGCAAAACTAATTTTAAAATAATCTTATTAAAGACAAGGTTGAAATTTCCTGAAACATTTTAGAGTATTCAGAAAGAAAACTACACTCTATCATTGAGCAAAAGCTTCCAATTAGGGGGTTGTTTCTTCACTAACATCAAGACTGCAGGGCAGCAATTTTTACTGTATTCCCATCCCTTATAACCCAAAATGTGCTCACCTTAGTTGTCATTAAATAAAGTTTAAAAAACAATTAATTAACTAAGTCATACTTAACTCCAAATACAGACTCATCCAATAAGACACAAACATTCACTCCATATTTTGAGACTATATTTTAGAAGAAATGATAACTAATTTGGCAAAAACAAAGAAAGGAAACCTAGTTCTAAACACACACTCAAGGCTCCACTCCTAGAGCACAGGGCCTCCCACGGACTTTCTGTAACAATGCTGAACTGCTTCAGACAAGCAGAGAGATGGAGGGACCAGTCAGCATCCACACCAGGTTGTCATTTCTGCTGCCCTTTCCAAGCATGCCATACCACAGTGTATTATTAACCAGAATATTCTTATGTCTTGATAACAGCCTTTTTTGCCTTGAGTCCTTTTATGGGAGAACTAATAAAAAGCATTTTCCCCTGGAGAAACTAAGACACGATGAGATTAAAAGTGAACAAAGTCATATAACTGGTGACCAAGCAAACTAAGCATAATTCATATCTAATTCATAATTCAATGTTCACTCTACCAAATATTCCTGTTGGCTGTTCTATGTGTTAAATGAAATGACCTTAATATTTAAGTTCAATGTAACAATAGTTTACAACTCTATACTCTTAAAATTATCCTGCATGAAGTGTACCTTCAACAAAAGGTATCTAAGTGAAAAACACAGGTCCTTAAAAGTCTAGTCAGATGCTTTAAAAAGAAAATATATTGGCTGGGCGCGGTGGCTCACACCTGTAATTCTAGCACTTCAGGAGGCTGAGACGGATGGATCATGAGGTCAGGAGTTCAAGACCAGCCTGGCCAAGATGGTGAAACCCCGTCTCTACTAAAAACACAAAAATTAGCCGAGCATGGTGGCATGCGCCTGTAATCCCAGCTATTTAGGAGGCTGAGGCAGAGAACTGCTTAAACCCGGGAGACAGAGGTTGCAGTGAGCCGAGACTGAGCCACTGCACTCCAGCCTGGGCAACAAAGTGAGACTCTGTCTCAAAAAAAAAAAAAAAAAAAAGGAAATACATCAATTATTCACAATTATTCACGATACTATTCACAAACTCAGAACACAAATTCTGTGCAAGTGTCAATGAAGGGCTGAACACTTGAGTACCTGGGTAATTCAGGGCTACACATGTTGCCTTTTGCCAAGGGTGGTCCTGACTTTTCGTAATTTTGTATCTTTCTGGTCTGTAAGCTGACTTCACCTTAGCTGGGCTACTACACATAGGTGAAATTACAGTGACAGTGCCTAAGGAAACCCTGAAGATCAAACAGAAGCTTCTCAACATAAGGGACAAATAAGCTTCCTTATAGAAAAGGCTAAAACTTCCCTTATCGAAAGCCACAACAGTAGCAATTTTACAAATCAAGGGTCCCTGAAACCGTTACTCAAATGAGTCAATTAAATTAACTAGCAGAAAACTTCAGTAGCTAATCAAAATAGTCTTCCTTTACTGGCCTAAGTAAAGGAAGTTTTCCATGGAGCTTAATGGCTCCCTTTAGATCCTTGTCTATGAACTTGTACTGCACTCCATGCTTACCACCCACAGCTCTCACCGCCCCACATATCCCCTTCCACAAAAAGCTAATAAATTTGCATTCCTGACTCTGACTCCTATAACTAAGAACCCAAAGACTAACAAAACTCTTAGGTATGACTAAGCAAAATGATCTATTTAACAAATAGTCAAGAAAAAAAAATGTTTTTAGAAGCAAAATTAACTATCATGAAAACAGGAGATATATGGTGGAGAAGGGGAAACTATAGCTCTAAACACCATCCTTGTAAGTTGTTACGAAAACCTCACATTTTTCTTTAAAGGCTGAAAATAAGCAGCAATAACCCAAAACGATAATGCACAAAGGTGATCTTAATAGAGATATAATTAATCTTAGCAGTTTTCCACATAATTTTTCTTTTTTAATCTTTTATTTTACAAAATCACACTTGAAAACGTTTATAATTTCTGATACCAATTTTAAAATAAAAATGGACTGTAGGTAAGAAAATTTGAGAACCTCCTTAAACAGCAAAAATCACCTCCCTAGACCCTTCACTGGTAAAAATCAGCAAAGTTTTTACTATGGCACCTCCCTCTCAGAAACAAAAACAAAAACAAAATGTGGCCTTTGAAGTTAGACAATTTGGTATGTGTTATATTTAATTTTGGACTTCTACTTAATACCTACAGAGCCCTGGATTTCAAAAAACGAAAACAAAGAAAATTCTGTTTCCCTTCATTACAAAGAAAATCTATAATCATAATTTAGCAGAAGCCATCCAGAAAACGCAAACCGTGTGCCGCCCCGCCTCTGCGCTGTCAGTCACACACAATGCCGACCCGCCCCCGCGCCGTCACTCACAAGCAGGCCTCGCCCCATCCTGCCTCCCAACCCCACCTCTACCGCTGTCAGTCCCTGACTCTGGCCCGCGGCTGAACCGGCGGCGCTGACGTCAGCTGGCGACCGCGGCCGCATTCCTAAACAGTTCAGACAAACCCACTGGTGGGAAGCTTCGAAAGCCCTCAGCTGTAGTGAGGAAAGCAAAGGCTTGGCTGGCAGCCAGACTCCTGAGCTCAGCATTTTGTAATGCACTTCCTTTTTATTTAACAGCTTGCATAATGCGCTTAACCCTTCCTTTACCTGCATCACACCTTTAACCCCTTCTTTTCCTGGTCGAACTTCAAAGCAAACTTCAGAACTCGGTCTCCCATAGGGTTTTAATATATTCCTCACCAATTTACAACTGACTGATTTTTAATACTGTTGAAGGGGCAATTTAATTAAACACACATGCTCCCCCTAAACTGCCCACTGTTTCCTCCTTAAAGCAATGTTAATTTTCAAGCAAAAAAATTAAAACATTTTATTAAAACAACGTATTTTAAAGCTCATTTTTAAGATCCCTCCTTCATAATTTATCTTCTTGAAATTTTCAAGAGACAACAGCTTCAAATCGTCCAAAACAAAAGGATACAGTGACAAAAATCTCCCTCCAACCTTGTCCCTCAGATGTGTTCTTATCCCATGATAAATTGTTACTTCTTTTGTGTTCACCCAGAAGTACTTTAGTAACACACAAATAAATACATATATATTCTATTTTCTCCCTTTTTTAAAAGGTAAACTCTATACATGATGTTCTCTACTTTGCTTCCTTATTCTTTTTTAAAATTGCATGAAATTTCACAATTTAGCAGTACCCTATGTATGTGCATTTAGGTAATTTCCTATCTTTTTGCTATTACAAATAATGCTGATGGTAAAATCTTGTATGACTGTATCTCTAGAATAAATTCCTAGATGGGAAATTGCCATATCAAAACAAACACATGCATTTGTAATTCTGAGAGATACCAGCAAAACTGCCCTCCACTAGACCGCTAGACCACTAGACGGTACCTTTACCTTCCAAGCAGCAGTGCAGGAGGATGCCCATTTCCCTCAGGCAAATCAGGCTGTCCCTGAATTCAGACAAGAGGCTCTCTTCCAAGCTTATTTTTAGAAAACAGATCTGTGAAAAATAGTATCTTAGTATAGCCTTAATTTACATTTCTCATATTATGAATGAAGTTGAGCATCTTTTTATATATTTTAGGAGTCATTTGTATTTCTCTGTGAACTGTTAAATCATCACTTTTGCCCATTTTTCTATTTGCTCATCATTTTCTTACAGCTTTGTAGGAGCTTATGTTCTTAGAAAAGCAGCATTTTGTGTATGATGACACTTGGAAATATATTTTTTACATATTTTAAGAAAATTAGCTCTTCATGACCTGATTTGTGAAAATTTTTTCCATTTTGGTAAATTCATTTGTTTCATGGTTTCTGCCATTGAAAAATTTAGGAATTCTTATATAGCTGAATTGTTACCAATCTATTCTTTCATGGCTTTTGGTTATTGCTATCACAGACTGTCATTCCCCATGCAGTTTATAGAGTAATTTTCCAGTGATTTCTTCAAATATTTTTATGTTTTCAGTTTTACCTTTCAATATTCACAGTCTGTACTTGTCTTCCTAGATATATATGCATTAGTCTCTACACTAATTGAATAACCTATCTTTTCTCACTAATTTGAAATGCTACCGGCCGGGCACGGTGGCTCAAGCCTGTAATCCCAGCACTTTGGGGGGCCGAGGCGGGTGGATCATGAGGTCAAGAGATCGAGACCATCCTGGTCAACATGGTGAAACCCCATCTCTACTAAAAATGCAAAAAATTAGCTGGGCACGGTGGCGCGTGCCTGTAATCCCAGCTTCTCAGGAGTCTGAGGCAGGAGAATTGCCTGAACCCAGGAGGTGGAGGTTGCAGTGAGCCGAGATCGCGCCATTGCACTCCAGACTGGGTAACAAGAGTGAAACTCCGTCTCAAAAAAAAAAAAAAGAAATGCTACCTTTATCACATTCAATAATTTCTGTTATGTAAAAGTGGAGCTCAGAGAAATTTTATGCTGCACTTAGTGATTAACTTTAAAATGTGGTATAAAGTAAGATATGTTTTCCGTGGACAACATGATCCCATTTCAATAAATAAATTTCAGACGTGAACTGTGTTTATTTTTAAATGAAAACTAAATCCTTTTTAAGATTTCTGAGAGCCCGGCGTGGGGGATCATGCCTGCAATCCCAGCACTTTGGGAGGTCAAAGTGAGTGGAGCACCTGAAGTCAGGAGTTTGAGGCCAGCCTGGCCAACATGGCAAACCCTCATCTCTACTAAAAATACAAAAATTAGGCAGGCATGGTAGTGGGTGCCTTTAATCCCAACTGCTCGGGAGGCTGAGGCAGGAGAATCATAGGAACCCAGGAGGCGAATCACACCACTGCACTCCAGCCTGGGTGACAGAGTGAGACTCCATCTCTAAATAAATAAAAGATTTCTGAGAAAAATTACAGCATCATATGCCACCTTTAAAGACTTAGGGTTTTTTAAAACAAATATTCACTCAGAAATATTGCTTTTTACCAATTATGACACAGATGTTTAGTCTTCATAGACTTCATATAATTACAAGATGTAAAATGTTGAAAATATTGTTAAAGCAAAATTTTGATACTAACTGTAGACAACTTTGCCTTTTAATATATTCTTTAAAGAATATTCTTTAAGGAAAAATGAGTGATGAATGAGGATAATCTAGTCCTCTCAACTAATTTTTACTTTTCTTTTGGTATCTGTTAGGGATTACTACACCAGGTCCCTATATAATGTCTAGGCTTTACATTTATGTAAACCAAAATACTGATAAACAAGTAACACACTACTAATATATTAAGTATACCAATATCTTCAGCTTTCAGTAGATGTTAAAAGACAGTGATATGCAATAATGATCAGCTGCTGAAAAGAGCAGAATCATGGTTTTGAACAGGACCTCATAAGGTTAGGCAGGTGGTTCCCTAAAGGGATAACAAAATGACACAGACCTGCAGACATAAAGTTCCAAGTACCTGTATGTTAATGGGGGAGGCCAAGACTGGAGGGAAGAAAAATTCTGTCAAAGCAGGGAGAAGAGTCCAACCCTGATATGCAGAAGATCCTAATGCAGCTCAGCCTATCTAATGAATGACAAGGTTATCATTTATTTCACAGCAGTCCCAAGCCCCAGACCTCACAGGGTCACAGACCACAAATAAAAAAAAAACCTTTAAAGGTATTTTCTTTGTGTGATACATGTACATGCATATACATATTTTTAAGGTTCTGAAATATAATTCAAATAAAAGTCATAATCTTCTAAATAAGATGTGGTGCTACCAATTATTTTTATGGAGTTACTCTTTTATACTCTGAGCCCATTTCCCTATAGAAACTATGACATTGAGAATAAAGTCCAAACCAAAATGCCTTTAGAGCTCTTGACACTGTCCCTGACCTACTCTCTTCTTCTCTTGTGTTTCACAGAGCCTACACCTTGGCCTCGTGGAAGCAAAGCTTACTGTTTTTCAAATATGTCGGTTGTCTTTGCTCACATTTTCCAGTATCTGGAATACCTTCCCAAGAAGAGAAAATACCAATCTTTAACCCAAATCTTCTCTCATCTTTTAAAGGCTCAGCTCAAATGCCACCTCCATAACTCCTTCTTCCGCTGAGGAGTTAGTCCTCCATAAAGTCTATTAGCCTCTGTGTTGATCCTATCTTTGGGGGTTGGAGGTTACCAGTATACCCACCATATCTTTACACACAGCTTTCCATCAACAATTAAAAGGAATATAAAAGACAAAAGCTGATACACTTTAAAAATAGCGATTATAGCAACTAACTCCCACAAAAGGATAATTACAGTTAAATTCAACCGGTCTCTCACTCCCAGATGCTCTGTTTGTCGGTTCAGGGATCCTTGGTATTTGTGGCCCTACTTGTCAATACCATTTCTGCTACTGGTGTTGATTCCTACAACTTAGGACCCTAACCTCCAACAGTTAGGGTGGGAAACATATCCTACAGTTCTCAAATCTAACTGGGCATCAAAATTACTTTCATAACTCAAGAAATATACAGATTCTCAGGACTCAAACCCCAGACTTCCTGAAGTATAATAGCTAAGAGTAGAGCCCAAGAACTCTATTTTATAAAAACAACCAAAAAACAAAAGACAACAAAGCAACCCTCCCTCGTTGACTGGGATGTTTGGAAAGGGAGAAGATGAAGCAGAGGCATGAAGGGAGCAAAGAAGCTAAAGGAGGCAGTGAAATCCCTTTCCTCTCTTGAACTTACCTTCTCTCTCCTACTTCTCTCCCAGCAAAAGAAGAGGCAGCTACTGGCAGAAAAAAAAACAGCAAGAGCAAGAGCTGTAAGAACAGTGGCTACAAACCTTTTCTCTTTAAAGTTCATCTGCCATCCTCTACCATAAGGTCCACTGCCTACCAACGAATCCTAACCAAAGACATAAAAACAGGGATGGGAGTTCGCCTTGGCAGGTGGTAGCCATAGCTTAGAGAAGCTGGAGACAATGTGAACTTCAAGAGGGCAATGGCAGCCCTTTGAAATTTTCCATCTGCCTCAATTTATACCACTCTTTCCCCTAAAGATCAGGAAGTAAATAAAATTTAACCATTGGGAACAAGAAAAAAAAAATGCAATCATTTTAAGAATGGTAAGTGAGAAAATGGGAAGGAAAGTTTTCCTGTGGTATAAAACCTACTTTTTAAATCTCCCAGGATGGCTACTGAAGAGACCTCCAGAAGCCACCTAATTCATCTCTAGACAGACAAGACTACAGTTAAACTATCCAAGGAAGGCTACTCAAAAATATACTTCAGGGACTGAATTCCCACATAATTTAATTTCCTCACTGTCAAAAATATCACTTAATTATCAAGAAGCTCCCAAGATTGAAAACTAAGAACTGCACATTAAAAATTGCTTTCTCTTATGACAAAAATCTACACTGGCCAAAAAAGTTTTCAACTCACATGCGAAGAGTCTAAGCATGCATTATTTTGTACGACTGCAGAATCTTGTTTACAGGCATGTATTCCCTTCTAATTTTATTCAAAAGATTCTCTTTTCTTTTCCAAGTGTGCTTTCTAAATCTGAAGACAAAGTGTTCCTTTTCCCAGGCTCCTTATTCCCTGGCCTCCATGTGATGAAGCACCCATGCGAGAAATAAAGGAGCTATAGGGCTCATAGTGGTCTTACTTGTTAGTCTGTGAAAGGCTGAAGTTGCTGGCTGCATATGGATTAGAATTTTCCTGTTTACAATGGTTCCCTGCTCTATAGCAAGAGGAATAGGACTGACCACAGGTCACATGGTTTAGAAACCTTAGGCCATTTTTTACATTTTAATTTTTCTAAACAACATGGCTTTAAGAGCCCAAAAGAGTTCTAAACCCTAAAAACTCTATACTTTCGGTAATAAAGAACTGGGCCCCAGGGAATAATTACTTGATTTTAAATGATTGCCTCAAATAGAGGATTTTTAAAATAAATCCTGCTGATGGTTTCAAGACAGTCTTAAAGGACTAGCGTTACCTCAAGAAAGGTATCAAAGACGTGTCCTCAATTAACTCTGAAATCTTTGTTTCTTCTAATCAGATGTGTGAACTTGATAAGTGACATCAATTTGTGAACAGCACATTATTCCTGGTGCAATGCACAATTACTCTCTTAATTTCATCATGAGATCCAGAGTTAAACACATGCATTTACCCCCATATTACCTAAGAGTACAATATACGAGTAAAGATTTTTGTTTGATTTGTTCATGTGTGCAAATCATTACCAATTAGTGAATGCTACACAATTAAATTATATACAAAAGGGTTAATTTCTCTCATTCATTTAGATATAAGGTTCAACTACAAATACAGTGAAATATAAATAAGACATTATGCCTAACAATGCAAATTCTATATATTCCTACAGGGACAAAGTAATAATTATCGTAGGAATAACAACTTTACAGTTCCTAAGTTGTTATTGCATACTACTGGATACTTAACCTTTAAGGGGCAAAACCTTATAACTGAAGTTCCAGTTTCTACATTTAGCCCTAATGCACTGTAATCTAGAAACCATACAGTAGCTTATTCTCTGAAGAAAGTCATTAAAAACACCTTCATTTGGAGAGTTTCTAGACATAGTACTTCCTGTTTTTCTTTCTGGGGGGAAGAAAATAGAATCTCTGGAATCCATGCTACAAAAGTTTTAACTTAAGTCTGTACTTGAAGCAATAAAGGTTTTATATAAATCAGAAGACAAATCTAGTTAATGTAGAATTCCAACTATAATGAGTGACATCGTGGCAAAATTCCACTGTAATTTTAAAAATTCTGTTATAACTAAAAATCACATTAGAACTTCAAGCATTTACGGATATAACTTCAAATTCATTCTCTCCATTGAATCCTTCCTTCCCCTAAATGTACTTAAAATTTTTATAGTCATCTTTTCTAATCCTCACAAATAAGGGTCTTTAATTCTATAATTCTACAGAGTGTGTGCTCTATTTACTGCTTGATACTTTGCACTAAAGGGAAACCCAGGCCGGGCAAGGTGGCTCACTCCTGTAATCCCAGAACTTTGGGAGCCCAAGGCGGGTGGATCACAAGGTCAGGAGTTCAAGACCAGCTTGGCCAACATGGTGAAACCCCAACTCTGCTAAAAATACAAAAATTAGCCGGGCGTGGTGGTGGGCACCTGTAATCCCAGCTACTCAGGAGGCTGAGGCAGGAGAATCGCTGGAACCCAGGAGGTGAAGGCTGCAGTGAGCCAAGATTGTGCCCCTGTGACAAGCCTGGGTGACAGAGCAAGACCTTATCTCAAAAAAAAAAAGGGCATCCCATACACAGAAATATCTACTAACTGTTATCACAAACTCAGATGTACATGCCCCATTAAAAACATTTTAAGGTTGACAAAATAAGAAATAATTCCTTGAATTTTGTCCCATATTTAAGACTTCCAGAATAATTTTTTAGTCTCTCCTTTTGCCCTTGGAGATAGGGTGAAAAAAAAAAGAGAACAGGTATCAGTGTGGATGCCACTAACCTAAGCACACAGACATGGGAGTACTTGGTGGGAGGAAGAAAAGGGCAAAGACAAAACAAAGGACAGCAGAGAGAGAAGACTGGTCTTGCTGCTTGGCTTAATGGAACATATAAGTTTGAAAACATTTATGCTAAACCTTCTTTTGTAGTACATCAAATTAGGAAAAGGTCATACAGGTTGATTCAACTAAGTAAATTCTATTACAAAGAACAAGTTACAAAATACAATATGCAGATGAGGCCTACCCTATGAACTATCTCCATGTCAAACCCTGACACTTCTCTTTAGACAGATAATTTATATAAGTATTTCTGATGCACCATTACCCTATTACATTCTTATAGAATAGTATGTTTTTTATTAGCTATTTGTCAGGAAAATGTCATCCCTATTTTTTTTAACCTATCTTAGCAGTACACTCTTTATTTTCTAAAATGTAATTTTTCAACATACAGCATCCATCAGGGTATCTGGAATAAGATAAACATATCTTATTAAACATACCTCTTTATGAATTGCATTTTTAAACTTTATCTCCCATAGAATATTCTTAAACTGTCTAAAGTCAGTCTTTTGAAAAAACTTGGCATGTATTTGTAGCAGTACCTCTGGAAAAAAGACTGGAAACCTTCTTAATTTAAGAGATTTCTTCCTTCTGTTGGTCCACCAGCACCATCCCCTCAATCCCCATTTAGCACTCAGTACTAGGCACACCAAGTCAGGAAATCATGGGGAGACTGGGAATGCAAAAAAAGGAAAGAAAAAAAGAAAAGATGGGTGGGGTTGGTGGCAGTATCAGTAAAGACCACTAAAGCAAAAGCTAACTAGAACACAGTAATTGTTGCAGGGAAAATAGCTAACACCACTGATCCAAATGTGTATAAACATACAAATACAGAATTTTGAAAACAGAAGACAGTAAATGAGATAACAAACAGAGTGCCAGACTTCAGACCAAGACAAATTACATATAACCAATAATAAAAACACATTATCAATAGGAGCCAGGAAACACTGTCAGGTTCCCACAGTCAAATGTAAAGACAATAAAAAGACCCTTTACCACAAGCACTTCTACTTGACGTTGCCCTGGTCAACGTTTTCATTAACATTGGAATGGACTCAAAGGTATGACCAGTGAGGATAATAAGGAGACAATAGCCTGACAGGATCACTACTTCCCAGAGCAGACAGAAGGTTCAGAAGGATTCAGCAGGCAGAACAAAGAGCAGATATATAAAACAACCCAAAGAAGGAAGAAAAAAATATAAAGCACTGCCATGGGCCACAAAAATAAGCTGCTGCCCATCTATAACATGAGGCCTTGCTTATGAGCAATCAATCCATGTGAAATAAAACATCCATCAGGGATGTCACAGACAGATGCTGTCTATAAAAGAAAACAGTAACAACAAAAAAATCAACTTGGGTTGAACTCATGAAATTACAGTTTTTAAACCTTCTTAGCATGCCCTGTGCTGGTCACATCCTATCTGAAGTATTATATGCTTTTCTGAAAATCACATTTTAAAAGCGGCAATGAAAAACTCAGGAACATTTCAGGAAAGGTAACATAACTGTGAAGGGTCTGAAATCACATCAAAGGAGGAGGGAGGGTAGACAGAGCTTTCGCAGCATAACTGAAATGAGAATTGAAATAATTCTTTTTCAATATCTGAAGATTTGTCACATACAAGATGAAAAACATAGAATTAGGGCCATAAGAGGGCAAGGAATACATACACTATGAAAAGCTCCCTAATATTAAGTTGCTCAAAACTACCTTGAAAACCAAGGGTTCCCCATCTCTAGAGTAGAAGCCAAGCGAAGGCTGAACACAGACAAATGGAGATGAAATGGAGACCTGCCAAGGCTGCTTCCAAGATCACATCTATGCTCTTTAGGAAGGTTGCACAGAGCTACTTCCAACCCTGTGATTCCATAACTCTGAAGATCATCTACACCCCCAAGTGTACTGGTAAGAAAACTAAAGCCAGATCTGCGAACTGCCTTGTTTTGTTCTATCAATCATTAAACAGCAAAAACGGAACCAGAGACCAGTTTCCAGACTCCCAGATTTGTGCTCTTTACTCTGTTCCAATCTTTTCACTCCAAGTATCAGGCCAACCTGACCAGGCCAGCTACAGAGGAAGCATTTTCTACTTACAAGTTCATTCAGATGTGGAAAGCAGAAACTGGAGAAACAAATTACAGTGTTCAGGACAAGAGATTTGATTGTTTTTCATTTCTTTCTGTAATGTTCAAACTTACTCAGATAGCCCAAGAAACACCAACCCTTATTAAGTACACTGATACCGTACATGTGCCCCCACTAAGAATTTAGCTCTGAGGGTTTTGTATTCAGAGGATTCTGGTCCCTCCGGCAAACAAAAATGAAGCCTCACTGTGCTTAAACCTTCTGCTTAACTCAGTAAGTGCTGACAGATTCTGGAAAAGGCAAAAGAAGATCTTACATTTTCACCTCAGTCAAAAGAAATGGAATCTGTTCCGGTAAATAAAGAGAAGATTTCAGTATATGAGATAAACTGGAACACCAGTGTTAGTAATTTTCTCCACCAAGTCACATATTAGGATTGAATCCATAATTAGACAAACTCACTGTTTTCAAATAAATTATATTTTTCAATAGACATTAATTATCTTTTTTCTTTAAAAAAAAAACACACACAGCTTGGCATAGTGGCTCATGCCTGTAATCTCAGCCCTTTGGGAGACTGAGGTGGATGGATCACCTGAGGTCAGGAGTTCAAGACCAGCCTGCCCAAGAAACTCCGTATTTACTAAAAATACAAAAATTACCCAGGTGTGGTGATGCATGCCTGTAATCCCAGCTACTTGGGAGGCTGAGGCAAGAGAACTACTTGAATCCAGGAGGTGGAGGTTGCAGTGAGCAGAGATCACACCACTGCACTCCAACCTGGGCAACAGAGCAAGACTCTTGTCTCAGAAAAAAAAAAAAAAACAAATAAACAAAAAAACCATACACAACTTGCACTCCTTCAGCCCCCTGAACTACCATTCCACCACAAGCTCAAGGTCATCCTTCCTTCACTCACTAAAAACCATCCTAATGACACTAGTACACAAATTCAGTTTGCTTTGTAACTCAGAGAAATGTATTCTCAGAACTGAAATTATACAATGCTTACCTTAATCCTAAAAATCAAAATTGCAATGAACCTCTGCTGGGGGTAATCAGGTACGATAATACTCTGTTACATACTTTATAAGCATACTGATGAATATTAAACCTCATTTTACAGATGAAGAAAAATGAGGTTCCAAGAGATTAAGTTACTTGCCCAGGGTCAAGAGCTACTAAGTGTTGGAACCAAGATTCAAATGCAGAACTTTAGGGCCCCACATCTTAAGCACTATACAACACTGCCCAGCTAGTTACTCAAGGAGAGCTGATGCTATAAAGGCAGCAGTCCCCAACCTTTTTGGTCAGCACCAGGGAGGACCAGATCATGAAAGACAGTTTTTCCACAGACTAGGGGTAGGGGGATGGTTTGAGGATAAAACTATTCTACCTCAGATCATCAGGCATTAGATTATCATAAGGAGTGTGCAACATAGATCCCTCCATACACAGTTCACAATAGGATTCCCCCTCCTATGAGGAATCAGAATCTCTGATAATCTGACAGGAGGCAGAGCCCAGGCAGTAATGCTCAAGTGCTTGCCACTCACCTCCTGCTGTGAACAAGCCAGGGACTGGTAGGATTCCATGGGGGGGGGGGGGTGGACCCCTGCTGTAAGGCTCCAGCAACAACTGGATCCACAGCTGGAAAGCAGGGCCCAAGATCACTTGGGTTTCACAGGTATCAGATGGCAAGAAGTACCATTCTCTGAAACACTATTGAGATCCTGTTTTGCAACCAGAGGCTTACATGGCAGCAGGAGAGACTAAGTATAGACATGAAAATGATACTCCCTTTGTTTTGAAGGTAAAATGGGAAATCTTAATAGTTACATTAAAAGGTAAATTTCATTTCTTTCTGTGCCAGGCAGTGGGACCAAACTCCTCTGTTCCCTTTCAATGTGGATTAAGCAGATTTGGACCACAGAGCCCATTCTCTACACTTGGAGTTAGTGAGCTAAACAGGCAACAAGGATTCTGTCCCCTTCAGAAGTCACTCACAAGAAGGATTCAAGTCAAAATTTAGGTAAAAATTACGTCTCTGCTAAAATTTCAGGAGTCATTTAAAATTTTCCTTTAGTATATTTGATTATATTTTTCTATGCGTGTACTACTTTTGGAATTCTTTCAAAGGCTCATGTTTTTGAAACAAAGTTACTTGCCTCTTAAAGAAAAACAACAATGAAGAAGCAGTCACAACAACTTGGCTGTCACTGATGGGCTGTGCGTGCCACGGTCCTTAGAGGACTCCACTGCAGGGCTGAAGATTCACAGCACATGCACACCAACAAAAAAAACTACCATTTCTCTCCTGAAATGAGGATTTATAGTCATGATTGCCACCCCCTGGGGCATTTCACTGACTCCCTAATATAACACTCAAGGTGAATCTGATTAAAATCAAACTTGTCAGGGGTAAATACTATGTATTTAAATTTAAGAAAATTCATTTTGATTACATAAAAACATTTTTATAAGATGTACTATATTTATATACAGTATAACACATAACTGGGATTTTTTTGGAGGAGTAGGAAGATATAGCCTGAACTAATTTAATGGTTTTCAGATTGAGTCTAAATCAATTTCCAAACTTGAATAACCTGGTTATTTTGTACAACAAACAAATTCAGGCAGATACTGACAATATGACAACAGAACTGAGTTCTAGTTCCACATCTTTTCCTATTACTGAAAATTAGGACAATCATGGGTAAGCCATTACCCTCTCTGAGAAGCAGTTCCCCACCTAACCTGTAAACTGGTAACAATCATTTGAAACTCTGTAGGGGCAAACAAATTCATTGTTATTATGTTTATAATACTCCTAAGAGAATAACTATGTCTTCTTCAACAACTTAATAAGGAATATTTGAAAGCATTAGAAGGATAATTTATTTAAATTCCCTTTCTCCCCAAAAAAATCTGTGTTTTCTGTATACTTTTTATTTAGCAACAGGTAAAAATTTTAAGCAAAACCTTAACTTTAAAATGTTGAATTAATTTTTTAAGTGTAGATAACCCCCTAACCTTACTAAACTATTTAAACCAGGCCAATATGACTGAAACTAAAATATAACACTCTGCCACTGAAAAAAGAATATGCCACCAACACTGCCATCTTATATTTGTTCAGAATTTCCAAGCTAAATACAATCTTTTATTCACATTTGAATGAAAATATTCAATTCACACAATAAATATGTATTGTCAGAAAGGTTACATGTTTCACAAATGAGGAAGACGAAGGTAAAAGAGAAGTAACAGATCCAAAGCCCACAGCTAAAAGTGGTAAAGTAGAAACCAAACCCAGCCTTCTGGTTCACGGTGCCCAAAACCATGCCTGCTCCAAACACCAGCCTGACTTTCTGATCTCAGTATATCTGTAGACTTGTACAGATGCACAAACTGTCCAGATCTTTTAGTTTCCAAGCAATATACTGATCTAATAAATGATTCAGAATTACTTAAATCAATACTCCCCTTTAAAAAAAAAAAGTAGAGCTTAGTATTCAAAGTCAACAGTCCACTACACCCCAACCCCACTTAGTAAAGCAATTTTCTTTACTCCATCTGAATAATTTTGTAAGAAACTAAATTCTATGAGAACACTTTAATATCAGATAACTAATGTAGTTCATGGCCTATTGTGCCTTACTTATAAAACTCTGCTTAAATGGTC
Source organism: Callithrix jacchus (assembly GCF_049354715.1). Lineage (NCBI taxonomy): Eukaryota > Metazoa > Chordata > Mammalia > Primates > Cebidae > Callithrix > Callithrix jacchus. Next base: position 148,392,781 of record NC_133503.1, read on the forward strand.
AAGTGAACAGCATGTCTTAATTTATAAATTAGAAATTCTAAATATTAATCTTTCCTGATACATCAAAAAGAAGCATAGAAATGTTTTACGAAGTGTTTTTCAATTTTTGAAATCCGTTTTGTCTTAAACTCATGTTTTTAAAAAATTAATTACTGAGCTATCCCCATGTATGTAGGCCTGTGCTCATTCAATCAATTAAACCATTGATTTTTATCTTAACTCTGATATTATTTAACTCGGTATTCAAAAATGACACCCTGATAGATCTATATCTGTGTGCAGGTATAAATGGGAGGGGGGCAGGAATCACTGCACAGGAAATGGCCATTTTTTGTACAACACAAAGACTGCTCTTACTCTTTACATAGCCTGCTGTCTGTCCTGTTTTGGGCTGTTAGGCAAGACTGGGCAAGGTTGTGCCCAGGGCCCCCCACCAATATACCTTTATACCTTGACCAGGTTGGACTATCCAGAGAAGTCTTAACACTGAGAAGTCACACAATCTGACTGAAACTGTGCCCCCTTTATTAAAGGATTCTGCTCACCTTCCAGGCCATGAGAGCACTGCTGGGAGGATGAGTTGCATCATAAATGCACTCTTTCTGGTACCAATGGTTAGCACATCCCCTAACTTATAAAAGGGATTTTATAACTCCCCAAAATGAGCACAATGGGCTTTCACTTGTTCATCCTGATTGTGCCCATAAATCAAAGCACAGAGCTAACTAAAGCCTCATGATGGCAGTCTACTGTCCCCAGAGGATCAAGTTCAACTCCTCATCATGGCACACAAGGTCCAACCTGCCTCTAAAATCTCCCCTGCTGTACCACCCTCCTCTAACACTTGGTACCTGCTGTAGCAGCTGTGAAGACTGTGAATTGGAAAAAGGAGGTAACTGTTTCACACTTCCACATTTTTACACAAGCTTTACGTGCTGCCTAGAATGCCTTTCCATTCCCATTCCTCTGGCCAGCCACCTTTAACTCCTCCTAACAGTATTTGTCTTGTTAATTCCTTTCATTTGCCACTACTGAATCCAGTGTCCCCTTCTCTTTTCGAAAACTTCCCAGATCCCCAAGAAGAACTGATAATTCCCCCATCATATATACTATACTGTGCATTCAGAGGGTACTTAACATGCTGTCAAATTACATGCCTTGAAGTCATCTTACTTTCCACCTAGTGAGCCCCAAGAAGATGGGGAAAGGGTCTGAGTTGGCTTTAAATTCCCAGGACTCACCCAGTGCTGCTATAAATTAATTAGTCAATACTGGAGGAAGAACTAATACTGCTTAGCAGGCCAGGGACTTCTTCCCATGCTGGGGGTGCCAAGGCACAAGCAGTCAGGACTTGGCTGAATCTCCATTCCCAGCCCTGGAGAAGACACCATCTGACAGCCCAGGGAGCATGCCCAGAGAAAAGGGCACTCTCTCCCAAAAAGGAGCACTCAAAGTGGGATGTACCAGGCAGGGAAGGAGGGAGGAGACAGGCACTGCGCACTAGCACTTCCTGGAGTGAGAGAATCCCAACCTAAAGGATGGGAATTTTCTTTTAATCATACAAGCTTGCCCTTTATCTCAATTTATAGGCTTTGTCTCCTATATTCATTAATAAATGGCAGTTCTGTAATAAAAATAATTTAATCCAACAGAGCATCAACATAAATATTCCCCAAACTAAAACAAAGTCCTTACCTATGCAAAATTCAACCAGCCAACAATATTCCCATCCCACCCCTACCATAGAACACTCCACATACTTTGAGTCAGGGGTTGCTTGCTTCTATTTTATACATTATATAATAAGGTCGGTTATCTTGTTTCCAAGCCCCCTGTAGATTAAAAGCAGCATATGTGGAAAAGAGGTAAAGAAGAAGACAGAAGAGTTGCAAAAATCCAGACCCAAGAACCCTCAAGTCTAATAACCTGAACCATTTTTGCCCTACACATCTGGATGCACAGTACATTCCATCTTAAAGTGGATCTTTTTCCTTTTTTTTTTTTTTTTTTTTTTTGAGATGCATGTCTTGTTCTGTCGCCCAGGCTGGAGGGCAGTGGCCCAATCTCAGCTCACTGCAACCTCCGCCTCCTGGGTTCAAGCGATTCTCCTGCCTCAGCTTCCTGAGTAGCTGAGACTACAGGCGTCCACCACTACGCCTGGCTAATTTTTTGTATTTTTAGCAGAGACAGGGCTAGCCAGGATGGCCTTGAACTCCTCACCTCAGGTGATATGCCCACTTCAGCCTCCCAAAGTGCTGGGATTACAGATGTGAGCCACAGTGTCCAGCTAAAAGCAGACCTTTAAAGGAACAAATTATCAGCTTTCTAGGAGTGCTGACTATAACAATTTAGACATTTCTCAATATATTACTATAAAGCATAACTATATTTAAAATAAAATTATATATGCAGTTCTACTTCTAGAAATCTGCCCTCAGAATCTAAGTGGGCAAGAAGAATATGCCAATATTTTTAGTGTAGAACTGTTCGTAATAGTGAATAACAAAATACTATTAAAAAGTTACTGTGAAACAGATATATATATATATAAGATGGAACACAACACAGCCATTTTAGATCATATCCATTAACATGGAAAACAGCCAAACAAAGTACTGAGTTCAAAAATAAAGGCTGGTGGGCCAGGCATAGTGGCTCACACCTGTAATCCTAGCACTTTGGGAGGCCGAGGCAGGCGGATCATCTGAGGTCAGGAGTTCAAGACCAGCCTGACCAACATGGAGAAACCCCAACTCTACTAAAAATACAAAATTAGCTGGGCATGGTGACACATGCCTGTAATCCCAGCTACTCAGGAGGCTGAGGCAGGAGAATTGCTTGAATCAGGGAGGTGGAGGTTACAGTGAGCTGAGATTGTGCTGTTGCACTCCAGCCTGGACAAAAAGCATAACTCCGTCTCCAAAAAAAAGTAGGTAAACAGAATGTGAAGTTATGCAACTTCACTCACATTATATATCATGAGAGTGACGTGTGTGTGTGTTCTGGTACATGCACACAGGTGCACATGCATACATATTATCAAACTGTTAAAAGTGACAACTCCTGTATCACCAAACTGTTAATTTCACAATTTTCTATGTTGTCTGAATTCCCTACAGAAAGATAAATTTTCACATAAAAAATTATTTTTAAAAAACATACTCCAGAACAGGCATATCCATCACAAACACCACTTTGCAGGATAAAAGATATAGGAGAAAGAGGCATGTAGGTGCATGTCTATAGCCAGTTTGGGTGCAACTACTATGTGTTGCTTTCCACTCTTCTCCAATAAGAAAGAAATCAGCAGAAAGCTATAGACTCATCACTGTGAATTCATCAACACTATTAGAAAACACAATGCTGAAAGCTAGAGTATCTATACATAAAGATATCTCACACATACCACTCCAAACACCCTAACAATTTCACAGTTTCTTAGTACTATCTGGAAGAAGTACTTCATCAAATTTGCAATGTCAAAACACAAATGCATGTCAATCAATGAGGGAAATACAATCTCAAAGGAAAATATACACAAAATGAAGGTAGACCTATAAAAGCCCACTGGATGGCAAAGAGAAGCCCTGACTCTAGAAGTTTTGAAAATACTATTTTTTGCTCTACCGGCAAGATGTGACAGCATGATGTCTGACAGTAAGTTCTCTGCCCCCCCACATGGGTACTCAGCTTCCTGCCTCGGAAGCTCAGCAGCAGGCATATTGGGTAGGTGAAGAGCTTCCCTAAGGATGACCTTTCCAGGCCAGTCCACCTCTTATCCTTCCTGGGATACAAGGCTGGTTATGACCCACATCGTGTGAGAAGTCGACAGGCCAGGATCCAAGATGAGCAAGAAGGAGGTGGTAGAGGCTGTGAGCACTGTGGAAACACCACCCATGGTGGTTTTGGGCATTGTGGGCTAAATGGAAATCCCTTGAGGCCTCCGGACCTTCAAGATCATCTTTGTTAAGCACATCAGTGACAAGTGCAAGAAGTGTTTCTGTAAGAACTGGCATAAATCTAAGAAGGAGGCCTTGACCAAGTACTGTAAGAAATGGCAGGATGAAGATGGCAAGAAGCAGCTGAAGAAGGACTTCAGCAGCATGAACAATTGCCAAGTCATCCGCGTCATTGCCCACACCCAGATGTGCCTGCTTCCTCTGCGCCACAAGAAGGCCTACCTGATGGAGATCCAGGTGAACAGAGGCACTGTGGCCAAGAAGCTGGACTGGGCTTGCGAAAGGCTGGAGCAGCAGGTACCTGTGAACCAAGTGTTTGGACAGGACGAGATGCTTGTCGTCATCAAATTAACTGAGGGCAAAGGCTACACAAAGGGGTCACCAGTCACTGGCACACTAGAAGCTGCCCCGCAAGACCCACTGAGGCCTGCCCAAGGTGGCCTGTATGAGGGAATGGCATCCTGCCTGTGGCCTTCTCTGTGGCATGTGCTGGGCAGAAAGGCTACCATCACCACACTGAGATCAACAAGAAGATCTATAAGGCTGACCAGGGCTGCCTTATCAAGGACGGCAAACTGATCAAGAACAATGCCTCCAATGACTACGATCTGTCTGACAAAAGCATCTGGGTGGCTTTGTCCAATGATTTTGTCATGCTGAAAGGCTGTGTGGTGGGAACCAAGAAGCAAATCGCTGGTGCAGACCAAATGGCAGCTCTGGAGAAGACTGACCTTAAGTTCATTGACACCGCCTCCAGGTTTGGCCATGGCCGCTTCCAGACCATGGAGGAGAAGAAAGCACTCATGGGACCACTCAAGAAAGACCAAATTGCAAAGGAAGGAGTTTAATGCCAGGAACAGATTTTGCGGCTGGTAGGGTCTCAATAAAAGTTATTTTCCACTGGAAAAACACACACACACACACACACACACACACACACACAACAAAAAAAGAAAATACCATTTTTGAGAGCATTCTGACAATGCTTATTCACTAAAGTGTTATCTTTTGTGTGCTCTCCAGAGCAAGAGGCAAATTCAAGGAGAAGCAGGGAAGTGACAGTACTAGCAAATAAGAACTTATATTTTCACTTAAAAAGTATTTTGGTAAACACTAAAAATATTTCTTTGTTACTTAAATACAGATTCAAATTTAATATTGGGGGAATAAGGTATCTGAAGGTATCTAATCTTTAAAAATTATGATTTGAGTACAATGCTAGTTACATTATTTCAGAATTCCAGAGTGATTTTCTTCTTTTAAAAGGCACAAGAAGATTAAAAAGTATGGGTTAATTACTGCAACCTTCTGATTCAAAATTAATAGCACAGAAAAAAAGGAACTTTTAAAAACAAATATGGAAGATTACTCGGAAAAGTCGCAATGTCATTCCAGCAGACTAGCTGCCCATGAATACTTTTGCGAAGGATAGGATGGACGTATAGGTAGACAGGCAGACCGGCTGGCAGGCAGATAGGCAGGCAGGCTGACGGAGAAAAGGAAAGGAGATATGGATGAAGATGAAGAAAGGGAGCTCTATAGCAAATGGAAGAAAGAAAAATTCTATTCTGTCTCTTGCTGCAGATACCCTCAGGAAATATCAATAATGACACATTCTCGTTACAGAAATTCCCTATATTGGTCAGAGAACCTGCTTTTTTCATTCCCAGATCAAAAACTATATGCACCCTTTTGTACATCAAGGCTCATGCATATATAGCACGTGGCTAAGAAACTATTCTCTGCCCGGTATGCCCTCATCAAAATACATCTGTGGCCTGCTGTAACCTCTACTGACAACACTGACAGTTGCATGGAAGACCAACACAAAGACAGAGCAAATAGACATAGAATACATAATAAATCTGTCAAAACTGCATTCTGAGACTTGAGATTTTTTTAGTCCGCCTGAGTTTCCAAATGCATTTAGACCTTGAATCACTAAAGACTTTTTCGCTTTCCCATTAAGCTACAGGATATTTTTTTTTTTTGCCTTTTTGAGACAGTCTCTCACTGTCGCCTGGACTGGTATGTAACAGCGTGATCTCAGCTCACTGGAACCTCCGCTTCCTAGGTTCAAGCAATTCTCCTGCCTCAGCCACCTGAGTAGCTACAATTACAGGCTCCTGCCACCACACCCAGCTAATTTTTTGTATTTTTAGTAGAGATGGGGTTTCACTATGTTGGCCAGGCTGGGTCTTGAACTCCTGACCTCATGATCTGCCTGCCTCGGCCTCCTAAAGTGCTAGGATTACAGGTGTGAGCCACGTTACCTGGCCAAGCTGCAGGATTCTTTTTTTTTTTTTTTTTGAGACAGAGTTTTGCTCTTGTTACCCAGGCTGGAGTGCAATGGTGCGATCTCGGCTCACCGCAACCTCCACCTCCAGGGTTCAGGCAATTCTGCCTCAGCCTCCTGAGTAGCTGGGATTACAGGCACGCACCACCGTGCCCAGCTAATTTTTTGTATTTTTAGTAGAGACGGGGTTTCACCATGTTGACCAGGATGGTCTCGATCTCTTGACCTCGTGATCCACCTGCCTCGGCCTCCCAAAGTGCTGGGAGCTGCAGGATTCTTAAAGCTTCAAGAAAAGTACAGTATACTTGTACTTGAGAATACAAGTGTGGCACCATTAAAACAAGTCTCTGGTGAGGGAGCATCTTCCTGAAAAGATAAGCCCCAACTAGGCGAGAGGAAGCCCCAGACTGCCCTCAAAGGTGAAAGAACCATCCAAGATTCCACTGATATGTGGTGACTTTCAGCATTATGCATCTCTGCTCTCACTTCTTCTCCCTGAATGAGTTTGCAGGTATGTGTCCCAGTATGCCAAAATGATTTTACAGATCTTTAAATTATAAAGAATAAAGAAACACCGATCTAGAATATGCAAAAACCACATTAAACCACTCCCAAGATGCTGAGATTACAGGCATGAGCCACTGTGCCCGGTCCAATTTTTGTATTTTTAGCAGAAGCAGGGTTTTGCCAAGTTGGTGATCCTTTGCCACATTAAAGGCAAAATCCTTATGACTAACGAACTAAGTTCAAAATTCAACAATTTCATCAAACTTTCAAATTTCATAATTGTTCCTACTTCTATATAAACAAAATGGATTTCCATTTTAAGGTTTCCTTGCAGCAAAATAAGCAAAGTCACAATTCTGACTCAAGAAAACTCAAAGCTCACAGTCACTATACAGCAAAGTAATTAAGAGTATTGGTATTTTTAAGCCACTGTGTACGTAAACACTAGCTCTGCCATTTACTAGTTGTGTGACCAAAGCCAAATTACTTAGTATCTGTCTTAGTTTCCTTATCTATCTCACAGGGTTGTTCGAAGTTTTAAATAAATTAACCCATGTAAAGCCTTATAACAGTATGTGGCACTTGATGTAACAGTAATGACTATTTTCAAGGATTTTTAAGAAGTTAAATCAAGCAAGATTTTGAAATGTGAAGTGTTCAAACTTCTATCTTTCAAACAGGAAAAGGAGAAAGAAGAGATGGTTTTGCAAGTTTTTATTTGTTTTCTTTTTCAAAGGGTAGCTTTGACAGACCACTAATTCGAACTAATTTTAAATACATTTGTAGTGTTCAATGTGTTAAGTGTTCTGCCTTACAGTTCTAGAGTATAGCCTATTACAAAGCACACAACTGATTTAAAAAGCAGCAGCTGGCCAGGCGCGGCGTCTCATTCACGCCTATAATCCCGGCACTTAGGGAGGCTGAGGGTGGTGGATCACATGAGGCCAGGAGTTTGAGACCAGCCTGCCCAACATGATGAAACCCCATCTTTACTAAAAATACAAAAATTAGCTGGGCATCGTGGTATGTGTCTGTAATTCCAGCTACTCAGGAGACTGAGGCATGAGAATCACTTGAACCCGGGAAGCAGAGGTTGCAGTGAAACAAGATCATGCCACTGCACTCAAGCCTGGGCAACAGAGCAAGAGTCCATCTCAAAAAAAAAAAAAAAAAGAGGAGGGGGGAGGCGTCAAATAACACTTCTCTAAAACTTAGGGAAGTCTCACTCTGTCACCCAGACGGGAGTGCAGTGGATCTCGCAATCTCCGCCTCCTAGATTCAAGCCATTCTCCTGCCTCACCCTCCGGAGTAGCTGGGATTACAGGGATGCACCACCATGCCCAGCTAATTTTCTTTTTTTTTAAATAGAGACAAGGTTTCACCATGTTGCCCAGGCTGGTCTCGAACTCCTGACCTCAGGTTACCCGCCCACTTAGGCCTCTCAAGGTGCTGGGATTACAGGCATGAGCCACCGTGCCCGACCTAATTTTTGTATTTTTAGTAGAGGCAGGGTTTCACCAAGTTGGTGATCCTCCTACTTCAACCTCCCAAATAGCTGGGTCCACAGGTGCATGCCACCACACCTGGTTGATTTTTTTGTAGTTTTTGTAGAGATGGGGTTTCTCCACATTGTCCAAGTTGGTCTCAAACTCCTGAGCTCGAGCAATCTACCCACCTCGGCCTCCCAAAGTGCTGGGATTAAAGGCACTGAGCCACCACGCCTGGCCCTTTTTCTCCATTTCTTACATTTGAAATATCCCAGTATTTTGTTTAGTGCAGGGGTGTTCATTAAAATAACCATAAGTTTCATCAGCATGAGATATGGAAGGGAAAATGGAAAGGACACAACTCTCATTTTCAGGCAACTTATATAAATACGTTGTTTGGTTGGGGAAGCCGATTTACTGTATCTTATTACTGATATTACCGACTTGCTGATTGGAGGAAAGTGTAGATTTCTCCCAAAAGCAGATGGCCAATCTACCATAAAAAGCTGTTTTCTGACATAAGAAACTAGAGCAGAGAAATAAACTCTCGATAATCAGAACAAACTCCTTTGAACTCTATGTAGTGCTCATTATCAATATCATAAATAATACAATAAAAGGCAAAGTCTCCCTTGGAAAGAGCCTTAACAACTAAAGATAAAGGAACCAGCCCATAAATAAGTGAGTTGGTACAGGGCATATGGCAGGAGTACATGGATAAAGAGCCTCAAAAATAAAATGAAAGCTAGTAATGTTCTCTGAGAAAGTAAACTGCTCAAAAGTATGAAAAACATCTTTAAAACTAACACAAAGGGATTTGTAAAACAGGAAAATCTATTAACCCACAAGTTGTTGGGTTATTTTTCTTAAGTACACACATGTTTTGGAAACTTCAGAATCTCAAAATATATTCCTGATTAGCAACACTCAAGTTTCCAGCTGCCTTTACATTTGTTCACTTTGTCAAAGCCCTAATTCTACCAAAGTCCTTTGTCCTACACAAATGCCAGCTCAGCTCACCTTACTAGAAAGGCTCTTCTGGTTTTGTCAGCTGTGCCCATGATAAGCAGCTGGGAAGTATGGAAAAACCATTAACCATTGACTGAAAAAGAGAGTAGACATGAAGTTTCACCATTTGTTGCAGAAGTGGTTATAAAAAAAATGTAAATCAAAAAAATGAAATTAAAAAGACTATTCATTGCTCCACACCTGCTCCAAAAAGCTTTGCAATCACCAATCCATGTAAAATAGCCACAGTTCAATTAAAGGAAGTATTAATCCTTGTTTAAACAGAGAGAGAAAGAAACTAACAAAGTACAAAGCAAAGGCAAATCACTCAGAAGCAGGAAAAGAAATGTCCACTGATGCACTGAGGATAAACCAAAGGTCTTTCTGAGGTCTGAGTTTCCCTGATGTAGTACTCTAAATGTATGGCATATCCAGGACAGAGAGACATCAATTTGGAATGTAGGCAAGAGAGTTTTTCACAACTTCAAAGCATTGAAATGTGTTCCTAGTTAGTATGTAATATATGAAAGCCAAACACAGATTAGGCCTCAAATATTTCCTATCTTTAGTATTGTCCAATTGCTGAGCAAAAGTGCCACTGTTTCCATTCCCTCCTTATGCCTACCTGTGCCCACTACCCCAAGAAATGTGGCTATCAGGAGGGCTCTCTCCTGAATCTGCACAAGAACCCCACTGAAAACCCCATATCCAAAGCTGGCCATGAGTCAAATCTGACCATGCACCAACAGTCTAGGGTGTCTGCCTCTATTCAAAAGACAGAGAGCCAGTAGTTGTTCCATAAAATGCAGGCAAGTGGACATCATCGCCATGGCTAGTAGGATTATACACACCCTCAGGCACAGGGGCTGAGAGAAGCCTCCCAAATGAACTGAATGGATTTTCAATGAAAAAGCCAAGTAAACTACACTGCCTGGTAATGTTACAGAGTATGTGCTGTACAGAGTATGTGCATTGTAGTGTGAAACAACGAGAGAGAAAAGAGCATTAACATTGATAGAATGCTTATGCAGGGGACAAGATACTGGTGACAAATTATCTCAATTAATGCCAAGTGATGCCCACAGGAGTTAAATAACTGACCCCTTACTTAGTAGTAAGAGCTAAAACCAGAATCTAAACTCAGATCTGTCTAACAACAAATTAAATTTTCTTTCTGTCAAATCTGATGCCTTTCATTATTTTTCTCATTATCATGCTGCCCTGAAACAGTTAAGCTTCAATTATGAGTATCTGTAAAGGTGATGTTAAACTCAAGAGTGAGCCAAGCCTTTCCCGGACAACCCAGGAGTATATGCTGGCTTAAAAGAACTTCTTTAAACATTAAAATGTTTCCCGTTTGCCACTTTTGATGAAAATCTTTCCAAAATATCTGTCTTCTTGGACAGAATATACCAAACACCATTAACCAGTATATGTGTTGCCCATGTCCATGGTGTTCTGCCATTAGAGACGACAGACTGCACTGCACCTTAGAGATGGAAGGGGCTGCACAGTTCACTTAGTCAAACCCCAGGACTGCAGGAGATTTACAAGCTGTTAGGGCAAAAACGTGAACATGAAAAGAAGGTAATTTACATGTGGCCCAATAGATCTAGGATTTAAGCAGTTTGGGGGACACAAAAGTTCTAGTATTCCATCAACAATCAAAGTCACCCCACCAGAATCTCAGTTTCATCCAAGCAAACAGAAATAATACCCTCACTAAAACCAAACTGGTCGCCTATCCATCTTCACATTTTCTAAACCCTGTAATCTCATGAACTCAGTCAAACTCAACTGTTCACAAGGTTTTATGAGAGTGGCGGCTTGTTTCAGCCTATGTGAATTTTTTCTTTCTTACCCAGACTGACAGAGCTATGTACACTTTTCACTACCATGCTTGTTCTGAACACTTTATTCAGTTCAACAGAATTATTATCAGCAAAGATCAGAGATGCTCTGTTTTAGCAAAGAAAGGAACATTTTATCTGGCAGAATTCTTTGGTGTCAGTAAAGTAGTTTTTCTCAGTAGAAATATTACTGATGTTAGAATAAGTTTTTCATTTAAAAAAAATGATATTACTTAAACCAATCCCAAAAGGTATTGGCATATATAAGAAAAAGTTCTGGCTGGGCGCAGTGGCTCATGCCTGGAATCCCAGCACTTTGGGAAGCCAAAGCAGGTGGATCACCTGAAGTCAGGAAGTTTCAGACCATCCTGATCAATATGGTAAAACCCCATCTCTACTAAAAATACAAAAATTAGCTGGGTGTGGCGACATCGGCCTGTAGTCCCAGCTACCTGGGAGGCTGAGGCAGGAGAATTGCTTGAACCCGTAAGGCAGAGGTTCAGTGAGTTGAGATGGCGCCACTTACTACACTCCAACCTGGGTGACAAAGTGAGACTCCGTCTCAAAAAAGAAAAAGAAAAAAAACAAAAAGAAAAGAGAAAGTTTTTCTACATCATTAGGTACCAGATTGGAATAAGATATATTAACAGAATATTGTTATTTATCAAACTTTCCAAGTCTCTGTTCATTCAAAATAAGATCACGATTTCAATTATGGCTACCGCCAGCTGCTGGAATAAAGAAAAAGCCAGCCAGCCACATGGTCCTCTACTCCCATCACCTGCTTTTCATTATCATCCCACCTCCAGGCTGCCTAGATCTTTAACCCATTGGGGTGGGGGCTGCTTGTCAGCTGCCTAGTCTCTTTGTTGACTGTACCTACTTATTTTAGCATTATGCCTGAAGCTTAAAAAGAAAGGAAATCCTAAATAAAAGTAAAATACAGGTGTCTGAAAATTCAATAAACTTATTTTTCAAAAGTATGTCAGTTACATTTTCAGGAAAGACGATGAATGAATAACACAATTTTCCCTGTGTATCCTGACTTTTTGGACACTATTTATTGTACCATTTTCAGTTTAAGAACAAGATTCATTGCTTTGAAAGTAATGGAACGTCTGAAGGTTAAAAAAATCATGCTGAGTATGTTATTTAAAAGTTCCCTGACTTTGTGGACACCCTGTATCTTAATCTGCTGCTATAAATTAGCTTCCTCATTTCCTACCTACTTCCCCATGCACTCTAAACACCAATTTTTTTTCTTTTTTTTTTTTTTTGAGACGGAGTCTTGCTCTGTTGCCCAGGCTGGAGTGCAGTAGCATGGTTTCAGCTCACTCTAACCTCCACCTCCCGGGTTCAAGCGATCCTCCTGACTCAGCCTTCCAAGTAGCTGGGACTACAGGCATGAGCTACCATACCCAGCATTTTTTTGTTTTTGTTTTTTGCATTTTTAGTAAAGATGGGGTTTTGCCATGTTGGCCAGGCTTATCTCAAACTCCTGACCTCAGGTGATCCACAAACCTCAGCCTCCCAAAGTGCTGGCATTACAGGCATGAGCCACTGTACTCAGCCCAAACTGTTTCTCTCTACACGAGGCATCACAACTTTACTGATGTATTTTGTAAAACTGAAGAAATTATTAAAGAAAGAGAAAATTCTTGGCATCTTTGGAATCTAGTCAATTTTGTTACTAATTGCTATGTAACTCTAGGTGAGTCCTTGATCATAAATAAAAATGCATCTTAAGATTATGAATGTTGATGCGAGTGCCAAGCCAAGGGGCAGCAGACTACTCAATTCCTTTGAGAAAACAAAGAAAAACTGAGGCAGAAAGGATTGTCTCTTTCTAATCCAAAATACTAAAGATTTTGGATTAAAATACTGGTGATTTTGTCACCAAATGACTGACAGCTACGTATGGAGAATCAGTGTGCATAAGACAGCATGCAGGACCAGCCACCACCAGCCATACTTGTCTATCAGATGAATAGGACGCTACTTAGTCTTGCATTCATCTGGAAAGGATGAGCTTTTGGCCTGAATTCCAGTTCTCATTTTCCTCACATATCGGTATCACTCTACTCTCTATACCTCAACAAAAAAGAAAACGTTTAGCAGGTGAATCTTTACTAGTATAATACATGTTAGCTACAACCAAATTCATTTGTTATATCAAGAAAGATATCTGCATTCTACTTCCATATGAAATGCCCTAGTAAATTTTACATTCGTTTTGAATGGATTGTATTACATATATTCACAGAGCAAAGTACTCTATAACGCACTATGATGGAGGGATCTATTCACTCTACACTGCATGAATACCTCCATTACTAAAAAGAAAGAGACCTTCTTGTGGCATTCAAGAGGGTGACTATATGGAGTTACAGCTGAACAACAGAGAAAAAATATATCACTCTGATGATCAAAGAGGTAATATACTATATGTTAGTTTTCCACAGCCAAGTGGCCTCATGTCACAGACTACAAAAAAATAAAACTACAGACAACTGCTCACAACTGAGGCATGTACTTTTATTCACCCTTTAATATGAAACCATGACATGCACAATGTTAGTTACTTTGAACTTGTGCAGGATAGATGTACCCTGCCTTAAATTCAATAGTCATAAAGGGAAAAAAATGTTGAAGAAGATTTTCACTTTAAAAGAAAATTCGCAAAAAACTCTTTAAAAACTAAGTCCTTGGAATGATTCATTCTACAAATATATTTATTACATACTACAAGGAACAGTAAGTGTTTATAAATACATGTAGTGGGGACTACAGACTCTCACCACCACACCTGGCTAATTTTTGGTTTTGGTTGGTTTTGCTTTGCTTTGTTTTGTTTTGTTTCGTTTCGTTTCGTTTCGTTTTGAGACAGAGACGTGCTCTGTTGCCTAGGCTGGAATGCAGTGGCATAATCTCGGCTCACTGCAGCCTCCAACTCCCGGGTTCAAGTGATTCTCCTGCCTCAGCCTCCTGAGTAGCTGGGAATACAGCTGTGTGTCACCATAGCCAGCTAATTTTTTGTGTATTTTTAGTGGAGATGGGGTTTCGCTATGTTGGCCAGGCTAGCCTCAAACTCCTGACCTCAGGTGATCCACCTGACTTGGCCTCCCAAAGTGCTGGGATTACGGGCATGAGCCACCACACCCAGCCTGTATTTTTTTTTTTTTTTTTTTTAAGTAGAGACTGGGTGTTGACACATTGCCTAGCCTGGTCTCAGGCAATCTTCAGCCTCCCAAAGTGCTGGGACTATATGCATGAGCCACCTCGCCTGGCCCATGAATGATTTTATGCTTGTAGTAACAATTCTAAACCAAGGGTGAGCAATCTCTGGCATAAAAACCAAAGAGAGCAAAAGTCAACAGTGAAGACTTAATGGCCAGTGCATAACAGTATAAATCTCCCTTGATTCAAGTCAACATTTTCCAATAAACATTTAAGTACCTGCTGTGCCAGACAATCCTACCTGGATCAGCATTTCCTACACCTACATGTCCTGACTTGGCACATAGAAAGAACTCTCAGGTTGCATATGAATGCTGACTCTGATACCATATACCCAATACACTCAGATTTTGAAGTCCTAAGAACAATGAGTGGATACTACGTATTAGTACTTGCAAAAATTAGAGTTAAGTCTAGCAAGAAAACCAAGGTGCAAAGATTGTTAGGAAAACTTTCTGGGACCCTACTACTACAAGAGTGTACTTACTAATGACTCCCCATGGGCTGGGCATGGTGGCTCACACCTATAATCTCAGTACTTTGGGAGGCCGAGGCAGGCAGATCACCTGAAGTCAGGAGTTCGAGACCAGCCTGGCCAACATGGCGAAACCCCGTCTCTACTAAATATACAAAAATTACCCGGGCGTGGTGGCAGGTGCCTGTAATCCCAGCTACTCAGGAGGCTGAGGCAGGAGAACCACTTGAACCTAGGAGGTAGAGGCTGCAGTGAGCTGAGATCATGCCACTGCACTCCAGCCTGGGCAAGAGTGAGCCTGCATCTCAAAATAAAACAAAACAAAAAAAATCTAGTGTGAAGACAGTGATAAACAGATCAAAATAGTCCTAAGGCTATTCAAAGTCATAAAGAATAGGCAAAACTATTTTCTCACCTTAAATATCACACAAACAGGCTTAACAGTTTGCTTGTCTATCAGATATAACTTGGCATCTGCATTAATAGTACTTTTTCAAAGAGTGCTCACACTTTCAATTCCTTTTGAATGATAATAACTGGATCTTCTGCCTACCCTAGGACTCAGACATACTAATAATGCCAAGCTGCAGATAAGCACTTTCATGTTCAGGGTAGAAATATTTTGAGGAAGGTGTTTTTGTGGGAAGGCATTGTATAGGAAGGTTCATTCTGCTTTGTTCTGGTTTTTACTTGATACTCTCTAAGAGGTGAGTGCAAATATAATTTATCCCTCATGAAAAGATACATATCACAAGAAAAAAACCAATGGAAATGAAAAATTCCTAAAAGAGCTGTTTTTAATACACACTAGAAAAAAGGATCTTCACTTTTTTGTGGTATTAAATTCTTTGTCTTCATATAGTTTTCAACTCAAAACTAGTCATCTAAAGACCCTTTGGAAAAATGAAACTGTAAAAGGCAATGGATCACTCGACCACAAGTAAATCTCTACAATTTTAAGATGACAATCTACTTCAGTGCAGTCGTTTAGACAATAAAGACTTACAGGAAAAGAGAGGTAATAAAACACTTCACAAATCCAAAAAATTGCTTCCAGGACACAGAAAAATTTTCCTACACAAGGTCTAGCCTTGAAATTGCAGTAAGAAAAACATTTCTGAATTAATAAACTGAAGATACAGACTTAATGTTAACTTCCAAACTATTCTTTATCTTTTTAATTTCTTCCTTTTTTTTTTTTTTTTTTCTTTTTCCTCCAGAGACATGATCTTGCCCTGTTGCCCAGGCTGGAGTACAGAGTAATAATCATAGCTCACTGCAGCCTGACTCTTGGGTTCAGGCAATCCTCCCATCTCTGCCACCCAAGTAACTAGGATTATAGGCAGATGCCACCACACCCAGCTGATTTTTTTCATTTTCTTGTAGAGATGGGGTCTCACTACATTACTCAGGCTGGTTTGGAACTCCTGACCTCAAGTGGTCCTCTTGCTTCAGCCTCGTAAAGCACTAGGATAACAGGAGCAAGGCATCATGCCCAGCCCAATTGCATGTAATTTTTATTATGGCTTAAAACTGAAAAAGTAGTAAAGGGCATCCTTCTCCCTCAGTTTGTCTCCAGGCAATTTAAAGTTACCATTTTCTTGTGACTGCATCCACAAATGTTGTATGCATATATAAGCAGCATATAAATATTTCTGTATTTTCTCCTTTCTACTCAAATGGCAGCAAAACACACAGACTATTCTACACCTTGTGGAGTTTTTTTTCCCCCATTTAATATCTATATCTTCCTATATCAGTATTTTCCTTATTCTTTTTTAATAACTGCATGCTACTCCATCTTGGATGGGCAAATTTTTATTTAACCAACCTTCTATAATGAACATTTAGCTTGTTTCCAGAGTTTTGCTACTATAAACAATGCTTCTATAAAACCTGGGAATTCTTTGTTTCGGTTTTGCATAAGATAAAAATCTGAATGTTAAATTTTTGGGCCAAATAGTTCTCTGCATTTATAAATTGGACGATCCTATAAAATTATCCTCCATAAGGACTATCATAATTTACATTTCCATCCAAAATTTGAGTAGGTATCTCCTCACTCAGTATACCACTTGCTAATTTATCAATGTAATATGTTTTTTTTTTTAATGGCATCTGGTATAGTTTTAATTTTCATTTCTCTTATAAATCAAGTAAACACCTTACCTTCTCAGCATGTACAGCCATTTATCTCTCATTTCTGTGAATCTCCATATTTGACCTTTGTCCATTTTTCTACTGAATTGTTAGTCTTTTTATTGATTTGTTGACATTTTTCACCTATTAAGGAAATTTGCCTATCTTTGATGAGCTGTAAACGTTTTATTAGCTTGTCTTTTGACTTTGCTTGTGGGTTTCTTGTTGCTGTTGTTGTTTTGAGATGGAGTCTCGCTCTGTCACCCAGGCTGGAGTGCTCAGCCTCCCAAGTAGCTGAGGTAGCAGGTGCACACCACCATGCCCAGTTAATTTTTGTATTTTTAGTAAAGACGGGGTTTTACCATATTGACCAGGATGGTCTCAACCTCCTGACCTCATGATCTGCCAGCCTCCACCTCCCAAAGTGGTTTGTGGTAGTTTTTGATATGAAAAATCTTTTATTTTTTATGAATTTATATTGAGATAGAGTCTCACTCTTGTCTCCCAGACTGGAGTGCAGAGCATAATCTTGGCTCACTGCAATCTCCACTCCTGGAGTTCAAGCAATTCTCCTGCCTCAGCCTCCCGAGTAGCTGGAATGATAGGTGTCTGCCACCATGCCTGGCTAATTTTTGTATTTTTAGTAGAGATGAGATTTCACCATGTTGGCCAGGCTGGTCTTAAACTCCTGACCTCAGGTGATCTGCCCGCCTCGGTCTCCCAAAGTGCTGGGATTACAGGTGTGAGCCACTGTGCCTGGCCAATCTTTTATTTTTTTTTACAGCCTAACTTATAAATACTTTTTTTTATTGCTTCAGGGCTCTATGTAAAAAAAAAAAAAAAAAAAAAAAAAAACCTTCATTCTAAACTATATAAGTTTTCTCCTTTGCTTAGTTCTATTTCTTCTGTGACTTTGCCTTTTAAAGTTTGATCCATTTAAATTTCATTCTGGTGGAGGTATAAATTATAGATCCAACTTTATTTTTCTCCAGATGGCTACCCAGTTATCCCAACACCCTTTGAATAAACTCCCTCACTGATTTAAAACGCCACTTTATCATGTCCTGTGTGTTTTGGGGTCTCAAGTTTCCAGTCTTCATATTTTATTTCACTGATCTAGATCTATATATGTGCCTTCATCACATAGCTTTAATTATTGTAGCTTACTATCCTTTAATATCTTATACAGACTTGGTCCCGCCTCTCATTACTCTTGTTTTTCATAGTGTTCCTATTATACGCTCATTTCTGTATTAATTTTAGCCTGAGTTTGTCAAGCCAATAAAAATACTGTTGGCATTTTCACTGGAGTTACTTCCAATTTACAGACAATTTTCAGAAGCTTATTTACCTTTAAGAAACAACCCTAATACTATAGCTGGCAATTCTGCTCCACCAAAGTACAAATGATGTGATTCATGGCTCAACTAGAATGAGCCATGTTCATATTTCCTACTAGTACGATTCCAATCACAAGATGATGGTCTTCCTCACAGGTAACAATGGTGTTTGGCATTAACCGCCCTCCTACACACAGAAGGGCTATATGAAAAAATGCATAAATGTCAAAAGTACTGTTAAAATAGCAGATTCCCTGAGTTTATCCACAAATTAAATATAAATAAGAAACAATTCTATGGTCACCATGTGTTTTCTTAAAATGGAAGCTAAAGACACAGACATAAAAGAATTTAAAAAGACCTCTACAGATGATCCAGAAAGGTTCTAAGCAACGCTTTCTTCTGAGCATATCACCCCTATCCTAATGGTTTATTTTATGGGCTGTTTCCTAATTTTTCCACTCAAAGGACATTCCAAATTAGAAAATCATGTCCATTCTACTCCAACATTCCTAGAAAATTATTACCACATGTACAGTGTTTTTTATCATCAAGTAGATGAAAACAAAAGGCATGATAGGAACAAAAAGAGAAACAATATTTTACATTAATATTTTATAGTTTGTAAACACCAACAAAAACTATCTCTGCTACATGTACATAAACTGAGCTATTAATTATGAATACATTAAAATGAAGAATAATTTTATAAGCACTATTTTTAAAGTTTCATTTCTACTACATTCTGTCATTTTAATGCTGAAAATCTTAGATATCAAAAAAAAAAGTTATCTGTTGAAGGGTAGGGGGAGTAAGATACGATATTAAAGAAGTAGGCAGGGCCAGACGATGAAGGGCCTTGTAGGCAACACTAAGAATGTTAGATTTTGGTCTTAAGAATGGTAAAAATTATAAGATTTTAAGCAAGAAAAGATCATGATGATTAGCTACTTTCTAAAGATCACTTGACAACAATGTAGAAGATGGGTTAGTTGCATGATGGCAAGAGTAGATACTGAGAAACCAAGTTACTGCACTGAACCAGACATGATTATTAGATTTAGGGTAGGAGTGGTAGCAGCAATATAAAGAAAGGATTCATTTAAGAAATACTGAGTAGAAGAAATTTTCGTAGTAGTCAAAATGCTCTAACATTCCCCCCTCTCCAAAAAAAGTCCAAGTGGTTTTACTGATACATTCTACCAAAGCTTCAAAAATCAGTACTTAAATGTAAATAGGGCCAGGTACAGTAGCTCATGCCTGTAATCCCAACCACTTTGGGAGGCCAAGTGGGAGGCTTGCTTGGGCCCAGGAGTTCAAGACCAGCCTGGGCAACAGAGGAAGATTCCATTTCTGTAAGATTTTTTTAAATTGTTTAATGTAAATGAATAAAGAGTTCTGTAAGCATGCAACCAAACTGATAACATTGGTTAATTCTGGAGAAAGGAGGTGAAAACTATGGGTAACAAAGAGATAATATTTGTTTTGTTTTTTTGTTTTTTTTTTTTTTTTTGTAATTTTTAGTAGAGACGGGGTTTCACCATGTTGACCAGGATGGTCTCGATCTGTTGACCTCGTGATCCACCCGCCTCGGCCTCCCAAAGTGCTGGGATTACAGGCTTGAGCCACCGCGCCCGGCCAATATTTGTATTTTTTAAGAATGTATTCATCTATGACTTGTATAATTAAAGTTTCTAAGACATTTTCCTACAAATTAAATACAGAAAGTTTTAATTCATATATACATTAAATACTTACATGAAAGAAGAAACATTGAAGAGGTAAAAATGATAAGACACTGCTAATTTTCTAATAACAACTCAGAAATAATACAAATGATGGTGTCATTTACAGATCTAGGAAACAAATAGGGAAAGGCAGGTTTGAAAGAAAATTCTTAAGTCTGGGTGTAACAAATAAGTAAAGAAGTCCTAAGAATAGGTGGACTACAGGAGAGTCTGGAGCTCAGGAGAAGTGAACACTTGAACCTGGTACATGGTGGTAGAGGAGATGAGAGTAGGAAAGGGGCCCAAAAAGTGGGAAGAAGAAGGTGGACTAACTAAGACTGGAGTTACCAAAGAGGTAAGAGAAAAACCATCAGATCTTGACTGATCAAAGTCCAGTGAAGACCTTTACAAGAAAGAGTGGTCAGCTATGTTTGGTGCTACTGAGTTGTAAATAAGATGAAGAATGAGAAGAATCCACTGAATTGAGCAACACTAGCACCTTCAGCAGGTTCAGTGGAGTGATGGAGCAGAGACCAAAGTTAAAAGAATGAAGTACAAGGTGAAGAAATGAAGTGAATGTGATCACTCTTTGAAGAAATGTGGATATTGAAAAAAAAAATAGGGTAGAGGGCAAGAAGGGGTAGATAGGCTTAGTGTCAAATGGGGGCTTTTTTTTTTTTTTTTAAGAAAGAACTCATTTCTCCATGTTTAAATGGCATTTATACATGATGGTAGATAGGGAAAAGAATGATTATTTCCTTTCAATAATGCCCCAAAATTGATACTGGAAACAAACTGGACTGCTGCTCATTTCTGTAGTATGACAGTGAGAAATCTCCAACATCAGTAAAAGGAACTTATTCACTCTGAAAGATAGTAAATCAACAACAACAAAACACCCTATAGACATGAAAGAAGATCTGCTTTTTAATGTAAAAGATCTACATTTAAATCATAAGGGAACTTTTACAACATTCACATCAAAATGGAAAATGGAATTTAAAGTTCATGTGCCTGATGTCCACTCTATAAATTCTAAAATACACTTTCTCAAAATAATCAGGTGAGGGAGGATAATACAATAGGTCAACTTTCTCTGATTCTTCCACAGATTAAAGGTTTCACAGATGACTTGAAAGGAAACTGATGAGTACATGAATAGCTTAGTTATTTACACCCCTTGAGGCACATACACAGCACACCTAATGGTTCTGCCCTGAGGCAAAAGACTTAACAGATTGCCCTCCTAATTGCTCCCTGGACACACTTGCGATCCCACAGTTTCCTATATAAAACTCACCTTTAGGGGAAAAAAATCCAAAAATAAATATCTCACCAACTACTTCTAAACAAATAAAACTGTGTAAAATACCCAAAACCTAACAAATCACCATGCCACACACTAGCTAATATACCTAATGACCTGCTTCTCTTTAAAATAAAAGCAATTTAGATAAAGACATTAACCAATTATTTAAACAACATCATGACCCAATAAACTTCTGAGCATCTAGTTTTACTATAACTGCAGTGCCAATTTTATAATTTCAAACTGAGAAATTTCATTTCTGAGGAATGCCTGTTATATCTTCATAATAAGCACAGCCAGTTGACAAAGTTATCAATTTTAAGAGTTTAAAATATAAAATAAAACCTAGGTGGAGTAAGGAGGTAGAAGAACTTTCTAAACTTGAAGAAATTCAGAACTAGTGACTAAACATCTGAAAAGGCAAGGAATTTTTCTAAGTTTAGGAAAAAAATAATAGAAAGAAATTGAATTCCTAAAAATAAAAAAATCCTCCACTCTTCCCTCTGTCCCCAGGACATATTCCCCACCCTGGGGCGGAACCCAGATGCAGACCTGACAGTTTGTTACCAGAGCTCATGCTGTCCCCATCACTATGGCTCTCCACAACCTTTACCAACTGATGAAAAAGAGGATAGGAATAAAGTTCACAAAATAGGAGATGCAAAGTAAATAAGCAAACACATGAGAAAATCTTAATTTTGTGAGTAACTTTAAATTTTCTGCAGAAGGTATTCAGGGTGGCATCAAAAAAGAAAAAGGAAAAAACTGTTCACATTAAAACAATGGGTAACTTGGGTGTTTTGTTGTTGTTGTTGTTTTTGCTGTTAAATTGGCAAAAATGTAAAACTATGGTAATATCCAGTGCTAGTAACTGGTGTGTGAAACTGGTAGGCAATTTAGCAATACATATGAAGTGCCATAAAAACATCCAACATGCCCTTTGTCCCATTATTTCCTCTTCTGGAAGTCTATACTAAGGGGGAAAGAAAGTACAGGCAGAGTAAAGGATAGTGCATACTTCACATGCACAAAGACACTCATCTGGGCCTTACGCATAAAACGAAAACTTGGAAGCAAACTTAAATGCCCAAAATAAGACAATGGTCAAATAAAATATGACCAATCCACTGAATTATTTATGTTTATACATAAAATGTATGTAACAGAAAAATGCTTCTCATACAATGTCAAACCAAAAGGAGCCAGATATAAAAATGTACAAATAATGAAAACCCACTTTTAATGCATAGGAAATACAAGGAGGAAAAACATGAAACAGTGACTATGGTTGGTTAACACAATGATATAAAATGACTTTTCCCATTTCCCAGTATCACGCACATATTTCACAATGTGGTTTCATTACTTCTATTATTTTCATACGGCTTTTTGAAAAATGGGAGGGGAAGATTTCATAGGGTA
Organism: Callithrix jacchus; assembly: GCF_049354715.1. Taxonomy (NCBI): domain Eukaryota; kingdom Metazoa; phylum Chordata; class Mammalia; order Primates; family Cebidae; genus Callithrix; species Callithrix jacchus. The sequence continues at coordinate 148,415,537 of NC_133503.1, forward strand.
TTTGCAAATTTAAAATAGAAGAATATAAATCTGAGCATTCTTTCAACTTTTTCAAAAAGTCACAGTGCAATGAAAAGGATGTTTCATAATTTGTTCTATGTAGTCCAAGTCCTTTGTACAGAGGATGCAAAAGAAAAAATGGTTATGATCTCACTTAAGGCCTTAGACGTTATCTCAGAAGTTATTTCATTCTAAATACAACTGGAAAGGCATTTAAGTTGAAATGTTCCATAATCTGATTTACGCTATAAGCCTCTGTTTTCTAGTTTGTTTTTTGGTAAAATATGGCATCTTAAATGCCCAGTGAATACTCTGTGGGAAGAGAAAAAACCATTTATACCATCTAACTCTTGATCAATCTAAAAAACTAAAATCATTAGATAAAAAATCATGTTTAGTAATAATGCAAATCTTAATGTCTCACCTACTAGACTGATAGTTCCTGAGGGATACATCTTATTTTCACCTGGTGGGTAGTTCTTACCTAAGTATACAGAGCTATTCTTGAGGAGGTATATAAGGGGAAAAACTAACTCCCCATGAATCAGGATCATCACAAACCACCACTCAAGTAAACAGACATAAATAGGGCTATCCATGTTCAAATAAATCTAAGATGTTAAAATATTTCTGAAACAAGCAGTGGGCTACCCAAAGCACCAAAACAAAACAGTCCAGGCAATCCCCCAGGTCATGTAAGCCTGAGCCCTGGAATACTCAATTCTAGCCAACCATAAAGTATACATTATCACAATGGATTTTCAGAATTTGGCCTTTTGGTTAGTGGTGGTTAGAATGCTCTTTTATTGGGCCATGTCAAAAGAACGTATTTGACTTTGAGTCAATGAGCAAATTATGTAGTTAATTCTGTAATATAGTAACTTGGCTTTCACTGACTTATGCTCAAAGATCATTTTGATTAAAATAAATGTTATATGAGATAAAATTCTCCAATAGGGAGGCATTTAATTCACCAAAGCTGCTACATTTGCTATTAAAGCCACTGCGTCTTCAGGTCTTAGAACAACACAGTAGGAAGAAGCTTATAATCTATATCCAGTACTCAATGAAGTGATGTACATCACACTAAAAGCACCAATGAATATGTGTAAACACTATAGTTTAAAAGGGACATCACATACAAAATATTATTTGGTAACTAAAATGTATCTAGACCTTTATATCTTTCAACATGCTTCCTTCACACATTATATGCCACTTCATATTCAAAGAAGCCTTTTTAGTTAAGCAAGGCAAGTATTATCACCCCATCACAGATGTTCTAAGTGGTAAGCTTAAGTGATCTGCAAAAGTGCATACAGCTGCTAGATGTCAATCAAAGCAGAAACTATACTGAACTGCGAAGGACACTCATTTGTCTCTCTCCCCCCTTAACAGATGTTCATCAGAGCTGACTGACTAGCTTCTTGTGCAAGCAATGTGATCAAAAGGAAATTATTTGATGACATCCCAGATTTATGTCCTTTCTTGATAGCTGGCCAGCAGAATTGTTTCATCTACTAACACCCCATAATAGAAAAATCCATAGATTTTTACCCAAAAGGCAAAGTGATAATTAAAAAGGTAAGCCTCCCACCAAGCCAAAGCCCAGACATTCTTTTAAGGAATTTATTTAAAAATTCAAGGGCTAACATAAAGGAAAACCAAAGGCAGACTTCTCACAGGTTTTCCTCCCTTGTTTCCTATTGTTTACAACAAGCAAGACGTTTCAATTATCTAGAATAACTGTGCCAATTACTTTGCATAGTCATTTGGCAGTAGTCCTAAAATAAGTCCTAACTTATTTTAATAAATGACACCTCTTAATATGAACACTTAAATTATTTCCACTGAGTAAAATATTTCTAAATTTCACAACATCTTCTTAAGTATGGATAATTATTGGCATACCTACTATGAATTACTATTATGTTTAATATAAAATACAGTAGCTAACATGTTTTGAGTTCTTTATCATGTGCTGGACACTATTTAAACATAAAATCTCATTGAATCTTCACAACAATCCTACGGTGTAGGTATGTAGGTAGATATTTTTGGTTTTTAAGACAGGTGTTTTCTCTGTCACCCAGGCTGGAGTACAGTGGCACATCACAGCTTACTACAGCCTCGACCTTTTGGCACCAAGCAAGCCCCCTGCCTCAGCCTCCCAATTAGTTGGGACAACAGGTGAGCACCACCACACCTAGCTAATTATTTAATTTTTTGTAGAGATGGAGGTCTCCCTATGTTGCTGAGGCTGGTCTCAAACGCCTTTTCTCAGGTTATACTTCCCATCTTGGCCTCCCAAGGTATTGGGATTACAGGCATGAGCCACCGCGCCAGGCCACAAACAACTTTTAAATCTACTTTATAAATGTGGGAACAGAGGCACTAAACATTAGTTAACAAATAAGAAGGGAAGAAAACTGGGATCTGAAGGTAGGAAGTCTAGCCACTATGCCATATGGTCTCTGATCTGCCTGTTCTCTTGTGCAGCTTTGGGATAATGGAAAAAGCATAGACTCCAGACTCTGACTACCTGGGTTCAAATCCTAGCTCCTGTGCTTATAGATGGAATCTTGGGAAAGCTAGAGAAAATATTCTCACGTTTCTCACCAATAAAAGGCACATAAGGAGGGCTGGGTAAAGTGGCTCATGCCTGTAATCCCAGGATTTTGGAAGGCCAAGGCAGGAGAATGGATCACTTGAGGTCAGGAGTTCAAGACCAACAGAGTGATACCCCATCTCTAAAAAAATCTTTTTTAAAATAAAATAGCCCAGCATGGTGGTACATGACTGTAATCTCAGAAGGCTGAGTTGGAGGATCACCTGAACCCCAGAGTACAAGGCTGTAGTGAGCTATGATTGTGCCATGGTACCCTACCCTGGGTGACAGAGTAAAATCCTGTCTTAATTTAAAAAAAAAGAAAAAGAAAAGAAAAAAGGCACTTAAGGCCTGATGTAAGCGTTTCTGCCCTGTGAAATTGTACGAAAAGAAAACATAATGCCTAGAACACAGTGACTGGCTCACGCTTAGGCATCAAAAACCTCAGTCAGCTGTAACACAGTGACTTCTCAGAGGATGGTGAGGTGTTTGGAGCTATGGCTCCAGACAAAATGGCCTCAAACTGCTCTTGTTGAGTTCTTAAGTCTTCTTCCTTTTTTAAAGGTTTTACTTCTTCATGCTATCACTTAATCAAGCTGACACTCTGGCTGGGGATGTGCCTGTATTTAAGGCATCACCTTCTGTGCCTTTTTCTTTTTTTTTTTTTTTTTTTTTTTTTTTTTTGAGACAGCATCTCACTCTGTCACCCAGGCTGGAGTACAGTGGAAAGATCATGTCTCATTGCAGCCTTGACCTCTTGGGTTCCAGCAATCCTCCCACCTCAGCCCCCCAAGTAGCTGGGACTACAGGCGTGCACCACCACATCCGGTTAATTTTTGTTACTTTTGTAGAGACCAGGTTTTGCCATGTTGCTCAAGCTAGTCTCCAACTCCTGGGCTCAAGCCATCGGCCCGCCTCAGCCTCCAAAGAGCTAGGATTACAGGCATGAGCCACCACGCACAGCATGTGCCTCTTTCAAATACACTATAAACTAGAAAGCTACACTAGAAAACTAAATACACTATAAGCTAGAAAGCTAAACTTTCTAAAACAATTTATAAGTAGAAATATCCAAATTCAAAGAGAAGAGTATGGGTGTTTCTAATTAGCTAAGAGAAAAACTCTAGCGTGTGGACATTATAACATGTAGTTTTGGCTTCTTAGAGTTCTTCTATTTGCTTATGTACCTTCTTTGTGGGGTTTGCAAAGTGTTGAGGATACTTTTAGATCTATCTGTAAACTTGGTCTTGCTGGAGCACACTAAAATGTGGCACTGCCACTATCCCATCCAATCAAATATGCAAGGACAAAGGCAAAGTGGGTGCAGGCTGGTATACTAGATTGCTCAAAAAAATGCATAAAAGCACATGCAGCCTTTTCTGGCCAAAGGTTAGAAGTTGTTAAAATGACAATTAGGCTGGGTGTGGTGGCTCACACCTGTAATCCCAGGACTTTGAGAGGACAAGGTGGGCAGATCACATGAGCCCAGGAGTTCAAGACAAGCCTGGGGAACATGGTGAAACCCCATCTCCACAAAAAAAATACAGAAATTAACCAGGCATGGTGCCAGGCACCTGTAGTCCCAGCTACTTGGAAGGCTGGAAGTGGGAGGATCACTTGAGCTTAGGAAGTAGAGGTTGCAGTGAGCCAAAATCATGCCACTGCCAGCCTGGGTGACAGAATGAGACCATCTTTAAAAAAGACACCTGATAGAAGATACACTTGGAGTTTTAAGGTGCTTTACAGAAGCGGAACTGAGGTATTGGGCAGATGTCCCCATTTTAGACACTTTTGCCAAACTCACTGCCAAATATGGTGATCTGACAGAACTTTTCAGTATGCTATGCCAACCTAATGCCATTTGCACACACTCGCTAGTAAGTCAGCCAAGGGAACTGACTCCATCTTTCAGTGATGACCTCATTAGACAAACCTAAGTACTGAAAACTGCTAAGTAGTAAAGGAGAACATAATCACACCGTTTACTGAGACAAAGTCTTCAATGGATTAAAATAAAAGCACACAAGGGAGGTGAAATGGAGGGATCATGTAAAATATATCTGAGATGCCTCAAAAACAAAAGAGCTGTCAAATCATAAACAAAGTTTAGAATGTTCCACTCTTATTACAGCCCACTATATCAAGCACTGCTCTATTTCTGTCATGCCATAGAAATTGCCATCCCCAAACATTTTTCAAAATTCAGCATGGCATCCATTCCCTATGCAAGAAGCTGACAGAGACAGAGAGAGAGAGAGAGAGAGAGAGAGAGAGAGACAGAGCGCGCGCGTGTGTGTGCGTGTGTGAATTTTGAGATGGAGTCCTGCTCTGTTGCCCAGGCTGGAGTACGGTGGTGAAATCTGCTCACTGCAATCTCCATCTCTTGGGTTCAAGCAATTCTCCTGCCTCAGCCTCCTGAGTAGCTGGAATTACAGGCGCCCGCCACCATGCCTGGCTAATTTTTGTATTTTCAATAGAGGCAGGGTTTCGCAATGCTGGCAAGGCTGGTCTCGAACTCCAGACCTCAAGTGATCCACCCTTCTTGGCCTCCCAAAGTGCTGGGATTACAGGTGTGAGCCACCGCGCCTGGCAGATAAACTATTATAGAACAAATTCCTATTTATAAGCTCCAAACCTTCTTCATGAATTATCTTTATGACCACGATAATTCACCCTGGAACTGTTTAAAATAAGCATGTTCATCAAGAGAACTGATGAAATGTGTCACCTTTTTTTGGGGGGGGGGGGACAGTGTTTTGCTCCTGTCGCCCAGGCTGGAATGCAATGGCACGCTCTCCACTCACTGCAACCTCTGCTTCCTGGGTTCAAGTGATTCTCCTGCCTTAGCCTCCCGAGTAGCTGGGATTACAGGCACTCACCACCACGCCTGGCTAATTTTTCTATTTTTCATAGAGACAGAGTTTCGTCATGTTGACAAGGCTGTTCTTGAACTCCTTACCTCAGGTGATCCACCCACCTCAGTCTCCCAAAGTGCTGGGATTACAAGCATGAGCCACCATGCCCGGCATGTGTCACATTTCAAAAAGGCTATGAATCATAATACAGCAGGGGTCAGCAAACTTCTTCTGTAAAGAGCCAGATACTAAATACCTTAGGCTTTAAAGGTCATAAAGTTTCTGTCATAACTACTCAACTCTGCCATTAGACCATGAGAGCAGTCATTGACAACACATTAAATCCTATGGTCTAAATGTTTTTGTCCCCACAAAACTTATCAATGTGATGGTGTTTGGTGGTAGAACCTCTGGGGAACAATTAGGTCATGAGAACAGAACCCTCATGAATGGGATTAGTATCCTTATACAAGAGGCATGAAACCCCTCATTCTTCCCATCAATGCGAGGCCACAGCAAGAAGGTGTCTTCTATGAAGCAGGAATAGGGCCCACAACAGACACTGAATTTGCCAGCACCTTGACCTTGGGCTTCCCAGCCTCCAGAACATTAAGAAATCAAATTTGTTGTTTATAAGCCATACAGTTTACAGTATTTTGCTACAGTAGCCCCAAAAGACTAAGATGTAAACTAATGAGCATGGATGTGTTATAATAAAGATTTACAGACTCTGAAATTTGAATTTCATGTAATTTTCACATTCACAAAATATTATCCTTTTGGTTTTTTTTTCCAACCACTAAAAAAAAAAAATAAAAAACATTCTTAGTTTGCAGGCTATACAAAAACAAGTGGCAGGCCACATATGGCCTATGGGCCATAATTTTCTGATCCCTGATAATAGGCTGCACTAATATTCAAGAATGTATATGCAAAAAAACTACCAACTACAATTTTAGAATTATGGTAACCTTTGAATCTAGAGGAGGTGAAGTATGCTATTACGTTTTCTGAAATAGCAACTATGGGCTGGGTATGGTGGTGTGTGTCTGCAGTCCCACCTACTCGGGAGGCTGAGGAGGGAGGATTGCTTGAGCCCAAGCAGTTGAGGTTGCGGTGAGCTGTAATCCCGCCACTGTGTATCAACCTAGGTGAAAGAGTAAGACTGGACTCAAAAAAAAGGGTGGGGGGAAGGAAGAAACTATGCCATACAGACTATTTAAAACTCTTGGCCTCTAAAGTTAATACCAAAATGTTAAATGAGATTGTGTGTCTTTTTAATAACCTTTAAACATATTTTAGCTTACCTCAGGAATGACTTAAACCTCAGCAGTGCTCATATTAATTAGCAAAGTATTTTTACGTCCATCCTTGACAGCTAAGGTCTGTCCCCACCCTGCAAGTCAACTAACAAGTAAGGCACTGTGCCAATAAGAAGCTTCTGTAACATGATACCTGCTATTTCCAGAAGCTTCATTAGAAAATATGTTGAGTCTAAAATAAATAGAACACTTTGAGATCAGAGATGAGACTATTGAGAATAAGGGCTTAGTCAACCTTCTGTGAGCTACGCAGAAGTGTGCAAGGTAAGTACTATAAAATCTTATTGGCAGTTCTGTTACAATTATATTCAAAACTGGTTCCATATATCACTAGATTACAGAGTATTCTTACCAGTTCTATATAACAATTCTGAATAACCAAGAGGTTACTCTAATTCCATGATGATGCTCTCCATGAGTTGATGTGAGTATTCTTGTATGGGATAGCCGTGTTAACTGGTACTGTTACCCTATACTGAACCTTTTCCATTTGATTGGCCTCGGTGGAATCTGATCAAACACCTTCCTTGAGGGCAGTGCCCCCTGTCAGGTGGGGAAAGGAGGGCACAGTCTTGAAATATGCAAGCTGGCTCCCTACAAATCTGTAAAAACATCTACAGTGGCTCCAGAACAGTGTTTTTTAAACTGGATTCTTGATCCACTAAGAGGTCATAGGTCATGCTGTAGGTCACAGAAAGCATTTTTTCATGGAAATGAAATTATTAAGAACATCAGCAAGCATGGCATGTTTTTGGGTAAGTCTTGTCTTGTGAAAATCTGTTTCTGTTATTTTTAGTAATGTATGTGTGTATTGGGTTGTGATGTAAATTTTCTTACTTTAGAGGAGGTAGCAGTCTAAAAATGGCTTGAAATGCCTGCCAGACCTAAACAGACATAAAAGATAAGTAAGCAATCAGGAGAGCAGTCAGACCTGGAAATAAAAACTGCAATCATCACTTAATGGAACAGAAAGCTTTGGGATAACTGGCATAATCCAAGAAAGGGCATCAGGTAGGAGAAAAGTACCCAGCCTCAGACGATAGGGACACCAACATTTAGAGGGCAGATAGAGGAAAAACCACCAAAACTAAATGAAGGAATGGCCAGAGAGGTGGGAGGAAAATCATGAGCTGAGGCTCCCCATGCAAGCTTCCGCTACTGCAGGGAAAACCAGTAAAACTAAAAGTTAAGGCTGGGTGCAGTGGTTCACACCTGTCATCTCAGCACTCTGGGAGGCCAAAGTGGGTGGATCACCTGAAGTCAGGAGTTTGAGACCAGCCTGGCCAAAATGGGGAAACCCCATCTCTGCTAAAAATATAAAAATTAGCCAACATGGTGGCACATGTCTGTAATTCCAGCTACTCAGGTGGCCGAGGCACAAGAATTGCTTGAACCCAGGAGGCAGAGGCAGCAGTGAGTCAGCCCGGAGGACAGAGCGAGACTCTGTCTCAGAAAAAACAAAGTTTAGAAGCAGGGAGATCTCAATTTCCCATTTAAAAAAACTAAGGCTTGAATGAGGAAGCGTTAGAAACTGTTTATAAGGTAAAGAGAGTTAAAAAAAAGATGCTACAAAGCCTGGGAATTTACTTACTTTGCTAATACATATCTAGGAATATTTGCTTGATACTTTATGGTAAGTACTGTATACCAACAGAGGATGTTGGTATCCATTTAAACTATCTATTTCCATATTTGAAGACATGTGGGAAACTCACATAATGGTTAAGCATTTTAGGTCTGTTCGTTTTCTAAAGGTGTCAAACTGCACCTTTAAGGACAGTGAATTCTGTCCTTAAATTATGTTTTCCATGATCTTCTTGCAAATTTCACACTGAATTTCCTGAAAGGAAAGGATAATACTTAATAATTTGGAAGCAAATGCTTTCAACCCAAAGTATAACAGAATAACAGAGTTGCCCTTTATTTAGACTGAAGATGTCCCAAAGCTTTACCCTGAGCCCCTGTCATTAGAAGCCACAGCTTCTAATCTTCTGGGCAGCAGCCTCAGTTGGAGGTAAGGAGGTTTCCTGGAAACATACACGAAAATCTAGTATCATGACTACTTTAAATGTCTTTGTCTATTTCTAACTTCTTACAAATAACCTGTCAGTATTCTTGGTCTTAATAAAACAGAACATTTCTGTAGTGGGATGGTAACTTCCTTTTTGAATATTTACTTTAAAAAGAGGCAACTACGGCCCAGGACAATCAGTACATTATAGAATCAGGATGATGATACCGAAATGGGCCTTTAAAATTATCTTGCCAAGTTCCCTCATTTAGCAGATAAGAAACTGGAGCTTTTCCCAGGTGATCCAGAGGAAAGAACCTGGCTGTCGGAAGCAGTCAGATGAGAGTTTCAAACCCAGTTCTACTACTTGTTCATCACACAAAGTCAGCTGCTCCATTTGTAAAATAAAGGTAGCTACCAATTTCACACAGCAAAATTAAAAGGAAGCAGTATGTTTAAAGCACTTAGCACAGTGCTGGTACATGGTAGGTAATCAAAAGTTAAGACCCTCTCCTTCAGCCCAAGGAAAAGTTCACACTGGAACCTACTACTACCACTTCTCTGTGACTTTACCACCCACCCCTCCGCTGCCGCCGCCACACATACACATACACACACACACACACACACACACACACACACACACAAGGAAAAAGACCACAAGAATTATGTTTTTGATCTTTTTATTGGTCCTGATTTAATTATAAAATTAAGGGGCTTCTTATAACACACCCAAATTCAAACTCAATCCAAAAGATGGCAATGGTTTAAGGAACGAGAAGTGAAAGAAGAAAACCAAGGAGCCTCAGTGAGACAAGGGGAAAACAAACAAGTCTTAACATCACAGAAGTCAAGGTTGGAATTCCATAAATGACCACTGATATCAACAGCCAGGAAAAGATCAAAGAGAAATTTCCCATTGTATTGACTATAAAATCAGTGGTGACCTTGAAGAGAGATGTTCCAGAGGTGAGGGTAAAAAACTAAAGCCAGGAACAGAAATCAAAACAAAAATAAGTGCTAGATAAGCAAAATCAATGGAAATAGCCACTCATTTGAAGTGCTCAACAATAAGGAGACAAATCTAAGAATTATCACACGTGGAGGCAAGATCAAAGAGTGGGAGATAAGAGCACAGGCTCTGAAATCAGACTGCCTGGATTCACACCCTAACTCTACCAAGCAGTAGCTATGTGACCTTAGGAGAACTACTTCCCTTCTCCATGCCTGTTTCCACATCTTTAAAGCAAGCTTAAAAACTCATTTTATTTTCAAAACAACTATAGGAAGTAGGTGCCATCAGTTAGTGTCCAGTCAGGAAAATGGAAAACACACACACACACACACACACACACACACACACCAAAAACCAATCATTACATAGATATCTTAAGCAGAGAAAGATTTAATGCAAGGTATTGGTTATAGTGATATTGGTTATAGATACTTGGTTATAGATACTTGCTCTGCCAGTTATTTTTCTGTTGGTTCTCAACTCTTCTCTGTATTACAAAGGACTAGAAGTCTATAAACAATATTTTCCAAACTCCCTTGTCAACTTGCTTATATTTGGGATCCACCCATAAGAAACATTGGCAAGAGACTGCAAGGTAAGAGAAAGAAAAGGCGTTTTTTGCTTGCTAGTTCTAGTGATACTTCCAACAGCAGGAACAGACAACTGTAGGCTCCATCATCATTTGTGGTGGCTCCAAAACAGCAGAACCAATGAAGATCTCCAGTAGACCTGCAGAGCATGTACTTTATGTAGTAGCAGACACCTGATACTTCGTAACATCCTCTTCTCATTTTTACTCATTCAACTATCAACACACACACATACACACAACTTTTCCTCTCTTTTGCTTTTCTGGTCCAACATCACTCTCCCAAAACACACTTTTTTTCTTTTTGTTTCTCCAGCCCTTTCAACATCACCTATAACCAACAGCCTGCATTAAATCTTTTATATATAATTTTTTTTAATTGCGTTTTAGGTTTTGGGGTACATGTGAAGAACACGCAAGGTTGTTGCATAGGTACATACATGGCAATATGGTTTGCTGCCTTCCTCCCGATCACCTGTATCTGGAATTTCTCCCCATGTTATCCCTCCCCAACTCCCCACCCCCTGCTGTCCCTCCCCTAGTTCCCCCACACAGACCCCAGTGTGATTCTCCCCTTCCTGTATCCATGTGTTCCCACTGTTCAACACCCACCTATGAGTGAGAACATGAGGTGTTTGATTTTCTGTTCTCATGAAGATGATGGTTTCCAGGTTCATCCACGTCCTTACAAAGGACACGAACTCATCATTTTTGATGGCTGCATAGTATTCCATGGCGTATATGTGCCACATTTCCCCTGGCTAGTCTATCATCGATGGGCATGTGGGTTGGTTTCAAGTCTTTGCTATTGTAAACAGTGCTGCAATGAACATTTGCGTGCATGTTTCCTTATAATAGAATGGTTGGGTTTTGGTGTGGTTTTTTTTTTTCATTTTCCTGACTGGATACTAATTGATACCACTTATAGTTGTTTTGAAAATAAAGTGAATTTAGAAAATAAAAACTTTAGATCACTATCTGTCCCCTAGAAAACACTTTCTCAATATTAACAATTGTTGCTTTTCAAGCATCAAATCCTCATCTATAATAGAGTCCCTTGTCCCCCATACAGAATCTAATTCTGGAAACAGCCCCATCACCCTCTCCCTCACCCAAATCTGAGGTGGCTCCAAATCTGAGGTGATTGTTGTCACATCATAAGCAAAATCTGTGAGTTCCCTCTTTACCAAGTCCACCCATCTTTATTCACCAGGTGTAAGCCTTTAACTAGCCTGCATCAAGGCCCTCTCCTCCCCAGGGATTTCTCCGCTGGCAAGTTCCAGCTTATTCTATAGGTGCCCCAGAATAATTTTTCAAAGGGAGGGGGGTCAGATCACGTCATTCCCCACATAAAAACTATCACTGGTGACCAAGGTCACAAGTCCATTCAGCCACATAAGAGCCTTCCTGAACCCCTGCCTTCTTTCTTAACAGTTCTCACTATATCTGCCTCCTATTTGCATTCTCAAATCCTCCAATTACATGAGCACTCCCTGGCATTCCCAAACTCCCCTTGCCCTTTGGTCCCTCCATATCTAGATGGAATGCCTTCTGGGATCCACCCCTACTGCAGAGCGTTTGTTAGATCCTTTCCATCTCAATCAGAACTAACCTCTCTTATTCTTTAGCATTTCACCAAACCATCACTATCATAATTTACCACTATGTGTGTTATATGTATTGCACTCCTAATGAGACTAAGGTTCATTACACCTGAAATGTCCTCTATACAGCAGAGCATCCCCATATCAGAGATTAAAATTCCAAGACAGCAATACCTCAGCTGTTCAGCCAGCCAAGGACAGTGGTGTCCAATCATCAGCCTGTTAGCAGCTTATCTACAATTAGAAATCACCTCCTACCCCAGTAGAGTACAAATTATTTTCTGTGTGCTATGATGTAAGAGAGACTGGGAAGCACTGCTCTATAGCATCTGACTCAGCACCTTAAATACAAAACAACAGCACTGGTCTTCCTCCAGAGTTCAAGAAATGGAAAGAACTCCTTCTCCATTTCTAAATTTTTACTAGCAGCATTTCCTTGTACTTGTAAAAACTCTCAAGTAAAACCATACCAGTTCTTCACTTACTTAGAATTTTCTTAATTTTTGTAATGTGAATAAAAGAAAGTTAATAAATGAAAACACAAAACTTTTAAATACAACAAGACTATATATTCCTGACTCATTTGTATTCATAAATATTAGATTTTATTTTGGACCATTTAACACATAACTGGATTCTAAGACAGTCAACCGGAATTTAGAACAGTAACCTATCAAGGAGGAAAACTGTGGTTAGCTTCTTAGGCTTCCATTTCTTATAAATACTTTAAAACAATACTGCTTCAAATAATGGCAGTTAAATACTGCTGCCTGGGAAAAAAACATTAACTTAAAAGGAAATGCATGATATTTTTGCAGAGATTTGGGGGAATCTCAGGACCCTTTCAAGGACTTAAAAGAATCAAGGCATTATTTCTAACTTCAAAACTCTACAAGCTGCATTTTCCTTGTTACAGGGCTATCACTGTAGTAATTTCTATCAGCCATATATAATCACAGTTCAAACAATAAAAAAGAACAGGAAAAAAAAAAACACCACCAAAAAATTAGAGGGGGCAAGGAAATAACTGGAGGCAAAAGGACATACAAAATGGTGGAACTTCGTTTTAAGCAATAAATGAGAAGCGAGATATGAAAAGAAAAACATCCAGGATGTTCCAGGAAAAGTTGTCAAAAATTGAGGAGGCAACTTTCCCACGTCTGCCATAAGATCACGATAACAACATCAAATAGGAAGAGTAGGGTTAAAATAGGTCCTGGAGTAAACAGGAAATTTTTTTTTAAATCCTTCAAAGGTAATGTTTCCAAATTCACAGACACTTGTGAAGACATTTCCCTAGCCAACAGGGAAATTATAAAAGGATGGTTTAGTTTTCATAAAGCTATGATTATTCCATTAAGAAGACTGTCTTCTATTTTGAGATTATTGTATGGTATTAAAATGCCTTTTAAATTTGTTAACTATATTAGAATGTTTTGTTTTAAACTGTAATTACTACATGAGCCAGTTCTGGGTCTGTTTACCCACAGACATACTCTTTGAGAGCTCTGTATCTCAAGGGTGCTGATCACTGTCAGACCCCATTTCTCAGGCTCTTACATTGGCTGGCTTTTCTCTGGGTTCAGTGTATGAGAGGTACTGGTGGAAAACTGGCAGGTGAGAAAAAGGAAGAATTCATGACATTTCTCCCGCTTCTTCCATCTCTTCTTTAGGTAATGTTTCCAGCCATGGCTGCATTGCTTCCATGGCTCCAGCTCCTACTTGCCCCTACCAGGATGTTCCAGTCTCCTGAGGTGAACCCTGGCTCCTGAACTCCCATAGCTTAACCCTAGTGAGTGTATTAACTTCATGCTGCTTTAAAAGGCCTCATCATTCTATCTACCTTGCTGATTCAGCTGCATAACCTGCATAACCAATCCCCTGCACTGAATTCCTGTTTTAAAAACTTAAGAATGGTTGCTCTTTTCCTGAGTGGACCCTGACCACTACATTAGGCCACTGGTTCTCTATGGTTCTCTGTGTATCAGAATCACCAGGAATACTTATTAAAACCCAGATGGTGGGCCCCATCTCCAGAATTTCCCAGTCAATACGTCTATGTAAAGCCCAAAAATATGTATCTGTAACAAATCACGAAGTGATGACAATGCTACTAAACCAGAAATTAATTTTTAAAAATACTACCAAAAAAAAAAAAAAATTGACCGTCTTATGTTGGTCTGTTTCCTGCTTTTTTTTTTAAATGGCTAATAAAATCCAAAAAACACTGCAATTCAAGAAAACTCATACTTCTGTCTTCATACAAAACATATATATATGGAGAAAGAGAGAGTTTTTTTTGTATGAAGACAGAAGTATGGGATATATATATACACCTCAAACCTGTAAGACAGATTAGTATAAAAGCCAATGTTTTTAAGGAATGAAGGTTTTCTTATTTTAATTTTCACAGCCAAGGCCAAAGGAATGATTTTTTTAGAGTAAATATATTAGGTTGGTGCAAAAGTAACTGCAGTTTTTGCCATTACTTTCAACAATTTCATTAATAGCATTCATTGTATTTTACCAGAAATTAAATCCCAAATATCATAACCAACCCACTGAACTTGTATAAAAATAAAATGAATTCTAACTCGTATTATTGGAAATAATTCAGCCAACGAAGTCTCAAACCTACAAAATAATCAATTGGCAGGTGGTTCTTCTGCCTTAAAATTTTAAGATAAAAAACAGTTTCAAATAATGTGAAGGGCAACCAGAGTTTTCTGAAGCTGGGTACTGCGGCATGCGCCTGTAGTCTCAGCTACTTGGAAGGCTGAGGTAGGAAGACCACTTGAACCCAAGAATTCGGGGCTGCAGTGAGCTATGATCCCACCACCGCATTTCAGCTTGGACAACAGAGCAAGACTCCATCTCTGCCAAAAACACACACATACAGGGTGTTTGGAAACTAAACATTAAGAATCACTACAGTGTTTAGATTTATGCTGGCAAAAAGTTAAAATCAAGTATGTAATCAAATCATAGCTGAATTCTGTTCATAAACAGAACTTATTATGAGACCAAAGGACCTAGAGACTAGCACTAATTAAAAAATAATAAAACCACTATGTAATTTTAAATTTCATAATCCCATTTTAAAAATTAAAAAGAAACAGCTTAAATTAATTCTAACAATGCTTTTAACACAAAATATGATCATTTCAATAAACTGTTCATAATGTTTTACATTCTTTTTATTACACTAAATCTTCAAAATCTGGTGCATGTTTTACACTTTCAGTAATCTCAATTCCAGCCTGCCACATGGCTACCACATCAGACAGCAAAATTATAGATGAATAGAAATTTGCCAGTCTCTTTACTGAACAGATTGATATTTAGCATAATGGTAGCAGTCTACTATCCTTTTCTACAAATTACTTGTAAATTATATTTTTTAAAAGTTTAGACGGTTCTGGGCGGGGGTCTGGGGAGCACAGCAGCAATGGCGGGCCACCTCGTGCTCTACAACGGCACCAAGATGCCCATCCTCGGGCTGGGCACCTGGAAGTCCCCTCCAGACCAAGTGACCAAGGCTGTGAAGGTAGCCATCGACGTTGGGTACCACCATATCGACTGTGCCCACATGTACCACAATGAGAATGAGGTGGGGGTAGCCATTCAGGAGAAGCTCAAGGAGCAGGTGGTGAAGCGTGAGGAGCTGTTCATCGTCAGCAAGCTGTGGTGCACGTACCATGAGAAGGGCCTGGTGAAAGCAGCCTGCCTGAAGATGCTCAGCGACCTGAAGCTGGACTACCTGGACCTCTACCTTATTCACTGGCCAACTGGCTTTAAGCCTGGGAAGGAATTTTTCCCATTGGATGAGTCAGGCAACATGATTCCCAGTGACACCAACATTCTGGACACATGGGCGGCCATGGAAGAACTGGTGGGTGAAGGGCTGGTGAAAGCTATTGGTATCTCCAACTTCAACCATCTCCAGGTGGAGAGGATCTTAAACAAACCTGGCTTAAAGTAAAAGCCTGCAGTTAACCAGATTGAGTGCCACCCATATCTCACTCAAAAGAAGTTAATCCAGTACTGCCAGTCCAAAGGCATCATGGTGACCACCTACAGCCCCCTAGGCTCTCCCGACAGGCCCTGGGCCAAACCCGAGGACCCTTCCCTCCTGGAGGATCCCAGGATCAAGGCAATCGCAGACAAGCACAATAAAACCACAGCCCAGGTGCTGATCAGGTTCCCCATGCAGAGGAACTTGGTGGTGATCCCCAAGTCTGTGACACCAGAACGCATTGCTGAGAACTTTAAGGTCTTTGACTTTGAACTGAGCAGCGAGGATATGACCACCTTACTCGGCTACAACAGGAACTGGAGGGTCTGTGCCTTGGTGAGCACTGTCTCCCACAAGGATTACCCCTTCCATGAAGAGTTTTGAAGCTGTGGATGCCTGCTCATCCCTAAGTGACCTATACCTGTGTTTCCTGCCTCATTTTTTTCCTTGCAAATGTAGTATAGCCTGTGTCATTCAGCAGTGGGACAGCAGCTTATAGAGTGGCCAGCGAGAGCGTGTCTGGCTTGATGTTGGATCTGACGAGGCCTGCCCGTAGAGTAGAAGTCTCTTCCAGTTTGCTTTGCCCTTCTCTTTGCCCCACTGGGGAAAGTACAACCTGAATACCCTTTCTGACCAAAGAGAAGCAAAATCTGCCAAGTCAAAATGGTGCCACTAACAGCTGAGTTTTGACTGCTTGGAACTGTAATTCTTTCAGCAGGACTTCTCTTTGCCTCAAATAAAAAGTGCTTTTGTGGGAAAAAAAAAAAAAAGTTTAAAACTTTAGATGTATTGTTCTCAGACACTTAAAAACTAAGTTAACATTCTGTTTCCTGCCAACTAATATTGTGTGTGTATGTATATACATACATATATATTCTAATATAATTACATATGATATATATGTCTGTATGTATATACATTCTATTTTATATATATATATATATATTTTTTTTTTTTTTTTTTTTTTAAAGCCTCTTGATCGCATAGACGGGTAAGGTACATCACTTAGCTACATCAATACCATTACTGCTATTTCACTTCTAGTCTAAAAGCCAATGGCATCCCAACTTTCTCTAGCCCAAAGGAAGACCCAGTAGGCAGTGTAGGCCTCCACTGGTACCCAGGCTAAGGAATTCTCATCTCCTGGGCTTGAGAACAGAAAGCTAAGTCCTAACTACCAAGCTAAATCCCCAAGCTGATGTATCTGCTCCTTTGACAAGAGAAACTGATACAACCCCATCACTTTACACAATTCAACAGCAGCACAGCTACTCAGTAAGGCTAGTACAATTGTGATAAAAAATATCAGTCACATTTTTAATGTGATTAAAATAATACTTTAATACTGAATTAAAAACAAAGAACAAATCAGCTTGAGATACCTTTAATTCTTCATGATCTGTAAATAAGACCAGATTACAAAAATCAAAACTCTAAGTAGACTACAAAATAGTTTTTACTTTTAGTAGAAAGTAAAACAAAGTACAGCATATACTGCCATAATACAAATGATGATGAAAATGGAGTCTAAGAATGGAATACATAACAAGTCACTGAATATAGAGGCAGACTGTAAGTCATAAAATGGTGCTTTGTGAAACTCCCTCAACTGTCCTTAATATTCAAAATCAAGGGTATAATAATGGTTTACTCTAGAATCAAGCAATGTATGAATTTAAATGAGACCCTAAAGAAATGCAGAGGGATTGAAAAGAAGCCTCTAATACCAATTTCTGAGCCCCTCAAAAATAATGGACTGTTCCTTCACTTATCAGAAAGTGAGTTTTCTTTTGCACATAAAACTCTTGCCATAAGCATAAATGTACTTGTCTGTGTGTGCAAGAGTAGTGAGATAATTACATACCTTTGGGGCTTAAATACATCTGGTGTCACGTCACACCTAAGGCATAGTTACTTCATTTTGAACCATTCACTCAAGAGAGTAATTATTCATCCCATAAGTTGGTCATAAAATGCAGAGCTTACTCAGTATTTCAGCAACTGTATAGCATAGGTGGATTTTTACATGGTACTTCTATAAATCAAACAACCAAAACATGTACCTTAATAAGTTAAAGTGCTAAAATTACGGTGAGTTATATAGACTTCCCAAACTTTTAACTTGTGACCAGTCTACATAGAAAGCTACAAATGCTACAGGCAGATTCAGCTATGGAATAAAGTTGAACACACCAGCAGTTCACTAATTTGAGCAGGGGGTATGAAGGCAGCAGGAATGAGGTCACCAGAAGGCACAAAAACATTCAAAAAAGTATTCCTGGGTGCTGCCTGGAAAGAATATTTTCTCATCAGCAAACAGAAGTTTCCTAAAGATGAAGGGGGAAAGGACACTCTAAGGCTTGCTCTATGAGTTAGGTCTTTAGGATATAATTTGGAGTAAGAGAATGTCCTCAGCATATGCTGAATCTATCTACAGGGCTGCCAAAACAATTCACAAGAACTCAAAGTTGTGCCTTCCAGTAAGTATGGTATATGCAACCTCTCCTGCCTCACTCAGCTTGTTGTATTAATCTTCTCTCTCTAACGTATGCCCCCCACACAATGCCCCAAGTCTCCCACTAAAATCAAGAAATCATCAAACAGAAAATGGTAATTGTTTCAAGCCCAATTATTCATGTCAATAAATGTCGTGATTGAAATTATTTTTAAAGGTCCAACAAAGAAAAAGTCACCCTCAACTGACTGTATTATCAGCTCCAAGGAGTAAGAATGTACTACATCATGGATGGGTTATATATCCATTACTACTACCAAGGAGAAAAAAATAAAACATAAACATTCAGAAGCCAAGGAGAAAAAAATAAAACATGTACATTCAGAAGTAGTAAAACACTGCTCAAAAAGGTCAGGCCACTAAATTTGAATGGTATCACAGACCAAGGAGGACTGTCAGTGACACATGTGCAAAAAGACAAGCTGTCTCTAGCAACAATTGGAAAACATGATCCCTCGTGAGAGCTGAGAGGCCTAGGTGTCCAGGTCTAGAACAGACTGCCTGGATGTCCTGACAAGTGACTCACCATCTCCTGTTTGTTCCCTCAACCCTGGAATGAGAATACCTTCTCCTCAAAGTTGTTATGAGAGCTAGAAATTATGCTTGTAAAGCACAGAATTGGTACTACTCAAAAGGTGGTCAATACTATGAGCTGGAACAATATAAAATGGCAAATAAATGTTTCAAATGAGAGCTCATCTCAATCCTCATCCCAAACAAAATAATGAAAAAACTTCATGTTTCTCCAAGACCACTTTGAAACAGAAATGACTTTATTTGGAAGATCATTCTACCCTGCTACTTATGTCTGATTAACGTGAGGAAGCAAACATTTAAATGATGGAAAAAACTGAAAAAAAAAAAAGCTCAAGCATAAGAATATACAGATCAATAGGGGGAAAAAAGGCCAATCACAGTGGTTCACATCTGTAATCCGAGCACTTTGGGAGGCCAAGGCAGGCAGATCACAAGGTCAGGAGTTGAGACCAGCCTGGCCAATATGATGAAATCTCATCTCTACTAAAAATACAAAAATTAGCTGGGTGTAGTATCGTGCACCTGTAGTCCCAGCTACTCTGAAGGCCCAGGCAGAAGAATCGCTTGAACCAGGGAGGTGGAGGTTGCAGTGAGCCAAGATCGCACCACTGCACTCCAGCCTGGGTGACAGAGCTAGACTCCGTCTCAAAAAAAAAAAAAAATGTTCAGGCAGACTTGCTATGGCCCACAGTAACCCTGCACATGAGCTCCAATGTCAGTGCCTTGCCCACCATGACCAAACACAGCTGCTCATCCAAGAGAACTGAGAAGACAGGACAGAAAAAGACAATTGACCTATGTATATGATCAAACGGGAGTCTCCTGCTCTAACTACACACCTACCACCCTCTTGTAATCTTTGGCTGCAAACAGGACTGTTGGTTTTTCGCAGTAATACATGCCCAACTGAATGTATAAGACTATGTCATATAAATCCACATTCTAAGACAACTGACCTTGATAAAGTACTTACTGTAATTAAAATAGCATACAGTTTCTCTAACTCAGATTCTAAGAAAGTGCCTCTAACCATAAAGGTGAATCCAAGAATACCTTTGGGGAATTTGGGAGTGGCCCAAAGTAGCCAAAAACACAAAACTAGGCTGTATTTTTCAAACTGGCATATTCTTTGTGTGATGGCATGGAGCAATATAGATAGATGGAACCTATAAAAGCAGTGCCTCCTCCTGGAGAGTATGAAAATATTCCCAAAGTAAAAACCACTTCCTTCATCCATTTATTCAACAAACTTTTATTGAGAGATAACTATGTGCAAATGGTTGTACTGATAGCCATGGATACAAATACATGTACACATACATATTCACACACATATTTACAGTTTCTGTCCTCCTGGAGCTTACAATCTTATGGGGGAGGACAATCCAAAAAAGGAAAAATCACACAAAAAACTCTGATTAGAGTTACAAAGGAGGTAATTTTTTGCCAGGATAGTTCTCTAAGCCAAGATGACAATTAGGGCATGAACCAAGCACAGAAGAGCATTCCAGACAGAAAAAAGAACATGGGCAAAGGCAGGTGACAGGGTAACTTGGAGACATCTGAAAGGCAAGGGAGAACACTGCAGAAGGTGACTGAGGGTCAACGCTAGACCATGCTGGGCCTTTACACCCATGAATGACTTCAGGCCTCTGAGGAAAGGGAGGCCAACAAAGGTTCTGCAAAGGGTAGATATGGACAACACCATCCTGGCTGCAATACAGATTCTAAGAGCTAAGCCCTATCTGTCCAAAGTTTGCAAGCTGATTAACACTGTTAAACATACACAAAGTCCACTCTTACACATGCATATGTATACAAACATAGTATATAAAAATTTTTAATAGAGCTCTATGGTACAAATTAGAAGTGCAGAAAGGCCACTAACAGGTCAGAAAGGGGGAAAATGCATGATGTGATTGCTAATCCTGTCTAAACTTCACCAAAAATATTAAACTTTGGATAGAAAAAAATGGAATGTGGAATAAGTAGTCTGGGTCATATCACCACAGCTTTCCAAGGCAAGGACTTATGTAGATACCCAAAAATACAATTGAAAGAAAACACAAGTAAGATTTCAGTTCATAATAAACTCTGAAAATTTCATTTGAAACTATTTTTCTGAATACTTTATATGTAAATCTTTAAATTGGGGAAAATGCTAACCAACTCTTTTCATTTATTAATGAAAGTTTCCAAAAGAAGGGAATGTAGATCTTAGTACAGTCATTCAACATAAGAAACTCAGAAACATAAATCTAAAAGTTGTTCTGTCTTCTTCCATCCTTCACTTGCCATGGTACATATTCCAGGAAGCCTGGAAACTAAACCCTAAGTGATGAGGTCAATCCACAACTGTCTATCCTATACGTGAATAATATAGAATTTGTTTTAGCTATCCCCTTTCCATTTTCAGGAGAATTCTAGAGTTCCAAGTGAAGACAAAATTCATCAGTCACTAGGGTCGAAAACAAGGGAGAAATTAAGACATTAAGGTATGGCACACCTCGATGAATAATACATGCTCTGTTTAGTTCACTAGATCAGGCAATGATAATAAACTATTAACAAAAATAAATCTTTGGATAGAGAAATTTGTGTTTTAATGGTAATTAGATTTTTTAAAACAAGGTTTCCTTTCTCTAATTATGAAATCAATATACGATGATTACAGGGTTTTTGAAAAATACAGAAAACTTGAAGAAAATAATAAAAGAAGAAAATTAGGTAAAACTGAAGCAATGCGTAACAATGTAATTCCTTTTGTGTATTATTTAGAATTCAAATACTTTTTTTATGTATTCCCATGTGAGGCTCTTAGCAGCCTCATGACAGAGGTATAATTAGTCCTATTTTCTAAGGACTTGAGGAAGTTCAGAGTCAGTAGGTGTCCTGCACAGAGACACAGATATTAAGACAAGACCCAGCAAAAAGGACTCTAGCCTCCTAATGGCTCAGATATCTTCAAACTCCTGACTATGTGATTAACAAATGATACATTATGTCAGTGGCTAACTGTGAGTACCTAAAATGAGCAGTACCTGTGAACATCAATCTAAGAAAATGTATAAACAGAACTGTACTAATACAAACATATGCTAAAAAAAAAATACAACCTTGAATAAGAATATAAAAATTTCCTGTCTTTAAATTGGAAAAAAAAAACAACAACTCAGGGATGGTGACATCAAACCCATGGAGACTGAGAATCTCTTAACTGCTTCCTTTTGTTCTGAATAGCCCAGACAGAAATAATGTATTTCCACTTTGAAAGAGACTGAGGAGCGCCCACTCATCAAGAGCAGAAATCAGCCAAAGGTCACCTTTCAATCCCAAAACCATACCCATCTTCTCTCTCTTAGTCTCCCTACACATAGGCATAATTCTAAACTGATTTATATCTTGCCCTCTTCCTTCTGAGAAACAAGATGTATGGCTAGGGTAACCACAGACTTTATTATCCAAACTGGAGCACTTCTACAAGTGAAAGAGGTGACTGCCTAGGAAAAGAGACATAAGCCAAGATTAGGAACAGGTGGTCACCCAATGTCTGGATAACTCATCCCTCTCAGGTACCAAGCACTGAGAGTACAGCACTATTGTTAAATTATTGTTCAAAAAAGTGCTCTGGTGTACCCCATTTTATGCAAATTGAGTCTTAAGCAAATTCTACCTCAAGAGAAAGTCATCAGCATTTTGGAGACCAGTTTAATAAACCATTCCTATTAATCAGCCAACATCTTTTCACAATGTGTAAGATCTTATGGGATGTTCTGAAGTTATATATGTGTTTTTGCATGTCATCTATGATGGGGAGAGTTTTTTTGTTTTGTTTTGTTTTTTTGAGATGGAGTCTTGCTCTGTCACCAAGCTGGGGTACAGTGGTACAATTTCGGCTCACTGCAACCTCCACCTTCTGGGTTCAAGTGATTCTCGTACCTCAGCCTCCCAAGTAGCTAGGATTACAGGCACCTGTCACCACGCCCTGCTAACTTTTTTGTATTTTTAGTAGAGAAGGGGTTTCACCATGTTGGCCAGGATGGTCTTGATCTCCTAACCTCATGATCCGCCTGCCTCGGCCTCCCAAAGTGCTGGGATTACAGGTGTGAGCCACCGCGCCCAGCTAGAGGGGGACAGTTTTTAAAAACTAAATTTAGTTATACCAATTTCCTTTAAAAATGAAGTATCAAATAGAAGAAAAAGGCAATCTCTTAATCCCACAAAGGCATTTATGATTATTTTTCTACATAATCCAAAGGTACTGTTCTGTACAGAAATATGCAAGTTACTTTCTGTTCAGATGTTGGAGTCATCTAATAAATAAATTGCTTTCAGAACAGCTTTTGGGATGATGCTACTATTAATAAGTCAACAAGCTTAAAGAAAGGTCCCTTCAAATGAGAAGAAAAAAAAGAAACCCAAACAGTATTTGAAGAAATATATTGATGACAAAACTAGCCTACTTATCCAGAGGTCATATTCCTATTCACCTTCCTAAAACACTAAGAAACAGCAACTCAGATTCAGAAAATCAAATAGAAATTAGAAACTGGTGCTATTTTTTTTAATTAAGAGAATTTCATGCAGACACCCACAGGACTGGCATATAATCTAAGACTATCATTCATTCAAGTGACATTTCAATGTCTACTATGCTTATAATGCCCTGGCACTGTTAATACAGTAGTAGTTGGCTGTTCTAGATTTTAAATTTGCCATTATTTTTTTTCAAACTAGCAGATTCATCTTTCACTCCAAAAAGAGACTTTGTATTTAAATGCTCTGTAATTCTGACCCCTCCCAAAAAAAGACTACAAATATCTGTTACACAATGATAAATTTAAAATGACTACTCCGAAACAGTGTACAGTAGAGTAGTTTTACATCTGTTAGCTCTCCAAATTTTTATTCAATTTGATTAGTTCACTGATGCTTCCTCCATCAATGATGCTTAGATATCTACAGTCCTACAAAGGATATTCTGATTTCTCATAAAAACAAATTGTCCCTAATTTTCTCCAATTTTTACATTAAGGATGAGTTCCACAGTTGTGTTCTCAAATTTGGAAAAGACCATGAATCAGGGGAGGTTCAGTCTCCACAACAATCCCTTACAGAATTCAGAAGGTCTACCAACATACACTGGAGTGACAGAATGCCTCTCAATCTAGAAAGGAAGCCAGATTATGTTAAAAAGATCTGGTTTACTATTACAGATTTCTAAGAGGAAACTAAGGAATCTAAGACATAGAATGTTTTAGAATTACTAAGGATTCCTAAAAGAGCTGGGTTCAAAACTCAGTTCTAAGATGAGGAAAACAAGAGAAAATTAATTGTTGCACAATTGTAAAGGATCAAAGAAGAAAATAGCAATTCATGGAGTAAATTTTTAAACTAGCAGTTTAAAAATGTGATAGTCAAGAAATCCCTAAAATAGACTGTCATACACTGAACTTTTACAGATTATATTCTAAATTTTAATGTTTCCTATCTTTAATAGGAAGTATGAAGGGGAAAAATCAAGAAGTAAAAAGTTTTTATACAAGAACATTAAATAAGCAACCCAATGAAGTATAAATAACTGAACGAGGTAGGGGTGAGAACTTTCTAAATCTAAACATTGCTACATGAACTTTTTGTGTTTTTCAGAGCTTAATCCACCACAGCTTAACCCACTACCACCAAGACTCCCTCACACATATGCTATTTTAAAAATACAAACTATATTCTTTTTAAATCTTGCTTTTTTTAATTCAAAATAATCACATGCTTAACATCAACTTCGTTTCAAAAAGACTTCAGGTCTTACAACTAAGGATACTGTGACACTTATCTTGCCATTTGTGAGTTTCACATCGAAAAAGTGTCAACATACAAAATGATCTTCAAAACTCACCAGGACATTCTATCATAAATTAGAATATTCTCACAAACAATACAGTTTTCTCTTTAATATTTAATCTTTTCCGTTTCTTCTATGTCTTTGTGGTCCAGCTGCTAAAAGCTACAGTGGTCTTGGATTTTCGTAAGTACACACAGCTTATTTGCTTCAGTAATATTGTAGGGTGAGGCCTTTTACTAAAGCTATTCTGTCCACCCTACACACTGGAGGTAGGTCTCAAAGTCTGGCTCCTCTGCTTGGTTTACAGGAAGATCAAAGATCACAATGGTGACTTGCTTCACATCAATCCCTCCAGTGCAAACACTGGTTGTTATGAGAACCTTCTTATCCTGAAACTTCTGAATGACAGATACTCACTGCTCCATGGTCAGCTCTCCACTTAACAAAAAGACACCTGGTGGCCAGCGTGCATCATCTCCACGGTCAACCACTTGGCATTTCGATGAGTCTGCCAGAAGATGATGGCCTGACAAATGATGATGCCACCATATATGTTGCACAGAGCTTGCTATTTGTCTTTCCTGTTCTTGCACAACACGTAATACTGCCAGATGTTGTTCAGGGTCAGCTCCTCTGTGTAACTTGGTAATTTAGGGATGGGTACAATTCATCAGCAAAATGCCACACGGAGTAGCTGTGAGCTATTGAAACAAATTCAGACCTCATTAACATGAGTAAATTTTGAATAAACTCATAGTTACTAGCTATTATATCACCAATTGTTATCTAACACATGTAAAATATAAACTATGATTTTTTTTTTTTTAGACGGAGTCTCGCTCTGCCACCAGGCTGGAGTACAGTGGCGTAATCTCGGATCACTGCAACCTCCACCTCCCAGGTTCAAGCGATTCTCCCACCTCAGCCTCCTGGGCAGCTGAGACCACAGGCACGAGCCCAGCTAATTTTTGCACCTCTAGCATACACAGGGTTTCACTATGATGGGAAGGAGAGTCTTGACCTCTCAACCTCATGTCCGCCCACCTCCGCCTCCCAAAGTGCTAGGATTGCAGATGTGAACCACCATGTCCAGCCCAAACTAAGAAAATCTTTAATAAAAACAGTGAAAACCCTTGAATTAAACTTGAATCTGTACTTTTTTTAAAAATCCATTTTAAAATAATAATATTTTGCTACAAATTATTAAAATGAATAGTGTTTCTTAAAGGCTTTTTCCCCCACTGTAGTAGTCATTATTGAAAGCAAAAATGCAACACAATCCAGGCCTTTGGAATTTGCTATTTATGAAACAGCTTAAACAAAATGCCTTTTCAATATGTTGCTAAGAGAGATCCATGAAAACTGCAAAGAAACTGCTCCGACAAGTTCTGATAAGGAAAGTCATCTGAGCACTTTGCTTCTAAGAACTCTAAACAGCAATAATCAAACTACCTACTAAACTTTGGTTTTAATAAGGCATGTTAAGCTGGAGCTCACATCATTTACGTGACTCACCTAAACAAAACGTAAATAGCATTAAGGATACACAAGGTAGTCACTTACCTACTAACATCCAGTAGTTGAGAATGTTCTATGCATCATATTAAATTATACATATATACCTATCTAGAGAGATACATTGATATCAATAGGTCAACTATCTCTCCAAGCCACTTTTAAAATATCTACTCTTTTAACTGCAGAAAGATACTCTATTGTATGATTACTACACTATGATATAGTTCGATAAACTTGATATTCTATCCCCAAGATATTCACTATATTTCCTAATAATTCAGCAAACTACCCAAGTTGCTCTCATCTAAAATATAAGAACCTGTGATATAAGAATGTGTGCCAGGCGCGGTGGCTCATGCCTGTAATCCCAGCATTTTGGAAGGCCAAGATGGGTGAATCACCTGAGGTCAGGAGTTTTAAGACCAGCCTGGTCAACATGGTGAAACCTCGTCTCTACTAAAAAAAATACAAAAATTAGTCGGGCATGGTGACAGGCGCCTGTAATCCCAGCTACTCAGGAGGCTGAGGCAGGAAAATCACCTGAGGCGGAGGTTGCAGTGAGTGGAGATCATGCCACTGCACTCCAGTCTGGGCCACAGAGCAAGACTCCATCTAAAAAAAAAAAAATGTAAGAATGTAAATAAACTCTAAAACATCTGCCTTCTGTAGGATACTAGACCACACTATCCACCTTTCACTAAATCCCTCAACTTAAGCTTTCTTATCTCCCTAAAAGTAAATTCAGCAAAATTCATCCAATAATCACCTTAAAGAAAACCAAATTGATTCTATTTCTAGTTATTTTGGCCAACTATTTTGTGTTACCTTAAGAAGGGTGTCAGATCAATGCACTACTAAACATTATCCTGCCATCCAATGGATTTAAGTACATTATTCCACTACTCATTGAATAACTGAATAATCATCAGTGTTTCTATTTATATTCAGTGCAGCCCATGGTACACCACAAATCATCCCCAACATGCCCTCAGCTTTTCTATGTACCTTTATAGAAAGAAAACAAATACTACTCTTCTTACTGAAGTCCCTTCCAAAGATAAATTCACCTTGTGATATTTTTCTTTCCAAAGAATACAACATTATTTTTCATTATGAGTGCAACAGATAGTCAAGTTCTTAAATTCATATATGCATCCAAAAACTTTAAACTCAATTTGCAAATACAATCTACATAATACTGGCTCTGGGATGTATATTCTCTAGACCCAGATACTAATATTTCAACTAAAACCTAGCTGCTCCCTACAAAAATGAATAGTAAGCTTTAGTTAAACCTGTTACTGGAGTATTAACCAAATGTAAACACACACAAATGAGTTAGTCCAGAGAACACTGATAACTGCAGAAAAAACAGTATGTGTTTCTTTTTAATGTCTGATGGCACCTATAATTACATAAACCAATTCAGACTTCACAACTTCAACCACTACAGCAATTTTAAAGATGCCCATGGCATAGTAAATAAATCAAGCAAATTTCCCACCTCTTGGTGGCACCACAAAATCAAAGTATTCAACTGGACATGTCTGAAAAGACAATTCTTAAATCCTTCTCATACTTGGAACATGTAAAATAAACTATAGTTTTTTGTTACATGTTCCAAGATTTATGTATGACTACTATTAAAAATCAATCACTTCTAAAAACATGTACATTCTATTTCAAAAAAATAAAAGCAAATGGAGTACCACACCACAGAATACATCTGAAATTTAGTTTTGTTTGATAACTAAAAGTTAAGTTTTTGACATTTGTGAGCAGTCCCACAACAGGCTGGCCCTGTGCCATCATGGCCTAGTGCCAGCCTGATTTAGAGCCATGCTAAAAATAGCAGCTAAGCAGCAGCTGTAACACATAGGTCCTTCTGACCTCAACTTTATTTCCCTAAAGGGTGACTGGAGGAAGCAGGGGACAACTGAAGAGAATGAGAGAAATGGAATATACTCTCAGTAGGTATTACTTACCTCTGCTGATGTGTCTTTTTTTCTACCACACTCTCTTTTCTCCTCCCTTCCCCCACCCCATCCCCAAAAATGGAAAGGCTAGATGAAGAGAAGAAAGAAAAGGGAAGGAAACAAAGAACAAACTGGAGCTGTGAGGCAGGTTGGGTTCAGAGCCTTCCGCACCTGCTGCCCTCAAGTCTCACTTGATTCTACTCTGCCATCATCACAAAGCAGCCATTGGTCATTTCAGTTATTAGCTTTACCACTGTCTAGAGAAAGTATAAACCACAATCCTGAAAAGACTGTCTAGGTTATTGGGTTGAAGGTATATCAGATAAAAATTACACAAGCTATATCTGGGAGAAGGAGGGAAGAAGAACTCTAAAATGGCATCAAGAATACAAATCCTGGCCAGGCCCAGTGACTCACACGTGTAATCCCAACATTCTGGGAGGCAAAGATGGGTGGATCACCTGAGGTCAAGAGTTCCAGACCAGCCTGATCAACATGGTGAAACCCCATCTCTACTAAAAATACAAAAACTTAGCCATGCATGGTAGCACTTGCCTGTAATCCCATCTTCTCAGGAGGCTGAGGCACAAGAATCACTTGAGTCCAGGAGGCAGAGACTGGAGAGACTGCAGTGAGCTAAGACTGAACCACGGCACTCCAGCCTGGGTGACAGAGAGAGATGCTGTCTCAAAAAAAAATACAAAACCCAAAGTGCTAAGGGTAAGGAAGCTTGTAGAACACTAAAAAACAAAGTCATAAAGGAACAGGGCTAACATATTCAAAAGTTTGCTCATATAAAACAACCAGATTACAAACCTGGTATTTGGGTTTTAGAATCTTGTTTTATGACAAGCACTTATAAAAATCATGACCATCTTCTTTGTAGAAATGAATTAATAGAAAGTAGGAGTAAAGGTTCAGCATGACCAAATACCAAATACAGTGCTGTCTTCAGCCTCTGCAGGCCTCTATCAACAAAGACCAATAGCCACACCAGAAGAGGCTCCAGGTATGTCCCTTATACCTAAATTATAGAACCCCTACACAGTACTACACTCATAAAAATGCTGGTCACTGTGAGCAAACATTTAACATGTACAACTTGGCATATACGAAATTCTAATCTGTACTAATGTAATTATCTAAGAGAATTTAAAACCTGCCTTTGTGGACTTATTCTACATGCTATCTTATGTATATTTTCCGTATAAAATCTTCCAACATTAGAGATCTGGCACCAATTAACAATGAAAAATACTTTACGTAAACAGACTCTTAAATAAGGCAGAAAGAGGGAACAAGTCACCTGAATTTCAAGCACCTTAATTTACTAAATGAGCTTCCAATTTATCTGATCAGCTTATTCAGTTAGTAAGAGTTTAAGTGTCCTGACAGGTTCTACTGCATCCTTCCAATTAACATCAGTGTTCAGGAATTGCAGATAAAAACTATCTCCTTCAAAGAATGTCAAATCTCTTTACCAGCAACAGAAAATAACATAATTGTAACATTTTAAAAGGACCTTAAAATGAGATATTTAATTTCTCAAATATACTCTGAAAACCTAACTTTGCTGCATATATATTAGATCTAATCTGCAAGTTAATTTCTCTTTCAAAACTTAACAACTCACAGAAGATGATCAAAATAACCCAACACAACCATCCTCCAAAGCTGGAATTAATTCCTAAAAGACTTGCTTTTAATATAATGGTTTTTCAAGTAAAATTTTAAAGTTCTGGAGATTATTTGCGTAACAAGGTAAACATAGTTAACACCACTGAACCACACACATAAAAATGGTTAAGATGGTCAATATTATAGTACGTCCGTTTTACCACAACCGAAATTTTTTAAATCCTTATGTGTAAATATCCTGATAATTTTTAAAGAAATTATCTCAATTTTAAAAGCATACCTATGATCACAATTTAAAATCCAGGCCACTGTGAAAAGTCACTCTAGAAAGTAGCAAGAAACTGTAAAGCTAAACCTTTTAGAATAGGTAATGATGATGCATCATGGGCAGTACTGCTTGAGCACCAGCCAAAGGGGCTGTGTGTGTCTGGCTCTGCTTTTAACAGCAACAAAAGTTATTTGTACTTTTTTCCCTGTGTTTCAGTTTGCTCATCTGTAAAATAGAAACAATAATGGTGCCTAACTCATATGGCTGTTGTTAATACGTAAAGTAGATAGTGCAGTATTCGCACCTGGTTAAGCATTATGAAAATGTTAGCTGTTATTACTCTTACTATTAGTAAATGTTGTAGCAGTATTAAAAGTCTCACCATAACTCTCATCCAGCTGGTTCAGTGAAGAGCTCCCCCAAGTCATACAAAAAGGCTTTAAAGGGCGGGTGTGGTGGCTCACACCTGTCATCCTAGCACTTCAGGAGGTTGAGGTGGGTGAATCACTTGAGGTCAGGAGTTTGAGACCAGCCTGGCCAACATGGTAAAATCCCATCCCTACTAAAACTACAAAAATTAGCCAGGTATGACGGCACATGCCTGTAATCCCAGCTACTCAGGAGGGTGAGGTAATCACTTGAACCCAGGAGGCAGAGGCTGCAGCAAGCCAAGATTGTGCCACTACACTCCAGCCTGGACAACAAAGGGAGACTCCATCACAAAAAAACAAAAAAAAGGCCAGGCGCTGTGGCTCACACCTATAATCTCAGCACTCTGGGAGGCCGAGGTGGGTGGATCACGAGGTCAAGAGATCGAGACCATCCTGGTCAACAAGGTGAAACCCCATCTCTACTAAAAATACAAAAATTAGCTGGGCATGGTGGTGCACTCCTGTAGTCCCAGCTAGTTGGGAGGCTGAGGCAGGAGAATTGCTTGAACCCAGGAGGCAAAGGTTGTGGTGAACGGAGATCTTGCCATTGCACTCCAGTCTGGGTAACAACAGTGAAACTCCACCTCAAAAAAAAAAAAAAAGTTACAGAGTACTGCAGTTTGGAGGCCACATCATTTTTGTGAAAGAAGTGCATACACATATAGGCATATCCCGAAGGATTATGTATATACTATATACTGATAAAGAAGGAGGAAGCACATTGACAAAAACAATTATATTTTAAAACCTAGTCAAATACAAACAATAATGGAAAAGTTTCCATATACACACTAAGTAGAGAGCAAACTTCTGTTGTTCTGTATAAGCACTTCAAACTTCCATGAGTTCTTTGTTACATGGGTTTATGTATACTTTCATGTAACAGCAAGTCCTCACTTAATGCCATCAATAGGTTCTTGGAAACTGACTTTAATCAAAATGACATATTAGAAAACCAATTTTATCACAGGCTAATTGACATAAACAGTAATTTCCTATGGCATATTTCTGGTCACAAAAACATCACCAACTTCTAAATAAAGACCAATACATTTTCAATATTAAACATTGAAATGAATGTGAAATGTACATACATTTAATGATGATATTATGAATTCTTCACCCAGTTATTCCAGTTCAAGGTAGCAGGTGGCCAGAGCCTGTCCCAGCACCTCAGGGATAAAGGCAGGAACCCACCCTGGACGAGACACCACCCCATCGCAGGGCACACTCACACACGCCCACACTCGTTCAGACTGGGGCCATTTAGATGGAACAATTCGCCTTACGTGCACATCTTTGGGATGTAGGAGGAAACCAGAGTACTCAAAGAAAACTCATACAGACATAGGCAAACCATGCAAACTCCACCCAAGATAATGGCCCTGGCCAGAATTGACTTTTTAATTTTCTTATCAATGATATAATCAAACAATGTTATTCAAGGACCTGCTGTATAATCACACAGCTGTAATACAGTTTTGTAGTTAGCAATGGTAACATTTTCTGAACTTTAATCTCGTAACATTACTACAATTTCCAAATATCTACAAATGTGTTTTACACTAGCACAAATTGAGCATGCCAGAACCATTACTATACTTCAGCCATTAGAATTTATCCTGCAACTACTATATAGGCATACATTTGTAACATTCAATAAATATTAGCCAAATAACCTCTCCAAAGAGTCCAATTTACATCAAGAATATGCTCGCTTTGATTTCAGAGACTACCAAACTAAGACACGACCTAAACAGTAGAAAAAGATTCAACACAGCTTTGCCATTTCCTATGCCACTCTAAACAATTTACTCAGCATCTTTGGGCCTCAGTTTTCTTATCAGGAAAATCAGAAAGCCTGGAATTGAAGTTACCTTTTTATCTCTAAAATCTCCATAGCTCTACTAGTAGATAACAACTATAATGCAAGAGTATTTTATTTACAAAAACACCTTTCTTCTTTCAACGTATTTTGTTTTAAGAAGAAATGGAACTGTAAATCTGTACAGAAGGGTCACTGAAATATGCATGTGGTTACAACATTCAAATTATACCTGGGTTAACTTGTCTCCTTTTCTGTTCACCTGTGGACATCAATAGCATATATCTTATGTGTAGACATATATACACACACATATATTAGCTGACACAAAATTAGCTAATTAGCTAAGCAAATTCCGCAGACATAAAACATTTAGCAGACTCAAGCAACAGTTTACTATCAGCTGAAAGTCAATCTTTCAATCAGCTGGAAGTTTAAAATGTCAAGCAATTTTGCACCACACTGTCTCCAAAGCTTGCTTTAGCTATCTTTCCTAGATGAAAAAAATTAAGGAAGCGTCCTATTTTTAAAGAACTGAAAACCAAGTACAAAGCATATTCTTAGAGGAACACAGGGCACTGAGCAAAAACTGAAAAGACAAAACCAGGTTTTTATCTAACAGAAACACTTTACTTTTGGGATCTGGGTGGGATTCACAAACAAAACGTCTCTTCATGAGACCAGACTCAGTAACACTTTTCTCCAAATTATCATTTGATACTGATTTTTCCAAACAAGATGCATTTAAAGGGGGAAACAGCTTGTGGTTTTGAATATACAGTAATCTCCAAATATTTATATGTTAAAAAATTAATAAACCACAAAAACTAAATTAGTCTTTTTGTTGTGACAAAGCACTATTTTAGAAATTATATCGTCCGGGCTCAGTGGCTCATGCCTGTAATCCCACCACTTTTGGAGGACGACGTGGGCAGATCACCTGAGGTCACAAGTTCAAGACCAGCCTGATCAATACAGTGAAACCTGCCTCTACTAAAAATACAAAACAAAATTAGACAGATGTGGTGTCAGGCACCTGTAGTCCCAGCTACTCAGGAGGCTGAGGCAGGAGAATCACTTGAACCCAGGAGGTGGAGTTTGCAGTGAGCTGACATCACACCACTGCACTCCAGCCTGGGTAACAGAGCAAGATTCCATCTAAAAAAAAAAATACCATGGTAATTTGAAAAGTAACTAAAAATGGTTTTGTGGGTTTCATATCATTTATTACCTTTTTAAAAAGGCCTGTCTATAATCTGCTTTGTTTCTAAGAAATATATACTTACCTACAATCTTTCATTTTTAGAATATTTGTGCTCTTAAATTTAAGAGTTTAGGTCAACAACAATTTACAATCTAACACAAAAATATACAGCATGGAAGCATGTGGAAATAATACAGATCTAATTATGTGGGGTTTTTTTGGTTTTTTTTTTTTTTTTTTTTTTTGAGACAGGGTCTCACTCCGTCGCCCAGGCTAGATAGAGTACAGTGGTATGATCTCAGCTCACTGCAGCCTCCTCTTCCTGGGTTCAGGCAATTCTCCTGCCTCAGCCTGCTAAGTAGCAGGGATTACAGGGGCGTGCCAGTATGCACAGCTAATTTTTTGCATTTTTAGTAGAGATAGGGTTTCACCATGTTGCCCAGGCTAGTCTCGTGACTTTTCAAAGGGACAACTCCTATAAAAGAAAACATGTCATTCCTACAGTGCCATACTGATCACTGAACATATTACTAGCTGAAATCACATTCTTAACTAAACCGTGAATATGAGTGTAAGCAGAAACAGATGCCGTCCCGAAATACGAAACATTTATAGGGTTAGAATTGAGACAGCAATTGATTATCCATTATGAAAAGAAAAGAGGCCCAGAATAAAAATCTTAAAGATCTGGGAGGACATACTTAAGACAATAATGACTTAAACTGTTCAATTAATCGCAATAATTCTTCTATTAAAAGGACATGTTCCACCAGCATCCTGATGTTTCTAAAAAAAAAGGCATCAGTCTCATACCTATAAAATTGATGAAACTCAATGCAAAGTGGAAAAAAAATGAGGACTGCCTTTTCAATTCAAGGGTGTACTTGTAACACAACCGAGCTGCAAGAAATTAAAGAATTTAGAGAGAATCAAAATGTTTGCTTAACACAAATCCACCATTTTCACCTTCCATTATTGTCACTGTCTCCTCAACATTTTAGATTTTCTCCGTGGAGCAATATTAACCTTCAGAGAACTAAGTATGAAAACAAATTCCAAATATTCCTAAATGAAAATTTAACTTCTTTCAGAACAATGGTAAGAACCTATCAGGTACTGAAATACTTTCAAAATTACATATATAAATCAAACATCTCAACTCACACAAAAGAACAAAAAAATACCTATGCAACCTAGTTTCGATATGTATTGTGCATTTCTTTATTAATCAAAAGACAGAGAAAGAGTAGGATCTGACATAAAATTATTCTGTATTATTCTAACCTTGAAAATGCATTTAATGAAACATACTACCATCAATAAACAAACAACCAATTTTCGATGTGCATTCAGAATCACCTTTAGATAGTAATCTCTGGTCTGTAAAGAAAAACAAAAATACTCAAAAACCAATAATTATCTGACTGAAATTTGTGCTCATCTTAATTCTAATTATGTTCTCCACTTACTGCCTTTTACTGCCACCCTGCCCCCAAAAAAAGCACGAAACAAATTTTAAGTTTTGAATCTGAAAAGAGCATAAGAATTTGTTTACCAGGGTGTTAGTAGAATTCTCAGAGGTACGCTTTTCTCCCAAAAGCAACTAGGAAAAAAGGAAAAGGCCATTCCTTTTAAAACTTATCTCCTTCCTTCAGAAGGGACCTCACACTCACACACTCAAGCATACACAAACACACACATATGCAAACAAACCAAAACAATATAAATTAAAAACTCAAGGATAATTTTTGTAAGTGTATTGCAAAAACACATGCTTCTAGTTTTAAGAAAAACCCAACCATAAAGTAAGTATAAAGGAAAAAGTAAAAGTCCCCCCAAAACCTTGACCATTCACTTAACTGCCCTTCCGGAAAATTACCCATACTTCCATGGCTGCTGTGTAGCCTTACATTTTCATCTATCTATACGCAAATCTATCTTTTTTGTTTTAAACACAAATTGCGGCATACTATAAGAAGTTTTTGACTTGTTTTTAAATATTCTGGTCATCTTTCCTCATCAATATATATAAATCTAATTCATCTTTTCATAATTGCATAGTATTCCATTGAGTATTTAAGCACTTCCTTTCTGTAGAAATTTAGGTTAACACCAGCTTTTCACTCTTGCAAACCACACTGCAATGAGCATCACTATACAGAACATCTTCACATACTCATGTCAATATTATCTATAGGATAAATTCCTTAACAAGACAGAAAAAGTTGATGCCAAGTAGTAGGATAGGTAGTATCCTTTTTCCCTATCTCTTCAACCAATTCTGGGTATTATCTCGTTAGTCTTCACCAATGTGGTAGATGAAAATGGCATCTGATTTTTATTTGCATCTCTCTTTTTTTTTTTTTTTTTTTTTTTAATTTTAAGAAGGAAATCCCTCTGCCACCCAGGCTGGACTGCAGTGGCACGATCTCAGCTCACTGCAACCTCTGCCTCCCAGATTCAAGCGACTCTTGCTTCATTCAGCCTCCCAAGTAGCTGGGATTACAGGTGCCGGCAACTGCACCAGTTAATTTTTGTATTTTTAGTGAAGATGAGGTTTCACCATGTAGGCCAGGTTTGTCTCCTACTCCTTACCTCAGGTGATCTGCCCGCCTCAACCTACCAAAGTGCTGGGATTACAGGCGTGAGCCACCTTGCCCAGCCTATTTGCATCTCTATGTAAGAGTGAAGATGAGAATGTTTATTGTCCATCTACATTTCTTCCTCTGTGAAATGTTGCCCATTTTTTTAGCTATCTCTTGTCTTGCCAATTTTTATAAGTTTTCTACTGGCCTCTGGTCCAATGTGCTGTAAATATTTGGCCCAGTTAACTACTTAATTTGATTTGTAGTGTTTTCAGTCCTACAGAAACTTTTTGATTTTTTTTTTTCCTCTTGAGGCAGAGTCACACTCTGTTGCGCAGGCTGAGTGTGCAATGGTGCAATCTCAGCTCACTGCAACCTCCACCTCCGGGGTTCAAGCGATTCTCCTGCCTCAACCTCCCAAGTAGCTGACATTACAGGCATGTGCCATGGCGCCTGACTAACTTTTGTATTTTCTGGTAGAGACGGGGTTTCACTATGTTGGCCAGGCTGGGCTCAAACTCCTGACTTCAAGTGAGCCGCCCACATCAGCCTCCCAAAGTGCTGGGATTACAGGCATGAGCCACTGCATCTGGCCCTTTTTGATTTTTTTCCTATTAAATTTATCTATCTTTTCCTTTACAAGTTTGAGTTTCAGGTCCTACCAGGGGAAGCTCTTTCACAGACAGTAACTTGGGGAAATTCTTTTAATATAACTTCTAAATCATTACTTAAAAGATTTTGATAACACCTACATACTAGCACCTGCAGAGACAGCTCCCTTCCAAGATCATTTTTTTTTTTTTTTTGAGACAGAGTCTTACTCTGTCACCCAGACTGGAGTGCAGTGGTACGATCTCAGCTCACTGCAACCTCCGCCTCCTGGGCTCAAGTGATCTTCCACCTCAACCTCCCAAGAAGCTGGGACCACAGATGGATGCCACCAAGTCTGGCTAAGTTTTTGTATTTTTGGTAGAAACAGGGTTTCACCATGTTGCCCAGTCTGGTCTAGAACTTCTGAGCTCAAACGATCCACCCACCTTAACCTCCCAAAGTGTGGGGATTACAGGCATGAGCCACTATGCCCCGCAATATAAATTACTTAACAAAAATAAGCCAACTACTCTTTCTCTAAAACTTTCCTATAATCAACTGATGGGCAGCTGTGTGCCAACTAAACATTGCTTACAAATACTATAACAAAGGCATAATTTTTTCTCCTAAATTTCTTCTTAAAATCTAGGAGTTGAAAAATAGTTATTACCAATAGGTTTAATTTCTAACAAGCCCCTCAATCCTTAAATAATCAACAGCATAAATGTAATATAAAGGCCAACAACTAGATATTCCCTATTGTAGCTATAATTTAATCATCTCTATGAAAGTCAATGAATACTTTCTGTATAAAATTGTAATTTTGCAATACCAGAAAACTGCTTTATGGTACTATCAACAAAGTATTTTGTTCTTTCCATTTCAGGAAACTGAAACAAAGAGTTCTGCCTCAAATCAGAACTATAAAATAAGCCTTTCAAGTTAGTATATCAATGCAAACCACAACCTGAAGCTAAATTAAATGGTTAATCTAACCAGTCTCTCTCCATTCTCCATAAAGGGGAGTGGGGGAAACCCTGATTATAAGTGTTCTATCTCACAGTGCCAGCTGCCAGGCATTTAACAACCTTCCATCTCTAAAGCTAACTGGCACAAGTAATACAACTTGGAAGTTAAGGCAACTGGCAGAACTCAGAGGCGAAAAAAGACTATTTTCCACAATTTGTGTAACACTTGTTTAGCACGCATGTGTTTCTGAAGTGGTGGTCAACTTTTAAACTACACTAGAAACATCACACCACTTCACGTCAACCACTGCCAATTCCATTCAGTGGCCTCCTTCCCCTTTGGGGACTATTCAAAAAGTTACTATTTTCTTTTACAACTACTCACCCAGGCCTCTTCCACTGATGAAAGCAGGCAAAGCCCACGCTGTGTGTCTGTCTCCTAGAGAAGATTGCCTCTTTTATTTATCGCCCCTTGGCTTTATTTTCACAGTGAATTCCTGGCTTAAATGCAATCAGCCAAGAAACCCTCCCTATGTGCTCTCCTGTCATTCCTCATTGCTTGCAAGCAGAGTCAAGCACAGGGAAAGAAAAAAAAAAAAAAACCCTCCACATTGCCAGCCAAGCTATAAAAATTCGCAGACTCTAGTTTGTTATCCTGAGAAGCCATAGATATGCTTCCATCCATCTCTATCCGGCAGGAAACAGACAAACAAAAAAAAAGGTATAACTTGAAAGAATGTTAATTAGATTTGTTTAGCCTCAAAAGCTAAACCCCCTCTAGACAGAAGGAAAGAGTGCCCAACATAGAAAAGGCAACACTGGGGGCTGCCTTTGGAAATAAATGACCATGCAGAAAATCACGTCTGCAGATTGCATTAGAATTCAAATTAACCAGACAGGATTAAAACAAATCTTAATTCTCTCTTGGGGCCCCATCCAGACCCCCACCCTACTCCCAAAGAAGGAAAGGATAAAAGGAACTGACTACAGAAAGAGAAAAAGGATTAAGTTAAAAATCAAAGAGACAGAGATGCGTCCAAATCTATCCCCATTCATTCGGTGCCGGGTTAACCATGCTACAATTTCAAGTACGCTAACATGGGAGGGGGTCAAAAAAAATGCCATTTGCAATCAGGAAAAAAACATAAGGAGTTCCACTACAGCATTGTTCTTTTCAGTCTGGCTCAAACATTCCCATCGCTAAGGCTGAAAAAGATCTGGACAGGGGGAAAAAACATTTTGGGGGAGGGGGAGCAGGGGACGCTTTTAAACTAAGGTATTTGAGAAAACTCTCATGATCTGTCAGAGAAAGGAGGGCTGTGCAGCTCTAAATCACAAGTCCTTTTCTCGCCTTTGTCAAACATCTTCTACTTAACGAGCCCTGAAAAGAAATAAAGAGACTCTTTTGTTTGGTTTCTCCTTTTTGGGGGGTGACAGAAAACTGAAAGGGGCACAAATAAACCTGAAAATGAGAACAAAGTGCTGGGTAGTGCCGGGCTGCCGCGCCGGGGGGACGCGGGAGCAGCCGCCGAGCCCTCTGCCTCCAGTTCCTCCTGCAGCCCGCTCACCTCTTTGGCTGCGAGCGGCAAATCCGCAACTGCTGACCGCCGATCGCCCTGGGCACCACGACCTGAACACCCGGCGCAAACAAAACTCGGGCAGCGGGGCACCGGGTCTGCGCCCCGGCCCGCACAGGGGCGTCTAGAGCAGGCTCCACAGAAAAGGAAGCGCGAACGGCTACTTCTCGGGCTCGCGCCCTTTAATTAGAGGGCGTCCTCCAGATGAGTGGTCCCTCCGGAGTCCGGGTCCGGTCACCCGCCACCTCCCCCCTGCGCCGCTCCGAGACTGAGGAGGCGCAAAGAGGAAAAAGACATTGAAACCCAGAACGGCCGGTGGAGCTCTCTGGGGCCAGACGCCACAGCAACCCCGGAGCACCGCGGCCGCTCGCCCGTCGGAGCCCTGGAAGGAGCGGCCGCCGAGCGGCTTTAAATGTATTCTCCTCCTCTCAAAACGCGGGGGGCGGGGGCCAGGAAGAAAAAGGAGCCAGCGACAAGCAATAGGAAAAGGGGGAGCGCCGAGCCGCCCGGCCCCGGCCCGGCCCCGGCCGGCATTGTCTGCGGCCCGCGCCCCCTCCCCCGCCCCGCACGGCCCCACCACACACACCCTCGCGGGAGCCCGGCCGTCCGCCCGCGCCTTTGTCCACATCCACCCCGAAACTGGCGAGCAACCTCCAGGATGTGCTCCCGGGAGGAATGCGGGGAGGGAAGCGCGGGCCCGGGGCGCGGAGCCCGCGAAGGGGCGCGTCCTGCTGATTCATTTCCCATTCGCGCTGGCCCGTCCGGGGCGACGGGGAGCGGAGAAGAGAGGGAGTAAATGGGCGCTCCGCTCCAGAGCACCGTCCGTCCCGGTGAGGGCACCCGCGGTAGTACTGGCGCGCGCGCGGGGCTGGGGGCTGTCTGCAAGGGAGAAGCTGGCGCCCCCCCACCCAGGGACTGACGGACGGACAGACGGTCCCCGGCTGCCCCGTGACTCACCGACTTGCAGGACGTTGTCTACGCAGCCGCTCTCCAGCAGCGCGATACCCCGGCGGAAGGGTAGCCGCGTCTCGTCGCCGCCGTCCGCCGCCCCGGCGGCCCCCACCGACGGGGCCCCGGCCCCCGCGGCGGCGGCGGTGGCGGCGGCGGCGGCGGCGGCCGAGGTGGCGGCCGGGGAGGACGAGGAGCCGCCGCCGCCGCCCGCGCTGCCGCCCGCGCCGCCGGGGCCGCCGCTGTCGTCGCCCGGGCCGCCCGCGGCGCCGCCGCCGGTGTTGAAGGACGAGTACATGCAGATCTCCCGCTCGCTGCGGGGGAAAGACCAATAGACTATGCGGCGCTGCACCGGCTCCGGAATGCGCTCAAAGCGCTCCTCCACGCGCTGGAACGGCCACTTCTCCGCCACTCTGCGCGCCGCGATGTCCAGCAGCGACTCGGGGCTCTGGGTCTTGCCCGGCGGCAGCAGCCCCAGCGCCGCGCCGGCCCCGCACGCCGCCGCCGCCGCCGCGCCGCCCGCGCGTGGGCCGGGTCGACAGGCAGAGCTGTAGCCGCCACCCGCGCCGCCGCCGCCGCCGCTGCTGCCCCCGCCGCCGCCCGGCCGGCAGCAAAGCCGTTTCGCGGGAGGAGGCTGCTGTCCGCGCTCCGCCATGACCGCGCCGCTTCTAACCCGACAGCGGAAGTGCCGGGACCCTATAAACGGCACAAGGAAGCGCGACACGCACAACGCCGTCGCGACGCCACGCTGCCATCTAGGGCCCGTCGCTCCTTGTATGGGCACAAGGGGCGGGGTGTCCTCCGTGACGTAGAGGCTGAGGCGGGGCTCCGATAGGGGGAACCTATGGCCGGGGCGGAGCCTATGCAAATCGCTGGGCTGAAACATAAATAGAGCGCTTGGCCGACACGGGGGTGGTGGGGGCGGGCAGTTTGGGTGCCCGGTGGGCTGTGAGAATGTCAGGCTGCTGTGACGCGGGGGGGGCGGGGCTCAGGCGGGGTTCCCGTGGGAGGGGTGGGCCGCGGGGCCGGGTCTGAGGGTTGGTGGGTCTCTGCGCCCCCTGCCTACTCCACTTCCCCCTCCAGTTCTCTCTCCCTTTGAAGTCGGACAAGTGAGGACGCGCCTCGTGGGTCGCAGCGGGGAGAAAAAGGGAGATGGGGGGTGAGCGAAGGGGAGGGGTCCGAGCTAAATGGGGGGCGGGGCCCACGGGCCCATGCCCCACCCCCCCAGTCAGCCTGCCCTCCGGGGGAAAAGCCTCTGGGCGGAGGAGGCGCTTTCAAAACAAAGAAATGCGGCAGGGAGCCGGGGAGACGCGGGTGGAGAGGAAGGCGGTGGAGGCGTGGCCGAAGCCGACCGACTGCCAGCTTCCCCTCCGGCCGGTCTAGAGAAGCTTTCCCCACCATCCGCCGAAGCTGCGGCGCCGGGGAATGGGAAGAACGGTTGCGTTCGGCGGCGGCTTTCCACTTCACTTTTGCAGACCTAGTGTGAAAGGAGCGCACCCGGTCCGCTGCCCGGCTTGGCTGTAGTGCGCCCATCCACGAGCCCTGCGTCCGCTCTGTCCCGGAGGCAGGGCTGTGCCCGAAAACGCGCAAAGCTCTCGGAACGTGACCAGCAGCCGCGCGACGTGCGTCCGGAGCCGGCCGCCACCGTCCCGTCCTCACTATCTCAGCCCTTAGGGACGGGTAGCCGACCCACTCGCTAGGAGTCGGGGAGCTCCGAATGCCCTGGTGGTCCCCGCGGCCGCGACCTGTCTCCAGGCCGGGGTTTTTCCCTTTCGGGGTGGAACGCAGCCGGGGCTTTGGGTTTATCAGACACACCTTTGTGAGTACACACGCCGCAGGGGCGCGCGCAAGCCCCGCGGGCGCGCGCACACACCGCCCAGCCAGCGGCAGACGGCGGGCCAGGAGGCGGACGGCG
This sequence comes from Callithrix jacchus, assembly GCF_049354715.1. Lineage (NCBI taxonomy): Eukaryota > Metazoa > Chordata > Mammalia > Primates > Cebidae > Callithrix > Callithrix jacchus. Next base: position 148,457,894 of record NC_133503.1, read on the forward strand.
GCTTCGGGCGCATTTGGATCTGCGGTGCGGCTCCCACCGCGGCGCCCGGCTGCGCGGAGTCCAGGCGCTCGGGACGCGCGCTGCGCATTCAAGCCGCCTTGGCGGCGCCCGCAAGGCCCGCCTCCCGGGGCCCAGCAGCGTAGGGATGGACGAAGGAGAGCGAGTGCTGAGCGCGGCTCGCGGGTGCCGGGTGCGGACGAAGGCGGAGAAGCGACTCCCTCTCTGAACCGAGAGCCCTGCGGACATTGTTTGCGCTCCACAGAGCTCGGTCAAATCTGCATCCAAGCCGCAGACTTAATTACCGCGTCGGAGACTCGGTTCTTCCCAGCCCCACCTTCTGTTTTTTACTGTAAACCGTGGTGCTGATCCGCTCCCATTGTTGGAGATAAACTGTATCTCCTTTGACACTTTCGCATCTTTTAAGGTTATTGGCTGCTCCCCGCCCGCTTGCCTCGCTGCCTGAATTTAAAGGGATAGCGCGCTTCCGCGTTTTAAAGAAAATCTCCCACTCGGGACCGAGGCCCTGGAGACCTCGAGCTCCACGGCGGGCCTTCAAAAGTCCCAGGCTGTAGGTCGTTGGGGTCGGAAGCTGGCCGACTTAACGCAGCTAGCTAACTTGTTAGGAAAATTTTGGTGACATTATGTTTTTGTATATCCGTCCAGTATTTTTTTGGGCATCTCCTCCATGTCTAGGAAAAAAACCTGTGCGGAAAACTGGAAGATCTTTATGGGCAAGTAGAAAAAGAAGTCTCTTTCCTACAGGGGTTTCATTTTTAGATCTCAATAGGTATAGAAGACAGTAAGTTTAAAAGTAAAACACAAGTTGGGCTCTATTCTATCCAAAAACAGTCATGATGGGACTTAGGCTTGTATAATGTGTAGATTAGCAGGCATTTTCACACATAAACACATAGAATCACTGAACTGGAAAGTCAGCGATGACAAAACTGGTGCCCCCAGACAGGATAAATGACTCATTGGGGTCATAGGGGTTGTTAGTGGAAGAGATTAATTCACAGTGAACGGGAAAACAGGTACCATTGGAAATGCCTAACTTTTAGAGCTTTCGTTATTATAATGAGCAAGAGACTGGATTTAAGGCACCATCGTTTGCTGGAGGGATCTATTATAATTTAGCTCTCTAATTCAGAGACAAAAGAAGGGCCACCAGCTCAGCCTGACCCAGCCGGCCCTCCCTGCACTCTCTGACACCGATTACTGACTCCCTCTTGAACTGGCCCCCTCTCTTGAGTTTCCCAGCAACCTGCCATCCCTCCAGTGTCTCCAACTCCCCTTTTTCCTGCCTCTTTTTTGTTTCTCTTCCTTCAGACCGTTTAATATACGCACTGCCCTGCAGTCTATCACGGTTCTCTTCATTTTGGATGATCCACCTCTTGGAGAGTTTCCACCACCCACCCCACAACGGTTTCCCAAAGTATCATCTCTCTCTCCAGCTCACGTGTTTCTTCCTGGTGGCCAGCTCACTTTTCCATCACCACCAGGATGCCCACGGCCACCTCAGACCCAAAGAACTACCCTTCCCCAGAATCCAGGTTCTCTTCTTTCATATGTTTTTGATACTGTTGCCACCTGTTCCCAGGGCCCCAAGCTTTTTTCCTCTGCCTTTGCCTCTTTACTGCAACTCCCGCAGTTGACTTGTATTGTCTATCCCAGCCCCTCTGGCTGCTCACAGTCAATTATTCCTCCTCTTCACTCTGCAGGAGCCTCCTCCCTGGAGTGTCTGTACTGCCTTTCCTCCTCCAAATCATCCTCCACCCAGCTGCTGTACTTCCTAAAGTACATTTCTGTTTGTATCACCCTCCTGCTCAAGTCCCTTTAAATGGCTCTCGGTTGCCTACTGGAAGAAATCCAAACTCAGATCTGATCTTGACCAAACCCAACTTTTCAGCCTTGCCTCCCACTAAAACCCAACAGAACTTTTCCCAGTTCTCCAGCAGGAATTCTGTTATGTCCCAACAGGAATTCTCCACCCCACACATTTGCTCAAGATGTTCCTGCTGCCTGAAATGTCTCTCCCTTCCCCTGCAACTTGTCAAATTCCTACCCTTCCTACAAGGATTTGCTCAAATGCCACTTCCTCTGGGAAAACCCACCTGGATGTGTGATCTCTCTCTCTTCAGGCCCCTTTAACACTGGATCCTTCTTATGACATTTATACCATTCTGCCTAGCTTCACAGTTAGGTTTATACTTGCCTGAGCCATTGTCTTCTCTGTCTCTGCCTCTCTGTCTCTTTGTTTCTCTCTCTCTCTCTCTCTCTCTCTCTCTCTCTCTCTCTCTCTCCCCTCGCTCTCTCTCTGTCTCTCTCTCGTTCTCTCTCTCTCTCCTCGCTCTGTCTCTCTCTCTCTCTCCCCCTCTCTGTCTCCCCCTCTCTCCCTCTCTCCCTATCTCCCTCTCTCTCTCTCTCTCCTCTTTTCCCTGGTTAGAAATTCTCTAGTGGTTGGGTTTATGCCTTGTCCAATTTCTGTAGTCCCTGAGTGCCCAGCACTGTCCTGCAAGTTTTCAGTCTCCCCAGAGATTAGCTACACCCAGGAGCCAGGAGAAGTAAGTGACGGTATGTCATGTTTGGCTAGTGTTTCTGCCATCTCTCATTTTTTGGGTAATTATAATGTTATTCCTGGTGTTCATAGAAATTATTACCAAATTACTTATGATTGCCCTTTTCCAGCAGGCTTCTACCCCAGGGACCAAATCAGGGATAGAGCCGCCTCCAGTGTTTACCATTAGGCAATGGTAGGAAATCAAAGTACAGAAAGTCTACTGCTTCCCATATGCAGTGACTCACATCACATCACACCATGCCGCCAATGTGGTCAGGAGCTAGGCTCCCTGGCCCACTTCATAAATAGTACTCCCAGTAGCTAAACTGATGAACTCAAGGAAGTGAGAAAACCCACCCAATGCCCACCTGAGCACCACATCTAGTGCCCAGGCAATTGCAGTTGCATGCATAGATAGGTCGATGGACAGATAAAGGGCAAAGGAATTTATTTGAGAAAGGCAGTGGAGTCCTAGCCAGAGATGTATCATGGCTCCTCCACCCTCCTTTAACTTAAAAATGAAATTTTTGAATTAAATTCAGTAGCAGTTTACCAAATTCTTGGAGCAGTGGTTTTCAAAGAAAGACCCCTAGAGTTCCCCAAGGCAAAATGCACACAACTCTGGAGCTGGGAAACAGAAATTAACACATGCAGCGGCTCCCTACATGAGTCGTCTTTTCACTAAAGTTTGAAAACTACTCTTTGGTGGTGAGAACTTCCCAGGGTGCCAGCGCTTAGGAGGAGGCCCACAGAAGGAGAAAATGGCATTGCTTCATCATTATTGCTAGTCATTCCAGCTAATTAAGACAATAATTTGCCATTAGTAGGAAAATTCCAAGACATGTAAATTAAATTAGATCTAAGAAAGTTTCAAGTCGTTTGTTTGAAGATGGACAAAAAGTTACATTCATTTCCATTCTCTTTTTCTTTTCTTTTTTTTTTTTTTTTTTTTTTTTTTTGAGACGGAGTTTCGCTGTTGTTACCCAGACTGGAGTGCAATGGCACGATCTCAGCTCACCGCAACCTCCGCCTTCTGGGTTCAAGCAATTCTCCTGCCTCAGCTTCCCGAGTAGCTGGGACTACAGGCGTGCACCACCATGCCCAGCTAATTTTTGTATTTTTAGTAGAGATGGGGTTTCACCTTGTTGACCAGGATGGTCTCGATCTCTTGACCTTGTGATCCACCCGCCTCGGCGCCCCAGAGTGCTGGGATTATAGGCGTGAGCCACCACGCCCGGCCTCCATTCTCTTTTTCTTACCGGGATGTATTTTTTAATACTATAGTTAAAGCCAATATGTTCCCTGGAATATAATTACTTGTTTAGAGGAGAATAAAAGCCTAAAACAGCATAATCTGTGAACCAGGCGTTCTCCCCTCCTGTGCCATGAGAGAGAATTTCCTTCTGTATGGCTAAAAAGAATGAAGAATGAGGGAGAATAGATGACACTTCATCAGTGAAAAATGTCCAGTAAGAGGAGAAAGTGCCAACAGAGTTTTCCTGGTCAGTCATTTCCATGGAATAGATTCTTGAGCAAAGGAAGAGGTAAGAAGCAGGGGAGTGATCAACCAGAACTGAACAATTTAGAACAATTGCTCCGACTTTGAAGAGCGTCCATTTTAACTTTGTTGTATTCTTGAGAATCAAGCCACTAATACATTTTTTCTTCTTTTGAGATAGGGTCTCACTCTGTCATCCAGGCTGGAGTGCAGTGGAGCAATCATATCTCACTGTAATCTTGAACTTCTGGGCTCCAGCAATCCTCCCACCTCAGCTTCCAGAGTAGGGTGGGACTACAGGTGTGTGCCACGATGCCAGCCTTTTTTTTTTTTTTTTTTTTTTTTTAGTAGAGATGAAGTCTCCTGAGTTCAAGTGATCCTCCCATCTCTGCTTCCCAAAGTGTTGGGATTACAGGCGTGAGCCACAGTCCCCAGTCAAGCCGCTAATATCTTACTATTAATATTTTTTAGACAGTGGTCACTGACACCATACTAGGTCCTCTACAAACAGCAATTCATTTAATGCCCCTTACACAAGAAACAAATGAAGAAACTGAGGCTCAGAGAAATTTGCCAAAGGTTATTTGGCTCCTAACTGGCCACACAGGGATTCAACTTGTCTCACTCCAACACCAGAATTTTTTCCGTTATCTAGTATTTCCCAAACTTGTCAGGTCGTAAGAATCACCCTGAGCACTTGTTAAAAATACACATTTCCTTTACCTCACCCCTGGAGATTCTGATTCAGCAGGGCTGGAGTGGAGCTTGGAATCTATCTGTTTAACCCATGCCCTGGATAATTCTTCAGAATAGGCAAAAATGGGAAATATCATATTCCACACCACATTCTCACTCAGTGACCCACCCTATTTCATTCCTTAAGATGTCTCCTTCTAAAATGTGCTGTAATTGTAAGAAAGTATATTCAACCAATCTTTTCCATCCTACTTGTAAGAATAATGTATTCCCTTTACATGGAAGCCTTTAAAGTTACAAGCTGGAATTTTGAAAAATAAATTGTTGCTTTCCAGGCATAGAGGCTTATGCCTGTAATCCCAGCACTTTGGGAGGCCAAGGTGGGTGGATCACCAGGTCAGGAGATCGAGACCATACTGGCCAACATGGCGAAACCCCATCTCTACTAAAAATACAAAAATTAGCTGGATGTGGTGGTGCGTGCCTGTAATCCCAGCTACTCTGGAGGCTGAGGCACAAGAATCACTTGAACTCAGAAGGGAGAAGTTGCAGTAAGCTGAGATGGCGCCACTGCACTCCAGCCTGGCAACAGAGCGAGACCCCTCTGTTATTTATTTATTAAATAAATGAATAATTGCATCTCAGTATATACCAAAAAACCTGGCTCGCAAAATTGCTTACAAATGAATTTGTTTTAAATGTTGTGGTTTGGACAATAATCCTACCCTCAAGAGGTAAAAGGGATTTGCTTTCATTAAATATTAAATAATCTACATGTGTTAATTTTCAGAAAAATAAACATTTTAGCTTATAGTCTCTATACCATTTCAATATTATGAAAAGTGACTAGGCTATTATCATTCAATTATTTATTCCAATGCAGAGTACAATGGTGAGGAACTTATTAAATGAAAACATCTTAAAGTGGAATATTTATCAGGCTTCAAAACAAGCTTAGAACCTAGTCATAGCCAAAAAAAATAGGAAACGCCACATTTCCTTATAATCTTAATCTTTCCTCTTTTGAATAACTAACTTTTTATGAACTATTTTGTTAAGATTGTCACAAGATAAACAAAAGAATACTGTTTAATAGGATAATGTGAAAATGTTCACTTCAATATTTATTTACTTACATTAACTAGGAAGAAATTCCCACTATGAAACACTAAAAAAGTGGAGTGTAGATGAATTATAATTTAGAAAATTAATGATTTTCTCAAAATTGTCTCAGTATACCAGGTCACTCTCCTGCAGATACCTGTGATATGTGAGACGATCCAAGAAAAACACATTTAAGATATATTCTCTAGGGAGACAGAAGATGCTCTGACCTGTATGAAGGATGTATTTGCAAAAAGTAATGTCATTCCAAAATTCACTTTGTAAGTATATAGAATGAGCAATTTTCAAAGTGATCAAACAATACTTTGTTCATTTTCATTTCTATTTAGGGAAAGTAAAGATGTAAAATTTAGACAACCAGGTAACTTTAGGGGGCATCTTATGCCTAGATAAAGATTATTTGCATTTAAGATACAACATGAAAATTAAAATTTAAAATGTGGAAACGAAATTCTAATACAAATGTATTAAAGGCATTTTATCACCTACAGTATTTTTAAATATTCAAGAATTCACTTCCCATCAAGAATAGCATCATGACAATTCAGATGTGAAAAGTGTCACTTCCAATAACTTTGTTCAAATCAGAATTAGATAACTTGCAAAAATGAAGAGGTGTCAGCAAAAGCTGGTGTATTAGACATTTTTCAATGTGAACTCTATATTAATTCACACCCCTACAGAATCACATTGCAGTAAAAACATGGTTATACAGAACCTTTGTGAAAACCATCAAGAATGGACAGGTTTCCCAAAGAGCCAAAGCTGTACTTTTTAAGGACCAAAAATCTTTTTAAAAGCTTAACTGGGCCATGTATGGTGGCTCACACGTAATCCCAGCACTCTGGGAGGCTGAGGCAGGTGGATCACTTGAGGCCAGGAGTTTGAGACCAGCCTAGCCAATATGGCAAAACACTGTCTCTACTAAAAATACAAAAAATTAGCTGGGCATGGTGGTGAGTGCCTGTAATCCCAGCTACTCTGGAGGCTGAGGCACAAGAGGAGGCAAGGTTGCAGTGAGCTGAAATTGCACCACTGCACTCCTTTCTGGGCGACTGAGTGAGACTCTGTCTCAAAATAAAATAAAGGCTTAACCCTGCACACTAGAAATATTTCTAAAACATGACACATTTCTTTGACTCCTTAAGCATATTATAAGGGTTGATTATGAACACAATGATGCCCTTAGGAGCTACTAAGGTGTACAAGGTTGCTTGTTCATAAAAAAGAACCCAGATTGCTGGCTTGGTTTTTTTTTTTTTATCTCTTTTTCTCTTTCTTTATTTCTTTTGCCCTTCCCTTCCGTCCCCACTTCCCTCCCCTCCCCTACTTTCCCCTCCTTTCCCTTCCCTTCTTTTCCCTCCATTTTGTATTTAGTTTGTTCTAGGTTTTGTTGGTCTCAGTCTTTACAGCTGTGCTGTTCCCAGTTGCTTTCACTTTTATGTTGTTTTTTTAGAGTCAAGATCTTGCTGCGTTGCCCAGCCTGGACTCAAACTCCTGGGCTCAAGTAATTCTTCTGCCTCAGCCTCCTGAGTAGCTAAGACTACAGGCATGTACCTCCATGCCCAGCCCCGGTTACTCTTAATTATCCACCCAAGTATCCCTTTTCACTTTCTGAATTCTTTCTTTTCCCATGCTGTGGCCTTTGAACCCAGAGAACCTGCTTTCTACAATTATGTGTAAAGTAAAATCAACTAATATCTTAATGAGGATCTCCCGCCTGGTTATATGTGCATGATCTTTGTCAATTTATTTTGCCTCTTGCAGACCTCCTAGATCTCAGCTAGGTCTCAGAAAATGGAGAGGTTATTAGATAACCAAACTCTGGCTTCTGAGGGGTTAATATATGGTGATAATTGACATTCATGATAATGAGCCCGAGGTACCTACTGAATCATCATGTGTAAAATAATATTTATTGAACATGATTTATATTTTAAAAATTTCATGAAATTATAACCTTTGGAACTTGGTGGTTCACTTCTGAAATCTGTGGTAATGCTTTAACAGATTTCAGATGAACCAAAGGCTGCATTTCCAGGTCACACACAAAGACTGTATGCCATGCATTCCTATGACAGCTTGAGTTCACCCTGGAGAGGGGAGGGTTAGAACCAAGTCCTTAACAAGCCTGCCCTGCAAGACTCAAGACTGTGCGTTAGGAATGACCTAGCCCCTGCCCACCTCTCCAAATGGCCTTACCCCAAGTTCATTCCCTTCACTTTCTGGGGCTCTGCCAGCACAGGCTACTCAGGCCTACTTTCAATTCCTTGAACACTCACTTCCTCCAGAGGCCTTTGCCCAAGAGTCCCTGCTCCCTGGAATGCTCTCTTTCCCCAGACCCCACAACCACTGCCTAGTTTCCTCCTACTCAGCTTAATCATACTTCCTTAGGAAAGCCTGGCTGCCCTGACAGGTCCATTCAGCCTGTTACACACTCGCAGTTATGTGTACTTCTCGTTGGAGCTCTTATCTGAGTTGTAATTTTTACATTTAGCTGTATGTAGGACAGATTACCTGGAAAATAGTAGGTGCTCAATAAATATATGTTGACTGCATGAAAGGGAGAAAACAAGGGCACTTCAACCAGACCAGCTTCCTCACTATGGTTAGCATCAAGGTGCACCAGGAGAGCGATTTCCAACAGCTAAACATTCACTTGATTGCTGCCAAGGCCCTTGGGTCTTCCCTTTCCTTTCTAGAAAAGAGTAAAATCTACTCAATGAACATTCAGCAGCATGGTGTGAAGCTATTACTGCCACATTCTGGAAATTATTGCATTCTTCCAAGCAAAAAAATAAGAAAATCTTCCCAAACAAATGTCAAAAACTTTACCACACTGTCATACATGCTGCCTGTAACATTTGTCTTTTGTTAATTTTTTTTTCTGGCTTTCGTCTCTAGTGTCTCTCAAGTTTTGGCAATTTCAAGTCTTCTAGTTTCCATGGAAATAGGAAACAATGATCTCTTGGAGATTAAGAGCAGGGAGATATCCACTCTAATGAGATTCTAGAGTTTTCTTCCTTTGATAATATTTGTGAATTGACAGAATGTTGATTTGGAGGCGGGGCTTCCGTGTCATTAACAAATCTTTATTTTTGTGCTTATAATGCATTGGGCATTATTCTCTTTCAGGAATGCCTCTACCTCCAAACTGCCATGTTAAAGATAAACATGCTCTTCCAGATGTGGGCTGTCAGGTTTATTCTTAAGCAAAATTCAGATTGTTGAGCAGGAACTATTAGCTCTGTAGTGAGAAACTTTACCTTTTCCTTCTAGGCACCCTCAAACACTTCAGATATTTTATAGAACTCTTTCTGACACTTGGGTCACAAAGAACCTTGCTATATACATCGTTAATTTTATTATTTTATTCTCTATTTTGCAAGGAAAGAAAAATCTCTTGACTTCCAAAGCAAGAAATAAACGTATAATGTTGCTTTTTGTTGTTGTTCTATAATCTTCATATTTGATACTTGCTCATATCCACAGAAAACTTGACCAGACATACCTGAAAAACTTGAAAAATCTGGAAAAGGAAAAAAGGAGTTTACTTGTATCTTTAATAGGCAAATGTCCACAATTTTACATCCTCTCAGAATGGATGAATTTCTTTCAGACTTTGAACCTAGAACCTGTGTGCATGCATATGACCATGTGAGACTGGGTTTTTAACATATTATGTAACCTGTACTGTAATATTCTACATCTCATACCACCAGAAAGTTTCCAAGTTCTCTGAAGGACAGATACAGAAGATTCTAAAATCAGCTCCTAGTTTGTCTCTGTGTGGAAGTTCAGCCTCCTGGCCCCTCCGGCACCTCTTCAGGATCTATCCTCCTACAGTGTACCTACCTGATGGATTTATCCCCACTGCAACCCACCCTTCTCTCCAGGACCACTTTTTCTTACCTGTAATTCTGGCCTTAGGAATGCCCAGAAGAGGTCTGTACCCAAAAAGTATGTTTGAACAAGGCCAAGTCTCCAGAATAAATATAATCCCAATTTACAATTCAGCCATTAGCGATTTAATTTTTACACCTTCCTGAGTCCCTTTTGAAAAAATATCAATATCCTTTTAGGGGTTAAGATTTCAAGTCATTACCAGTTTAAGCCCCCAAGGGATTCCTTAGGCTACATGCCAACTTCCAGTGGAAAATTCAATTCAGGACAGGCCTTGGAAGGTGGTACTAGGAGGGAGAGGGATGCTGGGGTTGGGGAGGACCGAATGAACTTCACTAAGGAGAATCGGTAAATTGAAGAGTCCCACCATAGATGCCTCTGACCCAGCTCCAACAGTGGCTTTGACTAACAAAAGTCAGTTTCACTGAAATGGTGGCAGATCGGAGTAAGGCCCTAGCCTCAAGCCCTAGCATCCACATTCAGGTACTGTTTTTACAGATCTGAGACAAGATTTCACTCTTCGTGTACTCTCTTTGAAAGCCCCCTTTTACTTTTTCCCTCTTGTTCTTCCTTTGTTCCTCTGGCCTAAGTTTATCTGTGTGCATGCTTGTGTGTTCACGTTATATAAGCATGTATGAATGTCTGTGTCTGTATCCCCAGGCCTTTCTTTGTCCTGACACCAGCTTGTCTAGAAGTGGTAATCATAAAAAATTAATTCATATTACTTGTTGGATGATTTAGGTATTTTCAGCTTCATTAACAGCTAATCATGGCACAATGAATTACTCAACCAGGGTTTGAAATATGCCTTCAAGGTGGCTAGACTAACTGGAATGATCATGTAAGGGGACTTCAGCAGGGTATCATACACACACAGCTATTATGTCTTTTGTGGGAACATGTATTTGCCTACGAACTGTCTGTGCATGTTTTTGGCAGGTCCCACTTCTTACTCTCAGTTTTCTTCCCCTACCCAGCTTCTGCCAGGTCTGCCTTCAGATCTCTTGGTCACAAAGCCTTCCAGAGAGGGGTGAGAGCTCTTTTAGGTCTAACTGCACCCTGAAAAGAGTGTCCCAGTATGCCCGTGGGTGAGGCAGGCAGGCCTACTGCACTCCAGTGGGGTTCATCATGAGGCTGGGAGGGGAAAGATGTGTAGCCAGAAGTCTTGGAAGGGCGCCACTAGGGGCACAGCCAGGAATCTTGCCACCCTCAGAAAATGCTCCTCTTGCCATGCCCTGCAGAACAAATTAGTGTCAGTGACAGAAGTGTGACCCTGGAGCCAAAGTTTTATGTGAACCCTTCCTCCAACCACTGAAAATATTCTGGTGGATATGGGTGTCTGGTTGATATAGGAGAAGATGAGCTGCCCTGCTGCAACCCCACCATAGACAACCCTACCACGCTCCAACACTGGCTTTGACAACCAAAAGTCAGTTTTGCTGAAATTGGCAGCAGATGGAAGTAAGGCCCTAGACTCAAGCACTTGCAGCCACATCCAGGTTCTGTTTTTGTAGGTCTGACACAAACCACTAACACCTCTGGCCACACAAATTGCTCTGTGGGTAGGAGTACTCTTACTTGCCCTTAACTGGGACCATTTTCAAGGGCTGAGGATTCATCAGGGGTTTTCTCTTAACATTTGTCAGGACCATTGTCAGGTGTTGCTAGGGTTGCAGGAGAAAGGTTTCACTTGATTGGCTAAGCGACTGTATTCCTTAACCAATCCAAATGCTCTGCCTGGGGGAGGGGACTTAACAAGATAGAACAATATCAATTCAAGCACAGGGAGACGCATTCCGTGTACTAATAAGGCGTCTGGAAAAATGGAATTACAGTGTGCAGGAATCCCATGACCCTCTGCAGCTCCAGCCATGGCATGGTTGCTGTTAAAAATGTTACAGCGTAAGTCAAACTCAATCCATCGATTGGAGGACATCAAGATTTCAAAACAGGGAGTAGCAATTGAAGGAGGAAGTAAAACTCCTTGCTCATTGTGTTTTACAGCCTTCCTTAGTAAAACTGCTGAATTGTAATTTAAAATATTCCACCCTTTCAAATAAATTAAGTGCAGCTCTTAAAAACAGGAAATGAGAGAGGCGCACACATATTGTCAACTAAACATTCACAGACCTTGTACCACAAAGCAAAGTTGAAAATCAGAGAACAGTCCTATGAATTCATTTTAGAATGATGCCAACAAAGGTCCCCACCAAGGGAGGTGTTATTGCCTCTGGCAGTGCACTCTTGGGCTGAAACCTGACTGCTAATTAGGAAACAAATAAAACACAAATATCAGCTTGAAGGGAAATTTGGATCTTGCAAGATCATAGATATTCAGAGATATGGATAAACCTTATAGTACTAAGTAAGAGCTATGGTAGCAGTGGCTGAACCCTCCCTTCAGAAAATCTAACTGCCAGTAAGCCAGATGTTCCTGCTGAACTCTGGCAATAATCAAAGCAAAGCATCCCCCTATAATTCATTTCCTCTATCTAACCCTTCTGCCCATGAAGGACCCAATACTCAAGCTAAAGAGCTTGAGCTTAGTTTCAGGTTGAAATGGTTTTTGGGGGGTTCTGCATTTTACTTTATATACATTTTGAAGTAAATGAGAGAATAGAACAAAAGATTTTGAGACTGAATTCTGAATAGTTTCTCCTCCCACCTCTATTGGCATAAAAAAGAATATTCATGAGCAGAAAACGATGTTTGAGGAGGGCTGGCAACAGGACTGCCCTGAGAGCTGCAGAGAAAGTAGATCTTCACAGTCCTCACCCACTACATTTGGGTATCCACTCAATGCTGTCCACACTGCAGGCCAGCGGAACCCATCTCAACTAGACTTTACTCTGGATCTTCCAGTGCCTTAATGGAAACACGATAATAGCAGGAATTACTATTCCAAAGGGGAAGAAACTTGGAGAGTATGTTTGGTTAATTCTTTGGTTTCATATGATGCTAAATACAGATATTTGAGCTGTTGGCAACATCTCAGGAAGTGATTTAACCCACTTGCATAGCCAGACGTAATTTGTCATGTGGCTCTGTGATTTTTAACCCTACTCATTTCTCCCTTATGATTACTTTTAACATGTTCGTGGGTTAATTATGACACTTCTTTATTTCAGAGACCTTGAAATCCTACTTGATGTTTCTGACGTAGAACCTAGACTTCTTGATTCCTGAACTTATCTGCTCTCTTCAGGAATAGATCCGGGAGGCCAGAAAACTAACCACCTACCTCTCATCTTCCTACTCAAGCAGTTGGACCTGGACTGGTGTGTTATGTTATCCTAGGTCCTTTCCCAGTCTGGCAGGCACACCCATATAGCCACCAGCAAGTATTCCCTATGGTTAGAACAGTCCAGGGTTTTGTGAATTGGGACTCTCTTCACATCTCATAATTTCATCATAACTTCCCATGAGACTCATACAGTTAGTTTTAGTTTATAAGGGTCTACTAGTTCAACAAAAAACAAAAACTTGGCCACTAATTTCAACCTGCAATCAAACACTAAGTAGTTCATTCATTTAAGTTTCATCCCTGTCTTTTCCTAAATCAGTCTCTAATAAAGGGGTTGGGGGATTTTTTAATGATTAAAAAGTAGAAAACTAAAGAAGCAAAAGGCCTGAGATACCCACAAGTAAAGAATCAGTTGCAGACCATTAATGATCACTAGGAGGAGACGGAATCACAGAAAGAGGTCCTCAAGGGAGTTTGTCCGAAAGTTTGAAAGACCACATTCAGCCTGCACCCTCAAGAAAGTGTCTAAGAGAAAGTAGGCCAAAACAACAATGAAGTTAGGGTGAAAAAGATGTGAGTTTAGTTTTCAAAATGTCATGTCTGTATTGAGTGTCCTTTTGGTTCAAACAAGAAACAGAGAGAAATCAAACAGCTTCACTGACAAGCAGAGCAGTTGGCAAAGAGACCAGGGTAAAATCTTGGGAAAGCCTTCAATGTGCAGCTTAAAAACCACTCTAAAGAATCGCTGTATCCCTTCAGTTGATCTCTGTTTTCTCAAGTCCTGCTTTCTGCATAGCAGACAATTCCCACTTTCAATCTGCTCTTAATTTTACCCCATGTCATCACTGACACCTGGGTCTCTTGGTGGATTTCTTTCTTGTAATTTTTTTAAGCTTCTGGGGAGTCTATTTTTTATTGATCTGCGCCACATATTAAACTATTTAAAATATGATCTCTTAAAACATGGATTAAAAATGGATTATTAAAATAATCCAGTTATCCTCCCTCTCGTAAGCATAAAGGCTGACTTGATTCCAGAACAAGGCCATGACCAGGTGATTTTGCCTGTGGCAACCAACTCCTTCCAGACATCAAAATAGAAAGCTTCTTATGATAAAACAAAGTGAAAAGGGAGGTCTAGAATTGGATTCATTCTCTGGGATGCTCTTGAGAGTGTTTACAGATCACGAGGTTTTCCTCAGTTGTTCCCAATGTGTACGGACATGGATGTTTCTTTAGGCAAACACCTCTGTTACAGTGACCACAGTGAAGCTTTGGATTTTCTTAAGCCTACAACACATTTTGTGGCCAGCATTTATTAAGATCAACGTGCTTTTTTTAGGCCACCGAAAGCAATAACCACAAAAAAATTGATAAATTAGATTTAACCAAAATTTAAAAACCTCTCGTGAAAAGAAACCGTTAAACAATGAATAGTAAAGACATGGACTGGAAGAAATTATTTATAAAATGTAAACTTGACAGAGGACTGATATCCAGGGTATGTAAAGGACTTTCACTTATTAATAAAGAGAAAACATTATTTGAAAGGACGGAAGACATTTTACCAAAGAATAAGCACATGACAGTGGTGTTCAGTATCTTTAGTCATTAGGAAAATGCAATTAAAACCTGAATGAGATACCACTACACACCCACCAGGATGGTTTAAAATATAAAGCCTGGCCGGGCGCGGTGGCTCATGCCTGTAATCCCAGCACTTCGGGAGGCCGAGGCGGGCAGATCACAAGGTCCAGAGATCGAGACCATCCTGGCCAACGCGTTGAAACCCCGTCTCTACTAAAAATACAAAAAAATTAGCCAGGCATCATGGCACGTGCCTGTGGTCCTAGCTACTCGGGAGGCTGAGGTGGAAGAATTGCTTGAACCCAGGAGGCAGAGGCTGCAGTGAGCCAAGATTGCACCACTGCACTCCAGCCTGGTAACAGAGCAAGACTCCGTCTCAAAAATAATAATAATAATAATAATAATAAATATATATATATATAAAGCCTGACAACACTAAATGTCAGCAAGGATGTGGAGCAACCAGAACTCCCATACATCGTTGATGGAATATAAAATAGTACATCAACTTGGAAAAAAGGAATAGCATTTTTTTAAAGACTAAATATATGCTAGCTGTGATCCTGCAATTACACACATAGGTCTTTTCCTAAGGGAAATGAAAATATATGTTTATCAAAAGACTTGTATAAGAGTGTTCATAGCAGCTCTATTACTAATAGTCAAATACTGAATACAGCCCAGGTGTCCATCAAAAAGAGTATGAATATGCAGGGGCCGGATACGGTGGCTCACCCCTGTAATCCCAGCAATTTGGGAGGCCAAGACAGGCAGATTACTTGAAGTCAGGAGTTCAAGAACAGCCTGGCCAACATGCTGAAACCCTCATCTCTACTAAAAATGCAAAAATTAGCCAAGCATGGTGGTAGGTGCCGGTAATCTCAGGTAGTCAGGAGGCCGAGGCAAGAGAATCGCTTGAATCCTCTTGCAGTGAGCTGAGATCATACCACTGCACTCCAGCCTGGGTGTCTGAGTCAGACTCCATCTCAAAAAAAAAAAAAAAAATGAAGGTGCAAACGGTAGTTTAGTCATGCAATGGAATACTACTCAACAATACAAAAGAATGAGCTACGACTGTTCACACAATAACATGAACAAATCTCAAAAAGATTATGCTGAATGACAGAAGTTTACACAAAGAATTCATCCTATTTGACCCATTCATATGAAATTATAGAATAGACAAAGCTAATCTGTGGTGAAAAAAATCAAAACAGTGGTTACCTCTGGGTTTGGGAAAGGAATTAGGAACAAGGATTGACAGGAAAGATAAATGAGGGACCTTTCTAGGTGATGATAATGTTTTGTATCTCAGTAAGGTTTGGGCACACAGGGATATATTTGTCAAAACTCTGAAACTGGACACTTAATGATTGCAGTTGAAAATCTTTAAATTTCATATCAAATGAGAAAAGTAAATACCGAACTGAAGTTTTGAAGTAGAAATTAGTAGATGCCTACAATTTGCTTTTAAACACATAAAAAAATAAGTTGAATTAATGGAGGAGGGATGTGTAAATATGTGATAAAGCAAGAAGAGTAAAGTATTAATAGCAGAATCTATAAGTGGATCACAGGCATATAGTTGTTCACTGCAGAATTCTTTCAATGTGGTGCATATTTGAAAATACCGATAACAAAGTGCTGGGGGGAAATCTGTGTGCTATTCTGACCCATGAACCCTCTTCAGGTGTTTGTTAGATCTGAATGCTCTATTTTTTAATGCTCATACTAGCAGATTATAAATAGGGAAGATGAAGGCTGGAATTGAAAAAATGTCGTATCTGACTTCTTTTTCTTTTCAAATCTAGTCTTTCATACCTTTTTATTTTAGTAGGCAAAAGAAGCCAGGAAATGTTATTATGAGAGGAAAAGAAGGGGGAGAGATCTGTGACCTTAAAAACAGCAACAACAACAAAATTCCTACTGTAAAATATTGAATATCAAGAGCAGGCACACACTCCAGACTTTTAGAATGAAAAAATTAATGAAAACACCAAGACTGCATCCTCAGAACCACGGAGGAATGATAATTACAGACAGCATTTCTGGAGCAGACACATAACCTTGATTCCCAGGATACCCCCTAAAGCACTCTAATAGTATGCTATTTGTGGAAGGTTTTTCCACCTTTAATAACAGAGAAATAATGTTAGAGGCAAAGAAATCCCTTATTTAGCCACTGGGGTGTCATTATTGAGCCCCAGCTGAAGGCCCCCTTAAAAGCATCCATATGGTAAAAGAACATGTTTCCATACAAAATCAAAACTGAGTACATCTGAGACTTTTGAACATCTTTTTCCTTGGATCTTAAAATGGATTTGTGCATATTTGTGAAAAAAATTTTATGATGTGCTATCTTCCAAAGTGAATGGTTATTTATAATTCATAAAAGACCTGAGCACAGGAAAAATTTTCCCTTTTATTAGCCCTGTAAAGTTAGACCAGCTGATCTTTTAGTGCATATTACAGACATCAAGTTCTCTGTATGGTTGAAGTTTCTCTTTTCAAACTTAATGAAAGAGTCAGTGCTACTTAGTCTGTTATTCAAAAGCTGGTGGGGTCCAAATCTCTTTTGATTAAATGTTAAATAAACAAAACATCACTCTCAGAGATGGTCTCTGAAGACACAGAAGGGAAAATACTTGGAATGCTAAACATACTTTTAAAATCTTACACAGCCTTTTGTAAAATACAGCAACATATTTTCAAATGGATTTTCTTTTCTGTCTCCAGCGTTTAACCAGTCTTCAGACACAGTTGCCACATCATTTCCTTTCAGCTGCTGCAGGCTACTTGTGAGTCAGTGTACTGATATCATGAGCAGGAATGACCTGGGTGGGGGAATAGGGGCACTGGGGATTTGGACACATGGCAGGAGCCCCAATGCCAAGGGCTTCCATCCAGCTGCACCTGCACGTCCCCTGCCAGTCGTCCCCCACCAGCAGTTCCCTGCCAGTCATGATATCACAGAAAGTTATTTCCTTCAAGGAATCCAACTTTCTTAGCTCACCCTGCCAAGGTACATCCACCCTGTTTACTGGCATGTCACATACCCATGTAAGAGAGTTGCACAGAATTTTTAGAAATCTAAGTTAAATCTGAAAATAGCAGTTTTTGCTTTCTCTGAAGTTCCCTGCCTTCTAATATTCCAGATAAGCCTTGAAAGCTCCCTCATAGAACTATATAAAGATAGAAATTCTTTCTGTATCCTGAGTTTTTGTTTATTTAGTTTTTTGAGATGGAGTTTCTCCCTGTCACCCAAGCTGGAGCGCAGTGGTGTGAACTTGACTCCCTGAAACCTCTGCCTCCTGGGTTCAAGCGATCCTCCTGTCTCAGCCCCCCAAGTAGCTGGGAGTACAGGCGTGCACCACCACACCCTGCTAATTTGTATTTTTAGTAGAGACAGGGTTTTGCCCTGTCAGCCAGGCTGGTCTCAGACTCCTGGCTTCAAGTGATCTGCCTGCCTCAGCCTCCCAAAGTGCTAGGATTACAGGCATGAGCCTGCACCTGGCCTGTAACCTGATTTTAAATGCTTTGACTTAAAATACGGATTCTTTTTTTTTTTCTTTGAGACTGAATCTTACTCTTTTTGCTCAGGCTAGAGTGCTGTGGTGACATCTTGGCTCACTGCAACCTCTGCCTCCTAGGTTCAAGTGATGCTCCTGCCTCAGCCTCCCGAGTAGCTGGGATTACAGGCAAATGACACCATGCCCAGCTAATTTTGCACTTTTAGCAGAGATGGTGTTTCACCATGTTGGCCAGACTGGTCTTGAATCCCTGACCTCCGGTAATCTACCTGCCTTGGCCTCCCAAAGTGCTGAGATAATAGCTGTGAGCCAACGCACTTGGCCAAATATGGATTCTTTTTTTTTGAGACGGAGTTTCACTCTTGTTACCCAGGCTGGAGTGCAATGGCGTGATCTTGGCTTACCGCAACCTCCGCCTCCTGGGTTCAGGCAATTCTCCTGCCTCAGCCTCCCGAGTAGCTGGGATTACAGGCATGCACCACCATGCCCAGCTAAGTTTTTGTATTTTTAGTAGAGACAGGGTTTCATCATGTTGCCCAGGATGGTCTCGATCTCTTCACCTCGTGATCCACCCACCTCGGCCTCCCAAAGTGCTGGGATTATAGGTGTGAGCCACCGCGCCCGGCCCAAATATGGATTCTTAACTGCCAAAAGCCAACTCACTTACAGAACAGGATCCTTGGTCAGAAAAATTGCCTTCTTCTCTATTCTATAACCTACCCCTGCCCCAGCTGCTGACAAAAATCGATGACTTTCTATTTCTTTTTTTTTATTTTTGAGATGGGGTCTCACTTTGTCACCCAGGCTGGAGTGCAGTGGTGCAATCTCAGCACTGCAACCTGCTGGGTTCAAGCAATTGTCCTGCCTCAGGCTCCCAAGTAGCTGGGACTACAGGCATGCACCACCAGGACACCTGACTAATTTTCTTTTCTGTATTTTTAGTAGAGACAGGGTTTCATCATGCTGGCTTCCAAAATGGTCTCCAACTCCTGACCTTAAGTGATCCGCCCATCTCAGCCTCCCAAAGTGCTGAGATTACAGTCATGAGCCACAGCGCCCGGCGGTCAATGACTTTCAATTGGTTCTAAAGTTTCCTGCTGCCCTGAGTGATTCTTTCATCTTATAGACTGTTGGGATGGCTGCTGAAAGAGAATCATAGAGCCGAAACCAATTCTGAAGTTCCTTGCTTCTGAGATACGAGAAGTGTCTCGATACTGGGTGGCAAAGGAAGAAAGAGTGAAGACACAGTTAGAGAGGCTACCATTTGATGGACAAACCACACTGAGGTCTCTCTTTAAAAAGGAAAAGCTGACTTTTGGATGGTTCTGTCCTCTCCTTTTCTAGTTACTAGCTGTTCGGCTTTCAGCTGCAAGAAACCAGTGTAAATGCAAGGACAAGGGATGGAATATTCAAGTGCATTTTGAACGAGGTTTTTTTTTTTTTTTTTTAAATACCATCTTGTGATTCCTGACTCAGAAGATAAGAATGAGGAGATCTCAACCTCTTGATGATGTGCCAGTGGCACTTGTAGTACCCACAGCAGGAATGGAAAAGGCAATATTTATTCCCAGGGCCCTGACAACATCATCGTTAAGTCATTCGTCCACTCCTAAGTAGCTTGTGTTTTAAAAGATCTGGTGAGAAAGAGGCTTCATGAGCTGTACTAGGCATTTTTTTTTCCTTTTCCACCCTTACCTAACATATCTAAGCACTGTCTGGAAAAAATTAGATGGATGACAAAACTGAATATGCCATATGCTATTATATTCATTTTAGTTTAATATATCCAGAATATATTTTCCTGTTGCAAGAATGGAAGCTTTCATCCTTTCTCTTCATCATCAACTACTCAAAATACGAAATCATTACATAACACCTATTTAAGTTTCTACTATGTGTCACATCCAACCATCCATCTACGCATCCATCTGTGAGTATTTCTTGAGTACTTAGCATGTGCCAGACCCTATGGTGGAGATAAGCAGAGAATGGTTTGCAAGCCTTGCCCTTCAGAAGCTTGCAGGCATGCAGATGATGTCATTTGTGTCTTCTGTGCATAGCTTCTTTAAACACAGTTAACTTTCTACTGTTACTACACCTGGACAGGACAGCAGGGGATGTGGCTGTGCCCTAGACAGTGCCCTTAGGTTCCTAAACTTTCCCTCCCCCATTGTCTATGCTTGCTATCCACCCTGTCACTGAGCATGATACACAGTCAAAAGAAAAATTAATGTTTACTGCAGTGGGAGAAAAATTCAGGACATAGCTCAGATAAAATACAGAATAGTGTCAAATATTCACTTTGTAAATTGTAAAATTGAAACAGCCACTGCCAAGTACAGTTTATTTGTTTTTCTCTCCTTTCTAGGCTACTGACCCCTACTCCAGAATTAGGCCTTTGGGGTTACAGTTCATCTGGCTTAATTCACCCATTCTGTTTTTCAGTCCATTCATTTTTCTGGTCTCCAGAGGCAAGCCATGAGGTCCTTTCTTTGGGTGGCAAGGTGATGGGCAGGTATCCCTAAGCGTCGGTTCCTTACCCATCATCCAATGAGCTGTGTCCTTTGAAATACTGTTGTATTTTGAGGGGTGTGTGAAGCGGGGAACTGAACTGAAAGGAAACCTGGGCTGAGGAGGCTTTCTCTTATGCTGTGTCCAGCCAAGCCTCGGAGAATCACCGGGGTTTGTTTATGGAATTTTATAAATAGCCCCGATGGCTGTCCTGGCTAATACTTCCTGAAAAAGTTTCCATCCTCCAGGACAAGGCCAGAGCTTCCCGGCTTGCCTGCTGCAGTTTAGCAAGGCTGGGTTACAGGTATGCAAATACATTACTGGTGGGTTAAGATAGGGATCCTCTTGGCCCTGGGGGCTGCTGGCCAGGGCCTGAGGCAGTTAGAGCAGCCACCTGCAAAAGGTCGGGCAGCTGTGCCTTGCCTTTGTTTTTGTTTTTTGTTTTTTTTAAATGTTGTTACCTAAAGGGAAATGCCCCACTTTTTATCATCTGAGCTGATAAGAGTTCTTCTGGAGAGATGACTGAAGATAGCTCCCTCTGTTTGCCTAGGGGCCAGAAATTCTAGTCAGCCATGAGGCTCATTGCCTACCCTTGGTGCAGAGGCCAGCTCCAGTCCAGGAGTTTCATCCTTAGCCTCAAGACCCTCTCCCCCAACCCTTCATTACTCCTTGCTCTGGACCACAGGTGAGCATTTCTGGCTGCTCTTCTGCCCTGTGTGGGGGGGGTTTGTTTTTGTTTGTTTGTTTGTTTATTGAGACAGAGTTTCACTCTTGTTGCCCAGGCTGGAGCATGATCTTGGCCCACTGCAACCTCTGCCTCCTGGGTTCAAGCAATTCTCCTGCCTCAGCCTCCTGAGCAGCTGGGATTACAGGCATGTGCCACCATGCCTGGCTAACTTTGTGGTTTTGGTAGAGACGGGGTTTCTCCATGTTGGTCAGGATAGTCTCAAACTCCCGACCTCAGGTGATCCACTCACCTCAACCTCCCAAAGTCCTGGGATTACAGGGGTGAGCCACTGCACCCAGCCTTCTGCCCTGTGTTCACAGCCTTCGCTTTGGGTACTGCTAGCCCCATGTTGGCTCAGAGTCTCCATCCTCAGTTCCCTCAGCCTATCAGGTCCAATAGAAATATAACGCCAGGTATGTAATTTGAAGTTTCCTTCTAGCCATATTTTAAAAGGTTTTAAAACAGTTAATACTAGAGGGTTTTTTTTTTTTTTTTTGCATCCAAAATTATTTATTTATTTAAACAGCTTTGTCGAGATATCATTCACATACCATGTAATTCACTCATTTGAAGTGTGCCATTTAGTATGTTCACAGAGCCCTTTTTCTCATTGTTATTATTATTTTGAGACAGAGTCTCACTCTGTCACCCAGGCTGGAGTGCAATCATGCAGTCTTGACTCTGCAACCTCTGCCCCCTGGGTTCAATTGATTCTCCTGCCTCAGCCTCCTGAGTAGCTAGGACTACAGGCACATGCCACCATTCCCAGCTAATTTTTGTATTTTTAGTAGATATGGGGTTTCACCATGTTGTCAGGCTGGTCTCCAATTCCTGACCTTAGATGATCCACCTGCCTTGGCCTCCCAAAGTGCTGGGATTACAGGCATGAGCCACTGTGCCCAGCCTTTGTTCACAGAGTTCTACAATCACACCACTATCAATTTTCTCTTTTCTTTTTGGACTCAGGGTCTTGCTCTGTTCAAGCTAGAGTGTGGTGGTGTGATCATAGCTTACTGCAGCCTCAAACTCCTAGACTGAAACCATCCTCTCACCTCAGGTTTCCAAGTAGGTGGGAACACAGGTACGCACCACCACATCCTGCTAACTTTTTCTGTTTTGTAGGTAGTTTCTCACTATGTTGGCCAGGCTTGTCTTCAACTCCTGACCTCAGGTGTTCTTCCCACCTTGGCTTCCCAAAGTGCTAGAATTATAGGCATGACCTCATGATTAATCTTAGAATTTTTTTCAACCCATAAAGAAACCCCATACCATTAGCATCCACTTTCCATTTCCCTCCAGATCTCCCCAGCCATAGCAACCACTAATTTACCTTTTGTCACTACAGATTTGCCTATAGGCTATTTCATATAAACAGAATCATGCAATGAGTAGCCTTTTGTGTCTGGCTTCTTTCACTTAGCATAATGTTTTCAAAGTTCATCCATGTTATAACATTCACTTCAATTGTGTATTTTATTTAAGCCAATCAAGTATTATCACTTTAACATATAGTTTAAAAAGGGTTAATAATATATTTTACTTTTTAAAAATATGCCTTTGAATTTTTGTGTGTGCTTTTACAAATACAGCACATTTTAAGTGCTCGGTAGCCACACGTGGCTAGTGGCTACTATTCTGAACAGCATAGCCCTAGCAAGAGTCTGTTCTGCTACCTTTAAAACAACAAGAACAACTCTCTTCTCTTACTGCCTCAATCCCGGGGACCCTCACCCCCATCAGCACCTACACCATCATACACAGGTGGCTTGTAGATTTTAAGGTAATCACCATGTTGTGCTGCTAAATTCTTCCTTCTTTTTGCTCCTAGAAGGCCCCCAGGTCCTGCTTCTGCCTTGTCCATTGTAACTGAGATCAAAGCCTTCAAGCAGATAACTGGAGCTCACCCTGCCTGCTGGATACCTGCTTGCTGTTTCCCAATACCTCATAGTTAGACGACGCATCTTACTAAAGTGAAACATTCTGTATCCCTTCATGAGAACACTCTAGAAAAATCTAACAAGAGAAGTTTTCCTCTTACTTTTAAAAAACAAGCCTGTCATTTCTTAATTTTCTCCCTGGTCCATTTTCCACCGATTGTCTTGCTCGGAGTAGCTCTAAGCACTCAAATAAAGCTCACCAGTAGGGGTAGATTTGTGAAATTTCTACAAGCTTCCTCACAGCTTTATCCTGCTCCTGTCAGCCATTTCTGCAAGAAAATGGATGTTTAATCAGTGCAAGAGTGCAGTTTATTAGTCTGGCTCCTCAGCCATCACCTCCATTCAGGCTCGAGGAAGACTACAGAAAGAAACCCACAGTGCTGCCAGTGACTGCCCAGGATGCAGGAATTTCAACACGAAGCAGCACCTTTATGAACCAAGCACAGTATTTATCTCAATATAGCTTTGACTGTATGGTAATAAGTAAATTATTTCTAAACATTTGTGACTGAAGATTGGTACATGGAAATGTTTGTGAAATTATCTTTTTGAGAGAATATCTTAAAAATTATTTAGTTCACAAAATGGAAGATTGAGGGCAAGTTTAATAGAAATGTGAGAACAGCAGTATCAGCATCTTTCCTGTTACTCTTCTGAGTCGGAAGGGAGAGAATGAGCTAAAATTGTTGCAGAAGGAATTTGGTGTTGACTTTGGGAAGAATTTTCTGCTAATACGTTGAAGTGCTGGATAACCTTACAGAAGGAGCTTCTGGGTTTCATTCTACCAACATCTACTGAACACCTTCTGGAGATTTTCTGGTTTGTGTCTAATTCTGTCCTACAGCTAAATTGGGAAGATTTCACCCAAATGCTTTTCCAGAGTCTGGTTTTCCTAAATTGAAGTGTTGCTATCTCTTTTTTCAAACTTAACTTTTCTTTTTATTCTCAGCCACCTATGAAATTTCCCTGGGCCAAGGCCTGGAGCCTGCCATATGCACACAAAAAAAAGTTTTAAAAATGAAGCATTATTTGAAAAGTAGAAAATCTACACAAGAAAGAGTTCTTTACCCTCTTGGTCAAAAAGCCATTCGTAAAGTAGTGGCATTCTGGGGAAAGTGGCGGCAATGACAGTCACCTCAAAGGTTTGGAGACTTCCCGTGAGCTTATTTACATGACCTACCTCTTTTTATTCAACTAAAACTTTGTTCTCTATAGAAAATGGCAATACCATTACCATTTTAGCATTCCCTGTGTTCAGCCTCACCCTCTAATGCCTTGGCTGTCTATGCAGAGCAGTGAAAACACCCAGAGCCCCAGGAAATGTCATAAAATTTTACCCTGTCCAGTGGCACCCTATTCAATGAGTTATAGAGAACCACGTTTTCTTCCAAGCACCTAGCTATGAATCATTGACTCGTTGACTTCCATTTGGAGTAGTTTTCCTGTTGTAATTAATTTTTCCTTGTGTTATGCACATTCATGAGCACCTAACCTTTCTTAAGGATGCATGTCTAATTCCACATAATTCTGAAATTCTACAGTTGTTTGCATGGCAATCTTGTGTGTTCCATGCTAGTCTACTACTGCTATCATTTTAAGACTGAAATATCTTAATAGTCTCCCCCTTTTTTTTCCTTTTCCTCCTGCTTATTTCCATATGGAAGCAATTCTTATGAGGTAATAGGGCAGGTGGGGTAGGAGATAGTTTGCTTTAACTTCTGCTAGTTATTCCATGTTATGTCCAAATGGGTTATTTGCATCTGGTCTCTATTTGTTAACATCAATGGGCTGTGTTTGCATAACTAGATCAAATTCTGAAAGGACTTCCATTTTGAATGGTTAACTCTCACCGAACACACACACACACACACACGACCAAGCTCCAAGCTAGAGACACCAGCCTTGGAAAACCTTTGCTAGAGAAAAAAGGATTCCCCTAAAGTTCATCACAAAGCCGTTCTGGTTTCAATTTCCCCTCTCCTTTTGAAATAAGATCCACTACCCCCAGCCCTCCATCTAAAGTAAAGTAACTGGGACTTGGCAGGAATTGCCATGGCAGACCACCCAACAACAAGGGCATCTGATGTGGAAGGGAAAAGTTAAATGAAAAATCTTAAGATGATGTCAAAGAGATGACTCAGGCTCCCATTTCTCTCTAGTGAAGATCCGCACGCTGGAGTGTTTAGTTACTCACCCAGCTAGAAGGGGCTGGGCTAAGTCACTTTCCAGTCCATACCTCAGCCTTCAGGCAGTGTACACCAAACTCTTTCAAGAAACTCTGATGCTTTCAAGTTCTTGAGAAATAGTCCTATTCTCTAAACTCCTCAGGCTGTCTTCTGTCCGCATACCGATCTCTTCCTTTTACACATTTTCTTATCACTATCTGATGTGTTTTTTTCCTTCCATTAAGCCGTGAAGTTCCTAAAGCCAAAGAACGGGTCTTGTTCCACCAGAGGGTGTCCAGCACCTCTAGGCTAATACCAGGGACAGGGGAGTTACTCAGCCCACATCGTTGAGCTTGCATTACTTACTTGTTTTGTTATCACTCTGGATAAAGATTCTCTCCCTTAGATTGTGAAATATGGGAGGGCAGGACCTCAGTTAGTGAAAAATGCAAGTGGCTCTCTGCCAGAGTCAGCATCACTAGTGCACGCGGGAAACAGCCACATCTGGGGTGTGTGATTTGAGGGGTTTTGGAAACACCTTCCACTCTCACCTTCTAAAATGTCACCTACTGTCACCTTTTTTCACTTACTGATTTGAGCCTTGTTCAAAGTCATACATGTGGCATGACTTTAAAACCTTTTGATGATCTTCATGTGATTTATATAACTTACCATGTTACTGTTGAGAGTAGACAAAGGAAAGATATCGTGTGGGAAAAGGAGGAGACATGACCAGAAAGGTGACAGGGGAAGTTCGGATTTCAGTCGACCCTAATCACACCAACATCTTTTCAATAATGTGTGATGGTGTTGATATGAAGAATTTCTCTCCATCCAAAGGCAGAGCAGATTCTTTGTGTGTTGACTAGAATATGAATAAGAATGGGTACATTTAAAGAGTGCTCACTATGTGCCAGAAAGTTGCTCTAAATGCCTACGATCAACCCAGTAGAGCCCGCAACTCCCTGTTATCCTTCCAGTTTTACAGATGAGAAGACTGAGGTATGGGGGATCCAAACATCACCAAGGCACGACGGTGGCCAACCAAAAAGAAGAGGAAGAATTATTGACAAGTTTATTTTCCCCCCCCCCCCTTTTTTTTTAAGGCAAGATATCACTCTATTTATTGCCCAGGCTGGAGGTCAATGGTACCATCATAGCTCACTGCAGCCTTGAACTCTTGGGCTCAAGGGATTCTTCCTACTCAGTCTTCCGAGTATCTGGAACTACAGGAAAGCGCCACCATACCCATTTGATATTTTTAAAAAGAAAGTTTTATAGACACGTGTCTCGCTATGTTGCCCAAGCTGATCTCAAACTCCTGGACTCAAACAATACTCCCACCTTGGCCTCCCAAAGTGCGGGGGTTGGGAGCCTGACTCATTATTTGAAATAATTAAGCTGACCTTCCGTCACCCCTTTCCCATATTCACCACCATGATTTTCATCCTTCTCCTCCCTTACCTTTGATAATCTTAGTGAATCCTAAATGTGGGAAATAAAGTTTCATCCAAGAAGGAAGAAATGGTGTTCTTGGCATGCATAAGCTCTTCTACAAAGAAGAGAAATGGCAACCAATATGCTGTCACTGACAACACTTTTTAAAATGTAAATTGTGATTTAATACTTTAAAAGTACCCAGGGATTCCTCTAAATTGCAATATGCCCGTTGGGGTGATTTTCCCCCACACTATCGCCTAAACAGAGATTATAACCATGGCAACCCTTACATCACTTGACACATGCATATGGAGCACGACCTTCCTGTTGGGGAGGGGTGCTGCTCTGTGTATGTACGCTGTATGCGGTTATAAGATGTGTATAAACAGACTCTCACATGACTCAGCCAACTTCTTTTCCTTAAAGAGGATGGGTTGAGAAAGTTCAACTTGTGGCTCTGACTAGGGATAATAAGAGTTCTTATTAACTTTTACATTAGAAAAATTAACTATATTGGTTCCCTAGAATCAAAGTGATTGCCCAGTAAGTAGGAGGAGACCAAGCTAAAGTAAAAATAAATACATTATTTTTTTAAAGCAGATAAATAGCAGAGCAAGAGGCAAGAGGCAGGATGCACCCTGCCTTGGTCCCTACATGTTTGTAGGGTTTTGTTAAAGACAATGGTATGACGTTGGAGCTTAGATTGCCTTGAGTACATCCTCACAGCATTGCTCATGGGGCAAGCATGCCTGGGAGATCACCTGGGGCACCATGCCCTGCCTATCTCAGACAAGTAACTCCAGGCAGCAGGGGTGAAGATGAGCAACCTCATCCTTAAGGGGCAGAAGCCAGCTGATATTTGTCTATTATGGCCATGAGGCCGTGAGGTTCTGCTGGGTCCCTCCTGGAAACAGCTCCTTCCCAGCCAGCACCCAAAGTCAGCAGCAGAGGGCAAAGCAGCTGGGCTTTAGCTCCAAGCTCCACAATCATGGTGAGCTTGAGTTTAAGGGATTTTTACATGCAGTATGACTTGAAAACCTTTTGAATAATCTTTATCTAATTTATATAAAAGAAATAGCTCTTGAGCCAGTGTGGCGGCTTGTGCCTATAATTCCAGATACTGGAGATGCTGAGACAGGAGGATTGCTTGAGCCCAAGAGTTGGAGACCAACCTGGGCAACACAGTGAGAACTTGTCTCTAAAATAAGCTTTTGTTTGTTTGCTTGTTTGTTTGTTTGAGATGGAGTCTCGCTCTGTCAGATGAGAAGAGTTAAAATCCCTGCCAGGCTGAAGTGCAGTGGTGTGATCTTGGCTCACTGCAGCCTCTGCCTCCCAGGCTCAAGCGATTCCTCTGCCTTTGCCTCCCAATATCTGGGATTACAGTTGCATGCCACCACGCCCAGCTAATTTTCTCGTAGTTTTAGTAGAGAGGTTTCACCGTGTTGGCCAGACTGGTCTTGAACCTGACCTCAGGCCATCTGTCTGCCTTGGCCTCCCAAAGTGTTGGGATTATAGGCATGAGCCACTGCGCCTGGCCTTAAAAAATGTCTTTTAAGTAGCCAAGTGTGATGGTGTGCACCTAGAGTCCCAGCAACTTGGGAAGCAGAAGGATCCCTTGAGCCCAGGAGTTCAAATCTGCAGGGAGCTATGGTAGACCAACTGCCCTCTTGCCTGGGATGACAGAGTGAGATCCTGTGGAAAGAAGGAAGGAAGGAAGGAAGGAGGGAGAGGGAGAGGGGAGGGGGAGGGAGGGAGGGAGGGAGGAAGGAAGGAAGGAAGGGCAAAGAAAAGAAAAGGAAGGGAAGT
Source organism: Callithrix jacchus (assembly GCF_049354715.1). NCBI lineage: Eukaryota > Metazoa > Chordata > Mammalia > Primates > Cebidae > Callithrix > Callithrix jacchus. The sequence continues at coordinate 148,486,623 of NC_133503.1, forward strand.
AGCTCTTTGAAGTAAACCTCTTAAACCTTTAAAAATTGTCTCTGTTATTTGGGGGCTTTGGGTTGACCAATCTCTGTTATGAACTACATAAGGAATTCACCAAATTTATCCTTTCGTTTAATTTTTATCACATGTGGCTGTTTTATGTTCTTGTACAAAGATAGTGTAGGTTCAACATATTGACATTTTTGGAGGCTTAGAACTACCAATAAAACACTGATAATTATTGCGCTTTACTCTTGAGCTTGTAAAATGCACGTAGTAAATGTTTAAGTTTTAAAGAAAACTTTCACTTTCATGAGGACCTTGGCTTGAAGCTATATCCAGTGCTACAAAAAGGGCTCATAGCTCCTTAGGTTGGACATCCTCTACTTTCTCTCAGCCATGGGGTTTAGACATGCCGCAAGAATTCTTAAAAAAAAAAAAAAAAAAAAAGTTCTGTCTACAGTTAACAAAAGTTGGAGGAGTTCTTTTTAATTCTAGAAAGAAAAGGGATTTTTTGGTTTGTTTTGGAGAATATCTAAACCCACACGTAGTAATAAGCACATTACATAATACTTTCAGATACTAACCTTCATTTTCTCCTGCTTAAAGAACTGGTGGTAACCCTTCACTGATGGAGTGAGGGAAATGTAACTGTTCACACCTGCTCTGGAGAACTTTTGAACATCCCATGAGGTCTTATTATTAGGTCTGTGTTGAAATGTCAGCCTCTGTCTTCAGGATGTTTAATTAGAAATTCACTTCTTTTTGAAAGCAATGTGTTTAGGCCCTGAGTCCTTTTCAGCTTTTTCCCAGGGAAGGCTTTGTGTCCCTCTGATATAGCTATTATTGAGTGGTGCTGCAGCTCTTGGTGTCTCTAACCTGGGCACTCTGCAGCCATATGCCCTTACTACCAAAGACCACAGTTCTTTCTCAGCACCGTGGCAAAGGCAGAGGCATTTAAAAAGCCCTATCTAATGGGAATAATTTCTTCCTGCTTGGAGTTTGAATGTAAATAGTTCCTTCACAGGATGAATTATGAATGAGATCATTACCTAGCCCTTGTCTGTCACCCAAGGTATTGCTGTTTGAAAACTTCATGTTCAATATTGCCTTGAGTACACGAAACCCAAGATCTTGAGGAAACGCTGACATATTAAAGGCAGTACAGATGAGGTGGGTGGGCTACCAGGGTCATTTAACCTCAAGCTCAAGGGGCCACAGACTATGGCTGCCATTCTGCAGCAAATTTGTATAGGAAAACAAAGTGCATCACATCCTAATATAAATCCTAAGTTAAATCCATCAAACTGTCAACTCTCACTATAACAGCAGGAGAAAGGCTGGGTCCAGTAGTAAGAAGCATCAGAATCTGTAAGCTTCTTTCTTTGTCCTTTCCGAGGCTCTTAGACAGTCCACGTACCTGTTGATGCAGTAATACCTTGCCAATGCTTACAGCCGTCACTAGTTAGATTTTGTTATGTCAGCTGTATCAGTCAACAGAGCTCTCTTGTTGGTAAGATATGTCGAAGGCCATGACAATACCAGAGATAAATGCTCTAACAGCATAATCGGTTCCAACCGACATTGCTGACCTGTTGGAAAGAAATGGCTTATGAAGATGTAGTACTGGCCGGAAAGAGGGGCGCAGCCAGATGAGACAGCTGATCTCTGGCAGAGGTCTGCGTTACCTCCAGGGGAGAGCTGAGCCCTGGCTCTTGGGAGAACTGCTCTGTGCACTTGCAAGCAGAGCCAGGGCACACAGAAGGGGCCCTGGGAGGCTGGGAGTATGCTCAGGCAAACGTGAAACTCAAGCCTGAAAGCTAAGCCCCAAATCCAAATATGCTGTTACGCAAAACATTCACAGATTGGCTGGCATTTGATTCTCATAAGAGGTTACTTGTTGGCATGTGCTGAGTAATTCTCTGGCATGTCTGTGGCTCGTCAGTGGCATGCCTTCCTGAGTCACCACTGGACCCACAGCCTGGCTCAGGGAGCAAGGTCCAGCACTGTCCAAGAGCCTCTCTTTTCAGATGAATCCCAAAGCCCACTGTCCTGATTTGCAGATGTCACCGCGCTTCCTTTTCCATCTTCAGAGATGAGCTGGTAGGCATTTGCAGCGAGTGTTTGAAGGACTTGGGGAACCATTTTGGGGGTTGCACCTAAATGTTAAAATGATTAATATTTGTCTGTCATCAGCTGGATGAGAAGAGTTAAAATCCCTGCCAGAACTTTGGAGGCCTAGGGAGATGGCATCTCTCTTGGGAGCAGCATTAGGCCAATTACAATGCTCAGCATTTCCCCAACACTCTAGGTTCAGAGTTCTTTGCAATCAGTTTGTTTCTTTAGCTGAGTTTCTTAAACACACACCACCCCTTGTGGAGCTCTCTGGGCCTCCACCCAAAAGCTAAAGGATACAAAGAGGAAGAAGAAAAGACTGAGCAGCCGACTCTACCCAAGAGGGAAACCAAGCCAAACATTTCAGCGTTTCATTATTCTCCAAAAGCCTGTCAATACTACAAAGGGGGAAAGTAGGAACAGCCAAAATGTGCAACATAAAAGGTTGGCCACATACATGATGGGAAAACAAGCCATCATTAAAATCGTGCTGTAGACTGTAGAAGAAACCTTAATGATGTGGAAAAATATAAACAATATATTGTTAACTGAAGAAAGTTTTAAAACAGCATGGGCAATATTATTATAGTTTATGACTATATATATAGTTCTAGGTGATGCACACATATAAAAAAGTGAAAAAATATCAAATAAAATGTTAATGGCAATATTTCTAAGTTGGGATGGACTATAAGTGATGTTTCTCTTTTTTCTTCCAAATTTTCTATAATGTACATGTTTTAATTTTATTTTTTATGACTTTATTATTATCTTGATTATCAAATGAAACATGCTGACAGTATGAGATCCAAACAATATAGAAATGTGTAAAGTCTAAAGTAAAATTTCTTTCTATCCTGCCTAAGAGAGAGTTTCTACCAAATCTATATTTTCAAAAGTGTTATGGAATGTTTATGTATTAGAATTACATATAGTACTTTTTTTCACTTAAAGTACCTGGGATATATTCCCAGGTATGTATGAGTACTTTCTTTCTTTTCTTTTTTAAGTCAATCAGCTAGATCTCTGGGAGGCCAGCAGGGAATGAGAGATTCTCCACAGGTAAGCAGGGGAATTAATGTGTACTGGAGTCACAGAATGCAAGAGCTGAAAGGGATATTAAATGGGGCTTCACTTAGCCCACTTATTAAATGATAGAAAAATGAGGGTCCAGAGACCAGAGTCCACATCTTCTAATTCCCCATCCAATATTGTTTTTACTATGTCACACTGCATACAGTATAAAACAGATATTAATAAGTGCTTTTCCAAGAGCTCCCACCTTGTCAACCTTTTGTTTTAGCCTTAGCCTCTGTAGCCCTTTTCATGCTGCTGATAAAAACATATCTGAGACTGAGCAATTTATAAAATAAAGAGGTTTAATGGACTTACAGTTCCATGTGACTGAGGAAGCCTCACAATCCTGGCGGAAGGCAAGGAGAAGCAAGTCACATCTTACATGGATGGCAACAGGTAAAGAAAGAGTTTGTGCAGGAAACCCTCCCCCGCTTATAGAACCATCAGCTCTCATGAGACCTATTGACTAGTATGAGAACAGCTCGAGAAAGATTTGCCCCCATGATTCACTTACCTCCTAGTGAGTCCATCCAACAACACATGGGAATCCAATATAAAATCTGGGTGGGGACACAGCCAAACCGTACTACCTTCCTTGAGCAACCTGGGGGAAGGGATCTTCCCTACTTTACAGATAATACTAGCCAACACTGGCTGGGCACCATGTGCCATGTTATAAGCCAAGCTATTTGCCTGCATTCTCTCACATGTTCTCACATGAACTCTCTGAGGTTGGTACTATTGTTATGCCCATTTTATAGACGAAAAAAATTAAGGCTCAGAGACTTTGAGTAACTTGCCAAAGGCCCCACAGCTGAGACATGATGGAGCTAAGGTTTCAATCTACAGCTAGCCCTAGAATCCTTACTTTTAAACATTACACTCTATTTTCTGCTGGCTTAGCACATAAACTTTTCCCATACAACAAAATTTACTCTTTCCCATTTTCTTTTGTTGTTATCCAGTCCTTCTCAAATGAAGTGAAAAAGGAATGACATTAGAAAATGCAATCTGGTGTCAAGCAGGGTTCAGGGGCCTCACTTGGTGTTCAGGACTCTGTGCCAAACACTGGGGTAAAAACAAAACAAAACACCCAGTCCAACCACAGCTATTCTCACAGTTGGCAAAGGAATCACCTGGCACTTTTCCTCTGGAGATTCAGCGGGTCCCATACAAGGTGGTAAACTGCTTGCTCCCCTGGTATTTTCATTTCTTATGTAATCGTGCACTCCTTTCAACTCGACCAACACGTTAGCACTTGTAGGTAAAGCTGATCTTTTCTCAGTCAGACACACAATACACACTGAGTCATGTGTAGAAGGCCTGCACAATGTTTTTGTTGTGAACAGAGCCCCAAGGGCCTCCTCTTACAATCCTCACATGTGTGTGACCCTCATGGAAAGAGGGCTGCCTGGTGCTGCAGTGTGTGGCCTTCTGCATGCAACAGCAGGATATCTGGGTGAGTGGTGAGCGGTTACCTCATCCACCCAATGCTGGCCTTCCATAAGCTGGTGGTTTGGGGCTCACCCAGACATTTGTACTGTAGCCTCTATCATTTATTCACCTTCCCCTTCTTTCCACTTCTAGTGCCTTCTCCCCTAGCCCCAGGCTTCCGTTAAATCTCTCTGCCTTACCCATTTTAGGATTTGTTTTCTCTCCTTGTGTTGTGGAAAGCTGTACTATCTCCACCATTGCTCCATAAAGCTCAGCGCCATTCCCCTTTCCCTTTCTTCCTACAGAGCCTCTTCTCTGCTTCCGGCCCTGTCCCACATGCGTCATTTCCTCTCCTTTCTCTGCTCTCCAGGCTCTCTGTCACTATTATATGCATTTTCAGCAAACAGGCTGGAAGCGCCATACTGAATGTGGAGACTCTGTGTGCTGAAATGACTCAACCCATTGACTCAGTGGCCTGCTACTTGGGTAAACTTCTCAACACCGCTACTTACTAACGAGATAACCTTGAAAAAGTTATTCAGCCAGTCTAAATCTCATGTTCTCCGCAAATCAAATGGGGATAATGAAAATCTCTACTTCTTCTAATTGTTGTGAGCCTTATATTATGCTCCATAATCCTGAGGTTTGGGTTACAGGGTTCCAGACTTGTATATGCCTTACTAGTTGGATAATACTGACCTTCTCTCTGACCAAGTGTCCTCACTTCTAAAGTGAGAGTGATAATAATAGGACCTACCGTATTAGTGTGCTGGGAAGATTAAATTAGTGAATAAACATAAAAGCACCTGGAATAATACCTGGCACACAGGCATTTTCCCCAAAAGTTGGCCATCATGACATTGGTTCATGATAGACGATGCCTAGAATGTGGCTTGCCTGGGGACACTCACAGGGTGGCAGCTACCCAGTGCTGCTCTCGCTCTCTACTCTGGCTGCTCACCTCCAGGAAGCCTGATCGTGCATTCCCCCAGAGTGTATTTCCAGAAGTACTCTTCTCTACATTGCACCAAATGAAAACCACGCCATGGGGCAGCCTGGCCTAGGAACGTATAAATCAAGAACTAAAACAGGAAGAAAATAATGTGGCAGGTTTTCTATTATAGCTCACTGTGCTTTCATCCCAATGTTGAATAATTTCATCCTCAGTTATTCTGCAAAACAACGTTTGCAAATCATATTTAATTTCTCCCCTTAAAGGAAATAACGTATATAGCATGCTTCGAGCAGGGCTTAGGGCTCCATAAATTGCGGGTCTTGTTCATTGATTCTTGTAAGAGCAATCTAGCCACATACAGAAAACATAGAAGAGAAAGAAAAGGAAAACTAAATCCTTTCCTTTAGTCCACCATTTGTTGTCATTTTGTACTCTCACGTTTTAATGTACTACGAGAACTCATATTTTAAAGAATTCTACTGACAATCATTTCAGAGAGTGAAGATTCTTTCTTAGAGAGTTAAGCCCTTCAAGAATGCAAGAAAAGGATGTGCCTGGATTCTCTTTGGTAATGTGAGGAAGCCCAGGGTGTCATCTCTTCAAGTGCTGTCCAGGTTAAAACAGCCTCAGAATCTTTTGAAAGATCTCCTGAGCTGGAGCATCCCCAGCATTTGCATTTTCGAAAACAGAAGGTACTGGGATTCACTTGTCATCAACCAACTCAAAGGATAGAATATAGCACCAGACCCCCTCAGAAATGATTGAGTTCTTTTTTTTTTTCCAGAGATGAACCATGGCTGGAGAGTGTTAATAATACATACATGAGAGTTAAAGCTTATAGATCCCTTTTCTTGGTAAAAATAACAGTCCCCTGCTGGGCACAGTGGCTCATGCCTGTAATTCCAGCACTTTAGGAGGCTGAGGCGTGGATAACCTGAGGTCAGGAGTTCAAAACCAGCCTAGCCAACATGGTAAAATCCCATCTTTACTAAAAATAGAAAAATTAGCTGGGTGTGGTGGCTCACACCCATACTACACCAGAGGCTGAGGCAGAAGAAGACCTTGAACCCGGAGGCAGAGGTTGCGGTGAGCTGAGATCATGCCATTGCACTCCAGCCTGGGTGACAGAGACTCTGCCTCAAAAAAAAAAATTAGCCAGGCGTTGTGGTGCATACCTGTAATCCCAGCTACTACTCCGAAGGCTGAGGCAGAATAGTTCTTGGGAGGCAGAGGTTGCAGTGAGCCCAGACCATGCCACGGCACTCAGAGATTGCACCACTGCACTCCAGCCTCGGCAACAGAGCGAGACCCCATCTCAAAAACAAAGCAAAACAAAAACAGTCCCCTTGGTCTACCTTCTGTAGGAATTGCACTTTCCGTGCAGTGGGTTCATTTTAAGTGTGGAATACTCGGATGTCTCTTCTGGTTAGTGGAAGCTTCATATTCTGTGCATTCACTGCCCTCTTCCTATCCACTCCCAAATATCTTCATAAAAAGTCACTGAAAGACTATGTCAGAAGAAGAAAATAGAGATATGACTAAGAAAAGTGTTCAATTAAAAAATAATGTAAACCCCTTAGACTATAATGTCCTAAAGGGCAGAAGAAGTCTAAAACATCAATAAAATTGTCAGCCTTTAATAACCAGCCACATTGTCATGATACTTTATCATTTGCAACGCGTTTTTAATAGCGATTACACACTCACTTGTTTGTTTACTTATTCCTTCAACACCAGGACCACACTGTGGCTTCTGTGGGTCCTAGGACCTTTGCCTTCTTGGGCCCCTTCCTCCATTAGAAAAACTAAAATAGCTTAATAGACTTTGTGTGTCCTAAAAATGTGAGAAAAAAATTGAAACATTTTCTTCTGTCCTAACATTTCATTTTTTCTTTTGACTTTAAAAGAAACCAAACCATTTTCTTTAGTTAGGGATGGTGATGCACACCTGCAGTCCCAGCTACTCAGGAAGCTGAGGTGGGAGGATTGCCTTAGCTTAGGAGGTCAAGGCTGCAGTGAGCTGAGATCGCACAACTATATTCTAACCCGGACAACAGAGAGAAAGCCTGTCTCACAACCCTCCCCGACAGCACAACCCTCCCATCTTTACTAAAAATAGAAAAATTAGCTGGGCATTCACACAAATGAAAGCAAAACAAAAGAAAACATTTTCTTGGGCCCCTAAAAAGCACTGTGAGCCCAGAACTATGCTCACTGTATTTTCTGGAGGGGCCAGTCCTGATAGCTCCTGTGCCAGGTACGGGCTACGGGTTAGAGACACAACAATAAGTATATGCAGCCCCAACCCTAAAGAGCTCAGCAGTCTCAGGAAAACAGACCTGCAAACAAGCCATTTGGTGGCTGGCAATCTGGGCTATGACTAAAGTCTGTCACTGGTTCTGCAAGAGCATGCAGGGGCCAGCTCCTAACTCTACAGAGAGTGGGAGGACAACTTCGTGAAAGGATCATTGCTCATGTGGCTGTTTAAGCATTTTTCAGAAATTTTGTGTTTAAGGCCCACTTTCAAATTTTAGAATTTATTTTTTCCTTTTTTTTTTGAGACGGAGTTTCACTCTTGTTGCCCAGGCTGGATTGCAATGGTGCAATCTCAGCTCACCGCAACTTCTGCCTCCCAGATTCAAGTGACTTTTCTGCCTCAGCCTCCCAAGTAGCTGGGATTACAGACATGTGCCACCCTGCCCAGCTAATTTTGTATTCTTAGTAGAGACAGGGTTTCTCCGTGTTGGTCAGGCTAGTCTTGAACTCCCGATCTCAGATGATCCACCCGCCTTGGCGACTCAGTGTTAGGATTATAGGCATGAGCCACCATGGCTGGCCACATGTTAGCATTTCTTGATAAATTAAGAAGTGAACACTGGGCCAAAAAAACAAGTTTCAGAGAATTGAAGAAACTTTTCTGTTAATTTTGGTATATGTGGTTTTATCTTCTGATCAATATGTAAGATGTATTTTTGCTACAACTGTGGATACATGTGGTCACCTCAACATTAGCCAGTAGTGTCAAGCTGAGCGGCCTTTCAGCTGGGGATGGAGGGTACCAGCTGAGAGGGAGCTGTGGGACTGGCTGAGAGGGAGATGTGGGAAGTTCAAGGCATCGAGTTGGTTCAAAGGAAGACCATGTGTTCAACGGGGCATGAAAAGCTTTTCCTCTTGGTTACATGAAAGACTGCAGCTAGGGCCCAACATAATTCTCAGTGCTGAAGGACAACCAAACGAACAAGGTGATGGTAATGTTTAGTCTTTTTCATGGGAAAAATATATTCTAGACATTGATCAGAATCTGGAAACACACGTAGTTTTCAGGTGTTCAAGATATACCAGCCTGCCAGGCTACCACAGTTGATGTCTACTACTCTCAGAATAATAACTGCAAACACTTAGAATGTCCCAAGGACCATCCCAAGAGATATAAATGTGTTTATAATCTTCATCGCAATCCTACTATGTGAGCATTATTATGATGCCCATCTTAAAAATGAGGAAACTGAAACCTGGAGACTTTTGATGATCCACCTTAATAAGCAGCAGAGCTGAGATTTGAACACAAGCGCTCTGGATCTAAGATCTGTGCTCTCAGTCACTATGCTTCATTACTAGTGTGGATGCTTCTTACACACCCTCTGCTCTCTCGCGCCTGCCTCTGATCAGCCTCACACAGGAGCAACTTGACAACACCTCACCCCAGGCTTCTCATTGGGCACTGCAGAGTGGAACCGGGGCCCACTCATCCTCCTGCCGTGAGCAACCCACAAGTGCTTCCAGAAGTTAATGTCCTAAAACAAATGGATGGATCCCAAGACTGATTTCGCTTGGCATCTCAGACAGTCCCACAAGGTCCAGCAACCCACCACAAGTTGCCCTGGCAAGGTTGCCAGATAAAATCCAGGATGTCCAGTTAACTTTGAATATCAGACAAAGAACAAATGATTTTTAAATATTAGTATGTCCCAAATACTATCTGGTCCATACAAAGAGTGAAAAATTCTTTGCCATGTATCCAAAATTCAAAGTTAACTGGGCATTTGGTAATTGTATTTGCTAAACGTGACAACCCTAAGCAGTAGCCAACTTGCCAACATGGCATGGCACAGGCTCTCCTTCCTTCCCTGCTTGGCTCCCTGTCTTTCATCCAGCTCCTGGGGGGTCACATCCATAATAAAGAATAGCTTTATTCTGGGGTCACATCCACCCCAGCCTTCTGGGAACCCAGGCTATGACTCAACTGAGCAAGGGTTTTTCCAGGCAGACAAGGTAGCCCTAATGCTCCCAACTTTCCTGTGAGGTGAGCACTCTGCTATCAGCATGGCATGCAAATTACAAATCAGGAAGCCAAGGTTCAGGGACATCCATTCGTTTGCTGGACTCACACTCTACTGCTCCAGCTCCATCAATCTCTTACCATGAAAGAATCTTCCAGACCATTCTTGAGAGACATTTCGGCATTATTAGAAAAGGCATTAATTGGCTTAGGCAATCATTGATTCATTTAATAATTACCTCCATTTGTTGAAAGAAACCCTCTCAGCCACGCTGTCAAAGGGATCCTGTGACACATGCAGTGGAGAATCAGTCTTGAAGTGGCTGTAATGTCAAGATGTTCAATGTCTCCTTTTTTATGCTCTTTGGAATGGTCAAAGTTAAACCATGAAGTTTTCAACTTCAGATCTTCGCAATGAAAACACCAGTGTTACTATTTCCACATATAACTAAATATGATATTGTTCATTTCAAATGTAATGACTGATTGCAAAGAGATAAATGCAGAAAGTCTTGAAATTACAATTGCCTTTCACCTGAACCAGAAACTCAGTTCCCTTTGCATTGCATTTCCGTGTAGGTTGGCTTCTGAAAGAGCGGAATACTATAAACTACCAGTTGGGACAGTTGGAGAAAAATAGCAAATATTAGAGAAAACCTGTGCCAACGCACTTGCACCCAGTGGGTATACACAGGAATGTAATCTTCTCACAAACTTTCAAAAACAAAGAAGCCAAACCTTGGCTTCAACTAAGCCTCAAACGAGAAAGAAACTCTCATTTGCTTATGAAAAATGGGAAAGGCCGTACTTTATCGACAAGGTGTTCTTTTCCTTGTAAACCGTGTGAAACAGACTTTTTTTTGTTCTCTTTGTCTGCTAGAAACTTCATTTTGAAGGAAGGAAATTACAAGGAATGAACCACCTTGTAGAGGCAAGGATATCTTTCTCCACAGTGTGGCTGGATTTGCTCCTGGAAGCAGCCCCCTTGGTAGGTCTGTCCAGTAAGGCTTTTTCTCACAGCAGCCCAGGGAAGCAGATGGATTAAATGGCTGGCTCTGGTTACCTATGGCTGCCTGCCCAGTCCCCTGGGCATTCCAAGGCTCCACCTTCCACCTGGCCCATGAACTCTGACCCTGGTCCTGTAGCCAGCAAAGGTGTGGGGAAAGAGGGGGGAGGGTATAGGTATCAGGCTGCCTAGGCCCAGGCTGCAAATGAAAGAATCAGTTGTTTCCATTCCTCATGCTCTCTTGTGCAGTCCAGGGAGCTGCAGAACTGGTATTTCTCCAAATCCTGGCAGCTCACATGGCTGTGTAGACAAGCTGTGCTTACAGTGGTACATGTGTATGTGTGTTGCATGGGCATCAACAGTCCTGCTTCCAGCCCCAGCTCCGCCTTGGCCTTGTTCTGGGACTTCAGAGAGCCCCTTTGCAACCTCAAGGAGCCTCAGTTTTCTCATCTATGAAATGGCAGAGTTAGATCCTTGTAGGTGCTTGGGAAAAGGTGGAGAATGGGGTGCAGAGTAGGGGCTGCTAAGCAGGCAGTTTCCTGCCATCCTCTATATTCCTGCTCACCACCACCCCAAGGGCAACAAAAACAACTCCATCTTCATCTGTCTTGTATTTTATATTTTCACATAAAACCTTCTCAGAAGAAAAACTTCTGTTGGCTTCTAAAAACCACTGGACTAGGCGATCTCTAGGTGACCTATGAAATTGATTATTCTGTAATTCCATGATTCCAAAACAAAAACACAGACTTAGACTTTAAAGGATTGTGTGCTTTTGGGAGGGTGAGAAAATTATGACATATGCCATGATGTCTTTCTGATACTGAAGATTCTCTTACGCGCCACCTCCCTAGCCTGCCACAAAGGGACATATAAAGTTTCCAGAGTCCTAGCCCCCTCCTTTTTTACATCTGATAAAGGCTCACATGTTAATTATTTAGCCAACGGTGCTAACTGGAACATAGTCATATGATGAAGCTGCCTTGAAAACACTTCCGCATGTAACATAAGGCTCTTGCAACTTAAACATATTTTTTCTTCTTTCATATCAGCAGTTATTTTATGGAACTGGGCTGAGACAGCTTAGCAACAAAGGGCACTGGGTTGGTGAATTATTCATGTAATCTACATTTCCTGGCTGCTGTGGATAATTGACAGGTGTCATGTCACCTTTTACAAATGTCCCACAATTATGGACTATATATCAGTGTTTGACTTCAAAGTAGTGCTTCCTCTCTAAGCTAGTTTCATATTTTATTTACAGCTTGGTGGAATTTTTGACTTGGCTGTCTATTTCTCTCACTTTTGATTCCAAGCCTTTTGCTCCACTTAATATAACCAGGAACATTTAAATAATAAGAATCCCTCTCAGTTCGCTAAAGGCAGTCATTCATTGCTGGCGTGTTTCATTCATTCAGCCATTATGTTAGTCAATTTCTTGATTTAAGAAATCCAGGATGAAATGCAACTGTAAGGAAACCATAATATAAATTCTTTTTTATGACTTGTTTTGTTCACAAGGAAAAAACCAAAAGCAAATCTTCTCTGTGTCTGACACAAGTTGTAAACTGTGAGGGAGAAAGTTGGCTAGTTAAAAAATATCACTTACTTAATAGGAGCAATGGCATATTTCAAACCTCCACCAGAGTTGGAAGGTTTTTAGCATTAGAAACAAAGCCAAGACGAGTTCTATGTAAGCCTAGTGAGAAAATCAGGTAGGAAAATAAACCTGCAATTGATAACCCTGAAGACTAATGAGAGAACATACCCATACATGAAACTGAAATGTTCAGAGCAAACTGGAACCTCCGGAGTCCTCTACCTTTCTACTTTACACAGCAGGAAACTGAGGCCTGAGGCGTGCAAAGGCTTGTCCACCATCCCAACACCACTTAGTAGAAAGGCTACAAGCCAGGTTATCTGGTTCCTCTTCCAGCACTGTCACTGCTCTGCCCTGGCCTGGAGCACTCTCCTTACCTACCAGGATTCATTCACTTCTTCTACTGCCAGTGGTCACTGACTCTTCCTTGGGGAAATTCACCCCTTCCTAATACTCAGCTCTGTGATTTGTGTAGAATTATCTCAGACTCACTCTTGACATGAGCATGATTGACTAAGTCCATCAATTTTCCTGGATGGAAATGATCTAAGCTAGACCAGTGAGAGACAGTGAATCCCAGCACTTGGGTGGGAGCTGTTGGAAGAGATTTTCAGTCCCACTAGATTGGCTGTTGTAAGACTACAAGGTCTGGAGATACTACAGATACTTGCTACCAGTATGGGAAGAGGCTGGAGCTACAGGGAATGGGTGGGGAAAATGTATCATGTGATCCCTGTGGGTGAAGCTTGCCAACACAAAACAACTGGGCAGAGAAAGCAAACCTGGGTTAAGTAAACATATCATTTATCTTCTAAACCAGGACAACTCTGAGAATGAAAAAGGGCAGGACAAATGCTAAACCAGACAGGATGCCGGAACAGTACGCATAAACAGAACTGTTCTGGGCAAACAGGGACACACAGTCATCTGCTCTACGATGACACTGTCTGAGCTGCTAGATTAAGCCTTGACTCTGAATTCTGCTGGCTGGATTAAGCTAGCACTCTATTTGGCCTTTTTGGTCTAGGTGACAATGAACTTACTTCATTGTTGAAACCAATTTGGACCACTACATGGAATAGCCATACAAGCAGTAATACAGAAATGGCAGGTCTTTCCCTCTGCCTTAGAGTCCTGCAGGCTGGCTCAGGACTACAACAGTCTTTGCTATTCTCTGATTATGGCTGTCAGAGCTGGGACCCCTGCAGTGAGGGGGACACTATCAAGCTCATTCACACTCGTTATCTCATTTGAAGGTATTGACTTCATTGTGTGCTAAATGCTTTGCCTCAGCAGAGAGAGCTTGGAGAACAGCTGAGTCATGTGAAAACCCTGGTGACAGCAACCTAATTTGCAGTCCTGGGGCTTAGGGGAAATTAGCCAGTCTTAATAGGGCTTGCTTTACAAACTCAAACCTACTGGTTTTAAGCAATGACGCAGTAACCTTAGTCAAAAATCATGGAGCTGTTGAACGGCATGGTGAAAGTAATTCTGCATCTTTGACATTCAGAATAAGTAAAAATTGAGAATAAGAAGGTCTTCTAGTTGTAATTCAACTCAAATTATGTGACAGCACTCTTTAAACATGACTGCTATTTCCTCCTGTGAGTTAGGAAGGAGGGGAGCGATCATGACACCACAGTATTAGTATTAGCCAGTTCTACTGTGGTCAGTGCTCACTTGGCCACTCAGAAGGATAATGGAAAAAAATCATTTTGGTTTTATTTTGGAGGGGGTTTTATACTTACGTTTGAATATGAACATGTCAGAGCATCTGAACATTCACTTAGAACAACTTCGTGAAGCAAGTTTGGGAAGAATTGGAAAACTGCCTGCCCTCTCTCCAGGCTGCCCTACGCAATATAGTTCCTGGGTGAATAAGGGTTCTTTTACGGAACTACTGAAAGGTTTGTGGCCCCTCTAGCTTTTCCTACAGAAGTGTTGGTGACAGGGCCTCATACCGCTTTTCTGCATACACAGAAAATAGAATTGAAGTGAATCAACCAAACATTTTTTTTGCATTAAGATGAATGTGCTCATGCAAGATGTGTAAAGCAGAAAGCCATAGTAAATAAAGGCTGTGGTCTCTGTCCGATTTCAAAGCATGTGATTTGGCTGAGGGGCTGACCTGCTAATCAGCAGGAAGCTATCCATTGCAGCTAATCATAAAGAGGTAAGCTAGTATGGATGGCTAAGGCTGTTGAAATTCAAAAGAACTGGAGATCAGGGAGGCTGGAAAGGTCAGAAAAGAATTCAGGAAGGAGGGGAGACTTAAGCTGAGCCTTGAAAGGTGCACAGAAAAGGGAGGCTATTTCCTTTAAGTAGAATTAAAGCACCATGGGACACTTAGAGGCATGAATATCCAGGATGTTTCTATACATGAGTACCATTAAGCAGCCAGGGTTCTCCCATGGAAAGTAAGTGAGATGTTAACACCACAAACTCCTCAACAGAGTAGGTTTTAACTGTTCATAAAGCTAGGAATGAGCTGGCAAATCTAGCCACCATTAATAGGCATTATAGTCCAAGTATGTCACACAGTAATTGTGAATGATATATTTCTCAAAACATCAGCATCCACACATATTCAAAGGGAAAAGTTCTGATGTTTTCAGCTGATGACCAAACTGGATGATGCACGGCTGATTTGATTTGCTGTATAGTCAATTTTGTCATTAAGATGATTACAAAAGTAACTAGACACTGACAAATTCATGAATTATTTAAAGTTATGAACTCTATGTAGCAGGTGAATATTCTAGGTCTAAAGAATGTGAAAGTAATAAAAACGTAGGAGTGTTACATATTTTTAGGGGTTTAAATGTTTACATATTTCTAAAAGCTCAGGGGAACTCCAATAAATGAGGGACAGTGGCTAATATGGTGACCTAAGACATGTAATCATGGTAAAGCCCTCAAGGGATCTACATTTTCGTCATGCGAATCATCAGTCTTTCCTTGTAGGAGGTGGAATGATAAAAAATTCTGGATCTCTCTGGCACTGCGTGTCAGTTGTGTCAGTTTGACCATGTGCAAAGTTTAAAGTTAATCTACCTCATGTATTAAAACAGGCTGATAGTCCCCTCCCATTCCTCCCAGACAAATAGGCCTCCAGTCTATGGCACTGAGGCCCAGATAAAGAAGTCACTTGCCCAAGAATTGCATTGAAGTCAAAAGCCAGATATTCTACTCAAAGCAAGTAGAAAAGGAGGGGGAAGAACTCAGTATGTGCAAATATTAGACAGTGGAGGCTCAGGGCAGATAAGTTCTCCTACTTGTGAGAAGATTAAACAAGACATTGAAGAAAGTTAGGGAATCTCCTTCCATAAATATTTAGAATTTTTAATCCAATGTTTATTTGGAGACAAGTAGATGGAATAATTATTCTTATCTCTTTGTTTTCTACTAAACCTCTGTTCCCAAACATCATTTTATGAGACAGTAATTTTTATATCTTATTGGAAAAACAGAAAAGCCTTAAGTGAGCAGGTAAAAACTTCATTAAGTGAAAACAGGAAGAAAAGAAAACATTTTGACACATACCAAGTTTCCCGACTGCAAACAATAAAGACTCTCTCAGGTCACCTTGGAAAAATGGGAGATTTACCAGGAGAATTTGTGGACTGGGCAGAGTGGAATCCTCCAGTAACAGTGGCAGCTCTGGGTCTGGCTGTTCTCCCATCTCTCTCTGGGGACACCCTGACTCATCCTCCTCTCCTTCCTGATCCGTTTCTTGGCTTCCTGAAGGCTTCTTCTCCCTCATAACCAGCTTACACATGGCATTCATTACAGCCTCTTGGGCCCCTCTCTAATCAAGACCCTTTAGTTTCAGCTCACCACTACTACCTAGCATATTTTTGCTGCACTTAAGCTCTCAGGAGCATGACGCTGATTGGCCCAGTTTACCTACTGGAGTCAGGTTGCATTTTAGACCATTGTCTGGCCAATGCAACAGTGGCCCTTAGGTCAGGTGCCCACCACTGGTCCAATTCACCAAAGCAGATGATGGATGGGGGTAAAAGGGTGTGGTCAGAGCATTGCTCATCAGAAAAGGCTGAGGCATGGGCAGGCTCTGATTACTGTCCCTATTAAATTGTAATGAGGACCAGGTTTCCTTCAGAACCACCAAAAATGTCCTTAAACTGCCCCATGACGGCATGTTTTATGATTTAATTCATTCAATCATGTATTCATTCCTACCTATCTCCTATAACAAAAGATTTCAAGTGACTCACACAAGTATATACAATATAAAAGGATTAAATAGTTGAGAAATGTAGGCAAATGGGAAAAAAAGAGAAAAATAAAAAGCTAGGGACAAAATTAGTCCCACGTAGTCTATAATACTCAACACTAGAAATTTGCTAAAAGTGGGTGCTATGGTCTGAATGTTTGTATGCCCCACTGCTCCCCAAATTTGTATATGAAGAAGTGGGGATTTTGGGAGGTGATTAGGCCACAAGGGCAGAGCCCCCATGAATGGGATCAGTGCCCTTATAAAAAAGGACCAAGGCAGCTTGTTCTCCCCTTCCGCCACATGAGGATGCAGCAGGAAGAAACCATCACTGAAGCAGAGAGAGCAGCCCTCACCAGACAATGACTCTGCTGCCACCTTGATCTTGGACTTTCCAGCCTCCAGAACCGTGAGCAATAAATGTCTGTTGTTTACAAATTATTCAGTCTAAGATATATCATCATAACAGTGGGAAGGGACTAAGACAGTTGGCCTTGAATTTGTTTGTGAATCTAAGACCTGCCAAATTTAATAGCAAATGGCTACATATAAGGGGAAAGTCCAGTCAGAAAATATCACTTATAGAATAGGTTACAAGCCAAGCCTGTGGAAGCCTGTCTCTCCAAAGAGACAGATTCTCTTCTTTCTGTGTTGATTTGTGGCCTGTCTTGATAGGGAAGGAGACTCTAAATTATATCTCAAGGCTTCTGGTCTTGATTTCATAACAGTGGTGGAAATTTCATTGACCGGGTCAGAAAACAAATCATTAAGAAGGTAAAATTTTATGTAGCTAAAACCAACCTCCAACACAAATTCATTCCATTGGAGCCTTAGCCCCCAGCCCCCTCCAAATTCGAAGACACAGTCTGAAAGCTGAAAAACTTTCTCATTTCTTTTTTATTGTGCCTTGTAAGGCAAGAAGTGCATAAGAAGGCTGGCTCAGGCACTCCAGTTTTTTGCCTGCAGTATTTCCAGTACTCTCAGATCTTCTGAAGCTCTTTATTTACTATTTTTTTGCTGCCTTTTGATGATAGAGCAGCAAAAGTTCTAGAAAGCTTGGTTCTGGAGCCTGACAATGGGAGAGTGCTACCCTGGGGTTTGAGGCATGCCATGCTACATGAGATGAACTGTGAGAGCTCTGGAAGGTGAAACGGAATGTTGCCTCATACTGGAAGGGGTACTCATTCTATATAAAAGGACAGCTGTTGTTTAATATTCATTGAGCAGCCACCATGTTCTAAGGGCCACATGAAGCATATACACGATGTGTCATTTGAAAAGAGAAGACTCGGTTGTATAGGAAGCGGTCACTGATAGTGGATTTGGTGACTATACAGTAAGGGGTAGAAGGGACACTTGGTGCTTTAACTTTTGCTAACTGAGAAAAATGCTATGTGGATTGCTGGGATGGTGATCCTGAAAAATCATTTACAATATTCAATTAACAATAATTAAGGCACTCAGTGGGAAGCTCCTCACTGACTTGCTAAGTAGCAAAAATTGGTACTTGGCATTCCCAGTGGATGAGAGAAAAGATAATAAGTACCCCAAATGTAAAGACAATCAAAATGAAACCAATTATGATCAAATTATATTAGGCAAATAGAAGCACAAGTTGAATCAGGAATATTTAAGTTTTTAACAAGAAATATTAAAAAGAGATATAATAACATTTTAGCCATTAATTGATCATCTAATCTAGTTTCGTTCTGGGAAGGGAAATAGTTTATAAACCTTTAAGTTTTACATATGTTGATAAGGGACCAGAGTCTATTAAAACAATCTCATATTTTTAGGCATTTGTGTAGGCTAATTTTCTGTTAATACAGTTAATAATGAACCACAATTGATTCTATTACCAATAGTCTTATTAAAAAGACAGTTTGTTAGTCATTTCATCCATCTTTTGATAACCAGGTGCTCACAAATATTAATGCTAATTTGATTTACTATATTCAACTTTAATAATTTTAAACTATCCTCCATCAACTAGTTTTTATAGCATTAAAAAAAGCATTTTTTCTTTGCTTCTTTACAGTTTCTTTTCAACATACTCTCTTATTGTTCTTTACTTCATCAATTTTCCCTCCTCCATATATCTGAAATTATACAATCAGTTCTAGAATTCCAATGATCCCTCAATATCCAATTGAGGGGTAAGTCAGTCAAGGGTCACCTGTATATACTTGTAATGCAGTGAGTCTAATGCATGGAAAACTTGTTAGTTTTCATCTAATTCAACTTCCTGACTAGTATGCAAATATGTGTATATCCATTTCTCAAACTGACTAATATTTAAATCTAAAGGCCTAATCCAGGTTGATATCTGGCAAGGAAAAAACAATGCATTCATCCTTGCAGTATTCATGTAAGCCTCAATAAGTGTTCTCTTTCAAGTCCTCTGTTCTGTTCTGTATATCCAAATACGTCACCTCCATTAAGTCTTAACTGTTAAAAATTTTATACATATGTTTGGGCTGGTCATGGTGCTCACGCTTGTAATCCTAGGAGTTTGGGAGGCCAAGGCAGGAGGATTGCCTGAGGCCAGGAGTGCAAGACTAGCCTGGGCAATACAGGGAGACCCTTGTCTCTACAAAAACAAACAAACAAACAAAAAAAAACAGCCAGGCATGGTGGCATGTGCCTGTAGTTCCATCTACTCAGGAGGCTGAAATCAGAGGATTGCTTGAGCCAAGGGGTTTCAGGTTGCAGTGATCTGTGATTGCACCATTGCACTCTAGTCTGGGTGAGAGCAGTCTCTAAAAAACAAAATTAAGGATGTTTGAACAAAATGATCATATTTATTAACAAAAAACTAAGCTCAATCAATCCATTCATATGAAAACCACTCTGGAAGGGTATAGATCATGGCTATCATGTAGATGTAAACATATATGTGTGTATGTATATGTGCATATATAAATATGTAAACATATATATGTATGACTAAGTAAATTTTTCCAAAAAATGATCATGCTCTTACAAATACAATGGCTGCATAATAGTATGGATGTAGTTCACCTCATTTGATTAGTCCTCTGTCACCAAGATTTAGGGGCTTTCCAATTTGCTTGTACATAAATCATTACACACTCATCTGATTGTTCCCTTGGGATGAGTTTCTGCAGGTTATATAGTTATGTATATATATGTATATATATATATACTTGTAATGCAGTGAGTCTAAAGCATATATATATATACACACACACACACACACGAAAAAATATATATAATAACCTGCGTGCATAGAGGTCATATATATATTATATGACAGTCTATTAAAAAAATATATATATATATACGGCCGGGTGTGGTGGCTCACACCTATAATCCCAGCACTTTGGGAGGCGGGTGGATCACGAGGTCAAGAGATCAAGACCATCCTGGTCAACAAGGTGAAACCCCGTCTCTACTAAAAATACAAAAATTTGCTGGGCATGGTGGCACGCGCCTGTAGTTCCAGCTACTCGGGAGGCTGAGGCAGGAGAATTGCTTGAACCCAGGAGGCGGAGGTTGCGGTGAGCTGAGATCACACCATTGCACTTCAGCCTGGATAACAAGAGTGAAACTCCATCAAAAAAAAAAAAAATATATATATATATATATATACACACACACACATATGCAGAGAGAGACAGAGACAATTACTTTTCCCAAAAGGTGGTATCACTTTGCATTACTATGGGTAGTGTATCAAAGTGTCAAATAACTTACTTAGGACAACTCTGGTTTTTCCCTGTATGACAGCTAAGAGGCATTTGGCTGTCATTTGTAGTTTTTGATTACTAGTAAGGTTGAAAATACTTTTGTATGTTAAATCATTATTTCTTCCTTTGCAAGTTCTTGGATCATTTTCTTTATCCACTTTCATATAGTAAGGATATTGACCATTTGCTGGTTACATATACAGTATTGCAAATGTTTTTCCCAGTCTGTATTTGTCTTTTAAATTTGTTCACAGTATTTTTTCTGGCTATTTTGCATGCTAATGTTGATTCTAATATTTAGAAGAATAAATATTAGAATCAGTTTAGACAATTTCAAAAAACAACAAATCCATTTGGGATACTGATGGGCATTTTGTCAATTAAAAATATTAATAGCTATAACTTTCAGTATGGGCTCTGAAATCTAGTATCTCCATCTGCAGTTCTTTCCTTCACTGAAAAGCACTAAGCTAGCTATTTTGGAGATACCGCCTTCAGTTCTATAAAAAAGAAACAAAACGACAACTACGCAAAGCAGAATATGAATGAGAACAGAGGGTAGGATAGTAGTAGCCTTGGAGCTCAGAGTTTGAAAACAATGGTTGTTGAGTGGGACTTTTGGGCAGATGTGTGCTTGCTGATGGGCCAGTTGGTAAGCTTCAGTGGCATTACTGGTTAAACTTGGGGATTAGATGAAAGTGCCACCTTCAATTATATCTTGTGCTTTCTTTAGGGTATGTCTATCTATTCAGATCCAGTAACGAACTCTAGTTTGGATCAGGGTAATGACTTGGTCCTATGAATTATGGCTATCAAGATATTTTCTCCACTGAAATAAAAGCAATGACCTGAGCTAAAGTAACTTTACTAGGGAGAACGTCTGCCGACCTCTAAGATTTCCATCAAAATCATAGTTTGCCAAGGTGTAAGCTGACCGCATCCTTTATAGGCGTGTGGCTCAGCCAGCTGGCAAGCCCTGGCCCCACTCTCCCCAGGCAACCAGCCAACAACCCAGTACTTGAAGCAAGATTCATGCCCACTGCAGCATTTATTTTGCTTTATTTTTTGAGGTGTTAGCCACATTCAGTTAATTGGGACCTTTGCAAAGTTTTTCAGGCATTTGGAAGTGCTCCTTTTTCCATCAATTTCTAGTGAAAATGTACAGTTCTGTCTGTGTTTTCAGCAAGAAACCGGTAAAAAAGACTGAAGCCTTTTTTTTTTCTTTACCTAATTCAATGTAGCAGAAATGAGGCAGGGGGATTGTCAGTCATTTCTAAGGATGACAATTTTCACTGCTTGACAATCTGAAATAGAAAATCCCAGTGATCTGATGATATGCCTGTGAACAGCTCACCCCCCAAATACAATGATAAGTGTTGAACAGTAGAGTTTAGGGCCCTTTGCTTCGGCATAAAAATTTAGGGAAATAGCTCATCAAAATTGGATGAGTGCCCTGTTTTCTTATTATACAGACAGAAGTAACTGAACCACAACTTTGCTGCTTAGAAACAGGCACTAAAAGAAAGGGGGTAGGGGAAGTATGAATAGCCAGTTACCCGTATTCAATCATGAAGGGTACTTTACACTCAAGAATAAACTGATACATGTTAAATTATGCCTGAAGAAACGTCTGGAATAGCACTCAAGAGACCTGTTGGCTGGACTCTGCTCCTCCTCAGCCAGGTGACCTTAGATAAGATCCTAAGACTTTAAAGGGAGAGTCTGAACAGACAACTTCCAGGTTCTAAAGCTCCACATTTTGGGGACTTGATTGAAGAGACTCATTAATTACTTTTATTAATAGGTTCAGGTATACCCTATTTTTTAAATGTCCTTCTTCCAAACTGTGAACTTACCATTCATGAAGCACTTACTGTCAGTTAGGTGACATACTTGGTTCAGTAGAGTATACCCTTTGTCTCATTTTAAGCAGTTCACATTCTCCAAATGGATGAGTGTCAGGCCACACATACCCACCAATAAGGTAACAGAGACCTAGAGTCATGCGGAATCAGGAAAACTAGACGTGGCCCTTTCCAGATCCTTTGTTCTAAGACTGACTCCATGATATCTGGTTGGAGACTGTGAGCTGGGTTTCATGGAGGAACTGGCATTTGAAGAGAACATTGAATGAATGGCAACATTTCGAGAGACAGAGATGAAATAAAGGAAATTTTAGGCAAAGAGAACAGAATAGACACAAAAAGTTTAGGCAACATTTACAGGATTCCCAAATGAAAACACCTAGAGACAATAAATCTAATCTGTTTGCTATTTAAGTTAGAGTATTAGTTTATCTGTTCCACAAATAGTCACTCAACACATACTCTGTATAACACACCAAGCTTGGTGATAGAGGACATCTAAAGATGTTGCTGGATGTTCTAATACAGGTTTAAACTAAGCATTTTATTTTGTTTTTGTGTTTTCTCTTTTTTTTGAGACAGAGTCTGACTCTGTCACCGAGGCTGGAGTGCAGTGGCGCAAGCTAGGCTCACTGCTGTCTTAACCTGCTGGGCTCCAGTGATCCTCCCACCCTAGCCTCCCAAGTAGTTTGTACTACAGGTATGCACCACCATACCCAGCTAATTTTTGTATTTTTTTTTTTTGGTAGAGGCATGGTCTCATCATGTTGCTCAGGCTGGTCTCTAACTCCTGGGCTCAAGCAATCCACCCACCTCAGCCTCCCAAAGTGCTAGGATTATAGGCATGAGCCACAACACCTGGTGGCATTTTAAATAATAAAAGAAATATATACATATTTTGTATAAAATAAAAGGACAAAGAACTAAATTAAAAATTACCTACCTTGTGTAAGCTTATAGACTTTGAAGGTAATGCCTCATCCAGCACGTGGAATCAAATATATAAATTTGGATGAACACAGAAGCAATAACTAATTAGCTCAAACAACATTTAAATTGATCTTTCCAGTGAAAAGGCATTAGCAAAAGCAATCTAAAGAACACCTGTTTAGATGAACTAGCATCGACAATTAGGTTCTTCAGGGAATGAGGAGTTTCCAGTAGCCTTTCTTCCAATAGGAGGCAATAGAGCTTTTTTTTTTTTAATTACTGTAATCAAGAACATTTAAGGAGGCCAGAGAAAATATGCCCACCTCTTAATTTCTAACAGGAGGTAACTTCCTTAAGTCACTCACTTAATTAGCATGGGCTGGGCTGGGGGTAGGGATGCTCCACAGGATTCTCTGCTTGACACTTTTCCTGTTCCTCTTTAAGAAATCTGGGCTCAGGCCAGTTTAAACCTGTGTTAGAATGTCCAGCATCATCTTTGGATGTCCTCTATCACCAAACATGGTGTGTTACACAGAGTATGTGTTCAGTGATTATTTGTGGAAGAGATAAACTAATACCCTAACTTAAATGGCAAACAGATTAGATTTGTTGTCTCTGGGTGTTTTCATTTGGAAATCCTTTAAATGTTGCCTAAACTTTCTGTGTCTATTCTATTCTCTTTGCCTAAAATTTCCTGGTCTTTGTTACCTTATCGGTGGGTATGTGTGCCCTGACTACTCATCCATTCGGAGAATGTGAACTGCTTAAAATGAGACAAAGGGTATACTCTGCTGAACCAAGTATGTCACCTCACTGACAGTACGTGCTTCATGAATGGTAAGTTCACAGTTTGGAAGAAGGATGTTTGAAAAATAGGGTATACCTGAACCTATTAATAAAAGTAATTAATGAGTCTCTTCAATTAAGTCCTCAAAATGTGGAGCTTTAGAACCTAGAAGTTGTCTGTTCAGACTCTCCTTTTAGAGTCTTTGGATCTTAACTAAGGTCACCTGTAATCCCAGCACCTTGGGAGGCCAAGGCAGGGAAATCACCAGTTTGAGACCAGTTTGGCCAACATGGGGAAACCCTGTCTCCACTAAAAATACAAAAATTTAGCTGGGCCTGTAGTTTCAGCTGCTCCGGAGACTGAGGCAGGAGAATCACTTGGACCCGGGAGGTGGAGGTTGCAGTGAGCTGAGATCATGCCACTGCACTCCAGCCCTGATGACAGAGTAAGACTCCATCAGAAAGAAAAGAAAGAAAGAAAGAAAGAAAGAAAGAAAGAAAGAAAGAAAGAAAGAAAGAAAGAAAGAAAGAAAGAGGGAGGGAGGGAGGGAGGGAGGGAGGGAGGGAGGGAAGGAAGGAAGGAAGGAAGGAAGGAAGGAAGGAAGGAAGGAAGGAAGGAAGGAAGAAAGAAAGAGAGAGAAAGAAATCTGGGCTCTAAACTCTTCAGTAAAAGAAAAAAATTTGGTCCCAGGAATGTGACTCAAGAAAGAGCAAGTGGTGAATTTGATTGGTGCAGAAGTAGAAGTGGCAAGCATGGTGCCCACATATGGTCTCTAGAGTGGCTAGTGCTGCCCATGCTGGGTCAGTCTGAAGCCACAAAGGCTGCCACTGCACTGCTACAGGGAGCATCATTCACAGAGACCAAGATGAAAATGTCAAGTGAGAAGCTTGGCTTCACTCCTTGCTGCCCCCACTCTAGATGCCACCCCAATAATGATAATAACAGCTAACATTTATTGAGCACAGACTAGAGGCCATGCATTTTATATGCAACATCTCATTGATTCCTTGCAGCTGCTCCAGGACCTAAGTAACATTAATATCCCCATTTTAAAAACAGCACAGTTATCAGACAATAAATACATTATGCCAAACAGGGCACCTTTTACATTAAAAAAGTTTTTTTTAGTAGAGATGAGGTCTCACTGAGTTACACAAGCTGGTCTCAAACTCCTGGGCTCAAGCGATCCTCCCACCTCAGCCTCCCAAAGTGCTGGGATTACGGGAATGAGTCACCACACTCAGCTTCTACTAAGGCACTTTTGAGAGAGAGAGAAGGTACTATTACTAATGACACTGGGACAACAGGTGTAAACCAGGTCTGACTCAGGCAAAGCAGAGCACGTGGTCACCCTCCAGATAAGGGCCTTCAGGTGCAGGGTGCTGGCTTGCACAAGACCAGGGACATGGCTGAGCAGGGATACTCTGCAGTGTGAGCCACAGCATGTTTCCACCGAGCAGCTTTACATCTTCGTGCTGGGCATTTTGGAGTAACCATGTTTTGTTCTGTAAAAAAATATATACATATATATAAAATATATGAAGAAACGATGTTAAAGCTACTTCAAATCATTATGTAAGATTAAATCAGAGCAAAATACCTAATCTACGGGGAGAAGCTCAAAGCAGTAGTCACTCAGTAAACCCACTTCCTTTCCTCTGGCTCGCCTCTGTGTGACCTCTGCAAATCCCTTCGCTTCTCTGGCCTTTGGTTGCCTCACTCATGCAAGAATGGAGTGGGCTTAAGGGGAAACCTCCTCTCAACGCTGGCATTCTTTCTCCTCTGGTTCCTCTGGAGCCCATCTTTGTTCACCCATGTGCAGCAGGAGGAATAGCCCTCTTCTCTGTCTTTAGTTCAGAGAAATGGCTTCTTTTATTCATGCTCCTTTCACTTTCAGTGTTTCCCTGGGAGGCTGAAAATGGCGGGTGTGGGAGACGTTCTCTCCTCCTGTTGTTTTCCTTCTGCTGCCATCAGCTTGTGCCGAGCTCCTCCCGTGGGTCTCTCCTTTGTGGGGCGGAAGTATCAGAGAGTGAGCTTCTGTGCTGTGCTGGGCAAAAGGGAATCCCTTTTGGATTTGGCGTGGTGGACTTTTTTTCCGCCTGCAACTTCATAGCTATCACTTTATCCTTTCTGGAAATCACAAAATGTCTGTTCAAAACAAACACACAAAAAACAAACCAGAAACTGCATACAGAGGTCACACCATCATGCCAATATAAGGACCATTTTTTCCTAAGAACAACACTGGAATTGAATTGAGAATCAACACCTTAATGAAGCAAAGCCAGTAGGAAGTGAGAAAAGCACACAAGGCTTATGGAATGAGATGGTTCCTGGAGACTGACAGAAATCCTCAGGGCAGTTTGACCTCCAGAACAGGCAAGGGTACCAGCATGCATTTTTCTTCCCTCTCCGTTTTTTCCCCTCCCGTTTATCTTTTCTTTATCCTCTCCTCTCCCCTCCCCTCCCCTCCCCTCCCCTCCCCTCCCCTCTCCTCTCCTCCCCTCCCCTCCCCTCCCCTCCCCTCCCCTCCCCTCCCCTCCCCTCTTCTCTCTCTCCTCTCCTCTCCTCTCCTCTCCTCTCCTCTCCTCTCCTCTCCTCTCCTCTCCTCTCCTCTCCTCTCCTCTCCTCTCCTCTCCTCTCCTCTCCTCTCCTCTCCTCTCCTCTCCTCTCCTCTCCTCTCCTCTCCTCTCCTCTCCTCTCCTCTCCTCTCCTCTCCTCTCCTCTCCTCTCCTCTCCTCTCCTCTCCTCTCCTCTCCTCTCCTCTCCTCTCCTCTCCTCTCCTCTCCTCTCCTCTCCTCTCCTCTCCTCTCCTCTATTTCTTTTCTTGAGACAGGGTCTCACTCTGTCACCCAGGCTGGAGTGCAGTGGCGCAATGACAGTTCACTATAGCCTCGATATCCTGGGCTGAAGCAATCCTCTAGAATTACAGACAGGCACCACCATGCCTGGGAAATTTTTTAATGTTTTATAGCAGACCAGGTGCAGTGGCTCACACCTGTAATCCCAGCACTTTGAGAGGCTAAGGCAGGAGGATCACTTAAGTCCAGGAGTTCAAGACCAGCCTGGGCAATATAGGGAGACCCTGTTCCTACAAAATATAAAAAAAATTAGCTGGGCATGGTGGTGTACATGCATAGTTCTAGCTACTTGGGAGACTGAGGTGGGAGGCTTGCTTGATCCTGGGAGGTTGAGGCTACAGAGAGCTGTGATTGTGCCACTGCATTCCAGCCTGGGCGACAGAGCCAGACCCTGTCTCAAAAAACTGCATGAAAATTAAATTCTTTGTAGAGATAGAGTTTGGCTATGTTGCCCAGGCTGCTCTCAAATTCCTGGCCTCAAATAATCCTCCCACCATGGCCTCTGAAGTGCTGGGATGACAGGTGTGAGCCACCTTACCCAGCCCCTTCCTTATTTCAAAGGTATTAATTGAGGACATACCTTGTTGCATTTCAGGAGCTACTCTAGGCTCTGAGGGTTGGAATAAACCAAAAATAGTTTTGCTCCCTGCCTTCACAAGGTTTTCACTGTAGTGGTGAGAGAGTGTTGATCCAGTAACCACACAAATGTGTCAGACCGCGACCCTGAGGAATGCCTGAAGGAGAAGTGTGATGGGTCCCACAGCCTGCTTTGACTTCGTGAGAGAGGCTGGGCAAGGTCTCCCTGAGGAAGTGATGAGGCTCACACCGAGACGGGAAGGATGAGTCAGCATTCCGGGCAGAGGAAGCAGCTTGTGTAAAGCCCTGAGGTGGAGGGAAGCTCCTCTAGTTTGAAGAACTGAAAGAGGGCCAGGCATCTGGAGCCCTGAGAACAAAGGAGAGAGGGTGAAAGATGGGGCTGGAGAGGGAGGTAGTGCCCAAGCTACACCCGGCCTTGGAGGCCTTTTTATGGATTTAGGCTGTTCCTAAAAACCACAGGCAACTTTTGCAAGTGTTTTCAGCAGGAAGGTGTTATGGTCAGAGTTTATTTGAAAGTGATAACTGCAGGAAAATGGATTCAAAGCAGGGAGGAAAGGGAGCAAGGGAACACTAAGACATAACAGTAGCTGGTGTGTATGGAGCATGTTTCTGTGGACCACATGCTGCTCTGTGACCTCCTACGCATCCTCTCCTTCAATCCTCACACAGCACTGTGGACCAGGGACTATCATCCCTGTCTTTTCACAGAAATGGAGACTGAGACACAGAGTCACTGGAACAGTGTTGGTTGGCTTGTAAGTGCTAGAACCAAGCTGTGACCCTGGTAGTCCCTGGCTAGAGCATGAAGCTTAGTTACTACGTCCCAGGGGCTCCTTCCTGCCCATGTGCTGGGCAGCAGACAGTGGGGGCTTACACCAGTGTAGTGCCATAGACAGAACCATAGTAAATGGGAAGAACTGTCAACACTCAGACCAGCAGTGGGGGAGTGGAAAGAGAAAGCCAGGTGGGGGTGCAGCTCAGGGGCTGGGGCATTTGGGAAGGGCTGGGTTTGAGGTGGCACAGATATCTAATGGCATGGAGGCTTCTACACAGCTCTGAAGTTAAGGAAAAGAAAACAGTTTTGAGGATTTGGAGTCAAGATAGCCGAATAGACACAACTCCGGTGTACAACACCCAGCGAGAGAGACGCAGAAATCGAGAGATCTCCTAGCTCCAACCAAGGTACCAGGTGCATTTCAACATGTCTGGTCTGGCTGTAAGCAAAGCCCAGGCAGGGCAGACTGAGGCAAGGAGGAGTGCTGCTTCACCCAGAAAGTGCATCCAACCAGTGAGTCTGAGGATCCCCCTCTGGCACTCCAGTCCAGATATAGCACTTCCCCCAAAGCCTCAGCAATACACAGAACAGGGGATCTTTGACAGTCAAGTGCAGGGAATTACAAGCACAGAGTTGAATAATAATCCAGGACAGCGTCCCTGATTGGCTCACAGATCTAAGCAAACGCATAAGCCCATAAGGCAGCTGGGAGAGCCTGCTGACTGAGCTTTGGAGCTATCGCCCCCCTCCCCCTGACCAGAGAGAGAGGAGCTGAAAGCGGGAAGACAGATGGTTAGGCTGGGTGGGTCCCTACCCTTCCCCACAAACCCCAGAGGGCTGAAGCACTAACTTTACTGGGTTACACAGCCAGTGCCTCAGTCTGAGCTGAACCCTGAAGGATCCAGCCCTGTGGAGGAAAGACACAACCCACCATTAAAGAGGTGGGACTAGGCTTGATGTTTTAACAAAAAAAACAGAGGAAGCCTACGTAGCAACAGGATGGTGTTCTTGACCACCCAGCAGTGCTTCCAGGTCAGTAGAAGACTCGGGCCTAACCTCCCAGTGTAAACAAAAAAGACACAGGAAGCTTACCTAGTAATCTGAAGGAGTCCCTAGAAACCCAGTAGTGCCTCAACAGGCAGACAATCAAACTCATCAAGCAGCCCCCTGAGATCACAGCCAGGTAAATCCATGAAGATGGGAAAATAACACCACAAAAAAGATGAAACCATCAAAGACTAGAACACCTCTTCTCCTTCACGGGATCACAACTCCCCAACAACACAGGAACACAACATGACCAAGAAAGAGTGTGACGGATTGACAGAAACAGGCTGCAGAAGGTGGATAATAACAAACTTTTCTGAGCTAAAAGAACACGTTCTAACTCAGTGCAAAGAAACCAAAAACCTTGAGAAAAGGTTAGACGAAATGCTAACTACAATAACCAGCTTAGAGAAGAACATAGACGACTTGATGGAGCTGAAAAACACAGCACAAGAACTACATGAAGCAAACAGAAGTTGTAATAGCTGAACTGATCAAGCAGAAGAAAGGATATCAGAGATTGAAGATCAACTCAATGAAATAAAAAGAGAAGGCCAGATTAGAGAAAAAAAGAGTAAAAAGAAATGAACAAAGCCTCCAAGAAATATGGGATTATGTGAAAAGACCTAATCTATGCTTGATTGGTGTACCTGAATATGTTGGGGAAAATGAATCCAAGCTGGAAAACATACTCCAGAATATTATCCAGGAGAACTTCCCAAACTAGCAAGGCAGTCCAACATTCAAATCCAAGAAATACAGAGAACTCCACAAAGATATTCTTCAGGAAGAGCAATCCCAAGGCACATAATCATCAGATTCACCAGGGTTGAAATGAAGGAAAAATGCTAAGGGCAGCCACAGAAAAAGGTCAGGTCACCCACAGAGGGAAGCCCATCAGACTCACAGCGGATCTCTTGGCAAAAACCCTACAGGCCAGAAGAGAGTGGGGGCCACTCTTCAATATCCTTAAAGAAAAGAATTTTAACCCAGAATGTCATATCCAGCCAAACTAAGCTTCATAAGTGAAGGAGAAATAAAATCCTTTACAGACAAGCAATTACTGAGAGATTCTGTCACCACCAGACCTGCCCTACAAGAGCTCCTGAAAGAAACACTAAGCACAGAAAGGAACAAGTACCAGCCACCACAAAAGCACACCAAATGACAAAGACCAAAAATGCATTGAAGAAAATGAGTCAACTAATGGGCAAACTAGCCAGTAACAAAATGGCAGGATGAAATTCACACATAACAATATTAAAATTGAATGTAAATGGCCTAAACTCCTGAATCAAAAGACACAGACTGGCAAACTGGATAAAAAATCAAGACTCATTGGTGTGCTATATTCAGGAAACCCATCTCACTTACAAAGACACACATAGGCTCAAAGGGATGGAAGAAGATTTAGCAGGCAAATGGAGAACAAAAAAAAAGCAGGGGTTGTAACCCTAGTCTCTGATAAAATGGACTTCAAACCAACAAAGATCAAAAGAGACAAAGAAGGTACATAACAGTAAAAGGTTCAATCCAACAAGAAGAGCTAACTATCATAAATATATACGCATCCAACACAGGAGCACCCAGATACATAAAGCAAGTTCTTAATGACCTAAAATAAGATTTATACTCCCACACAATAATAGTGGGAGACTTCAACACTCCACTGTCAATATTAGACAGATCAATGAGAGAGAAGATTAATAAGAACATCCAGGACCTGAATGCAGAGCTGGACCAAGCAGACCTAATAGACGTCTACAGAATGCTTCATCCAAATCCACAGAATATACAATTTTCTCAGCACCACATTGCACTTACTCTAAAATTGACCACAAAATTGAAAGCAAATCACTCCTCAGCAAATGCAAAAGAATGGAAATCATAACAAACAGTCTATCAGACCACAGCACAATCAGATTAAAACTCAGGATTAGGCCGGGCATGGTAGCTCAAGCCTGTAATCTTAGCACTTTGGGAGGCTGAGGCAGGTGGATCACAAGGTCAAGAGATCGAGACCATCCTGGTCAACATGGTGAAACCCCGTCTCTACTAAAAATACAAAAAATTAGCTGGGCATGGTGGCGCGTGCCTGTAATCCCAGCTACTCAGGAGGCTGAGGCAGGAGAATTGCCTGAACCCAGGAGGCGGAGGTTGCGGTGAGCAGAGATCGTGCCATCGCACTCCAGCCTGGGTAATAAGAGCAAAACTCCGTCTCAAAAAAAAAAAAGAAAAACCCTCAGGACTAAGCAATACACTCAAATCCACACAACTACTTGGAAACTGAACTACTTGCTTCTGAGTGTCCACTGGATTAACAATGAAATGAAGGCAAAATAAAGATGTTCTTTGAAACCAATCAGAATGAAGACACAACTTACCAGAATCTCTGGGACACCTTTAAAGCAGTGTCGAGAGGGAAATTTATAGCAATAAATGCCCACATGAGAAACAAGATCTGAAATTGACACCCTATCATCAAAATCGAAAGAGCTAGAAGAGGAAGATCAAAAAAAAAACCTCAAAAGCTAGCAGGAGACAAGAAATAACTAAGATCAGTGCTGAACTGAAGGAGATAGAGACACAAAAAAAACCTTCAAAAAATCAATAAATCCAGGAGCTGGATTTTTGAAAAGATCAACAAAATAAACAAAATAGACAGACCACTAGCCAGACAAATAAAAAAGAAAAGAGAGAAGAATCAAATAGATGCAATAAAAAAAAGATAAAGAGGATATCACCACTGATCCTACAGAAATACAAACTATCATCAGAGATTACTACAAACAGCTGTATGCACATAAACCAGTAAACAAGGACAAAATGGATAAATTCCTGGACACTTGTACTCTACCAAGACTAAACCAGGACGAAGTTGAAAACCTGAATACACCAATAACAAGGGCTGAAGTTGAGGCAGCAATCAATAGTCTAACAACCAAAAAAAGTCCAGATCCAGATGAGTTTACAGCAGAATTCTACCAGACATACAAAGAGGAGCTGTTTCCATTCCTTCTGAAACTACATCAAACAGTACAAAAAGAAGGAATTCTCCCTACTCATTTTATGAGACCAACATCATCCTGATACCAAAACCAGGCAGAGATTCGACTAAAAAAGAAAACCTCAGGCCAATATCCATGATGAACATCAATGCAAAAATCTTCAATAAAATACTGGCAAACCAAATGCAACAGCACATCAAAAAGCTTATCCATCACGATCAAGTAGGCTTCATCCCAGGGGTGAAATGCTGGTTCAACATATGCAAGTCCAAAAACATAATCCATCACATAAATGGAACCAAAGACAAAAACCACATGATTATCTCAATAGATGCAGAGAAGACCTTCAACGAAATTTAACAGCCCTTCATGCTAAAAATTCTCAATAAACTAGGTATCAACAGAATGTGTCATAAAATAATAAAAGCTATTTATGACAAACACAGCCAATATCATACTGAACAGGCAAAAGCTGGAAGAATTCCCTTTGAAATCAGGCACTAGACAAGGATGCCCTCTCTCACCACTCCTATTCAATATAGTATTGAAAGAATAGCCAGAGGCTGGGCGCGGTGGCTCAAGCCTGTAATCCCAGCACTTTGGGAGGCCAAGGCGGGTGGATCACGAGGTCAACAGATTGAGACCATCCTGGTCACATGGTGAAACCCCGTCTCTACTAAAAATAAAAAAAATTAGCTGGGCATGGTGGCGCGTGCCTGTAATCCCAGCTACTCGGGAGGCTGAGGCAGGAGAATTGCCTGAACCCAGGAGGCGGAGGTTGCGGTGAGCCAAGATCACGCCATTGCACTCCAGCCTGGGTAACAAGAGCAAAACTCCGTCTCAAAAAAAAAAAAGAATAGCCAGAGTAGTCAGATAAGAGAAAGAAATAAAGGGTATTCAATTAGGAAAGGAGGAAGACAAACTGTGTCTATTTGCAGACAACATGATTGTATACTTGGAAGACCCCATCATCTCAGCCCAAAATCTTCTCAAACTGATAAGCAACTTCAGCAAAATCTCAGTATAAAAAATCAATGTGCAAAAACCACAAGCATTCCTGTATACCAATAACAGACAAACAGAGAGCCAAATTAAGAGTGACCTCCCATTCATGATTGCTACAAAGAGAATAAAATACCTAGGAATACAACTAACAAAGGACGTAAAGGACCTCTTCAAGGAGAATTACAAATCACTGCTCAACAAAATAAGAGAGGACACAAACAGATGGAAAAACATTCCATGCTCATGTTAGGAAGAATCAATATGAAAATGGCCATACTGCCCAAAGTAATTTATAGATTCAATGCTATCCCCATCAAGCTACCAATGAACTTCTTCACAGAACTGGAAAAAAACACTTTAAACTTCATATGGAATTACAAGAGAGCCTGCATAGCCAAGACAATGCCAAGCAAAAAGAACAAAGCTGGAGGCATCACACTGCCATACTTCAAACTATATAACAAAGCTACAGTAATCAAAACAGCATGGTACTGGTACTAAAACAGAGGCATAGGTCAATGGAACAGAACAGAGGCCTCAGAGGCAACACCACACATCTACAACCATCTGATCTTTGACAATCCTGACAAAAACAAGCAATGGGGAAAGGATTCCCTGTTTAATAAATGATGTTGGGAAAACTGGCTAGCAGCATGCAGAAAACAGAAACTGGACCCCTTCCTGACACCTTACACTAAAATTATCTCAAGATGGATTAAAGATTTAAACATAAAACCTAACACCATAAAAACACTAGAAGAAAACGTAGGCAAAACCATCCAGGACACAGGCATAGGCAAGGACTTCATGACTAAAATACCAAAAGCAATGGCAACAAAAGCCAATAGAGACAAATGGTATCTAATTAAAATTCAGAGCTTCTGTACAGCAAAAGAAACCATCATTAGAGCAAACCAGCAACCAACAGAATGGGAAAAAATTTTTTCACTCTACCCATCTGACAAAGGGCTAATATCCAGAATCTATAAAGAACTAAAACAGATATAAAAGAAAAAAACAAACAAGCCCATTTAAAAGTGGGCGAAGGACATGAACAGACACTTTTCAAAAGAAGACACATATGAGGCCAACAAACATATGAAAAAATGCTCATCATCACTGGCCATTAGAGAAATGCAAATCAAAACCACATTGAGATATCATCTCACTCCAGTTAGAATGGCGATCATTAAAAAATCTGGAGACAACAGATGCTGGAGAGGATGTGGAGAAATAGGAACACTCTTATATAGTTGGTGGGAGTGTAAATTAGTTCAACCACTGTGGAAGACAGTGTGGCGATTTCTCAAGGATCTAGAAATAGAAATTCCATTTGACCCAGCAATCCCATTACTGGGTATATACCCAAAGAACTATAAATCATTCTACTATAAAGACACATGTACACATATGTTCATTGCAGCCATGTGTACAATAGCAAAGACCTGGACCCAACCCAAATGCCCATTAATGATAGACTAGACAAAAAAACCATGGAATACTATGCAGCCATAAAAAACGATGAGTTTGTGTGCTTTGCAGGGATTTGGATGAATCTGGAAACCATCATTCTCTGCAAACTGACACAAGAACAGAAAACCAAACACTGCATGTTCTCACCGATAGGCAGGCTTTGAACAATGAGAGCACGTGGACTCAGGGAGAGGAGCATCACACACTGGGGGCCATTGGTGGGGACTAGGGGAGGGACAGCATGGGGTGGGGAGGGTGGGGAGTTATAAAATGGGGAGAAATGCCAGATACAGTCAAAGCGGGAATAGAGGCCGGGCACAGTGGCTCACGCCTATAATCCCAGCCTTTTAGGAGGCTGAGGCGGGTGGATCATGAGGTCAAGAGATCGAGACCCTCGTGGTCAACAAGGTGAAACCCCGTCTCTACTAAAAATACAAAAATTAGCTGGGCATGGTGGTGCGCGCCTGTAGTCCCAGCTACTCAGGAGGCTGAGGCAGGAGAATTGCTTGAACCTGGGAGGCGGAGGTTGCGGTGAGCCGAGATCGTGCCATTGTACTCCAGCCTGGGTAACAACAGCGAAACTCTGTGTCAAAAAAAAAAAAAAAAAAGGCGGGAATAGAGGCAGCAAACCACCTGGTTATGTATGCATCTATGCAACAACCCTACATGACCTGCACATGTACCTCAGAACCTAAAGCAAAATTTAAAAAAAAAACAAAGAAAAGAAAACAGCTTTAATAATCTAGTGTGGGCATCCTTATTTTCGTTCTTTCTTTTACTGGGAATTCCAGGAGGTCAACTAAGAACTGCCTGCTTTGGTTCTCTTGTTTTAAAAAACCCGACCTATGCCAGTGTCATTCCTGCTTTATCTATTTGTTCAACTTGATGTCTAATTCTTTTAGATTCTAAAGGTTTTACTTTCACTGTGAGTGCATTGCTAAAAATTCTGTCTGAAGACTGCTTGGATTCACATGCTCATTGATTCTCCCCCCAACCCATTTCAGAATGAAGCTGAGCAAATAGTCATGTTTTCTAGCTGCCAAACTCTCCCACTTCTGCCAACTGACTTTCTTAAAGCTGACATTGGTCAGCCTTGACCCTTGGAATGTGTGTATCATTTTATTTCAACAATGTGCTTTAGGTGTCTACATGTTAAAATTTCTTAAGCAATACAGACTGTACTTTGTCAATAGCTGCTACAAAAATACATTTTAAAATACCCAGTGGCTACATTCTTGCCTCGAGATAATTTTCTGGAAAACTTGCTAAAGAACAATCTTTTCACAGATTTCTAGTAGGAATCTAATAGTTCACACTACTGGACTACAAAGGCCTATTTGGCAAACCCATTCTCTGACACACTTATGTGGACATGCACACCCACACCCACACACAGAGTTTTTAAAAGCAAGATGAAGACATGCACAATTGCAAACATGTTTGAAATTCTAAAATATATCACCAGAGGGAAAACCCTGACAAGTTAGTCAGAATTAGAACTCTAACTATGTAGAGTACCTTTGGCTAAGCTACTTTCCCTTGGTGATTACACAAAGGCAGCAAGGCTCTGTGTATATTTCTTTGTTAAAATGCACTGTGAAATGGGGGTTGGTCATCCATTCCTCAGTTCATACAATGATTATTTGGCATTTACTCTGTGCCAGAGTGATATACCAGGATGGCATATGCTCCATTTTTTTTTTTTTTAAATACAGGGTCTCTCTCTGCTGCCCAGGCTGGAGCGCAGTGACACAATCTGGATTCACTGCGACTTCCACCTCCTGGGCTCAAGTGATCCTCCCACCTCAGCCTCCCAAGTAGTACAGATGCACACCACCATGCTTGGCTAACTTTTTTGTATTCTTTGTAGAGACAGAGTTTCTCCATGTTGCCCAGGCTGGTTTTGAACTCCTGAGTCAAGCAATCTGCCCACCTTGGTCTCCTAAAGTGCTGGGGATTGCAGGCATGAGCCACAGTGCCCAGCCATAAGCTTCATTCTAAACTTCAATCTTGTGGAGGAATCAGAATGAAAGAAGCAATTCATTACAGGGCAATAATAGTAATTAAAGAGTAAACGCAAGGTACTTTGGGAGAAACATCTAGCCCAGGGCGAAGCTCATCAAACTAGGGTTTCTGGAGGAAGAGAGATGAAAGCTGAGACCCAAAGAATGAGTAGAAGCTATCCAGAAGAAGGATCAGTGCATTCTAAGATTCAGAGTATAGAAGAATATAGAGTATTGAAATAATGAACGCAGTAGTGCTGGATCTTAGAATGCAAAAGATGGTTGGTGAATAAGACGAGGTCTTGCAGTGTCTTGTAACCATGTTAACGAACTTGGACTTTATCCTAAGGGTGTGAAAGCCATTGAAAGGGTCAAAGCGAAGAGTGTGGAGAATTGATGGAGAAGGGGAAGGCTAGAGGCAGTGAGATCAGCTGTTGTAAGGACACAGAGAAACTGGTGGCAAGGACTAGGAGAGTAGCTGAGAAGGCAGATTCAAATGACAATTGGAAGACTGGCTATTAGAGAGCAGGGGAAGGGGAAGATGAGAGAAAGACTCCTAGGTCTCTGGCTTAGTCAACTTGGTGGATGACAGCACCATTCTCTGAAAGAGAACACAGGTGGGTAGATGGGTTTTGGCATGCTGAGGCTGACCTAAAGCATGACCAGTATAGAGTGAATTAGTTAGCTGATGAATCTGCACTAAAAATATAGATGTGGTAACTGAAGCTAGTTAAAGGAGTGGAAGAGAGAGTTCAAGAAGAGGTGTCCAGTGATTTTATAATATAATATGGTGGTCACACGTGATTTTGGAGGTGTAAGATGGGTGGGGGATGGAGTCAGAAGCCAGACTGCAGAATGAGCACCAGAAGAGGAGCAAGTAATAGGCAGTGTAGACAACTCTTTCAAGAAGATTAACCAAAAAAGGGACTAAAGGGTCCAGGAGCAGCAGCTGGGAGGTGGTTTAGGAACTGGGAGACTGGTGAATTTGAGTATCAATAGAAAAATCCAGAAGAAAGAGAGGGACTGAGGGTTCAGTAAAGAGAAACAAAGTCCTACTAGGTATGACATCCAGATACTGGGCAAAGAAAAGACGTGGAAAGGATGGATGAGGTGCAGTTAGAGTACAGTATTGGCTGTGCAATGAGTTGAAGATGTTCTCACTGATGTTTTGATTTTCTATGTCAGTGGAAGGCAAGACAATCTGTCAGGAATGAGAGGGAGAGGCCAGATTCGGTGGCTTCTGCCTATAATCCCAGCACTTTGGGAGGCTGAGACGGGTGGATCTCTTGAGCTCAGGAGTTCAAGACCAGCCTGGGCAATGTGGTGAAACCCCATCTCTACAGAAAAAAAAAAAAAAAAAGAAAAGATCAGCCAGATGTGGTGGCACACGACTGTAGTCCCAGATACTTATGAGGCTGAGGCAAGAGGATTGCTTGATACCAGGAGGTCAAGGCTGCAGTGAGCAGTGATCACACATCATTGGACTCCACCCTGAGCAACAGAGCAAGACTTTGTCTCAAAAAAAAGAAAAGAATGAAGGGGAGGCTAGGTGCAGTGGCTCAGTAATCTCGGCACTATAGGAGGCCAAGGCTGGAGGATTGCTTGAGACCAGAAGTTTGAGACTAGATTGGACTGAATAGTGAGACCTCGACTCCATGAAAAATTTTAAAATTATATGGACATGGTGGCACACATCAGAAGTCCTAGCTACTCTAGAGTTTGAAGTGGGAGGATTGCTTGAGCCTAGGAGATGAAGGCTGCAGTGAGTTACAACTGTGTCACTGCACTGTAGCCTGGGCGATAAGAGTGAGATGACCCTGTCACAAAAGGGAGGGAGGGAGGGAGAGAGGGAGGGAGGGAGGGAGGGAGGGAGGGAGGGAGGGAGGAAGGAAGGAAGGAAGGAAGGAAGGAAGGAAGGAAGGAAGGAAGGAAGGAAGGAGAGAGAAAGGGAGGAAGGAGGGTAAGAGAAGAGAATGAGGGAGAAGTTTGCAGGACAGGATGGGGAACAGAAGAAAATGAAGAAAGTTTTCATTAAAAAAAAAGTAGTACATTTTAAAATTAAAATAGAAATACATACCTATGGTTTTAAAAAAAATCCAGAAGAGTATAGTAAAATGTAAGTCTGTGTTCCACCCTAGCAACCCAGCCCTCCAGTTCCCTCATTGGAGACAACCATTGTGGCATGTTGGTTCTTGCATCATCTTTCAGAGATATTTTATGCCCTCCTCTGACCCACTCTTTTTCACTTAATATGGTATATCTTGGAGATAGTGCCACATGAGGACAGATTAATCTACCCCATTATGAACCATGCATTCTTTAAGTGATTCCTTGTGCATACTTCTGGGCTCACAGGTAAGAGTGCATAGGAAAAATGTGTAGCCTTGAAATTTCCCTCTAAAGACATTATAGCAAGTTACACTGTGTTATGCTCCTCCTGATCATAGACAATGCAATGTTTTAATAAATATCTTTTTTATTTTACTCAACCTGACAAGTGGAAAGTGAAATCTTATTTTACTTTGGTTTTTTTTAATTGAGAGGAAGAAATTTTAAAAATATTTAGTGGCCAATTTGGTCTCTTTTGTTTTTGGTGAACTGCCTGCTCATGTCTTGGCCCGTTTTTCTTTTGGGTCGTTGGTCTTTTTCCTATTGATTTTTTTAAAATAGAGAAAGTTGAAGTGGACAAGAGGAAAAATTGAAGAAGGCTAGGCCTCCAGGGCACCCGCCTGGGTCCTCCATTTCTGCAGAGGAGCTGCAGACAGAGCCCTGTAGGTTCTTTCTGAATTGAACAGCTCTTGGTTGAACTGATGTCTGCAGCCTTGGCCTATGATTTCTTTCTCCAAGAGGTTTACAGTTTCACGAGTCCTGCAAGGCAGTGGGGGAAGGAAGGAAATCCCCATTCTCGGAGTCTGCATTGTTGACCTGTGAAAGGATGGGGAGAAGCCTGTGGAGGAGCAGGTAGCTGGGTAGAAACAGTCCCTGGCAGTGGGTGAATCTCCCTGAAGCTCTGAGTCAGCTCAGACCTTGACCCCTGGGTCCCCTGGGGAAGGGATTTCAGAGTCTTCTTGCTGGGTCTTCGTGTCTACTTGCAGGCACAGATGTCCTCTACTTGATCTACATGGTGTGGCCTTCCAGACCTGGAGTGGACCAGCCCATCTCTGGTCTACTGCACTTGGTCATTCTGGATGCAGGATGGTCATTTTTAATGCCTACTTGGCTCAAGCTGGGCACCTTCACACATGGGCTATCACCACTGGGACCACCCCCTGCCAGCCACTCTCCTCGTCCACACCTAGTCCTAGGCTCAAGGTCCAGAGGGCCAGAGGTTGAGGAGGCTGAGGAAGCAGGGTGAGTCTGGGGCATCCTTTTTCTCAGCAGGTAGCTGGCTCCCACCTGCTGCATTTCTCATGTCCCACAGAGAAGTTTCAGGGCCTGGAAGCCACGTTATACCCTAAATTCCTCAATAGGCATCTAAGAAAGTACCTTATCTCAGGGCAGAACTTGGAGCTTCTATTACATATGAAATGTCAAAGAGATGTGAGCTGTTTTGCAAACAATCTTATCACAACATACAAATCATACAGTTAAAAATGACCTAAGAAGCGAAAAGACAGAAACACATTTCAAGCATTTATTAGCATATAAGACATGCCAGGTACACATGTGACATTTGGCTTTTACCATACCTGATAGGTAGTTACCATTATTATCCCCACTTTGCAGATGGCAAAAGTGAGGCTTAGGACATTTAAGTAACATTCTTTAAATTACAGGGCTAGAAAGTGGAAAGGCAGGCATTGGAACCTAGCACTGTCTAATGTTATCACTCTATGCATCCATGTAGATTCCCACTGCATGAATGTAGCTGTGGCTAAAGAAGACCTTACAGACTCAGCAACTAGCTTCATGTTTCTTGATGCTTTGCAGATTCTTCTTTTCCTGAAAAGAGACCTGTCTAGGGATTCTAGACAAAAACAGACCCACCTTGCCTTATTAAACAGGGCCCGTACCTTAGACCAGCTGAGCCTCTCTTTTGCCTAGTGATCAGAGCATGGACTTTCCATGGGTAGGTAATGGCTTAAACTATAGAAATCATTATTAAAGGGGGTATTAATATTATCACTCCTGATATTCAAATGCATTGGGCAGTCTAGCACTTTCCTATAAAACTTTCATAACCAATGCTTTTCGATTTCACTGGTTTATTTATTTATTTATTTATTTTGATTTCTTGTCTCCCATCCAACTCCTTCGTTTGTGAGGGAGGCTCAAGTTTGAAATCTGGCATCCTTGGAGCTTTGACACTGACAGGTACTGGGGTACAGACCCAAAACTAAAATTCAGAGGGGCAGATTATTTTATTTTTCAACTGTCTTGATGGCTGAAGGTGGTAAACATGTCACTATAAAACAGCTGAAAAGGAAATTGAACACAAAGGAAAAATGACAATAACCCACTATTTAAAATATTCAAACCCAATAACCCACTATTTAAAATATTCAAACGTTCAAAATCCATGGACTGTGGCAAGTCTTTTTTTTTCAAACTTTTTTTCCATAAAGGTTATTAATGAGAGGTCTAATTGAATTTCTTCTTGTCTTTCTTTCTTTCCTTTTCGTTTTAACTTGTGTTGTTCAGGTAGATGCTGACATTAAAGTACCACCTTTATTTACAACATACACTATTTCCTGGGACATTTATAGAGTGAATTTTGTGGAAATGAGACTATATTTCTACTGATAAAAATTACTATAGTCTGTTACCTTCTCCAAAAAATCAGCAATCTTGTAAAATTGTTTCGTATCTATTTTCTCTTTGTCTCTAGGACACAACTTTTAGAGAAGTCTTTCAAAATTTCTCAAGCTACAATGTAGTACGTGGTTTCTCAAATGCTAAAAATACCGAAATAGTATGCTGAATTTCAGTGCCATCTCCTCCACTGTAAGTGCCGAAGCCATTATCGTGACTGCCTTGGAGGGCGGCTGGAGAGTGAGGATGAAGGAAGAATGAAGCTTTTCTTTCACAGACAGTGGAACTGACCCCAATCATAATTTTCAGTTCCTAATAAGGAAAAGTGCAGTCAGTTAAAATGGCCCCAAATTAATTATTGTTGAAGCTAGCATTTTTTTGTGGAGTTGAAAACTAAAAGGGTGGTAGTAATTTACAAATAACAAGACATAGAGGAAGCTAAAAGAAGCCTGACCTTCCAGGTTGGCATTGACGGGCAGGACCCAGCCACCTGCCACTTTGACAAGACAACAGTGGCTGCCCGTGTGGGTTCCTATGTTGGAAAAGTATGCTTCCTAAAGTCCACTATTGCTCTTCTGTTATCTTACAGGGAGCATATGTATTGGGGGTAACCAGAAAGGAAAAGGGGAGAAAGGAAAATACAATTCCCAGTTAGAGAAAACTTGTGACTTGATATCTCAATGAGTATGAATTAGATTTCATTGCCAACTGCACCCATAGTCATAGTAAATGGAAAAAAAAAAAAAGAAAATTGCAGTTTCTGGACTGCTTGGATTAAAGAAATCAGTGAGCGCTCCCTGGAAGTTCTAAGAGTTGCTTCCTCAGCTCTCTTCTCTCCCCCACTTTTCCCCACACCTGTTTTCTCACTCTTTGGCTTATCTGGAGGTGGTATTAAGAAACCCATGTCTGAAGAACATGATCTCCAAGAAAGGCATTGCACTGTCCATTTGGAGACAGGCTCAGTTAGGAATCCTGGCTCTCCCACTTGCAGGCTGTGTGATACGGTCAAATCACTTAACATTTCTGAGGTTCAGGGTGCTCATCTGTGAAATAAGGACAGTACGACCCACCTTGTGCTTTCAGGGTGACTGAAGAAATATATAAATGCAAGCTTCTGGATTCTAGTTTTTCCCCAACCACTTTCTAGCTGCGTCATTTCACAAAGTAACTTACATGTGCCTTATATATGAATGAATTTCCATCTTTGTAAAACTAATACTCATCTCAAATAATCAGCAATAATAATACTTACCTTAGTCTTTTAAAAGTTAAAGGAGATGAAAT
Source organism: Callithrix jacchus (assembly GCF_049354715.1). Lineage (NCBI taxonomy): Eukaryota > Metazoa > Chordata > Mammalia > Primates > Cebidae > Callithrix > Callithrix jacchus. Next base: position 148,529,405 of record NC_133503.1, read on the forward strand.
GCCCCTTGAAAGTATTTGGCACATAGCAAATGCTTTAATAACTATTAGCTGTTATTATTATTAATATTAAATAACAAGTGTAAAGTGCCCAACACTTGACTGAGAAAGTGTGTTCTATAAATGGTTACACATTAGATTGAAGCTGTAACTGTGTACATGTTGACAAATATTCAACTATTCAAGCTAAATACACAAGTACACATATCTCTAATTTTTTAATGTTTCGTTAAAGTATAACACACATACAGCAATGTGCAGATGTCTTAAGTATAAATTTAATTGTATTTAACTCTGTTTTTAGATGACTTTAAAAAGCTAGATACTTTCTCCGCTAAGACTGTCAGTTAGAAGAAAGGAGATTAATTTATTGAATTAAAATATAGTTGTATTCAGATGTATTAGTCTGTTCTCCTGAAACTGGATAATTTACAAAGGAAAGAGGTTGAATTGACTGACAGTTCTGCATGGCTGGGGAGGCCTCAGGGAACTTACAATCGTGGAGGAAGGGGAAGCAAACACATTCTTCTTTACAAGGCAGCAGGAGAGAGAAGTGCAGAGCAAAGCAGCAAAAGACCCTTATAAAACCATCAGATCTCATGATAAAACCATATAAGACAATCACATCTCATAAGAACTCACTCAATACAGTGAGAACAGCATAGGGGAACACCCCATAATGTAATCACCTCCCATGAGGTCCCTCCCACAACACGTGGGGATTATGGGAACTATAATTCAAGATGAGATTTGGGTGGGTGCACAGCCAAACCATATCATGAGATATTAGAAAAAAGAAATGCTACATTAAATATAAACATTTTTAAGCAACAAACAGCATGCATTTTATTAATATAATTACTCCATCTTAATTACACTCCAAAGATTCCTTGGAGTGACCAGAACATTGACAGTTGCTGCAAAGAAGAGGTGGTGACACTTTGGTAAGAGTGCCTGTGAGTTTGACCTCTTTAGCACCCCTGATCTTAATTTTTTCCCCCTTAATTGATTACATCTTGCAGGAAGTTAAATAGCTTTTCTGAAAGTACTTGACAGACAGATGTTTTGCATAAATATCTGTTTATGAAGCATAAACACCAACATCTCCAGCTTTGAAAATCCTTTTCTCTGAAAGCTTTGGCTGATTTCAACTATTACAAGCAAATGACAGTTCCTCTTAACAACTCTTCTATCTAGCAGTTGACATGTTTATTTTGACAATGATTGTAAAATTCGTTCTGATTTCTAAAATACCCAAATGTGAAAAAGCAGGAGTCTTAGAACTGAGGAGACATTATTTTAATACTTTGCAACATACATTTGACCAAAAGCAATACAGGTTATCTGTGTAAAAAAAACCTGGATGTTGTAATTGTGACTCTCTCTTTGGCTTTGTAATTTGGGAACTAAACTGTAATAAGGGCCAGAGATTTGAAGTGGGGAGTCTTAGATATTGTATCCAATGCAAATATCACTTCAAGAGAACTTATCTTTCATATAATCATCACTTTTTGAAGTGCCTATTCTGTGCCTGACATGTGCTATGTACATTCTCTTTTTACTTCAAAAAAAATTGTATAAAACTGGCCATATTGTTCATTTTTACAGATTAAAAAACTGGGCTCAGAGAAATAATTGTTCCAGTTAACGCATCTGTGTGGAAGATCTTGAATTTGAACCCAAGACTTGAATTTGACTCCAAAGCTTAGACTCTTTCAAATACAATAGCTTTCTCCAGTTGTGTCATGTTAAGTATGTTTAGTGTACTCAGAACACAAAGAATGACTCCAAGGATTTGTTAGGGGCCAGAGGAGGAGGAGTGTCACACACACCACACACACAACACAATTCATTAGGGTGTTTCCCTAATGAAAGGGAAATTCAGTGATGGCTGAAGGTGCTAAACATGTCACTATGTAGCAGCTATATAAAGCATGAAAACCTCACTGGTACAGTGAGGTTGGAGGGAGGGTTGGATTGAATTAATAGAAAGTATGAATTTTAAACTCATTTACATAATACAGATTTTCCTAATCCCTTATGGATTTCAAAATGAATTTCCATCCATTCTCTCATTTCATGATCAAAACAACCTCTCAAACTAGGCAGAGTTGATACTATCAACCCAATTTTACAGGTAAGAAAAATAAGGGCTGAGAAAGTTAAGTGGCTTGCCTATGGTCAGAGAGCTGTTTAGTGACAAACACACACCTTCTTACTCTGCAGAGTGACCTAACAAATTCCTTCTGAATCACCACATGATTATTGGATAAGAATGATATGTATTCTTATATTAATTATTCATATATAAGGGATTGCCTGAAGTGCTCAAAGATGTATATCAAACATTTCCCCTGTAATCTCATTTACATCATTCTTCTGCACTACTTAGCAGGGTTTGCTAAATGGAAGGAAAATTTCTACCCAGATCCCAATCAAGTTATTATAAATTCCAAATTAATAGGGTCTAAATAAACAAGAGCTTATTATGGAGCTAAAAGCTGATAATGTTATTTGTTTCTGATATCTTTTCTCATTTGCCTCAGCCCCAATTTAAGCATTTTATCTACTGCATTTTTTCTTCCTGTTTCCTTATTAGAGAAACAGGGCAAAAGAGGCATAGAAGGAAAGAATTACTTGTATGTGAATAAAATTAATAACCTGAAATTATAGGAAGGGGTGAAGAGGCATCTTTTCGGTAATTTATCATAATGTTTAGTAACAGCAATTTGCAGTAATGAAATAACTAATCTTTACTTCTCCTGGGTATGTGTTGTATTTATCGGCTATGCTTTACTTACATATTTTTTATTACTCCATTTCCTAAATTATTTAAACTTACAAGGCAACCTCTAACTTATTAATGGTAAGGCAGGCTTTGGGAATGGGAATCATGCAAATAATGATTTCATTTTTACCCGTTTTTTTAGGGGACTGAGATATCTTTGTCATTTACTTGGGATTTTACAGGGACCAAAAAGCTGCACATCATTCACCACTGGGGACAGGCAACGCAGCCTGAACTCCAAGGGCCAAGAGGATTCATCTCTATAAAATAAACTTTACATAAATAGCATCTGGGTGGAAATTTGGTTTTCCTTGTGCTGAGTTTCCGTACCTTTTTAGAAGAATCCAAAGGGACTGAGATGAGTGAGAGACAGGCCAATAGCATGAAAGGCCCAGGGCCTCTTAGAGATACGTCTTCCGTGATTAAAAAATATTGAATTTTTTGTTTGCCAGGTGCAAGGAATAAACACTCTTGGATTCCCTCTGTTCTGTGGTTTTCCCTCTAATCTACAAGCACACCACAAAGGCTCCTCTGTTCCTCCCCTCGATCGCATTTCTCATTCAGACGTCCTTCCTGTTTGAGGTTCTGTTTCTTACTTCCATTTGGTTCTTTGCTTTCCTGTAGGGGCTTCTAAGTCTGTTTTCAGGTTTCTCACATTTTTCTAGTTTTGAATTGTCCCTTTCTGCAGCACAACCTCTACGTGTCGCTCCTTTTTCATTTCACTCCCTGTCTATTGTGTACCTAGTATTATTCATCATCTGTGCTTCTATTTACTTCCCTCCTCCTAGCTCTTATTTCTTTATCTCTGGCCCCTTACTTCCGCTCCTTGATTCTCCTGTTCCCATCTCGATGCCCTTTGACCAAACATCCTCTCCCCACCCCTACTTAAAGCAACTGAAGAAACACTCCCAACTAGAATGGAGTAGTGAGAAGAGACTGGAAAGAATAGAGAGGCGGCAGAATGAACCTGGAAGGGCGTGCGAGTCGCATTAACGACTTCCCCATCCTCTGCTGGCCTCCTCCTGTCCGCGGGTGTCCTTGCAAGGGAAAGACGCAGCACAAAGGAAGGGAGAAGGAGGAAATGAAGGTGAGAGCTCAGGGCACAGGGACTGCCAAGCTGCTCTTTAAATACTACCTCGGTGTTCGTCTTGGGAACTCTACAAAACAAGGTTGTATTTCAAGCCCAGAGCAACTCAAATCAGCTTCCCCGGAACTGGGATCCAGACGCTCTTGAAACAGAAACTGCAGGGCAGTATAGTCAGAACGTTTCCACTTGACCCTAAATTACTCTAAAACTACTTGTGGGAGAGTGCTAACGCCAACATCCAGAACAAACATCTGACTTCTCATGGTTGCCTATGACCCGGGCTCACCCTTGGCATTTTTTAATTTTAAAAATATTTCCAGAGATGTTTATAAATAAATCACACGTTTTAGAACCACCTTGCTGCCACTCTGATTGTACTGCAGAGGAAAAACCCGTGACAGTTCACACTGTGGAAATTTTGCTTCTCTGTCACCCTTCAGAAAAAAAAAGGAAAAGAAAAAAAAACCAAGCATAATAAGTATTTAAAAGCCAGATGAACAAGAAGCTCTCAGAAAAACAGTTTTACCAGCCCAGTCATAGTAAGAAGAACATAGTCAAATGTTCAAACAACTTGACTTTTTTTTCCTTTCCCTCCCATGCCTGGGTGGCTTCTGAAGCACCGTGCAGTCCCTGTTTGGGGACAGTGGGACCCGGGAGCGGCTCCTCTCACCTGAAGTGCTGCTGAGGAAGGATGATGACATCACTGATTCTGTTTTTCCTTCTTCAGGCAGGTGTCTGATTTTGAAACTGAGTCCCAGGGAAAACACCTAGCGATTCAAATACTTCAAAACAACAACAAGCCTGCACTTTTGTAAATGGTTTTAATTTTGACAAAAGAAGGCCTTTTGCTAGGGTGAGGTGAACAGGGAAAATTACCCCAAATTTATAACATTATTTTCTAGCATCCTGTGTGAGGTCAGCATCCCCCTCCTCCTACCCTGGCCTATTCTTTAGACCAAAGGGAACGGAGCTGGGCCTTAGGCATTGCCAGAGGAAGGACAACAAAGGCTCAGGCCTGAGGCTTGTGCCTGACCCTGCACTGATGGAGGGTGGGGTTGAGCAAGGCTGCCCCTTCCTGCTGAGGCAGCTTCCAAGCCTCAGGCTCTGCCCACTCAGCGCTGCCGTCATGTGGGACTTCTTGGTCCACGTGGGTCCTCTCCTCAACAGTATCTGCTTATTTTTGTTTTTGTTTCCTGGCTTCCCACAGATAACAAAAGGATGAGCTAAAAACCGACTCCATAGAATAGAATGATACACACATACACAGTTGGGAATAAATTACATTCTCACAAATACACACAAAATTTGATGCACTGGTGTTCTAGTTTTAGTGCTCATTTTTCCTCTCAAAAGAAGTTTTGAAATAAAACAAAAAGAAGAAACAAAAATAAAACACTAGAAAAAAAATCCACAGCCAGATGGGGTCCAGTGACTGGTGTTCTTGAGTTTTCCTGTTTCTGTTTGTTTGGAACGTTGTTGGCTTTTGATTCCTACCTTCGAGGGCTGGCATGAAAGGGTCACTGTCTGGTTGCTGAGCTGGGGACTCTCATCCCCTTTGAGGAGCTGTATCACTGTCTTTGTGTTACTGGGTAACAGATAGGGCTTGAGCAGCTGTGCACAGTGTTACCTCCTGCACAGAGCTAGGCAATGGTCTAGCGTAGGACGGCACCCTCCCAGCTGGCCTGGGCAGGGCTCTGGGCCTCTCCCCTCTGCCCTGCCACAGAAGGAGGGGTTTAACTGGCTCTCTGCACTCTGCAGGAAGGGAACCACCTCCAGGCTGAGTGTTTTCAGTAAAAACCCATCCCCACAATGGAGAAGCCATGAGCTCATGGTACTTATGTCGTCACACAAACTTCCTGTGCTGGAATCAGCTGAGGTTCTATTCTCACTCCACTTAAGAACTATGACTCTAGTAGATGTATTAGTTACCTAGGACTGCCGTAAGAAAGTCTCACAAAATGGGTGCATACCTATGTAATAAATAAAATGTATTGCCTCACAGTTCTGGAGGTCAGAAGTCCAAAATGAAGATACTGTCAAGGCCATGCTCCCTCTGAAGGCACTGGGGAGGGGGCCATTGGACCCTCACTCCTAGCTGCCAGCAGCCTCAGGAGCTCCTGAGCTTAGCTGCCTCCCTAAAATCCTCCATCCTCACATGGCCTGGTTCCTGCTTCTTTGTATCTTCTTCCCTCTGTGTGCATCTGTCTTTGTATCCAAATTTCCCCTTTTCATAAGGACACCAGTCATATTGGATTAGGGCCCAGGCCCCACCCTAATGATCTCACTGGAACTTGGTTAAATGTGTAAAGAACCTGTTTCCAAATAAGACCATATTCTGAGGTATGGGGTCTTCAGTGTATCTTTTTAGGGGGACACAATTCTGCAAATAACCGTTATCTACCTTGTCATTTAAATATTTTCTCAACTTACAAAAAATTATCTTGTTTTGTGAATCTGCACGAGAAATATTCTGTAACTAGAGTAATGATGAATGAGATTCTAACAAATGGGGAAGAAGACCCGCTCGAGAGGTTAATAGTGGCCTGAGCATTGGGAACTTCTGCTAGGCCTCTTCCCCTTGTGCGTGCCTGCTCAGGCCTCTTCTGGTTTCCCCAGCAAACTGGGAATCTGATTTATACTTTAAACAGATTTCAGCTTCCTTAAAATTTTTTATTTTATTTTTTACTGTAATAGTGGTTCTCACCAGTAACAACAACAACAACAAAAAACACAACTTTTCATTATCTATGAAGAAGGGGAGATGCTGGAACATATATTAATATGTCAATAGGGATAATATTGGTTGCCCAGTAGCATTCACACCTGTTGTACAGTCATGATGCAAGCCTTAGGGTGACATTTAAGAGTATTTGAGATCTTGATATGAAAAGTAATTGAAAAGAATTTTTGGAATTGGGTTGTCACAGCATTTTCTTAAGAATGTCAGAGCATATTAGGGTTAATGAACATCTCGGGTTCTTCTGATTTCCCAGGCAATATTCATAATGAACCTATGATTCAAGCCTCACCTTCCAGGGCTTACACATTGGTTAATTATCTTTCATTTTCATAGCATACCTTCTGCCCCCACATATTCTCATAGCAGCCTCTACAGCTAAGAGAAATAGATATGATGAGCAAATGAGAACAATGAGGAGGCTCAAAGAGTGGAGGGACCTCACAGGTGGTCTCTGGGAGTGCCAGGGGCTGCTTCTTCACCCCATGGTTCCTGTCATTTCATCGGCTGCTGGCTCCCCTTACCAATCCATGGTGCTCTAAAAGGTGCTGATTTCATTTACAGGTTAGGCTAGTTTTCAGCGTCCTGTTTGAACACTCTGTTTTTGATTTTTATTTTCCAGTTTTTCTAGTTGGGTAAGACTCAGGTAGGTAAACTGGACCCTAGGAGAGATTTCTCACCTATCCCACTCTGAACTATAAAGGCTTCCCTGCAGGTGGGATTTAAAAGGGAAATGAATGATAGTTAAGCCCGGAAGAGCCAGGTGAGAGATGGAGACCAACCCTTGTTTTTGCATAGGGGGAGTGCTTCATGCAAACGGGAGCAGGTACAGGAGGGCTGGATAGTCTTTCTTCTCTGAGTTTTCCTCCCAGTCAGAAAAATTTTTGTTTTCCTTTCGACAATTTACTATCAGTGTACAAAATTAGCTCAGTAATTTTTTTTTTTTAATTAAAGAGGGTTTTGACATGTTGCCCAGGCTGGTCTCAAACCCCTGAGCTCAAGGGATCCGCCTGCCTTGACCTCCCAAAGTGATGGGATTACAGGCATGAGCCACAGTGCCTGGCCCACTATATAAAATTAGAGTACAAAGAAAGTAAATGCTACTTCAATCTCCACACTTTTCCACCTCTATCTAAGGGTCAGCCACAGTAGTTCAGATATATCCTTCCAGGCTTTTTTTGTTTTCTGTTGTTTTGCTTCATTTTGTTTTGTTTTCAAACAGTCTTGCTCTGTCACCCAGGCTGGAGAGCAGTGGTGTGATCTCAGCTCACCATAACCTCCACCTCCCAGATCCAAGCGGTTCTCACACCTCAGCCTCCGAATAGCTGGAATTACAAGCACATGCCACCATGCCAGACTAAGACTCAGGTAGGCAAAGACTCAGGTAGGTAAACTGGATCCTTGGAGAGATTTCTCGCCTATCCCACTCTGAACTATAAAGGCTTCCCTCCAGGTGGGATTTAAAAGGGAAATGAGTGAGAGGAAGCCTGGAAGAGCCAAGTGAGAGATGGAGATCAACTCTTTTTGTATTTTCAGTAGAGACAGGGTTTACCATGTCAGCAAGCTGGTCTCGAACTCCTGACCTCAAGTGATCCACTGAGGCCTGCCTCGGCCTTCCAAAGTGCTGGGATTATAGGCGTGAGCCACTGTGTCCGGCCCTTCCAGGCTTTTTAGTACAAACATTATATTGGTTTGCATCTATATTTATATATAAATTAAATCATTAACATGATGGAATGTCATAATCTGGTCATTCTGCACCGGCTCTTTCTCTTCTTATATGGTAGACATTTTTCCATGTCAACTAGCTATGAAGATGTAACTTATTTTTCTCTTTTATAAAAGCACATTTCATGTTTTAAAATAAAGCAGCCCTTGCACAGAATCAAATCATACAGAAAGGTATAAAATGAAAACTAGAAGTCTTCCATCATTTATTTCTAGTTATTTTCTTGAAATAACCACTGTCACTCCTGTAATAGTTTCTCATATGTCCTTCCAGAAAATATAATTACTAGTATCTCTGAATATGTATAATGGATAACTTTCATTCTGCTCTGTTGCTTGGTTTATGTAATACATCCTAAAATCTTAAAGAATCAAGACGTACCTAATTCTTTTTAACAGATGTGTAGTATTCCCTTACACAACTACACCATTATTTAACCAGTTCTCTATTAATGGACATTTAGTTTTCTTTTTTTTTTTTGAGACGAAGTTTCGCTCTTGTTACCCAGACTGGAGTGCAATGGTGCGATCTTGGCTCACCGCAACCTCCGCCTCCTGGGTTCAGGCAATTCTCCTGCCTCAGCCTCCCCAGTAGCTGGGACTACAGGCACACACCACCATGCCCAGCTAATTGTTGCATTTTTAGTAGAGATGGGGTTTCACCATGTTGACCAGGATAGTCTCGATCTCTTCACCTTGTGATCCACCTGCCTCAGCCTCCCAAAGTGCTGGGATTACAGGCTTGAGCCACCGTGCCCGGCCATGGACATTTAAGTTATCTTAAACTTTTGTACTAGAACAAACATCCTTTTACATAAATCTTTAGATACAGAATAAAACACTGGTGTTCATTCCTCCATACTCTCGTCGGCCGTGGGCCCAAGCACTTTTTTTGTGTTGTACAAAAACCTTTGCCAATTTGATAGGTAATACTTTTTTTTAACTTTCATTTATTTGCTTATTAAGAAATCTATTTTATATGATTTGTTGCCCTGAATTCCCTGTTCATGACTTTTGCCTGAATCTATTGCAATGTTTATCTTTTTCTTATTGATTTATAAAAAAATGTTTGCATTCTTATGTGAGAACATGCACACAGAACTCCAGTTCTGTATCTGAGATTTTTAAAAGCAACTACTTTTTACATTTTCATAATTCTCTAATAAACTCCACAGAGACCAGGCTAAAGTTTACATTTGTTAAAGCAGATTTTCCTAGTGAAGTGTAAATCACGTAAAATCTTGATAAAAGAAAGATGCAGGAGAAAAGAATAGCTTGTTTTCTAGTGTCCCTTGCCATCTGAGGAGCACTTTTAGGGAGATGGTGAATTTGCTAAGGAAATCATTCTTATCTATTTAATACACATTCCTCATTAGCAATTCTGTTATCCAACTTTAAACTTAAGCTAGACCTAAGTAAAAGTAATCAAAACTGTGTTTTCGTAATTCCAAATGACTCTCACTCATTCTGACTGAGTCCTCCTCAGTTCAAATTACTGAAGTTTTCTCATAATACTTAAAAACAAGCCCATTTACAGAACCATGACATCATGATGATCAAGACTGCATTCATTTTCTCCTTCACACATTTTCCTACTGGATGAGTGGCTTCCTTGTTTAAACATGGAATTCACTGATCATGAAATGGATTTCATCCAGGCACAAAATATGAAAAAATGAACTCATGGGAAATGACCCTTGAAATTCACACCACCCTCAAGGCTTGAAAGGATTTTCTATTTCATCAACTTTAGATGAGCCATAATAATAAAACATAAAATGCTATACAAAGATTAGAAAATCAGAAGTCACATACCTCATAGTTCTTGCCAAGTCTTATTTTTCTTAAGCTAACTCATTCTCAGCACTTACAGCCAGTCCAGCCCGCCTCTATTCTCTGTGCTTCCAGAACACTCTGTGCATGCCTCTTTTATCACTTACTGTACAATTTTGGAATTACATGGGATGTATCTTCTCCCCAGCTTGATTGCTAGCTCCTCAGGTCAAAGACCACATCTTGTTCATCTTTGTAAACCTGCTAGATCTCACAATACCTAGTACTTAGTGGGCTCTCAGTAATTGCTTGTTTTGTTGTGTTATTGCTACTATTTTTGAACTATACAGAGAATCATTTGGACCCCATTTTTGCTCACCTGTGACAAAGATGGCTGATTGCCACTTAGCCACCACTGCCCTTTCTCCCTTTTCTCCATCTTGCTGGTGGAGCCTTGATTTTGTTTGAAGGCCATATGCTCAAGAAATGACTCCCCTTGCCAGGCTGGGGTAGAGACCTGAAGGCTGATTAGTCCAGGCAGACTTGGCAGGCTCATGCCCTTGGCCTGTGGCCCAGTCTTAGCCAAGGAGGTCTGAGTGTAAGCCACCTGGGGAGCTTTGGGAAAAGGTTCTTCTTATAGTAGAGAGAGACTCGTAGGTGAGACTCTTTGTTTTCACTGGGGGTTGTTGTATTGCATGGGATGTCTGGAACTGTTGCAGACAGACATCTTGCCACAGGAGTGGGGCACATCCCCAACCTACTAAAGACTGTAGGGAGAGCCTTGGTTGTTTGCTTGGGCTGGAGCCACTCTTCCTGAGACTTTCATTTTGGGAGATAATTAATCCCTAGTTGAATCCTATATACTTTAATAAAGATGGGGGAAACCAGAGCACATTCAGGAGTCCTCTGCTAAGAGGAACAGAATGAAACTAAAAGGTTAAAAGGAATCAGAGTTTGCCAGGTGCAGTGGTTCACGCTTGTCGTCCCAGCACTTTGGGAGGCCAAGTAGGGAGGATCATTTGAGTCCAGGAGTTGGACAATAGCCTGGGCAACATAGCTAGACTCCATCTTTACCAAAAAAAATTTAATAAATAAAAAAATTAGCTTGGCCTGATGGCATGTATCTGTAGTACTAGCTATTCAGGAGGCTGAGGAGGGAGGGTTGCTTGAACGGGGAGGTGGAGGCTTCCGTATTCTTATGGCTTATCTAAAGTTGATGAAATAGAAAATCATGCCACTGATCATGGCATTCAGTTTGGGTAACAGAAGGAGACCCTGTCTCAAAAAAAAAAAATGGATCAGAAGGTTTACCTTATGGTAGAGAAGACTATGAAAGAACTTGGTTGCTGTTTCCAAGTTCCTGGAGCGTTTTTGGAAGGGGTGTTAAACTTATTCTCCAAGACTTCTGAAGATCCAAGTGAAAGAGGAAATGAAATTAAAGCAGGAAATACTCTGGCTGGATTCAAGGGAGAATTTGCCTGTAAAGATGATCAAATACTGACATGGGCTACTTCCATACTGTCCCTTTGGAAGAAGACAAGAATGGGCAAGTGTGAGTCTTTGAGCAGTTTATTATTCACCTACTAATGGCAACAGGAATAACCAAATGACTGCCTGAAGTTTGTAATCTTATGTTCATCTGGAGAACAGAAGCTACTGAAACTTAAGTAGATGAGGAATCAGCTACAGACTTCCAAAAGTATCCATTAGCTGATAAGTTTGATCTGACAAAGCTGGAAATACCTGTTTTAGCTCTATCAGGCCAAAATGTCAGCCCAACATCCAGCTTATAATTTACGTTAAACACACACTATTTAATCAGAGCTTTGTGATTAGTCACATGCCCAGAACAAGGACACTGCATGAGAAATGTAGCCTCAGGGAAGGTGGCTGATTGTGTCTGGGGTGCTTATTAGTGGGGCTGATCCTAATCTGAATCCACTTTTCCATGGAAGAATGTAAAAATGAGTATTGGATATGGTCAGTCTCTCTGACATGTAAAAACTCTAAACACAGTATTCAAGTCAGCAAGCAGCCTGGTGTGGAGCCACTCTGCTTCACAGCCACTGGCCCCATGTCCAAGACCAGGATTTAAGGAGCTACTCAAAGAAATGCTACTGGAAGTCGATTTTACTAGCTGTGAAATTATGGCGCTGGATCATCATTATTCTGAGTGATAACTACCTCTCACCTTACAACCAAATTTTTTTCTTTTTAATTTATGTTACAACCAATTTTATATAAAAGCTATTATTAGCAAGACTTTCTCATTAACCCCAGAGGCTAATGTAAATACAATAACGGCATTTTAAAATCTTTGAAAAGTTCCATTCTTGTTGATTTGATTTTGCAGACACCACTTCATTTGACTGAGATTGCCCCTGGGACATTTCTTTTCCTTCAAAAACTTGTAGGAGAAATCTTACAATGCAGCCCCTGCGTATTGAAACGTAGCACTCTTTCACAAATCAGCAAGTCCTCTTTCAGCCATACCAAGCACGTTTCTATCTCAGCGTTTACTTAACAGCATGAACTGGTCCCCTCCAGTCCCCTGCTCCTCTTCTTTCTCATGGATTCCCCAGCTGCTGTCCTCTCTTTTTCTTTTGCCTTGTTTTTGAGAATCCCACCATGCCCCACCTGATTCTCTGCAGCAGAGGGGCACAGGCTCCCTGCCCTGGCAGCACCGAGAGCCTTGAAACCTCTGCACATCAGAGGCATTCAAAAGACCTCCACATCGATGAGCAACCTTAGGGAAGCAGAGTCTGGGGTCGCAGGCTGTCTGTCCCTTTCCTTTACATCCCCCACCCCCTACTTGCTTCGAGGCTTGCAGTGGACAGTGGGGAAGCCTGTGGATTCAGGTGGTGCCAGTGCGGCTGTGTTATTTGGGTCCTCATTCCTTCCCTTAGCTCCTGAGGTCAAAGCATAGAACAACCCTGTAAGTAGGATGCTGGCTCCTCAAGACTTGGCTTAGAAGTCACCCAGACCTCATAACAAACCCTATGCTGCCAGTGTGTCTTTGAGCAAGGTATTTCATCTCTAAGAGCCTGTTTCCTATAAAATACAGGTAAAAATATCCACTTCCCACATTGTTATAAGGATTAAATGGCAGACATAAAGAAAGCGTTTATATATTACTCAGTATCATTGTAGAGAAGCAAATGCCCCCCTTTTGTAGCAATAATTGACTTCTAAATACCTGAGTTCAGAAAATAGCAATAGAGAGTATTTGCCACCTGTACCCAAGTTATTTCCGTTAAAAGCACCTAAGACCTAGCGAAATAGCTGCAGAGCCAAAGGCCTTCACACTGGGGTGACTGGAGAACAGGCTGCCTCTTCCTAGAGTGACAGAGGCTCAGCAACATTGCATGTAGCACACTCCTCCCTGGGACACCAGGAAGGTTCATGAGATAACATCTAGACGGAAAGTGCTGAATGTGCTAAATATTACCAGGTTGCAATTGCTGGAGGAAGCTCTCCTTTGTCCAGCACACGTGGCTCTGAAAGAGAAGGGATAGCAGGTGAGGTGTAATTTAAGCGAGTCAAACACACCCTCTCCCCAGGCACACCTCAGCTTTTCAGCAATATTGAGAGCCCCAGAAAAGGAAAGAGCTTCACGTCCCTACTCTTCTGCATGCGGTTCAACTGGTTCAATTCCTGGATTTAGAATGCTGTCCTGCCATGTTTCTGCAGAGTATCCTAGAGGCCACTGACTACACAGCTGTGAGGGACCTGCTCACTAACCTTGTGACCTGGGGTGGACTGGGGCACCTGGCTGAGTCTTGGTTTTCTTGCCTGGAAAAGAGAGATGACAACTGCTACCTATTTCACACAGTTGTGAGGCTACAAAGCAAAAGTGCTTTGAAAATTGCAATGCATATTAATTAATGTGAACTATTAGATGCCACTTTCTATTACCTGGTGTCTTATCTGACCGTAACTGATGTTAAGAAATAAAAGTTTCTGACTCTACTTGCATGCTACCAACAATGTGTGGTACACCACAAAGTCTAGCTGAATTTCCACAAGGCTGAATTATGGATTAGGTGCAATGAGGAAAGGTGGTACTGTTGGTTCTATTCTTAAGGACCAGCTTGTCCATGGCCCAGTACTTGAAGTTCATGGATCCAGTAAGCCACGCTGTTATATAGAAATAGTATTAGCTTTGATTTATGTAGCACTTGGAATTTTTCCAAGCACTTCCATATCTATTATCCCAGTGCCATTTAGTGCCTGTCTCTAGGTCTCTGTTTCTCCTAGATCAATCTTTTGGGATAACAGCTTTTCTCCTTGCTGTTTTCCAGCACATTGTCCCTGGAAGAGGCAAAAGCCCAGGGCTTCGAGGAGTTAGGGCTTCAAGAAACCAAAGCATGACCTCAAGAGATTTGCCGGAGAGGTGGCCTCAGTGGCAGCAGTCATTGGAGAAAGGAAGACAGCTGCCCAGCCAGTCTGACGGACCATACACAGACAGCCCTGTTCACAGGGAGACAAGTGTCTCTCCACGACCCGCAGCCACCACAGCAACTTCAGGAAAGGCTCCCACATTCCCAGAGCCTCTGCTGCAGCTCACTGACAAATCAGCCCCTCAATAATCTTATTGTATGTTTTCAAAATAATTCTCAGTAATGCCCCAAGAATGTCTGAACTTCTGTGTGAACTCTCTAGTTTGCATATTTTTCAGCTTATTAGCGGGAACTCCAACAGACAAGGCCCATGACCTTGCTTTTCCATGGACCTCTTGGCCAGGGTGCAAGGGCAGCCTCTCCTGCGGGTGAACTTGCAGTGCCCTCCTGTCTTGTTCTGATTCTCTCTCACACTGCTTCCAGCCTCTTTCTTCCCTTGCCCTCTTCATAGCCAGCATTAAAAAATAAATCACTTGGCTTTGATGATAGGTTCCTCATTAGAGAAGGCTACAAGATTCAGGTTCTGAATTTTCATGAAGCAAGATTCTGGAAAAAGGAGGAGAGAGCAGAGATAGTGCTGCCTTTGATGACCTGCTTACCCCAAACCTAGCGCTGCTGGGAACAGAGCACTCAGCTTCTGATTTCAGGATGACTGCACCCAACAGCAGTTCTAATACAGCTTGTCATTCATAAATCCCTGAGACATCACAGGCCCAGCCAGATGTGATGTGGCCTGGCCTAACCCTTCAGTGCAACACAAGGGAGGGTGGAAGTTAAACCTTACTTAAAAACAAGATCTGATACTGCAAAACTACGGTTTAATAAATGCTTTGAATGGGCTTATTTGGGAATGTATTCAAGTGTATGGATACAGAGATTCCAGAGACACTGTTATCCTGTTTTCTTAGATGCAGCTAATTATATAGACTCACACAGAAGATAAATATCAGACTTCAGAGCTCTAAGATAAGCTTCTCTCCAATACCTCCACCCAGGCTTTACCTATAGATAGTGTGATATATTTTGATTCCACATGCCAATTCTTTGTGGATTTCCAATTACGTGTAAAATAGCCTCAGAGTTAGGGTCCTGCAACAAAGACAAGGGACCACACTGGTAAACATATTTTAAAATAGTTCCCAATGTTTTGCTTAAGTCATCCAGTCACTTCTATATTTATTCTTTTTTTCCCAAGAAACCTTCCCTGATTACTATCAAAGTTGAGTCTTTTCTCTGAAACTCGTATTAGATCTATGTAAGATCTTATAAACTCTCTTGGTTTCTCTTTTATACTTTTCATTTGTCTCTCTGTTCAACCTTATGAATAATTTTAACCAGTTTTTTCCTTTTTTTAAGAGACAAGTTCTCACTCTGTCGCCCAGGCTAGAATGCAGCAGCCCAATCATACCTCACTGTAGCCTTGAACTCCTGGGCTCAAGGAATCCTCTTGCCTCAACCTTCTAAGTAGGTGGGACCACAGGTGTGCATCACGGTATCTGGCTAAGTTTTTCAAAAAAATCTTCTGTAGAGACCAGGCCTCTGTTGTTACCCAGGCTGGTCTCGAACTCCTGGCTTCAAGCAATCCTCACACCTCAGTCTCCCAAAGCACTCGGCTTACAGGCATGAGACATAGGCCACCACACCTGACTACTACTAATTCTCCTTCTTCTTCCTCTTATTATTGTTCTTTTTGACTGGACCTACTCTGTTTAACCAGTCTATCAGAATTTCTATTTCAATTACAATTTTTTTATTTTTGTAAATTCTATTTGTTTTGAAATTTGTAAGATTACTACTTTTAGTCCTTTCTCCTTATATAATTTTAATCCCCTCTATTATTACTTTTTGCCAATTAAAAGTATTTATTTCATTCAGGACATAGGCATGGGTAAAGATTTCATGAGGAAAACATCAAAAGCAATTGAAGCAAAGCAAAAATCGACAAATATGATTTAATTAAACTAAAGAGCTTCTGCACAGGAAAAGAAATTATCATCAGAGTGAAGAGACAACCTATAGAATGGGAGAACACTTTTGCAATCTATGTGTCTGACAAACGTCTAATATCCAGAATCTACAAGGAACTTAAACAAATTTACAAGAAAAAAACAAAATACTAAGTTAAAAAGTGGGCAAAAAACATGAACAGACACTTCTCAAAACAAGACATTTATTTGTCCAACAAACATGAGAAAAAGCTCAACATCACTGATTAGAGAAATACAAATCAAAACCACAATGAGATACCATCTCGGACCAGTCAGAATGGCAGCTATTTAAAAGTAAAGAGGCCATGTGCAGTGGCTCACATCTGTAATCCCAACACTTTGGGAGGCTGAGGCAGGTGGATCACTTAAGGTCAGGAGTTCGAAACCAGCCTGGCCAACATGGTGACAGCCTGTCTCTACTAAAAATACAAAAATCAGCTGTGCATGGTGGCGCATGCCTCCAGTCCCAGCTACTTGGGAGGCTGAGGCAAGAGAATCGCTTGAGCTCAGGGGGCAGAGGTTGCAGTGAATTGAGATTGTGCCACTACACTCCAACCTGGGTGACAAAGTGAAACTCTGTATCAGTAACTAACTAACTAACTAAATAAATCAGTCAAGAAACAACAGATGCTGGCAAGGCTATGGAGAAATGAGAACACTTTATATATGTTGTGCAAATATACATTAGTTCAACCATTGTGGAAGACAGTGTGGTAATTCCTCAAAGACCTAGAACCAGAAATACCATTTGACCCAGCAATCCCATTACTAGGAATATAGCCAAAGGAATATAAATCATTCTATTAAAATATACATGCATGGGTGTGTTTACTGTAGCACTATTCACAATAGCAAAGACATGGAACCAACCCAAATGCCCATCATGATAGACTAGATAAAGAAAATGTGGTACATATACATCATGGAATACTATGCAGCCATAAAAAGGAATGAGATCATGTCCTTTGCAGGGACATGGATGAAGCTGGAAGTCATTATCCTCAGCAAACTAACACAGGAACCAAAAAAACAAACTCTGCATTTCTCACTTATAAGTGGGAGTTGAACAATGAGAACACATGGACACAGGGAGGGGAACAACACACTGTGGCCTGGGAAGAGGGGTCACAGGGGGAAGGGAGAGCATCAGGATAGTTTATACATGTGGGGCTTAATAGATAGGTTATGAACTGATAGGTGCAGCAACCCACCATGGCACACATTTACCTGTGTAACAAGCCTGCACATCCTGCATATGTATTCTGGAACTTAAGATCAGAAAATAATGTGGCCAGGCTCAGTGGCTCATGCCTGTAATTCCAGCACTTTGGGAGGCCAAGGTGGCCAGATCATGAAGTCAGGAGTTCAAAACCAGCCGACCAACATGGTGAAACCCTGTCCCTACTAAAAATACAAAAATTAGCTGGGCGTGGTAACTCGCACTTGTAATACCAGCTACTCAGGAGGCTGAGGCAGGAGAATCGCTTGAACCCGGGAGGCAGAGGTTACAGTGAGCCAAGATTGCACCACTGCACTCCAGCCTGGGCAACAGAGCAAGATGCCATCATAAATAAATAAATAAAATAACGTGATTATGAGAAAAACTCACATATTTTATGTGTGATGGTAGTTACGATATCTAATGTCTTTCTGGGTTTGATCCTTCTATTTGGTTTCTTGGCTATCCCCATGGTGTCTTGATTGCTGTGTGTCTTACGAGTTTTGAAGGTCAAACCATAATCTTTGGTGCTCAATTGTGGGAATTTTTTGAGGCCTGATGTGGGAGGTGCGTTCCTCCAGAGAAGATTGTGTTTGTTTCTGCCACGTACCTGAAAGCAACTAACACTTGAAACCAGCTTAAAATAATATTTCAGCTTGAGGGGTTTTTTTGTCCTCATAGATAGTATGCATTTTGGACCTCAAGCCCCTGTGCAGGTTTGCTTGTGGTTACACATTTTCAGGGAAGATTTTCTTTCCTTTCCACTCAGCACAATGATCAAGAAAAGCAAGTTTCCTTGCTATCTCTATCTGTGGAGCGGGCTTATATCCCATTCGCCCTCACACTGAAGGAGCTTCTCTTTGAGGTCCTAGCTTTACTTGCAGATTTCATATTAGACTTCACCTTAGTTGTCCCCTGGGCTTGTTTTCCTGTCCTTTTCACCCCATGCTGACATCAAAACCTAAGATCATTGTCAGCAAGGATCTACAGTTGCCACCATGGAAAAGGTTACATTCAGGTAAGGACTGTCACCTTTCAGGATTCCTGCTTTCATTTTATTTGCCTCTGACATTTTTTAGTTTTCTATCAGCTCAATGGTACATTAAAAAAAAATTTGTTTTTGAGACAGGATCTCACTCCATTGCCCAGGCTGGAGTGCAGTGGTACTGTCTCGGCTCACTGCAACCTCCACCTCCCAGATTCAAGCAATTCTCCAGCCTCAGCCTCCTGAGTAGCTGAGATTACAGGCATCCGCCACCACGCCTGGCTAATTTTTATAACTTTAGTAGAGATGAAGTTTCACCATGTTGGCCAGGCTGGTTTCAAACTCCTGACCTCAAGTGATCCACCCACCTCAGCCTTCCAAAGTGCTGGTATTACAAGCATGAGCCACCATGCCCAGCCCGAAAATAAGTTTTCATTCTGACATTTTATTTAGCAGTTTTAGTTGTTTGCAGTGGAGGGCAGTTCAGAGTAACTATTGCCATACTGACGTAAACAGGAGTCCTATTGTATTACTTGTTGTTTGAAGTGTTTCATATTTTTAAAAATAACAATTCTAAGAAGAACTCCTGGAAGAAAACAAAAAACAAAGAACATTAAGTTAGGATGGTGAGATTATTGGTGAGTATTCCTTGCCCCCATTTTTCTGTACTATATATGGAAAAAATGTAATATTGGTAACCAAAGGTGTCTTTAGGCTCACATGTTAAATAATAGTTCATTTCCATAAACTGAAGTGTCAAGTAATTTTTAACTTATCTCAGCCACGTAAATCTAGAAAGGAAATACAGATTGTAAAAGACCCCAAAGTGGGTAACATTGAGTTATAAATGCAGTAAAGCCACTACTCAAGTGTAGTAAAAGCACTACCCAACTTGAAAGTATATAAAATAAACTTATGTAGAACTTGCTCTGAAAGAGCTGGATACCTATTTTCTTCTTAAAAAGGCAATAAATGATGTTTCCAGTATATACATCTCAGGAAGATTGAACTTTAATATTTGCTCATTAAATTACACAATTTTTAATACTCTTTCGAATCTCCTAAAATACATAAAACTGACTTCTGAGTGTTTGTAAGTAAATATTTCAAGTTCATATCACATTGAGTACAGCCTCTCAGTCTCCTGAATCTTTGTGGTTGAGCAAACGTGATGGTACCCAACCCTACCAACAGCTCCCAGTGAAAACCACACACTGAATATTTTATGGTACTTGATCATACCACTCCTGACCTCATTATTTCACATTCACTCGTGGAAGATGATCAAATTTTCAAATTATTGCTAATCTGGTAGGCAAAAAAATGATTATCTCATTATGGTTGGTTATTACCTTACCCTTTTAATAGCAGGATAATATTTCATTGCATGAGAGGAAAGTAATGTTTTCACAATTAGATTCCATATTTTACTATATGTTGCCAGACTGCCTTAAGAAAAGTCTACCATGCTCTTCTCTATGATACTACAAAGTCTACCTTTGGGACAGGCACAAATTCTTAGATTAAAATTCCAGGCCGGGCGCAGTGTTTCATGCCTGTAATCCCAGCACTTTGAGAGGCTAAGGCAGGCAGATCATGAGGTCAGGAGATTGAGACCATCCTGGCCAACATGGTGAAATTCTGTCTTTACTAAAAATACAAAAATTAGCTCATTGTGGTGGTGCGTGCCTGTAATCCCAGCTACTCAGGAGGCTGAGGCAAGAGAATGGCTTGAACCCAGGAGGCAGAGTTTGCGGTGAACTGAGATCATGCCACTGCACTCCAGCCTGGAGACAGGGTGAGACTCTGTCTCAAAAAAAAAAAAAATAGTTCTATTAACATCCAAATTCCTAGATTACATTTCTAAAATGATTTTAGTTTATATTTTATAGTTTTACATTGTATTACTTGCAAATTAAAGGCCCACTGCCTACTATCTATAGATGTACCTTGCTTTTAGAAAAAACATGTGTAAATACAAGAACCCAAACTTACAAAACAAATAAGTGAGGGAGTAACTATTTGCATTACAAAGTTATTATTTGCTTTACAAAATGGAACCAATTTAAATTGAAAGCACCTTGAGAATTATCTGAAATATGTCCAGCTTTGCAAAATTCAGTTTACACATAAATCTTCCAGAATAAATCAAGCACACAAAGTGAGGTATATCTAGTTGAACATGATTTTTGAATCTGAAGAGGTCGATTTAATCTGCTGCTGCTTTTTTGAGAGACAAATTGTGCGCAGTGTAAGGAATCCATGAAGGATTAACATAACTGTAGTTATGTGATTTTTTTTCTCAAAAACTCTAGTTTTTAAAATTATTATTATTAAAGCCTGTGCTTCAAAAGCAGAAAGAATATCCATTTCTCTGCCCTTGCTTTTCAGGCTTTCCAGTGCATGCCAGCCAACAGGGTGGCATATGGCACATAACATGCATAGTCAACCTCCCACCAGCATATTTGCAGAACCAACAGTACATATTGAACTAAACCACACCTCCTGTAAAAGCCTTGTAATCATCCTTTACTCTTTGGTGTAGAAGAATGGTGGTAGGTGGGGTGGAGGGGGCAGGTCTGACATTGGGCAGGAGAGCTGAAGAGAATAGAAATCTAGCATTACAGAGCGGGGTGGCCTTCTTATTCATTGGCTCTAATTCCCTCTCCAGACACATGAAATGACAGTGCTGTAGGGCTTAGAAAAATTGGGGCAACTCTGGGGCAGTGGGCGGCTGAGCATGTATTAATGATAGCCTGCCTAGGCCTTTGAGCGGCAAATAAAGCATACAGATACACACTGCCCACGGTAAAGCGGCCCCAGTCCTGGTTACCAAATAATTTCTCAGTCTTTTGTCCCAATCACTCATCTTTTTAAAGCTTGATTCCAAAATATGCAATGTGCCATTTTAAAATACTTTTGCTGGAGAAGAAGTGTCCAACATAGAAGCTGGAGGGAGGAGTTTGGCATTTTCCCATCACATTTGGGAATCCCTGCCGGCACTCTAACCATAATTAGCGTGGTGCCTTCAGAATGCAGGCCTAGGAGGAAGAAGGTGGGGAGTAGGTCCTCCTGGCACTTCCCTTTTTCCTTTCCTCTCCAATCAGTCAGACCTGCAGGCAGCTACCTGGGGGACTACTGGACATTCCTAGGGGGCCAAAGGAGGGGCTGCACCCAGGATCTTCTTTGACACTTTCAGAGTTTATGGTCTCTGGACTAGAAAAGAACTGATCCATTGTATTTTATGAGGTCAGTAAGAAATTAAAGTAATTAAATGGGAAAAGGACTGGACTAGATATTGGAAGACCCGGGTGTGCTTTCAGCTGTGCCACTACTTAGCCAAGTGGCCTTGGGTCAGAAACTTTATCTCAGGTCTTCTCAGCTGAAAAATGAGGGTTGAACTAAGTGACCTAGGGAGTAAAACTGAGCCAAGTGATGGATTTTGTGCACATGTGGGTGGCTGTCCATGTGTGGTTGTGTATGTGTCTGTGTGTCTATGTGTGGAGTATAAAAAGATAAACCCAAGGAAAAATGGATAAAAGCACCCACAATGTAAAGATCCAGAAGTGAAAGTCAGCGGCTGGAATGATCAGCAGATCTAAGGAGAGAACGTTCTTTGCCGTTGGCACTGTGAAACAAGGGACCCCAAAATGGAGTGGTGTGAACCAAAAACCAATTGGTTAATTTTTTAAAAAGATGATTTTGCGGGTCATGAACTCAAGAAGGGCTTGGCTGCTCCCTTGGCACACCTGGTTTTCATGAAGCTGTCATCAGATATTGACGAGACTGCAATCATCTGATCGCTCACATGGGCTGTATGCCTGAGATGCCCATCCACATGGCTGACAGGGGATGCCAGCTGTTTTGGAAGCCCAGTGAGGTTGAGACCAGAAGGCCTTCCCAACGTGGCTTTCCCGATGGAGTCAGTCTTCTTATGTGCTGGCTAGCTTCCCCCACAGCAAGCGGCCCAAGACAGCAAAGCAAAAGCAGAGTGGCCTTTTCTGGCCCAGCACTGGAAGTCACACAGTGACACTCCACCATCCTTCACTGTCACCAGCCCATCCTGATTCAGCTGAGGAGATGGGGATCCTTCCTGAGAGGATGTGAAAGGATGTAGGGGCCGCAGGCACCTTCCAAGAACACTCTGATGTTCTCAGTATCTTTGAAATAAATGTCTTGATAATTTATATGATTTAATCAGCTCTGAAGAGACAAGAGGCCTTCTGAATAATCAGTTTGCTGTGTCCTTTAAATGTACTTTAAGAATCACTGCACCTTTCAAGTAAATGATATGGCCTCAAATATGAGATAACTTTAACCTCCACAGTTGTTTGATGTGAATAAGGTTAACTACAAAACTCCTTGGTGCTGGGAAAAGATAAAGAACTGTGTAAAAGGACCGGGTACGGTGGCTCATGCCTGTAATCCCAGCAGTTTGGGAGGCCGATGCGGGTGAATCATGAGGTCAGGAGATCGAGACCATCCTGGTCATGGTGAAATCCCGTCTTTGCTAAAGTACAAAAAATTAGCTGGGCGTGGTGGCACTCACCTGTAGTCCCAGCTACTCAGGAGGCTGAGGCAGGGGAATTGCTTGAACCTGGGAGATGGAGGTTACAGTGAGCCAAGATCATGCCACTGCACTCCAGCCTGGTGACAGAGCAAGACTCCATATCAACAACAACAAAAAAAAAATTGTGTAAAAAATCAGACAACTGGATTATTATTTGTAAGCTGATTAGGACGCTTCAGAAATAGGCCTCTGCTCTGGCGAATCTGACGGCCCATTATGAACGTGGGGCAATAACACCACACAATACAGGGAAAGACAGCAACTCAAGAGTGCCGCCTCAGAGCAAGCTATTCATCACAGGTAAAATGCCTGCTACCTGGGCCTGGAGCGTTCTAATGCTGGTGGCTGATGGCAAATACACTTCGTGTGCTCATTCTTGAGTCTAATTTCTGTGATGATTTCTTCCCATCATGTGCAGCCACCATCAGGCTGATTTTAGCTCCTGGGGCTTAAGTAGTTTCTAAAGGTTGTTATCACTCCCCTTCAGTGGAGCATATCTTCAAACACCTTCCTGGATAATTCCCATGGCCCAGTAACTGGGGAATCACCAGAGTGATTTTAAACACACACACACACACACACACACACACACTCACACCCATGCTTCTCCAGTGTGTTTCTCTGTGTTTGTTTTCTTTGTACATTTTCAAAGCCCAGCGGTTCATGAGAGACAGTAGAAGGACAAAATAAGAAGACATATGGTAGTGCTTAAATTATTCCCCGAAAGGGAAAATGTCCAATATGAAATTATTCCGTTTCTCTCCACTCTTCTGGGGTGGGGAAAAAGCATTTCAACCAAGAAAATAATAGGGTACCCACAATGCCCAGAGGAAAACTGAATTATATTATCAACTTCCAAATACAGTCAGCAATATTTCACCAGAAAAGCAGCTTTGCAAAAATTAAACCTCTAATGTTTACACTGGGAAATACCTCCAGTCCTTCTCTGCCATTCCCCAGCATCCCCTGCACACATACACACACACACACTCTCTCTCTCTCTCTCAATCTCTTAGACTTTCTAGCTCCTCTATGTTTTGTTCACCTCCGTTTTCCTAATGTGTACAGGTTACTCTGTAGTGAGGTGCCCAAAACGTCTGTAAAAGGAAAAACTACACAAAGTAGAATTTTGTCATAGTTTTCAAAAGGATCTAAGAACCTATGGATTAATCTGATATAAGATTGTGAAAAGTGGCAGCCAAAAGGAAATCAGTCAATTAAACAGTTTCTTCAGATCCCTTTTCTTTTTTTGAGACGGAGTTTCGCTCTTGTTACCCAGGCTGGAGTGCAATGGCGCGATCTCGGCTCACCACAACCTCCGCCTCCTGGGTTCAGGCAATTTTCCTGCCTCAGCCTCCTGAGTACCTGGGACTACAGGCACGCGCCATCATGACCAGCTAATTTTTTTTTTGTATTTTTAGTCGAAACGGGGTTTCACCATGTTGACCAGAATGGTCTCGATCTCTTGACCTCGTGATCTACCCGCCTCAGCCTCCCAAAGTGCTGGGATTACAGGCATGAGCCACCAGATCCCTTTTCATTCAATTGGGAACTAGAGGAGGGAGGCAAGGTTGGGCTCCAGCCGCCTGTTGTTTTTAGTCAGTTTGTGCAACTGCTGTCTATTCAACCCAGGCATAGGCATATTATATAAAGGTTTTGTGAAAAGAGATAAACTTTGAGAAATATTTTTTAACTTCAATTTAAAAAATAGGTATAATGAGTCATGCCCGTAATCACAGAACTTCTGGAGGCTGAGGTAGGAGGATTGCTTGAGGCCAGGAATTTGAGATCAGCCTGGGCTACACAGAGTAGAAGTCTACTCTCTCTATAGCCTTTCTACAAAAAATAAAAAATGTAGCCAAGCACGGTGGTACATGACTGTAGTCCTAACTATTTGGGAGGCTAAGATGGGAGGATTGCTCGAGCCCAGGAGTTAGAGGCTACAGTGAGCTATGATTACGCCACTGCACTGGAACCTAGGCAACCAAACTTGTCTTTAAAAAATAAAAAGAAAACTAGGTGATGCATTAACATGGGGCAATATCAACACAATATAAAAACGCATATGTTGAGGAGTATGTCTCTATTTGCTCTGGCCCGACCCCTTCCCCCAACCACCTCTCCCTGTGAGAACATGGAGAACATCTCTCCCTTAGCTTCTTGTGCATCCTCCTGGGATTTATGCTGATACAAGCAACACAAGTATATCCATATTTTCCTCCCTTTCCCACTGTTTTTGAGAAATAATTTAGGAGAGAAAGAACTGGACTCACTTGTCCTGGGGGTGGGAATCCATGAGTAGAGAAGGCATGATGGGATATCAGCAGCTTGGAAGAATCGAAATGATTTAGATTCCCAGAATCATTTTATTTGACTTGGGTTCTTTGATTAAACCTATACTTTGGGCCTCTTAACTCTTTAAGCTTCCAAAATCTTTGTTGTCTGAGCAAGCAAAAGTTTTAGATCATTCACAGAGCCATCTTTTTTGCCTAGCAACAAAAACATGTGTACGCTGACTTTAAGAAAAGAACAGGAAACACAGTGGCAAGAGCAGGGCAGTGTCCTTTTAGGAAGAGCTGCTGTCACCCTGGGTCTCAACGTTAGCATGTTGGAGTGCTGGCCAAGGCCTGAGGCATCATTTATTCCACCCAGAAGCTTTTCTTTATCTTACATGCACCTAGACATAGAGACAAGGCCTTAGAAATGTCTTATTTTTCTGACACTTTAGAGTCTCAAATAGAATGATTTTGTAGATTTCAGAAACAGCAGGAATGTGTATGTAGCCAGATAATTAATGCTGGGTATTGTGTAGGACTGGGCCAGATCCCCAAAACAATTAAATACTTTTAAACTCATATTTTGGAAACGAATAGGCAATAAAGACAACAGCCCGTTTTTCGAACAATTTGTAACACAATAACGATGAAATGTGTTGTCATTTTTTGTGTAGTGTTATATATATGCCAGATGAATAAAAGATAAACTAAATTGTGAATGACATAGAATAGATTATCACATAGGTGCAGATTGTAACCATTGCTTTACATTGTAGATATTTCCTAGAGTTATATGGTGAGTGAGTTTGTAGAAATGAAATGAAATTTTGTTAAATATTTGAGGAAATCCTTAAGGTGATTATTTATTATAATATTTTATTTTAACTGGCTTCTTTTGTTGTTGAAAAACAAATACATGTGCACTGTAAGACATTTAAACAATACAGAAAGTATACAATAAAAATAATCTTCCACTGCATCCCA
Source organism: Callithrix jacchus (assembly GCF_049354715.1). NCBI lineage: Eukaryota > Metazoa > Chordata > Mammalia > Primates > Cebidae > Callithrix > Callithrix jacchus. The sequence continues at coordinate 148,555,937 of NC_133503.1, forward strand.
GGTTGTCAGGCCTGGTCCTCAGAGGTAACTATCACAACACTTTGTTATGTTTCCCACAGAAATATTCTGCACCTTGTAATATGTCTATATCTCTATCTTAAAAACACAGACAAGGGCATGTAGTAAACTCGTTCTTTGCTTGGCCTTAGTCCATGTTAGCAGCTGCATACCGCTCACACCTCTCCCAAAGCCACAGCATATTCCCACAGAATATTGGAAGGACAGGCCTCCAGTAATTCAGCAGCCAGGCCCTTACTGTGGGATGATTCTTCTATGAAGTGAAGACAAATCTTCAGGAGAGTAAAATACAATTGCCTTCCAATCATCTCTGTCACCCAGGATGGAGTGCAGTGGCACGATCTCGGCTCACTACAGCCACGACCTCCCAGGCTCAAGCAATCCTTCCACCTCAGCAGCCTGAGTAGCTGGGATTATAGGAGCAAGCCATTATGATGTGCTAATTTTTGTAGGGATGGGGTTTCACTATGCTCCCCACTGATCTTGAACTCCTGGGCTCAAGCTATTTGCCTGCCTCGACCTCCCAAACTGCTAGGATTACTGGCATGAGCCACAACACCTGGCCTAATAATCTCTTTTGATAAAGTGATTTTCTCATATAGCAAGTGGTGTCCAACTCTCCTTTAGCCACTGTGGCTTCTTGGACTCCCAGATCTATCCCCCAGGGAGGTCACCATGCTCGACCTGGCTTCCCTCTGCCTGCGTTGCAGCCCAGAAACTCCTCAGACAGTCAGCTGGAGCTATCCTAGGGTCCACCTCATTTTTTCCCCTCACAGAGACCATCAATCTGGGCTCTTGCTGTCCCTGCCTAAAACCATTCTTTTACACATTTTGCCCAGTTTTTCAGTTGTGTCAGGCAGGAGGATAAATCCAGTCCCTGTAACTCCATCTCAGCCAGAAGCAGAAGTGTTTTTTAAACACTGAAGTGTTTCCTAAACTTGGATGTGTACAATCATCTGAGAAACTCATTAAAAATAAAGATTCCTGGGCTCCCACCCAGAAATTCTGATTTGGCAGGGTTGCCTGGGAATCTGTATTTGTAACTAGAGTCCCAAGCAGTGTTGAAGCAGCCTTGCCATGACCAGGCCTGCTGTGTGAGAGCCACTGGCTCGAAGGATGATTATGTTTATTTGTCAGCTATCCTCAAGTGATACCACCATATGGGCACTTTGTTATTCAGATGAATAAAATAAAAATAAATAGCGAGGTGGATTTCTTGCCCGACTTAAATTGTTAAGTGTTTAGAAACACACCACTGTCTCTGATGAGTGTCTAAAGATGCCCAAGTTCGGTTCTAAGGGACAGGTCTACTCAGCGGGTGGCACTGCAGATGCCATGTGCTTGAAGACAAGTCGGAGATCAAGTTGGAAGGGATACATTTGCTTGTCTGCACAGAGAGTGCACATATCCCGGCAGCTTTAGCTTAGTTAAACTCATTTTGGAAAATATTTTTGGCTCATGTGGTTTTATGCTTTTAGAGTTCCATTTTAAGCACTGGGTCCATCCAAACCCACTGAAGCTGAGCTGCAGCATCCAAGGAAGATGCTGAGTTTCACACAGATCTCTGCTGAGTCTGGAAAAATCTCTTAGATTTGTCCAAACTGCTTTGTTGAGAAACCAAAACAAAAGTCGCTAATCCCAGTGGGGCTTGTAAGGTCCGTGGTTTTTGTCCAAAACTATGGCAAAAGCAGTGGTCAGTCATGTGACTTACAAGTCTAAAGGTTTCATTATAAAACCCAAAAAAAGCCCCACAAGCTTAGTCTTAAAATATGCTCCCAAGAGACAAACTAGAAAAAAAATCATCTTAGTTTTGGCCTGGAAGCATAGACTAAGGAAACATGTCCAAACCAAATGTTGCCAGGGCTCACTATGTTTTAAATCTAAAGTTAAATTTTATTCCATTGAGGTGACACTGTTTATTAACACTGTCTGTGGCAATCGGGTTGTCTAGAAAAGTTCAGGAGAGCTGGAGGCCCTCTCTTGTTTATGCTACGAGCAGATCCGGCCTGCTGTCGAATAAAATGAGTACCAACAACATAAATTGTGAGATTTTGTTTTACCATATCTTCCTTCCCCTAGGGTATGTAGACAACACATTATGAAATGAATTATCCTTTCTATTCTTTAACATAAAATTTTACTTATTAATGTCAGATCCTTTTACATCAATGACTCTTAAATTCTAGGTTACACATGTATAACCTGGAGAATTTGTGACACTTGCATATTCTTGTTGTTTATCATTATTTAACAAACCACCTTAAAATTTAGAGGCTTAAAACAACAACCACTTAATTGCATTTCAGGATTTTGTGGGTCAAGAATTCTGGCAGGGCTCAGCTGAGTGATTCTTCTGTTTCATGTGATTGACTGGGGTCACTCATTGGTATTCAGCTGGTGGCTGGTCTTGTTTGGAGAGTTGGAGATAATTTCACCTACATGACTGGAAACTTGGAGAGTGATTGTAAAGTTAGCTCAGCCATGTTTTTCTCTGTCTCCATGTGGTCTTAGGGTCTCACCACATTTCTCTGGTGGCCCAGGGCTCCCAGAGACCTATGCTAGCTCTGGAGCTGTCATTGTATCATTCCATTGATCAGAGCAGCCATGGGCATTTCAAGGAGTGGAGAAATAGATCCCACCTCTAGGTGGGGAAAATGTCAAAGAATTTGTAACCATCTTTCATCCACCACAACACAAATGCCAGAGCTCTCCTCTCAGAAATTCTGGTTGCTAGGGGTGTGGTGGGGTCCAAGATCTGCATTTTAGAAGGCATTCAGTGAGATTCTGGTACAACAGATCCTTATAGCACACTTAGAAAAATACCAAGTTATAAATGTGCTTATAATTAATCTATTCATCAATCAATTAACGAACATTGACTAATCATGACATGTGCCCCAAATCACATTAAGTGCTGTGGAGTGTAAAGAAAGGACTGTTTTCCTCACTGCATTCGTGCTTCACTGGAGCCAGGTGCAGGGGAGCAGAGCCTGAATGCCAGAACCATGGGAGAGGGTCGGGTGGGAGCAAAGGGGCAGTACAGAGTGGGCTCCTGCAGCCCAGGGGACTGAGGCAAGCACCTTGGAGCCAAGCCATAGAAATCAGATCAAAAAATGTGCTGGAATGAGTAGGTGGACAGAATGAATTATGGGGGAAAAGGGAACTGGACTCTTTAAAGATCCCAGCCAGAAGTGGGGCTGGGGGCAGGGGAAGGGAGCAGGAAGCACAGTGACTACCAAGCTAATTTCCAATGTGTAATCTTTTCTCCCAGGCTTTTGGCAGGATTATCTCCTCTAGTGTCTTCATCAGCTTGGGCTGCTGTAACAAAATACCACACACTGGATGGCTTAAACATTGATTTTCTTACAGTTCTAGAAGTTGGAAATTCCAAGATCAAAGTATTAGCAGGGTTGGTGTCTGTTGAGGAAGCTTCTCCTTGGTTTGCAGATGGCCTCCTCCTTACAATGTCTTCACATGGCCTTTCCTTGGTGCACGGGGGCACACACACACACACTCGAACTCACACACATATATACACACACACACATATACATACTCACATATACACACACATACACATGCTCACACACTCAAACACACACTCACAACATACACTCATACACACACACAACCACATACACACACTCACTGTCACACACACAAACATACACACACACACTGTCACACACTCCTACACACTCACACAGCCTCACATATTCAGACCCCTCCCTCCCCCACACACACACGAGGAGAGAGACTCTCCCTCTTCTACTCCCACCAGGAGGGTCCCATGCTCATCTAATTCTAATCACCTCCCAAAGGCCTCATCTTCCAACGTCATCACTTTGGGGGTTAGGGCTTCAACATATCAATTTGGGGGGAGGAACACACACATTTACTCGGTAACACCTAGTCTCTTATTCCTCTGCGATCCTGGCTTTCTGTCCAGCACTGCTGGCCTGTGTGGCTCATGTGCAGACACACCATGCAGCTCAGCTCCAGAATGGGAACAGCCACTCTTTCTAGCAACAATGCACACTTTCAGGGCAGCCCATCTTCCTTCCTCTTAAACTCAGCTTCTGACTCATCCTGCTTCTGGCTTCATCAACCAAATGGTGTCTGGACCCCACCCCCAAAGCAGGCTGTGTGTGAGGAAGAGGGAGGAGAGGGGAGAGGGTGGCTCCTGGAGGAGGCACAGGTTGGGAGGATCTTAGTTGCTGGGTAAGCTATGAAGGGTATTATGATGGAGTCTGTGAGCAAATTGCTTAAACAGTGCTAAGAAGGATCACCTGAAATCTAGAAAGATTCACAGTATTACAGATAACAGTGGAATGAACTCTGTTGCTGACCAGAACAGGGTGGGGAGCAAGTGCTGGAAGAGAAAGAGGGTGCAGGAGACCATCTGTAAATAGGGGCATGTGTAGCACGCTCAGCAGGCCAGGCCTGGTTGCTCCAAGATGTCTAATTGGGGTGCACAGGTACACTCCATCCACGGAAAACAACCCCTTCCTGTCCAGATCAGAGGTTGCTGTCAGTACTAAGCTTCTAAATTCTGAAGCCCAGAGTCAAGACTGAAAGCCAGGACTAGCAGCATTCAGTAGTGGTGTCAGCAACCAGGCAGGAGCCTAGGCACAAACAAACGGAAGTCCAGGGCTAAGCCATGTGCCAGGAATCAGCCTGGCAAGGAGCCATGGGACAGGTCGAGAGTAGACTGAGCAGCTGTGGCCGCCACCAAGCAGGGTGATCAGTGGGTCAGAGGATGCTCTGCAGACAGACAGCAACCAGGAAGACACAGACCCATGAGCAAGGCTGCAAAGATCGGCCAGGATCACGGCCCATCTGCAGGAAGGGGAATGGGAAGTTGGCAGAGAACAGGATCGAGGAGGACAAGCATCTCAGATGGTCTCACTGTCAGTAAGAAAGCTGCTGGTTCTTGCATACTTGCATACTTCCTGTTGGGACAAAAAGCAAGCTCAAAGCAACCCAAGGCTTCTGGGTCTGTTTTAGGGACAGGATGGGAAGGGAACACTGTGCCTCTCAGTTCCAGTTAGACGACAGGGCCCCTCTAGGCAGATGCAGGCCTGGCTTGGCAAGCAGAAGCATCTAGGAGAAGAAAAGAGCCCCATCTTCCAGGCAGATGAGGATGCACCCCACCCCCAAGCTTGGTGAGCAGAGCGCAGTCTGGATTCAGCGCCCCCATCCCTCAGCCAGAGCTTCTGTGCAACCACATGTGTAACCACACGTGATGACCCTGCTGTGAAGGGGGAGAGGAGAGCCAATTGTGGTACTGAAATACTTGCACACACTGGCCAGATCTTAGTGTTTTGACCGTAAGTCAGGGCAATGTTGGGCTTCTCTTCTCTGAGTTTTCTGGCACCTTCTCAGACACAGGGGTTGTAAATGAGTCATTATGGGGGTTAGGGGCAGGCATGAAACATTAACACTGGGCTGATTCGGAGCATAGGGGCAAGTGGGTGAGCCCAGAGGGCCTGGTGCATCTGCACCATGGTGCCACTGCTGCCTGCCCGGGCAGTGGCTGGCTTATGCTGGGGTGGGGTGGGTGAGCTCAGAAAAGCTACCAAAAGGCACTGCTGCCAGAAATGCTGTTCTGGTTGGATGACAAGCCATGTTCTACGCCCTGGTGTCTGGAGAACAAAAACTCCTGCTGTGCTTCTTTTAAGATTAGGAAAATACCACCTTCCTATGGGGTTACTTCTGAAGATTTCATTAAAAGGCAATGGTGGTCATCGCCTTGCCACCTTAGCTCCCTACCCCAGGGTGGTCATGGTACCTGACCACTATACTTTTTTTTGCCACTCAGAGTAGCCCTTAACCTGCCTCTATTTCCTAATTTGTCAACCATCCATTTCCTTATCTTTCCATAGCAACTTTCCCAGGGAGCGTGTTGGTTCTGGCAAGATGCTCTTGACCTGATTTCTGTTTCAGTTAGGTCTGTTTCAGTAGGTCTGGCCAGTTAGGTGTCTCTTATGCTACTCTTTTGTTCAATATTTCTTGAATGCTTGGCATGTGCTGGGCACTGTGGTAGGGGAATGCAGAGATGACTGACATGGTTTCTCCCCTTAAAGAGTTTGCAGTATGGTAAGAGACACAGAAACAAACCAGCAGTAGTGGGCAGTGGCGTGTGCGGGCGTATCCAGCATCCATTCCCTCCTTCCTCTTCCTTTTTTTTTATTTTGAGAAGGAGTTTCACTCGTTACCCAGGCTGGAGTGCAATGGCGCGATCTCGGCTCACCGCAACCTCCGTCTCCTGGGTTCAGGCAATTCTCCTGCCTCAGCCTCCTGAGTAGCTGGGATTACAGGCACGTGCCACGCGCCCAGCTAATTTTTTGTATTTTTAGTAGAGATGGGGTTTCACCATGTTGACCAGGATGGTCTTGATCTCCTGACCTGGTGATCCACCCGCCTCGGCCTCCCACAGTGCTGGGATTACAGGCTTGAGCCACCGCGCGCTGCCCCTCCTTCCTCTTCCTAACAGAAGCATAACACTGTTCTGGAATCTTCCCTCTCCTCTCCTCCACAAGAATCGCCTCTCCTCTCTCACACATGCACGCACGCGCGCGCGCGCGCGCACACACACACACACACACACACACACACACACAGCGCCTGCATTTGAGGTGAGGTCCAGAGACTATCTGGTGGATAAAGCCAGAAGCGGGATGACTCAGAAGTGGCATCTAAGAGGAAGGGAGCTGGGGCCGCACTGATAGCTCACCCGGGCAGTGGATGGGCCATGTTATTGGATCCACTCTGGAGCTGAGCTGTGTGGCGTGAGCGACACAGGCCATCAGGACTAAAGAGAAAGCCAGTGTGCAGCTGTGCTTCATTCATTTTTCACTGCCATAAACTACATAGTATGAATATACTATAATTTATTTATTAATATTCATGAACTCATTTACTCATCCAGTCAATGGACATCTGAGTTTTCTAGCTTCTCAAAATTGTGTTTTTTGAGAGGTGTTGTTTGATTTTGTTATTATGATAAACAGTGCTGCTGGAAACATTCCAAAACAGGTCTCCTGGTACACATGCGACGTTCACATTTAGGGGTTAACACCACACTGTCTTCTCCATGGTGGTACAACTGGCATTTCTGCCAGCAGGCATAAGCGTTCCATTTGTTCTGTATCCTCACTCATACTTTGTTTTGTGACACTTACAATTTCTTTTTAAATCTAGTGATTTACATTGGAAATTTGAACTTGAATTTTTCTGTTATTAATGAGATTAAACATATCATAAACATTGGTCATTTGTGTTCTTGCCTCTGTGAAAGCTTATTCAAGGGTTTTGCCCATTTCATCCAGAGAAGACTGATGGTGTTGTGGACCAGCGTAGTGGCAATAGGGTGGTGAGAAGCGTCCAGTGAAAAGAAGCACTGCGTTGTTATAAACGAATATCTGAGGGCGGATATTTGGTAAAGGAAGAAAGGGTTTATTTGGCTCATGATTCCGACAGCTGGAAAATTCAAGATTGTGTATCTGCATCCAGTGAGGGCGTCAGGCTGCTTCCAATCAAGGCAGAAGGTGAAGAGGAGCCAGCCTGTGCAGGGACTACAGGGTGAGAGAGGAGGCAGGAGAGAGCAGGGAGGTGACAGGCTCTTTAGCAACCAGCTCTGAGGGAAGTAATGGAGAAAGAACTCTGTTAGACTCTATTAAGGCATTAACTCTATTAGGGCATTAATCTAGTCAGGAGGATCCACACCCATGACCTAAACACCTCCCATCAGGTCCCACCTCCAACACTGGGGATCAAATTTCAACGTGAGGTTTGGAAGAGAAAAACATCTCCAAGCTATAGCAGCTCTGACAGGATTTGTTGATGGACAGTATGAGGCATGAGAAAAGATAAAAAATGATTAGTCCAAGAGACATGCCTCAGCAACAGGAAGGATGGCGTTGCCTTTGCTGAGATGAGAAGAAGGGAGGCAGAACAGGCTGGAGGGAATGCAAGGAGCTCAACACTGGACGTGATGTTTGTGGTTGCTATGAGGTATCTCAGAAGTGGTGTCCTGTGGCCTGCTGGACAGAGAAGACTGGAGTTCCGAAGGGAGGCTCTGAATGATGCTAGACGTTTGGACGTATCTTTCAGGATCACCATAGAAAACAGTGCAATACTCAAATTAGAAAAATTTAAGGAGGGCATTATTTACAAAGGAGCTCTTTTTACAAATGGGGTACCGGGAAACACAAGAGCTGGTGAAACACCAGTGTTCTACTTGGAATAGCAAAAAACAAGGGAGATAGGAGTTACAGGAATTTGGAGGTGGAGAATTGGGTCAAGAAAGAGGCTTTACCCAAACGTGGTGGCTCAAGTCTGTAATCCAGGTACCAGGGAGACTGAGGCGGGAGGATCACTTGAGCCTAAGAGGTCAGGGATGTAGTGAGCTATGATCATGCCACTAAACTTCAGCCTGGGGAATAGAGTGAGACCCTATATTTAATAATAATAATGACAATGACCAAGGAGGCCCACAAGAGACATTACCTTTGGTTAAATGTCTTCACACAGTTGGAGCTGAGGGAAGAAAAACCCAACATCACTCTTCTCTTTCCCTTTAATATCTTGCCACCATTCACCGTTAGTCACAACCAGCCAGAATCCAGAAGGCACAGAGACCTACAGATAAAGTACATAAAAGCCAACCTCCTGGGTAGAGACCAGGGCAGAGAAAGTTAGAGAATAGATCTGAAGGGAAAGAGAAGTTACCCAGAACAAGCAGAGAAGCTGGTCTAGCTGGAATTTACAGCCAGGAGACTGGATGAGAGTACTGGACAATGCACAAAGATGGAAAAGATCTTGAAGAGGTCTGAGACTAAACTCTGGATTAGTCTAGCTCCTAGAAGCTGGAGAGAGACAGAGGAAGCAGCAAAGGAGACTGAGAAGAAGCAACTAGGAACTCCAGGAGGGTATGGTGTCTGGGAAGCCAAGGAAAGAAGTCATTTCTAAATGTGCCACCTGCCGTTGATAGGTCCAGGAAGATGAGGCCTAATAACTAACCACTAGACGTAGCAAAGCAGAGGTCTTTTGTTGACCTTGAACAAGAGCAATGGTAGTGGAAGGGGGACCTCACTGAAGTGGGTCTGAGAGAGGAAGTAAAGCCTTGAGAATAGACAATTCTTCCAAGGAATTCTGCTATAAATTGTAAAATTATATATAAAGAGATGAGGGAAATGGATGGTCAATGGAAGGAAAAGTAGATCAAAATAAGCTTTGTTTTTAAGATGAGAGGAAATAATAGCCTGTTTGTATATTAATGGGAATGATTCAGTATAAAGGCAAAAAATGGATGATGCAGAAGAGAAGTAAATTGCAGGCAATGCCCTGGAACAAGCAAGGAGAGGTGGCGCCTGGAGCACGAAGGGAGGGCTTGGGTTAACAGCTTGGAGAGTTCATCTCTAGGAGCAGGAGGGATGGGATGATGGAGTGTTGTGTACAAATGCTTGTGGGTGTGTAGATATGATGGGTGGTTTGTGGTGAGCAGATTCACTTTTCATCATGTCCATTTTCTCAGTGCAATAGAAAGCAAGGTCATCAGCTAACAGAATCTGGGAGAAGTTGTTCTGAGAAGAGAGGAAATAATGTGAAGCGGTCCACTAGTTTAGCAATCATCAAACTTTTTTCACTTGCATACCTCCTAAAATAATTTTGAAAATGGATATTTCCTCATATATTTTTAAGTGGCAACTAAAATTTTTCATTATAAATTTAAATCATTGCAAAAGATGTAATTTCATTTATATAACCAGCTGGGAAGAGAACGAGTTTTGTTAAAGCAAAGTTATGGAATTTTTGAAACACTTCTGAATTATATAGCAGAAATCACAAATATTATTACCAAAAAGTATTTTTATAAATATTTTTATATCTATTATTAAAGTTATTTTTAATTATCTCTCAACTGACAATTACTTCTTTAGTTTAATTAAAAGCAAAGAATAGGAAACTGAGCTATAATAGTTATATTTCCCAATAATGTCATTTATTTTCTTAACACAAATACCAATATTTCAGGTTGTGCCTGTATGTAATTCCTTATGCACTGGGCCATGGAGCATACTAAGATTCATAACAGATAAGATGCATGGGTTTTTTTCCCCTATTTTCATAAAAAAGAGAAGAGCAATTATGAAAGGAGACTCCTGAATTCCAGATGTTCTCAGGCAAGTTAATTTGGGGAAAGTGTAAATCTGCAAAGTGACTCTTAAAAATATCCTTGCCAACATGTCTCTTAAGAATTCTTCATGCATCCATTTGTTTAAAATTGTAGTTAAACATATATACAACATAAAATTGAACATTTTAGCCATTTATTTTAGGGTACAATTCAGTGGCATTAAGTACATTTACTCTGTGGTAGCACCATGACTACTACACATCTCCAGAACTTTTTCATCATCCCTAATGGAAACTCTGTGCCCATTAAACAACTCCTCATTCCTCCATTCCCCAGCCATTAGTAACCAGTCTTATCATTTTTGTCTCTATGAAACTATTTAGGTACCTCATATAATATCTGTTTTTTGTGACTGGCTTATTTCAATTAGCATAATGTCTTCAAGTTTCATCCATGCTATAGCATGTATCAGACTATCACTCCTTTTAAAAGCTGAATATTCGTGTGTGTGTGTGTGTGTGTGTGTGTGTGTATTTTGTTTATCCATCTGTCCATGGACATTTGGGTTGTCTCCCCTTTTTGGCAATTTGAATTATGCTTCTATGAACATGGTGTACACAAATATTTATTTATTTAAGCCCCTGCTTTCAATTCTTTTGATATATACCCAGAAGTGAAATTGGTGGATCATATGGTGATTCTATGTTCAGGTATCCATTCTGAAGACACTTGTCTAAGAGAAGAGGAGCATGAATGGACCAAAGGAAGATAGCATAATTGCAGGACTCTTGTAGGGCTCAACTGAGATTGGCAATTCTGAATTTAAAGTAAAGCCAGTGAGCATGTTAGTGTTATTTTATTCCAGCACCTTCTGTTGCTCAGGTGCAAGCATAGGTTTGAGGAAATGTTGGCTAGAACCATGAATTCAGTTTAGTCAGGCCATGGTGTTAAAGCAGGGAGAATGTAAAGAGTTGAGCATGCCCATAATCTGAGTGGTTACAGTTACTGAGTGTGGAAAGTAAGCTGGATAAAGACTTGAAAAGCATTTTATAAATTTTTCCATACTGACCTGGCAGATTCCGTTAATTTCTAGGTTCTTTATAAATAAAAACCTCTATAAATATGTTTTCCAACTGTTTGTGGCTAGTGTATACAATAAAATTGGTTTTTATATACTAATCATAGATCAAGCCAGCCTAAAAACCTCTCTTTTAAACCCCAATGTCTTATATATAGGATGCATTGGGTTCTTTTGTAAATGGTCATATCTCCATAAATACTAGGAGTCATGTTTCTTGCTTTTCAATTCTTATAATTTTCTTTCTTTTTCATGTCTTACTGTGTTTGCTGGTAAGTCCAGTATAATTTTGGATAAAAAACTGGTGACAGATGACCATTATTATCTAAGGACTGATTTTAAATGGATGTTTCTAACTTTTCATCATTAATAAAGATATTTACTCTAGGGTTTTGGTAGGTACATTATCCAGTAAAGGAAGTTCATAAGAGTTGGCTAAGAGTTTTTTTTTTTTAATCATGATTAAATATTGAAGTTTTTTGTACTAGTTTGTTTTCACACTGCTATAAAGATATACCCAAGACTGGGTAATTTATAATGGAAAGAGTTTTAATTGACCCACAGTTCCACATTCTGGGAAGGCCTCAAGAAACTTATTGTCATTGCAGAAGGCATAAGGGGAAGCACGTACCTTCTTCACAAGGGGGCAGGAGAAAGTGAGTGTGAGCACAGGAAAAACTGCCACTCCTGAATGCGTCTGACCTCGTGAGAACTCACTCATCACGAGAACAGCATGGGAAAAACTGCCCCATGATCCAATCACTTACCACCCTTGCACATGGGGACTTCAGGTCCCTCCCTTGACACGTGGTGATTACAACACAAGATGAGATTTCTGTGGGGACACAGAGCCAAACCACATTATTTTTTTCAAATGTGTTTTCTGTATCTACTGAGATGACCATATGGTTTTTCTCTAATGATTGGTTAATGGATAGAATCTATTTATGGAATTTTTAATATTGAATTATTCATCTATTTCTCATATAATCCTAACTTGGTCATGATGTAATATATTTTTCATCTTACTAGAGTCTTTTAATATTCACAATATAAGGAAACAGGGTTCATAACACTCATTTCACAGACAGGAAACTGAGACATAGGGAAATATGGAATATGCATGAGATTTACACCCAGCTAGCAGGGCAAGGATTTAAACCCTGGTCTGTCTGTTTCTGAACTTATGTTCTTTTCACCAACTATTCTCTTTGAAGCAGAAACCAGATCTTTCTTATATGCCTCAAGCGGCTAGGGCAGTGCTATCCTCACAGTACTTTTTCAAGAATTTGTGTTGAATAAATACTGAATGGATGCTCCAGGACTCTTCTATGGATTTTTAGAAGTTTCTTAGCTAAAAAAAAAAAAAAAAAAAAACCACTCTTTATCAAATTAGTTCATCTTAGTATTGGTCATAAAATGATATGAAAGGCAAACAGAGGAAAAAGTCTATAAAAATGGGCCTAATGGTTAATCCCAACAGTTCTTTACTACTACCATTCTTGAAATTCTCCATCACATTGGAATGGATAAAGACGGCCAGCAGGAGATAGAAAATAACGAAAGGAAGAGAAAGACTCTTATAATGTACAGAGTTCCCCTCAGTCAGTGTTTCTACTAGTATGTCCATATTCAGCACCAAAGAGAAGCCAATGCTATTGATGCTCAAGTCTTCATTAGAGCATCATCTCTTCAGTTTAAAAAGTGGTATTTCCTGAGCAGAAATATTATAGAGGGATTGAGAATAAGCCTCCCAATTAGAGAAAGAAGAAGGACATGCAGAGACATACCTGAGCATGGTTAAGGGGCAGGAAACCAGGTAGAAATCCCCCTCCATCCTCCTGGGATGGGCCTCTGGGGCATAAACAAGGGCAGGAGGCTCTCTACATAAAACTTTTGCCAAGATAGGATGAATTAGTCAACTGTTATAGCCAAAATAATATTTCACTGCTAATAGAAAAACAGGCAGAAAAAAACTACCTTGTCAACTCTTCTGGGAAAAGCAAAAATAAAGTTGTATTTCATCTTTAATTTTCCACCTTGTGGGCAAAAATAAAAGGAAAATTACTTCTGGGCAATACTGCACATATTATAGAATAATGAGCCATCTTAAGCAGTTGGGCAAGAAGCAGAACAACAAATGTTCACTCCAGAAAAGAAAAGAATCATGCAAAAAGAGTAGTGTTGTTTTCAGAAGTAAACCTTAAAAAGAAATCAAAAGGGAGATACAATCAAATATTCTATCAAGAGCCAACTAAGAATGCCACACATATCATTGCTGAAGAGACAGAGTGACGCTTGGGTATACACTGGAAATTTGGCACTTGGGAAGATGATCTGATTCACACCTGGCTCCTCACTCCCCTCATGGCCCTCTCTACCTGCAGCACCAAATCAAATCATTTCATATCAGCTTTCTCTCTCTCTCTCTCTCTCTCTCTCTCTCTCTCTCTCTCTCTCTCTCTCTCTCTCTCTCTCTGTGTGTGTGTGTGTGTGTGTCTTTTAATTGTTAATTCATTGAACACTCCAACAAGTTATTCTATGAAGCCAGCTAATAAGACAGTCCCAAACACAGCAAATCAATTAGCTTTCAATCAGCTTCTAATTGCATGTGGCCCTTGTGTCTCTGTGTTGGCGAAATTAGTAAGATGGCCCTCAAGATTCCTGCTCCCTGGTGTATATGCCCTGAATAATTCCTTCCTCTTGAGTGCAAAGGCACCTACGGATATAATGGGATATCACTCTCTATATCGATATGTTATGAGGTATGGCAGAAGGTATAAACAGATATAATTTAGAGCCCTAAGTAGTTGACTTTGAGTTAATCAAAAGACAGATTATGCTGGGTAGGCCCGCTCCTATCAGGAAGCCCTTACAAGAGTTCAAATATTTGAAGTGGGAGAGATTTCTTCTGCTCATCTTGGAAAGGCAGACAGCTGTGTTGTGAACTGCTAACATATTTGTGTGTGGCAAAAATCCAAGGGCACCCCAAAACCCAGAATAGTCCCCAAAGAATGACCAGCAAGAAGCTGGGACTTCACTCCAATAACCCAAAGCAACTGAATTCTGCCAAGGACCAGTGATTCTAGCAGAGGATGTGAGGCCTCTGAGGGACTTGCAGCCCTGGCTGACCCTTGATTCCAGCTGGGTGAGACCCCGAGCAGACCACCCACCTAGCCCATATCCAGACTTCCCAGCCAGGGAAGCTCTTCAATAATAGACGTATGCTGTTTAAAGTCACTAAGTTTGGGGTATTTTTTAATGCAGCAATAGAAAACTAATGGATTTATTGCTGAGCCTTAACATTTGAGAAAAATATACCTAATCCAAGGTTTTGAGGTACTATGCGGATTTATTAGGTAATGTGGGAGAAGACGCAAACGGCCTTCTTTGTAAGATAGAAAAGATGTCTCTATCGTTTTGGTTGAGGGCATGTGATCGCCATTCATGCTGTTCATCAAGCATTTCCAGCAATTCCCCACTCTAGATGCTAACAACCCTGCACAGTAGTCCCCTTTTCTGAGGGTTCATTTACCATGGCTCTGTTACCCATAATAAATGGCAGTCAACTGAGGTCTAAAAATATTAAATGGAAAACCCCAGAAATAAACACTTCATAAGTTTTAAATTGTGAGCCATTCTGCGTATCATGATGAAGTCTCCAACCTTCCCCCTCTTTTCCACCAGGAACATGAATCCTCTTTTTGTCCAGTGTCTCCATGCTTTAGATGCTCTCACTTGTTAGCCAGTTAGTAGCCATCTCAGTTGTGGGAAAAACATACAGATGGGAAAAACACAGGGTTTGTTACTATCCACAGTTTCAGGCATCCACTGGAGTCTTGTCTGTCCATGTTGGTGTAATCCTTATTGGATAGATGATATGCATGATGCTGGCCACTGAGATGGAAGCAGAGGTGATACGTATCATCTCTGGGCCATGGCACTTGACTGATGTAAGACTCTCCAGAGCTCTCTTTCTGTCTGCTATAGTGCACAGCAGTGTTTCTGATAACCTGGGTCCGACAGTGAAGATGTGTGGGGTGGATCCTATTCTCTCATTATGGACCTGTAGTGAGAAGAAAATATTTGTTATTTTAAAACACTATAATTTTAGGTTGTTTGTTACTGTAGCACAACTTAGCCCATGCTGACTTGAATGGGGGCTTACTGAACTACACAGCCCAAAAAGATCTCCAGAGACACAGAAATGAAAAGATAAGATAGGAGAGCATACAACATTTTTCATGTTTTCGTCTGTGTAAGTTATTTCTGCTCTTCATTGTAAAAAACAAACACCTCAATTAAGTGCAAGCAGGAAAGAAAAACATGCGAAGAATGTTGGACATCACTCATCCATGTTGAAAAGCATGGAAATAGCAGGAGCCACTAATGTCTGAGAAGAAGTTCAGAACCAGCAAAGTGGTTGGCTCTTTATTCTCCAGCAAAGAGTAAGGGAAGCTCTTCTTGCACAACTCTTCTTAGGACAAATGCCATCATCATCAGTCTTTAGGGTTTCCATGGTCCCTTAATTGCAAGAGGCTAGAAGGAAGAGTCTTCATGTCCTACTGAGCAAGAATGCCAAAGATAATTTAGAGCAAGTGTGTTTATCCAGCAGAAACAAACAACACAAACAGAAAGTCTGATGGAGGGGTGTGAGGTGGAAGGTACTATCATAGGAGAAAAAAGATATGAACAGTAAAATTCTGCTTTAGCAAAGGAGAGAAGCAGCATCGGGCTAATAGGAAGATGTGTGTTATGTGATCAGTTTAATCACTTTTAAGGGCCTTTTGAAAGTAGTTCAGATGGGTTCTGAGGCAAACACTATACTTAGATCTTAAAGATAGAGGTTCTGGTGAAATGTTCTTTGGGAAATTAGCAAAAATTTCATTCTAGCAGGTTTGGATTTTGAAGATAAAAATACCACTGGCTCTGTGAATAGTGGGATACTTAAAGCAGACATGTATAAATTAAGCTAACCTTATGCATATCTTCTCAAAGTGTTATTCTGCTCAGACGACATCAATAATGTATAGCCACGGAAATGAACTGAGTAGGGAAAGAGCTCCTGACTAGCACCTGGTAACTCTTGACCAATTATAATAGAACTGACTCGATTCTACTTCTCAGACAGTTAAATTTGATCAAAAAGATACATCACCAAGAACTAGAGTTGGCCACTCTTACTTATGGAACATATTTCAATTTGAATATATTAGCTGTGTCTACATAGGAAGAGGAAATGGAATTCCGGAGCAATGAACTTGGTAATTCAGGCCATAAGCCTATATTTACAAAGAAAACATAAAGTAATTGTGACAAAGTAGGTTGTTCAATTGAGTCACCTAAGATAATTGCTTCAATTCCCTCACCCCACCTTTTTCCATAGCTGTGTAGTCATAGTTTTGGGGAATGATAAGAATGTTGTGGATGTTTGAATGTTGTCTTACCTAGTGAGAGCCCCAAAGCTATTGTATCTGCAAAACATTTACCTGCTAGTCATATGCTCTTCTCATCCAATGCTAGGTGATTTGACCAGCATTGTACAGCTACTACAGGCAAGCTAGGTACTACGGGCAAGCTAGGTACTACAGGCAAGCTAGGTACTATGGGCAAGCTAGGTACTACAGGCAAGCTAGGTACTATGGGCAAGCTAGGTACTACAGGCAAGCTAGGTACTGTGTTTTTCAGGTTCTTTCTATATTTCTCCAGATCTGGGTGATCAAGCCATCTGGATGATGAGAAAAGAGTACAGCATTCTTTAAAGGAATGCCACTCTGCTCTCACAAAGTCAGTATTCACAACAGGGAGAGGTAGCAACTTAGGGTCCATTTATATGTAACTAACTGCATCATATTTAATGAGTTTATCACCACAGATACTAAAATAGGCATGTACTGACCTCTCATGCGCAACTTGAAATTGTAAAGAGGTGGCGCAAAAACGGTAGTTTGGGTGTTCTGAAAGAATCACTTCCTTTCTAGAAGCAGTTATCCTTTCCCTGCTTTCTCAGCTTTTCTTCTAAATAGCAATGCTGATGCTTTATTAGTTAATCAATAAGACATGATACAGAGTATGGTTATCATAAAATAATCATACCCGGGAGCATTTTGAGGCATGAGCCACTTGCCTCTAATCAGGTTGGGTTGAGATTACCTTTGGATAATCACACTCCTGGGATCTGTCTCATTTCTATTATGAGTATATTTTATAATACGGAAAAATGTACATTTCTGCGGGGGAAAATGAAGTTGGCAGCGTATACCTAGCAATCATTTCAGTTGAGCTGAGAAGCATTCCTCTTTTTGAACAAAGTCAAACTATGCTTCTTCTATTCAAGCCATGTCAGAGAAAAGAGGCGCCGCACATGCAGTGCGGGAGATGCAATACAATGGAAACTGTATTTTACTTTGGCGTTGCAAGCTTTAAATTATATGCAAACATTCAAAAAGGGCATTTGAAACTTGGCATGCATGCTTATAAATGGCACATTATTTTGAATCTGGAGTGGGTTTAGGTGTCTAGGTTACAATAACAGATGATCTCCCATGTAAAAATGGAACAAAGACTTTCTTTAGCTTCCTACAGAGAAAGATGTTCATTTCAGCTTCAATTATAATACTAGGCACACTGGAGATTCTGTTAAGAGCAATTTCTGTCTATTCCTCCTTATCCTGACCAGCCAAAAATTTTAATCAAATTACATATATTGGAAAGTTAAAGACAGAAAAGCCCAGTGAGCCATAAAATACACTTTACAACAGTGTGCATAACACTTAGCCTATTGGTTTTAAATGATGGAAAAATCTATTTAAAATGTTAGATGAACACACTGCAGGCTGCAGAGATGATTATAAACTCTTAGAGCTGTAGGTTTTAATCCTATTTTTTTACACATAGTATTTATATCCAGGAAGTTTTAACATGGGATAAATGATAAAGTAAAAAAGATGGTGAGATACTTATGTTAATTACTCTGTGATGGAAGTACATTTTTGTAACTAATAATGAAAGTGAGAGACAAGAAAGCCAGACATTATTATTGCCATATTGGTAGAATCAGATGCCTAATATTATGTGTTATTTTTTTTTAGCTATAAAGCTCTCAAAATAAAACAAAATTATTTCAGGTTGATCTTTTGAATGAAAGAGAAAAGGTGGGACAGAGGAAAGAAAAACAGTCTCATTTATGGATTTGTTACATTAGAATTAAATTTAGCTTCTATATGGCAACACTGCACTTGATTAATGATACCCCCTTTCAATGCTGGTTATTTCAAGAGCCTCGGAATGTCTGTCTGGGGTCCAGCAATTGCTTAATCCTTCCTACCATTTCATTTCCTCTGAATTCTACTTGATCTCTACAAAACAGCAAGGACAGCTGGGCTCCTGGCTTGAAAGAAATAAGGCCTGGCCAGAAAGAAACCAAGTAAGGATTTGTACTAGTCATTAAAAATTCAACTCACAGGATGAGATAGAAGAGTCCATTTTTAATTCAGAGAGCAGAAAAGCTCCCTACCTCAGATTTCCCCACATTGGTAGGTTACTTGTGTTTTCTGCTAACAGTGTCGTTTTCTCTTTCCCAGAAGAGCCAAGAGGCAGGCCCAACACAAACTGCTGCCACCCCACACCTCCCAGAACGAAAGTCATCCGAGGGTGACATAGGAGGAGGTAGAATGAAAGCGCCTGAGAACAGGCTCATTCTCTTCTAGAAGTCATGTGAGCCTCCCAGCCTGGCCCTGCCCTGGACTGGGATGGGACTTCTCAGAAGCCTTCTTCCACCATGTTGACATCCCTGGCCCCATTAATTCACTACAACCTTGACTCTAACATCACCACTGCCCCGAACAGCTATCTCTAAGGCCACCGCATAGGTAAGTGAGTGGACTGCACCAACATCTTCCTTGGTTGCTGCTACATTCGTTCTCAGTCACACTACACGACATTTCACTATTACTATCTCTCTCACATTCACTTTACTAGGCCCTCTTTCTTCACTAAATATTAAACATCCTCCCAAGACCAAGAGTGTTTTTGGCCCTTTGTTTTCCTCTCTGGGTAATAGCATCTACTGTGTCAAATCCGCAGGTCTGACTTTGACCCACGAATAGCTTATTGTCTTCCACTAACACCCAAACCTGACAAAAACTGAGCTGACTTATTATGGTGTACAGAATTCTAAGATGGCTCCCTGTGTGTGATTTCTGCCCCCTGATATTCAGACATTTGTGTATCCTCTCCTCTGAAGTGTGGATAGAAACTGTGACTTACTTCTAATTCACAGAATATGGCAAAGGTGAAGGAACATAGCAGATGTGATTAATGTCCTTCATCAGTTGACAGTTTATCAAAAGGGAGACTATTCTAGGTAGACCCAGCCTAATCAGGTAAGGACTTTAAACCTGGGTACAGGCCTTCCCTGAAAGAAGAGACTCAAAGCAAGAGAGACAAACACTCTCCTGTTGACTGTGAAGAAGCAAATGACCATGTTGTGAACTGCTGGTGGAGAGGGCAGCCTCTAGGAGCCGAGGGCCTCAGTCCTATAGTCAGGAAGAACTAAGTGCTGCCGAGAATCTGAATAAGCCTAGAAAAGACTCTCAGGCTCCAGATAAGAACATCAGCCAGCTGCCCATGTAACTCTGAGTAGAGGGTGACTCTGACTAGAGGAGTACTCAGCTATGCTGTGCCAGGACTCCTGACAGAAATTTTGTATCCTGTAAATTCAAGATGTGGTAGTAAATTATTTTGCAGCAATGGAAGACTTACCTTTCCAACTGCTTTCTTACTGTCCACTTTAAAGCTCAGAGCTTTAAAGTTACCTGTGACTCTTTCATCACATACCAAGATCTGTCACTTGTGCTCAGCCAATATCTACTGAATTCAACTGCATTCCTCTGTTTTATTCAAAACCTTCATCTATTCAGCACATATTTGCTGTATTCTATGTTCAGCTCTGGATATGCAATGATAAATGAGACAGGTATGGTTCCTGACATTATGCAAAGGAAAATTTAGTGGATAAAATAAACATTGAACATATAATTGCAAGGTGCTTTTAGAGAATTCTGGAGGGAACTTTAGTCGGGCTGAGGAGGAGGCAAGGAAGGCCTTACTACTTCAAGCCTCAGTGATTATATCAGGCTGCTCATTCCTCCAGGCAGTTACACAGAGAATTGCTGGGCTCATCTTCCTCAAAGATATTTTCCAACGTCAGGAAATTGTCTTCTGTTTGAAGACTTTCAATGGCTCCCTATTACCTCACAGATACAATAAGGAAAACACTGATGTTGTAGAAATGTTACTGTGCCTCATCTAATAAAGGCCCAGAGAGCTAGAGAGACTTGAATGAAGCCACAGAAATGGTAGAAACAAGATCGAATTTTCTGTAAGCAAACTCTGATCAAATCCTCTTCCCATACTGTTGCTACCTCTTTGATATTATAAAATGTTTGTAAACATTTTTTAAAATCTTAAGTATGGAGCTTACAAATGTTACAGATAAATCAGGTAACGTCAGGTAACATCTCCAAATAAAAAGCACTTAACTCATTTTGGCCCTTATTTCAAAGGCCAAAAATGAACAATTCAATTAGTCTATATGCTTAAAGCTAATCTAGGATCAATGTTTGGTTAATACACCTGCATTCACAAACCTGTGACGATAAAGTGAGGATTACATTTACACTTATACCTAAATTACAATAACTCTGAAACTCCCACCTGGCAAAGAAGAAAACAGCAGCAGAGGATAACTCCTGGTGCTCCACCCAGCTCCCCTTTATAGACCAAGCACTCACTACTAAGTTTGGGACTTTTAACCAGGAACAGCTTTCCTTTTCTTCAAAGAATTGCCCTCAGGAACCTCTTCATTGGAAGGCTATGCCAACCCTTCACACTTGGGGCTGGGGGGGCCAACATCAGCCAATGACTGTCTGGAACGTGGAATACAAAGGGCCAATTCTGTGATGTGATCCATTTCCAGGATCCATGCATTGGATCCGATAAAAGCTAACTTCCAGCCGAGACCTCATTCTTGAATAGCTTTCTTCCCCTTCCCTATCCTGCTTCTCTCAAGAATAGTCAAATCAGTCACTTGGGCAAGATTTCCCACCCCAAGCAAGGCTTTTAAGTAACCTAAGCTCAAAAGAGAAACTAACTCCAAGTATTCCTCATTTGTTTCTGCATGACACCGAGGGAGCCTCACCAAGGGAGCCTCACAGGTGCCTACTAACCAATCTGTCATGGCAGGCTCATGTTACGTCCTCCACCTTTTCCTCTCCCATGCAGATGTTCTTACCACTGCCCAGGTTTCTGGGTGACTGAATTCCACTGCAGTTTCTGCCGAAGGCTTGCATTTGAGAACAACACTGTCCATGCTAAGGATGCTGGTTATCAGAGGTTCCCCAAGCTGGCAGTGGTCAAGATGTTGCAGTCCACCCGACTTCCATACAGAGTTGGAAGAATGGTCTTTTTCTTCACTTTCCGGACACACATTCATGGAGGGCCCACGGCAGGTCTGCTTTTGCCCAGAGTTTCAGAAGTTCTGCTCTCTGGCTTTTATTTCTCTAATCCTGAGGGATCAAGCCCATTTCTAGGGGCAGGTGGCAAAGCTGAGTCATCCCTTTAAAATCTTCTTATAGCCTATGCCTTCAACAGAACATATCCCTCCTATTCCAGCTAAAAAACAAAAGCCCTGTGGTGAGCATGAGTGCATGGGGAGGAAGCCTTATCTTCACCAGTATCTTCTGGCACCCAGTTCAGCCAGCCAAAAATTTTTGTAAATCTCAGTTTTTATTTTAAGCCTGTATCACGGAAACCTCCTTCCTGAAACTATTTTGGATAGAGAACTTCTGTAAAGAAGAACAGATACAACCTGTTTTTGAGAAACTCTTAGTTCGTGAAAGTTATTAAAATGTGCTTAGATACACATAGAAAAAACTTTCAAAATACAATTCCTCTAAACCTTACAAAGTTTATTTGGTTTTAAATAAGGAACTTGTAAAATGAAATCCAAGAATTTTTTCCATTTCTCTTTCACAGAGATTCAAAGTTTATGTGGTATTTTCTCTAATATGTTATTAAAACAATTCTCAAGCATACAGCAAAGTTGAAAGAATTTTCTAGTAAACATCTCTATACTCATCATCTAGATTTTGCTATTAAAGTACATATTATACTGGCTTTGTCATATCATCTAACATGTAACAATCAATCCATCCATCAGTGATGGTGGTTTCATTATTTTTAAAAAAGACATTTCATACTTTGATTTAGAACAAGAAAATATCCCATATTTGGAAATTTAAGTACAAAGAAATCCTACTCTATATTATCTCTTCAACAATAAAAATATTAGAGGCATAATCTCTTACAGCCTTAAGAAGCTGTACTTGCCAGACTGGCCTGGCAGGGAGATCTTAAATTATCTTTAAAAATACTAGTTCTGGGAAAAAATGGGCTCCGGGCAAGATGGCTGAATAGGAACAGCTCTGGTTCACAGCTCCCAGCAAGATTGACGCAGAAGGCAGGTGATTTCCAAATGAGGTACCTGGTTCATCTCATTGCAACTGATTGGACAGTGGGCATAGCCCAAAGAGGGCGAGCCAAAGCAGGGTAGAGTGTCACCTCACCCAGGAAGAACAAGGGGCTGGGGAGCTCCCTCTCCTAGCCAAGAGAAGCTATCAGGGACTGCTTCCTGCACTTGGGCCCAGATACTATACTTTTCCCAAGATCTTCACAACCCACAGACCAGGAGATTCCCTCCGGTATCTACAAAATCACCAGAGCCCTGGGTTTCCAGCACAAAACTGGGCGGCAGTTTGGGCAGAAACCAAACTAGCTGCAGCAGTTTTTTTTTCCATGTCCCAGTGGTGTCTGGAACACTGGTGAGACAGAACTGTTCACTCCCCTGGAAAGGGGGCTGAAACCAGGGAGCCAAGTGGTCTGGCTCAGCAGGTCCCACCCCCATGGAGACCAGCAAGGTAAGATCCAGTGGCTTAAAAACTCATAGCCAGCACAGCAGTCTGAGCTCAGCTTGGGTCATTCAAGCTCGGTGGGGAGAGGGGCATCTGCCATTGCTGAGGCTTAGGTAGGCAGGTTCAACACCACAGTGTAAACAAAGCTGCCAGGAATTCCAAAATGGGTGGAGCCCAATAGCTCAGCAGCTTCAGGCACTGCCTCAATAGATGTCCTCGCTGGGCAGAGCATCTCTGAAAAAAGGCAGCAGCCTGTCAGGGACTTATAAATAAAGCCCCACCTTTGTGGGACAGAACACCTGGGAAAAGGGGTGATAGTGCGTACAGCTTCAGCAGACCTAAACATCCCTACCTGGCAGCTCTGAAGAGAGCAGCAGATTTCCCAACACAGCATTTGAGCTATGATAAGGGATGGACTGCCTCCTCAAGTGGCTATCTGACTTCTGTGTGTCCTGACTTGGAGACATCTTTCAGTAGGGGCTGACAGACACCTCATATAGGAGAGCTCTGGCTGGCATCTGGCAGGTACTCCTTTGGGATGAAGCTACCAGTGGAAGAAACAGGCAGTAATATTTGCTGTTTTGCAATCTCCACTGGTGTTTCCCAGTCAAGCAGAGCCTAGAGTGGACCTCCAGCAAATTTCAGCTAGCCTGTAGCAGAGGGGCCTGTTAGAATGAAAAATAACAGACAGAAAGAAATAGTTTCACCATCAACAAAAAGGACATCTACTCAGAGACCCCATCCAAAGGTCACTGACCTCAAAGACCAGATGAAGATAAATCCACAAGGATGAGAAGAAACCAGTGCAAAAAGGCTAAAAACTCCAAAAACCAGAATGTCTCTTCTCCTTTAAGGGATCACAGCTCCTCAACAGCAAGGGAACAAAACTGGATAGAGAATGAGTTTGACAAATTGACAGAAGCAGGCTTCAGAAAATGGGTAGTAACAAACTTCTCCAAGCTAAAAGAGCATGTTCTAAGCCAATGAAAGGAAGCTAAGAACCTTGAAAAAAGGTTAGATGAAATGCTAACTAGAATAACCAGTTTAGAGAAGAACATAAACAACTTGATGGAGCTGAAAAACACAGCATGAGAACTTCATGAACCATACACAAGTTTCAATAGTCAAATCGACCAAATGGAAGAAAGAATATCAGAGACTGAAGATCAACTCAATGAAATAAAGCAAGAAGACAAGATTAGAGACAAAAGAGTGAAAAGAAATGAACAAAGCCTCCAAGAAATATGGGATTACATGAATAGAACAAATCTACATTTGACCAGTGTACCTAAAAGTGACAGAGAATAAAACTAAGTTGGAAAACACTCTTCAGGATATTATCCAGGAGAACTTCCCCAACCTAGCAAGGCAGGCCAATATTTAAATTCAGGGAATACAGAGAACACCACAAAGATACTCCTTGAGAAGAGCAACCCCAAGACTCATAATCATCAGATTCACCAAGGTTGAAATAAGGGAAAAAATGCTAAGGGCAGCCAGAGAGAAAGATCAAGTTACCCACAAAGGAAACCCCATCGGACTAATGAGCTCTCTCTCTCATCAGACTAATGGGTTTCTCCCAGCAGAAATCCTACAAGCCAGAAGAGAGTGGGGGCCAATATTCAACATTCTTAAAGAAAAGAATTTTCAATCCAGAATTTCATATCCAGCCAAACTAAGCTTCATAAGTGAAGGAGAAATAATATCCTGTATGGACAAGCAAATGCTGAGAGACTTTGTCACTACCAGGCCTGTCCTACAAGAGCTCCTGAAGGAAGCACTAAACATGGACTGGAACAACCAGTACTAGCCACTGCAAAAACATACCAAATTGTAAAGACCATTGATGCTAGGAAGAAACCGTATCAACTAAGGGGCAAAATAACCAGCTAGCATTATAATTGCAGGATCAAATTCACACATAACAATATTAACCTTAAATGTAAATGGGCTAAATGCTCCAATTAAAAGACACAGGTTGGCAAATCAGATACAGTCAAGACCCATTGGTGTGCTGTATTCAGGAGATGCATCTCACATGCAAAGACACACATAGGCTCAAAATAAAGCAATGGAGGAATATTTCCCAAGCAAATGGAAAGCAAAAAAAAAAAAAGCAGGAGTCGTGATACTAGTCTCTGATAAAACAGTCTTTAAACCATTAAAGATCAAAAGAGACAAAGAAGGGCATTACATAATGGTAAAGGGATCAATGCAACAAGAAGAGCTAACTATCCTAAATATATATGCACCCAATGCAGGAGCACCCAGATTCATAAAGCAAGTTCTTAGAGACCTACAAAGAGACTTAGACTCCCACACAATAATAGTGGGAAACTTTAACAGTCCACTGTCAGTATTAGACAGATCAACAAAACAGAAAATCAACAAGGATATTCAGGACTAGAACTCAGCTCTGGACCAAGCATACCTAACAGACATCTACAGAACCCTCCACCCCAAAACAATAATATATACATTCTTCTTAGCACCACATTGCACATATTCTAAAATTGACCAAATAATGGAAGTAAAACACTCCTCAGCAAATGCAAAAGAATGGAAATCATAACAGTCTCTCAGTCCACAGTGCAATCAGTTAGAACTCACGTTAAGAAACTCTTTCAAAACCACACAACTACATGGAAATTGAACAACCTACTCCTAAATGACTACTGGATAAATAACAAAATGAAGGCAGAAATAAAAATGTTATTTGAAACCAATGAGAATGAAAACACAACATACCAGAATCTCTGGGACACATTTAAAGCAGTATGTGTAGGGATATTTACAGCCCTAAATGCCCAAAAGAGAAAGCAGGAAAGATCTAAAATCAACACCCTAATGTCAAAATTTAAAAAACTAGAGAAGCAAGAACAAATAAATTCAAAAGCCAGCAGAAAGCAAGAAATGACTAAGATCAGAGAAGAACTGAAGGAGATAGAGACACACAAAAAAACCTTCACAAAATCAGTTGATACAGGAGCTGGTTTTTTGAAAAGGTCAACAAAATAGACCACTAGCCAGACTAATAAAGAAGAGAAGAGAGAAGAATCAAATAGATGCAACAAAAAATGATAAAGGTGATAACACCACCAATCCCATAGAACTAAAAACTACCATCAGAGAATACTATAAACACCTCTATGCAAATAAAACAGAAAATCTAAAAGAAATGGATAAATTCTTAGACACTTACACCCTCCCAAGACTAAACCAGGAAGAAGTCAAATCCCTGAATAGACCAATAACAAGGTCTGAAATTGAGGCAGCAATTAATAGCCTACCAACCAAAAAAAGTCCAGAACCAGATGGTTTCACAACCAAATTCTACCAGAGGTACAAAGAGGAGCTGGTACTATACCTTCTGAAACTATTTCAAACAATAGAAAAAAAGAGAATCCTCCCTCACTCATTTTGTGAGGCCAGCATCATCCTGATACCAAAACCTGGCAGAGATGCAACTAAAAAAGAAAATTTCAGGCTGATATCCATGATGATCATAGGTGCAAAAATCCTAAATAAAATATTGGCAAACCGAACCTAACAGCACATTCACAAGCTTATCCATCATGATCAAGTCGGCTTCATCCCTGGGATGCAAGGCTGTTCAACATATGCAAATAAATAAATGTAATTCATCACATAAACAAAACCAGAGACAAAAACCACATGATCATCTCAATAGATGCAGAGAAGGACTTCAACAAAATTCAACAGCCCTTCATGCTAAAAACTCTCAATAAACTAGGTATTGATAGAAAGTATCTTAAAATAATAAGAGCTATTTATGACAAAAACCACAGCCAATATCATACTCAATGGGCAAAAACTAGAAGCATTCCCTTTGAAAACCACCACAAGGATGCCCTGTCTCACCACTCTTATTCAACACAGTATTGGAAATTTTGGCCAGGGCAATTAGGTGAGAGAATGAAACAAAAGGGTATTCAAATAGGTAAAGAGGAAGTCAAATTGTTTCTATTTTCAGATGACATGATTGTATATTTAGTAGACCCTATTATCTTAGCCCAAAATCTCCTTAAGCTGATAAGCAACTTGAGCAAAGTCTCAGGATACAGAATCAATGTGCAGAAATCACAAGCATTCCTATATACCAGTAACAGACAAACAGAGAGCCAAATCATGAGTGAACTCTCGTTCGCAATTGCTACAAAGAGAATTAAATACCTATGAATACAACTTGCAAGGGATTTGAAGGACCTCTTCAAGGAGAACACTAAACCACTGCTCAAGGAAATAAGAGAGGACACAAACAAATGAAAAAATATTTCATGCTCATGGTTAGGAAGAATTAATATCATGAAAATGGCCATACTGCCCAAAGTAATATATAGATTCAATGATATTCCCATCAAGCTACCATTGACTTTCTTCACAGAATTGAGACTGTCTTCAAGAATTGGAAAAAAATCACCTTAAATTCCACATGGGACCAAAAACAACCCACATAACCAAGACAATTCTAAGCAAAAAACAAACAAGCAAACTAAAAAAACAAAGCTGGAGGCATAACACTCCCTGACTTCAAACTATACTACAAGGCTACAGTAACCAAAACAGCAAGGTACTAGTGCCAAAACAGAGATATAGACCAATGGAACAGAACTGAGGCCTCAGAAATCACACCACACACCTATCTGATCTGTGACAAACCTGACAAAACAAGCAATGGGAAAAGGATTCCCTATTTAATAAATGGTGTTAGGAAAACTGGCTAGCAATATGCAGAAAGCTGAAACTGGATCCCCTCCTTATACCTTATACAAAAATTAACTCCCAATGGATTAAAGATTTAAACATAAGACCTAAAACTATAAAAATCCTAGAAGAAAACTTGGGCAATACCATTAAGGACATGGGCATGGGCAAATTCTTCCTGACTAAAACACCAAAAGCAATGGCAACAAAAGCCAAAATAGACAAATGGGATCTAATTAAACTAAAGAGCTTCTGCACAGCAAAAGAAACTATCATCAGAGTGAACAGGCAACCTACAGAGTGGAAGAAGATTTTTTTCAGTCTACACATATGACAAAGGACTAATATCAAGAATCTACAAAGAACTTAAGCAAATTACAGGAAAAAAAAAAACATCAAAAAGTGAGTGAAGGATATAAACAGACAATTCTCAAAAGGAGACATTTATGCAGCCCACAAACATATGAAAAAAAGCTCATCATCACAGGTCAATAGAGAAATGCAAACTAAAACTACATTGAGATTGCAAGTTAGAATGGTGATCTTTAAAAAGTCAGGAGACAATAGATGTTGGAGAAGATGTGGAGAAATAAGAATGCTTTTAGGCTGTTGGTGGGAGTGTAAATTAGTTCAACCATTGTGGAAGACAGTGTGGCAATTCCTCAAGGACCTAGAAATAGAAATACCATTTGACCCAGCAATCCCATTACTGGGTATATACCCAAATAATTATAAATCTTTCCATTATAAAGACACATGTACACATATGTTTATTGCAGCACTGTTCACAATAGCAGACTTGGAACCAACCCAAATGTCCATCAGTGATAGACTGGATAAAGGAAATGTGGCACATATACACCATGGAATACTACGCAGCCATAAAAAGGATGAATTAATGTCCTTTGCAGGGATATGGATGAAGCTAGAAACCATCATTATCAACAAAACTAAAACAAGAACAGAAAACCAAACACTGCATGTTCTCACTCATAAGTAGGAGTCGAACAATGAGAACATATGGACACAGGGAGGGGAACATCACACATTGGGGAGTGTCAGGGTTGGGGATTAGGGGAGGGATAGCATTAGGAGAAATACCTAATGTAGATGATGGGGTGATGGATGCAGCTAACCACCATGGCACGTGTATACCCATGTAACAACCTTCCATGCTCTGCACATGTACCCCAGAACTTAAAGTACAATAAAAGAAAGAAAAGAAAGAAAGAAAGAAAAAGAAAGAAAGAAAGAAAGAAAGCAAAGGGAAAAAAACAATAAATGGCTTCCTGAACAATAAAAAAGAATACTGGTTCTGGGTGAAGATTGTTTTAAAGCAATGGGTAAAGCAGTCATAAATTAAATCACATTGAAAGTTGAGCAGACTGTCAAGTAAAATTTTAAGTACCAATCCCTAAAGCCTTTGTTCAATCATCAGTGTGGGAAGCTATTTTTACTTAATCAGTAGGCAAATGTGCCTAATTATTAATTCTTGTGTATAAAGTCAGAAACTGAATTTAGTTACAGTCTTAATGCACTAAATAGAAACATATAAACCTCTGTAACATTTACATTTATGTGATCAAATCACCTGGAAAGTGTTACATTAGGAGCAATATACTTCATTTTGTGACACCATTTTTGGTAGGGATCTAAGCAGAGACAAGTTTCAATTAACAAAAAGCAGACATAAATTTTGTTTTACTTTCATACAAGTAAATTTTGTTCATCTTGGTACATATGAAGCAGTTTTATGATTTCAAATAGGATAACCAGACAGTTCATTCAAAGAAAATTTGGCTGATTGATTTGTTGCTTAAAGTGGCTAGTTCCTTGAGAATGCTGTAGGAGAATGGCAATGGTGATGAAAACCAAGTCCCTGAATAAAAACCGAAAAAAAGTAGAGAATTCAACGCAAAAGCCATGGACTACATTTATAACCAAACTTGGTTCATAGAGATATCCTACAATATGAGTGGGTGGGGGAACTCATCAATAGCCACAAGATCTGCCTCATCTTAGCATTTGTGCAGAGGGAAGCTGAGAGAAGCTATAGGGCATCTGCCAGATGTGAAAGCAGGAGAGCCCAGAATTCACTGAAAGCCTAGCAGGCCAATTAGAAGACAGCAGGTGAGACCAACTGGGTTTTATCTACTCCAATAGTAGGTGATTGCAAGGTGCACAGTAAAATCTGAAGAGTCCATAAGCTTTTGAAAATGATCAGCCAGGGCTCCCTTCCAGGCCAGGGCCCCCACACTATAGCAAAAGGACTGATAGTGAAGCAAACTTCAAAAGGACCAAGACAACGGAGAGCATGGAAGAAATGGTCCAGATAAAAGTGAGAGAGGGGGCCGGGCATGGTGGCTCACGCCTATAATCCCAGCATTTTGGGACGCTGAGGCGGGTGGATCACGAGGTCAAGAGATCGAGACCATCCTGGTCAACATGGTGAAACCCCGTCTCTACTAAAAATACAAAAATTAGCTGGGCATTGTGGTGTGTGCCTGTAATCCCAGCTACTCAGGAGGCTGAGGCAGGAGAATTGCCTGAACCCAGGAGCAGAGGTTGCGGTGAGCCGAGATCGCGCCATTGCACTCCAGCCTGGATAACAAGAGCGAAACTCCGTCTCAAAAAAAAAAAAAAAAAAAGTGGGAGAGGGAAGCAAAACCAGGAAATTTAAGAACATATGCTACCATATTATGTTAACACTGTAAGAAACAAAAGGTAGCTCTGTGAAGTCAGGAAAACTACCCGAATCAAGCTTCCTTCTAAAAGTTAAGGAAAACTAATGTCACATAAAAATAAACACAGAAGTACTGAAGTCAAATCCTACACTGTTATTGAAAAAACGGAATGAGGAGAATAACATTCCTAGTCAGTGAGAGGATGTCAGAAAGACATGACCATAAAATAGATAAACTTTAACCTATTATTTCAAAATAATTGAAAAGATATTAAGAAAAAACAAAACAGAACAATATAAATCATAAGTAGAAAAACGAGGTGACAAAACTTGAGAAAGAAATAGAAATTAAACAATCACTTTGGAAATGAAGGCTAAAATAGAAGCAGCGTGAAAACAAATAAAAAGAAAATAAAACGTCTTAAAAAGAATAGAAAGTGAAAGGAGAAGTTCATTAGAAAGAGATAAAAGTATTTGAGAAAAAATGACAGATACGGAAAACAGTCAAAGGAGATCCAATATATGGATAACAGAAATTATTGAGGAAGAAAAACAAGGCAACAGAATAAACACTAAAAAGTATAATTTAAAAAATCCTAAAGCAGACAAATATTTAAAACTACAGTTTAAGCTTAGTAGTCTTTACATTAGAAGAAAAAATTATTGGGCATCTGCCCCCTTTTCCCCCAAAAAGAAAATTAAATTACACATTACCAATCAAACATTTAGAAAGCAATGATTTGTGGCAGGAGAAAATGGAGTAACACATTTAAGATGAGAAAAGAAAATGTAAGCCAAAGATTTAAATCTACCAAAAACATATTTTCCAGTATAAAGGGCACAGACTATTCTCAATATGTGACAACTCAAAGAATGTCATTCCCATAAATGTTTTTCTTCAGGAATCTATTAGAGCAGGGGTCTCCAACCTGAAGGTCCACGGACCCAGGGACTGATCCATGGCTGTTAGGAACTGGGCTGCACAGCAGGAGGTGAGCAGCAGGTGAGTGAGCATTACTGCCTGACCTCTGCCTCCTGTCAGATCAGCAGTGGCATTAAGCTCTCATAAGAGCGTGAACCCTATTGTGAACTGCTCACATGAGGCATCTACGTTGTGCATTCCTTGTAAGAACAGTTTCATCCCAAAGCCATCCCCTAATTCCTTCTGTTCAAGGAAAAACTGTCTTCCATAAAATCTGTCCCTGTTGCCAAAAAGGTTGGGGACTGCTGTAATAGAGAATAAGTTTTAGACAACCTCAATAACCCAGAGATATTACAAAAGGGCTGATGATGAGCATGAGATACATGGTTACTTGTAGAACTAAGACTAAATAAGTTCTAAGAGCTAAATAAAGTTTAAAAGACATGTAATAGTTATTTGCTTTGACAATGTAAACACAGTTCAAGCATAAAAAATGTAAGCATGCTTTCATTAAGAGACATCATAAACAGTTTTATTTCAGTAAATAGAAAAGTTTGAAACTTTGACAGAGAAACAGTTTTGTAAGCAAATATTGAGAATATGTAATTAGAATATGTTTCTTTAGTTAGTCAATGCTTTGTGGGAAGAATGGAGCATTAAGAAGATATTTCAGGGTCAGGTGAGAGCTGATGGCTTGGGCTAGGTGGTGGTGGTGGCAGAAATGGGGAGAAGGGGAAGATATGGCTTATAGGATGCATTCCCAGGACTTGCTGATATGGGGAGGAGGGAAATGTAGGAATAAGTGCTAACTCTGAAATTTGCTTTTGAACACTTGATGGATACTGATCCAGTCTGAAGCCTGGGAATAAAGAAGGTTTTGGGTAGCAGCAGTGATGGTGATATTGGGGAAACAACTAATCTGTTTTTGCCATGCTCAGTTTGAGATGCATCTTAGACTCCATCTGCACATCTGTCAAGCAGACTATTAGTAGATACTCAAGTCTGTAGTTCTAAGGAGAGGTTAGGGTAGATTTGGGAGTCAAATAGATACTACTTACATCTATAGAACAGAATAAGGTCACATGTGAGAGTGACTGGATTTTTAAAAGCAGCAGCTTTAGCATAGAGCCATGGAAGAATGTCAACATTGGAATGTGAAGCAGAGAAGTCAGCAAAAAAGGCTTCTATATGTGCTTAATAAGTGTGGTGGCAGGAAGTTAGTTCCCAGCCACTGCTGCAATGACATGTCCCATGACAGCATTTTTTTTCTTGAGATGAAGTCTTACCCTGTTACCCAGGCTAGAGTGTAACGGCGCAATCTTGGCTCACTGCAACCTCCACCTCCTGGGTTTAAATGATTCTCCTGCCTCAGCCTCCCGATTAGCTGGGATTACAGGTGTCCTCCACCATGACCAGATACTTTTTGTGTTTTTAGTAGAGATGGGATTTCACTATGTTGGCCAGGCTGGTCTTGAACTTCTGACCTCGTGATAATGCCCACTTCAGCCTCCCAAAGTGCTGGGATTACAGGCATGAGCCACAGTGCCCAGCCCCATTATGGCTTTAATAGCATCATGCAGGTACAACTGGGCAGTGTCTGTTTCAGATGGAAACCAGGTACCTCCCCTTTCTGCCCTGGGGCTTATCTGACCCATGAAATAGGAATCTACTGGTACTTGTACATGAGCTGGGACTGGGAAGATAACACTTGTGGGATCACCTCTCAGCTGTGGCAAATGAGATCCAGTAGATACATGATTCCTATCCCCCAAGCAGACAGTTCTAAGGCACATTTTATCACACTCTTTGGGGTCTCATGAATCAATCACTTGTTGCAGCAGTCACCTGTAACTGTGGATACTTCCATAATACGACCTTTTATTGGCTTTCTATTCTTCTCTATGACCTCTGGTATGGTTTGGCTGTGTTCCCACCCAAACTTCATCCTGCAGCTCCCATAATTTCCACATGTTGTAGGAGGAACCCAGTGGGAGAGAATTGAATCATAGGAGTAGGTCTTTCCCATGCTGTTCTCATGATAGTGAATAAATCTCATGAGATCTGATCGTTTTAAAAATGAGAGTTTCCCTGCACAAGCTCTCTCTCTCTCTGCCTGCTGCTATCCACGTAAGATGTACTTGCTCTTTCTTGCCTTTGACCATGATTGTGAGGCCTCCCCAGCTGTGTGGAACTGTAAGTCCATTAAACCTCTTTTCTTTTGTAAATTTCCAAGTCTTGTGTATGTCTTTGTCAGCAGCATGAAAATGGACTAATACAGTAAACTGGTACCAGTAGAGTGGGATGCTGCTGAAAAGATACCCAAAAACATGGAAGTGATTCTGGAACTGGGTAACAGGCAGAGGTGGAACAGTGTGGGGGGGCTCAGAAGAAGACAGCAAAATGTGGGAAAGTATAGAACTTCCTAGAGACTTGCTGAATGGCTTTGATCAAAATGCTGATAATGAAATTGACCATGAAATTTAGGTTGAGGTGGTCTCAGGTGGAGATTAAGAACAAGAGTTATGTTTTAGCAAAGAGACTGACAGCATTTTGCCCATGCCCTAGAGATTTGTGGAACTTTAAACTTGAGAGAGATGATTTAGGGTATCTGGCAGAAGAAATTTCTAAGCAGCAAAGCATTCAAGTGGTGAT
Organism: Callithrix jacchus; assembly: GCF_049354715.1. NCBI lineage: Eukaryota > Metazoa > Chordata > Mammalia > Primates > Cebidae > Callithrix > Callithrix jacchus. The sequence goes on from NC_133503.1 coordinate 148,590,128, forward strand.
CTGTGTGCTGTTAAAGGCGTTCAGTTTTAAAAGGGAAACAGAGAATAAAAATTTGGAAAATTTGAAGCCTGACAATGCAATAGAAAATAAAATTCCATTTTCTGAGGAGAAATTCAAGCTGGCTGCAGAAATATGCATACGTAACAAGGAGCCAAATTTTAATTCCCAAGACAATGGGGAAAACATCTCCAGGGTATGACAGAGGTCTTCATGCAGACCCTCCCATCACAGGCCCCAAGGCCTAGGAAGAAAAATATAGTTTCATGGTCTGGGACCAGGGTCCCTGTGCTGTGTGCAGCCTAGGGACTTAGTATCCTGTGTCCCAGCCACTCCAGCCATGACTTAAAGGGGCAAGGTACAGGTTGAGCTGTGGCTTTGGAGGGTGCAAGCCCCAAGACTTGGCATTTTCCACAGAGTATTGTGCTGCAGGTGCACAGAAGTCAAGAAATGAGGTTTGGGAACCTCTGCCTAGATTTCAGAGGATGTATGGAAATGCCTGGATGCCCAGGCAGAAGTTTGCTGCAAAGTGGGGGCTCTCATGGAGAACCTCTGCTAGGGCAGTGCACAAGGGAAATGTGGGGTTGGAGCCACACACAAAGTCCCTACTGGGGCACTGCCTAGTGGAGCTGTGAGAAGAGGGCCACCATTCTCCAGTACCTAGAATTGTAGATCTGCCAACAGCTTGCACTGTGCACCTGAAAAAGCCACAGACACTCAATGCCAGCTCATGAGAGCAGCAGGAGCGAGGCTGTACCCTGCAAAGCTACAGGGCAAAGATGCCCAAGACCATGGGAGCCCATCTCTTGCATCAGCATGACCTGGATGTAAGACATGGAGTCAAAGGTGATTACTTTGGAGCTTTAAGATTTGATGGCCCCACTGGGTTTTAGACTTGCATGGTACCTTGCTCCTTTGTTTTGGCAAATTTCTCCCATTTGGAAAGATTGTAGTTCCCCAATGTCTTTACCCTCATTGTATCTAGGAAGTAACTAACTTGCTTTTGATTTTACAGACTTATAGGTGGAAGGGACTTGTCTCAGATGAGACTTTGGACTGTGGACTTTTGAGTTAATGCTAAAATGAGTTAAGACGTTGGAGACTGTTGGGAAGGCATGACTGGTTTTGAAATGTAAGAACATGAAATTTGGGAGGGGCCAGGAGGGGAACGATATAGTTTGGCTGTGTCCCCACCCAAATCTCATCCTGTAGCTCCCATAATTCTGTATGTTGTGGGAGGGACCCAGTGGGAGATAATTGAATCATGGCGGTGGGTCTTTCCCTGCTGTTCTCATGATAGTGAATAAGTCTCATGAGATCTGATGATTTTAAAAATGGGAGTTTCCCTACACAAGCTCTCTCTCTGCCTGCTGTCATCCATGTAAGATGTGACTTGCTCTTTCTTGCCTTCCACCATGATTATGAGGCCTCCCCAGCCACATGGAACTGTAAATCCATTAAACCTCTTTCTTTTGTAAATTGCCCAGTCTTGGATATGTCTTTATAAGCAGTGTGGAAATAGACTAATACAATCTCTCACCTCAGCTCCCTGGAACATTTCTCCAAATAAACCATCTAATTACAGGTCTTTGTCTCAGGCTCTGTTTTAGGAGGAAACCAATGTTTCAAGAACAAGACTGTATTCAATTGTGTTGAATGCTGCCAAGAAGCCCAGGTTTGCAGGATGTGATGAGATGGGATTGCTGGAAACCCTGACAAGAGCAGTCACAGTGGAGAACTGGAACTGCCTCAATATGAAGAATTTGAAGAAAATAAAAGATGAGGAAATGGAGACAGAAAATGGTAGACATTCTTTCAAGGGTCCAAATGCTGTGGACCTTTGAATTCCAGCTATTCTCTCCTTAAAATATATCACACTTTCCAGCAACTGAGGAAGAGAAGTATAGGCCAATAGCTTAACCCTACATAGGATCAAGGCAAGGTTTTTTTTTTTTAAAGCCGGGAGACAGTAGACCATAGGAATGATAATTATGCCCAACAGAGAGGAAGAAACTCATGCAAAAGGGGGAGGGGAAATTGTGAATTACAGCAGGTAGGATCTTGAGCCCAAGTGTAGGGGTTGTCCTTTTCCCAGAACAGGGACCCTTCATTCATAGAGGTAGAAGGAAGGCAGAGTATAGACAGGTGTGGATATAGGTAGTGTGGTGGCTTAGATGGTGAGAAAATAATGGAATTCATGTCTGGTTGCTTCTATTTTCTCACAAGTTATATTATTAGGTCAAAAGCTGAGGGAGGGTAGTTGGGGGTGTAGAAAGTTTGAGAAAATAAGATGAGGGGAATAATTTTGGAAACTAAGAACACAAACATTGACTAAATCCATTTGCATTGCTATAAAGGAATACTGGAGGCTGGGTAATTTATTTAAAAAATATTTATTTTTTAAATAAATATTTAAAAAATATTATTTAAATATTTTTATTAAAATAATATTTATGATAAAATATTTATTAATTTATTAAGATTAAAAGAATTTAATATTAAATATTTAAAATATTTATTTTGATACAAGAAGCATGATGCCAGCATCTGCTTTTAGTGAGGGCTTCAAGAAGCTTTCACTCACGGAGGAAGGGAAAGGGGAACAGGAATCAAACAGCAAGACAGGAGAAAAGAGGGAGAAAAGGTGCCATGTTTTTTAACAGTTCTCACAGAGACTAATACAGTGGGAACTCATTCATTATCACAAGAATGACACTGGGCCATTCATGAGGTATCTGCCCCCATGATCCAAACACCTCCCACCAGGTCCCACCTCCAACACTGGGGATCAAATTTCAATGTAAGACTTGGAGGAAACAAATATCCAAACTATATCACATATTAAGCAAGTGATAACTGAGCTGTACCGAGTGCCCATTTATTTGTTTTACTAAAAAGACTGCTAGTTAATTTCCCATTTTGGGGGCAGGTGGCTTTTACATCCAGATATTGTTTATTTTTTAAAACTTGCTGTTACCAACATGATAGAGTAGGAAAATTATAATAAAGAACAAAATGGAAACCCAGCCTCTCAGACCAAAAGCAAGGTGCCAGGAAGAGCCAGGGGAAGGATGACTGCTCAAAGGACCATGATCCCAATGAGGAATATTTAATTTGGGTCATATAATTGGCTCAATATCATCAGAAAACTCCTGTTGCAAATGTACAGATGATTTTTTAGTAAAAGTATGCTTTACAATAGATATTTTCCCCCAAACAAAGCATTAGATAGAATTATAATCTTTCCTCTATCAGCAGCTTAGAAAAAGAAAAGTTGTATGAGTTTATTGCAGTGGTAGAGGTGAGACTCATTAACAACTGTAGGCTTCCCAAACCATAAGCCTGAGTAGAGAAGTTTTTAAGTACCACACTGAGCAGTGACATCATTGTTTCCCTAGATACCCAATGTGGAGGCAGAAATGAATAATCTAGATATAAATGCAATAACTGATGGGGTGGGAGTGTTATTACTTTTTATGGCCATGAGATCTGTAATCCCTGTAACTCAAAATGTGGTCACTCGAAACGTAACCCAAAAATGTTATGGGGCCTGTTGACTCATTGCTTATGGTACTGGCAAAATACGTTCTATATTCATTTACTTTTGTGGGAGCTGAAAGTAGCTGTTTCATTGGCTATATCTGAAGTCCTGAATTAGAGTTTTGTATATATGTCAACATAAAAATATACACATATTTTGTATTTTGCAGAGAGGAAGTAGATAACAAGTATCTAGTAAATATCACAAGATTATAATATATATGTGCTTATTTATATAATACATGGCTCATTCCATTCATTTAATTAAATGACACCTACTCATGACACTCTCAAAAGCTGAAACAATCCTATTTCCACCCTGATATGAAACTTAAGTTCACTTTTCTTTTGTGCTTATTGTGATATGTAACCATCAGGTAGTCCTTTTTTTTTTTTTTTTTTTAAGGTGATAGTCTTTCACAATCTTCTTGAATACTTTTTGGAACAACTCTAATAGGTAAGCTAAAATGATTATTCTCATTTTAGGGGTGGAAAACTAAAGAGTATAAAGTTTAAATGTTCCATGCAAACTCATCTTTTATTGTTGTTATAAATACTTTTGTTTCACGGTGCATCTGAGATCAATAGCCAAAGAAGACAGCCTGTGAACAGTGCTTCACTGTCATGTCCTGAGTCTGGAAAGTTGTATTTGAGTGCTGGGTTTTATAAATGTTAACTAGAAGCTAAAGTGCAAAGACTGGCTAACAGACATGGTGCCAAAAGTTCAGCCTAGTAACTATTCATCATGTCTGAACAAAAAGCTATTTTATACCAGAAGTGTGGAAAAGGATTTTTTGCAGTTTTGCTAGAATCCTCGTTACAGTGTTTAACAATGTTAAATCATTTAGATAATAATTTTTCTAGTTTTCAGTTTACCTAATAGTAAGTTTCAGATTATTTTATGGAGCTTTTCTTTTTCAGTCAGAACAACATTTTTCCTGTCTTTTCAGTTTATTATTCCCAAATAAAAAACTAACCTCTGCTGGGTGTGGAGGCTCATACCTGTAATCCCAGAACTTTGGGAGGCTGAAGCCGGTGGATCACAAGGTCAGGAGATCGAGACCATGCTGGCCAACATGGTGAAACCCTGTCTCTACTAAAAATACAAAAATTAGCTGGGTGTGGTGGCACCTGCCTGTAATCCCAGCTACTCAGGAGGCTGAGGCAGGAGAATCACTTGAATCAGGGAGTTGGGAGGTTGCAGTGAGCTGAGATTGCACCACCACACTCCAGCCTGGCAACAGAGTGAGACTCCAACTCAAAAAAAAAAAAGAAAAAAAAGAGTTTATCCTCTCTTCAGAATTTTAGAGCTGTGTACTATAGCCATTAGTTTAATAAAAATCTGTGCAGGGTGAGGGGCCAAGATAATCAAACAGAAACAGCTGCTGTGGAAGCCTCCACTGAGAAGTAAAATGGCAAATGAATCCTGTACCAGCAACTGAGGTCTCCAGGTCCTCTCACTGGGACTAACTAGGCAGTTGGTGCAATCCGCAGAGAGCAAGGAAAAGCAGGGTGGAGTGATGGCCCACCTAGGAGCTGCAAAAGGCAAAGGAAACTCCCTCCCCAAGGGAGATGGTGAGTGATTGTGCTACATATCCTGAGAAACCACACTTTTTCCACAGATCTGTGCAACCCATGGATCAGGAGACCCCCTCTCATGAGCCCACACCACCAGGGGCTTGGTTCCCAGAACAGAGCAGTGCAGGTTCTCCACGGCCATTTGGCTGGAGACTGCTTAAGGCTACCAAGTTCCCAGAGCCTTGGGCAGCTGTCATCACTGCAGCTGCTTGCTGCCTAAGATCAACTGAACTCCCAGGGCAAGGGCAGCCATTATCACTGTGGCTGCCTGCTGCCTAAGATGACTGAGCTCCCAGAAGGAGGGACAGCAGCCACCAGTGCAGCTCCAGTTTTCCAGTTTTCCCCTTATGGTCCTGTTAGGAGGTTGGGTGGTTTGGACCCAGGAGGAATTCCCCACAGCGCAGCACAGTGGCTGTGGCAGATCATGGCCAGACTGCCAGACCCTGACCCATCCCTCCTCAACTGGCTGGCCTCCTTGTGGGAATTTTAACTACTTAGGCTGAAGGTTTACAATCAGAACTCTCATCTCCCTGGGACAGAGCACCTTAGGAAAGGGGCAGCCATGGTCTCTGCAGACCAGTAGGCTTAGTCTTTCCCCCTGGTGTCTCTGAGGAATCTGGGCAGTCTGGATGAGTGGGATTCCCCCAGCACAGCACACCCTCTCCACCAAAGGGCAGCTAGAATGCTTTGTTAAGCAGGTCTCTGATCCCTTGCCTCCTGATTGGGTGAGACTCCCACAGCAGGAGTTGCCAGACACCTTATACAGGAGCATTCCCACTGGCATCAGGTTGGTTTCCCTCTGGGCCAGAGCCCCCAGAGGAAGGAGGAGGCAGCTATCTTTGCTGTTCTGCAGCCTCCACTGGTGACACCTCCAGGTGTGGGAGGGACCCAGGCAACTAGAATCTGGAGTAGACCTCCAGCAAACCGAAGCAACCATACAGAAAAGGGGCCTGTTAAAAGAAAGCCAAACAGAAAGCAACAACAGTATCAACAAAAAAGTCCCCACAACAACCCCATTCAAAGGTCAGCAACCTCAAAGATTGAAGGTAGATAAACTCATGAAAAGAAAGAATCAACAAAAAAATGCTGAAAACTCAAAAAGCCAGAGTGCCTCTTCTTTTCCAAATGATTGTAACACCTCTCCAGCAAGGGTACAGAACTAGGAGGAGGCGGAGATAGATGAATTGAGAGGTTGGCTTCAAAAGGTGGGGAATAATGAACTTTGCTAAGCTAAAGGGTCATATTCTAACCAGATGCAAAGAAGCTAACAACCATGTTATGAATGAAACATTACAGGAGCTGTTAACCAGAATCACCAGTTTAGAGAGGAATATAAATGACCTGATGGAGCTTAAAACCCCAACACAAGAACTTCACAATGCAACTGCAAGTATGAATAGCCAAATAGACCAAGCAGAAGAAAGAATGTCCCAGCTTGAAGACTATCTTGCTGAAATAAGACAGGCAGGCAAGATTAGAGAAAAAAGAATGAAAAGGAATGAATGACACCTCTGAGAACTGAGATTATTGAAAAAGACTGAACCTACAACTGATTGGGGTATCTGAAAGAGACAGGGAGAATGAAACCAAGCTGGAAAACATACTTCAAGATACATCCAAGAGAACTTCCCCAACCTAGCAAGACAGGTTAACATTCAATTATACAAAATCCAGAGAACACCATTAAGATACTCCACAGGAAGATCAATCTCAAGACACATAATCATCAGATTTTCCAAGGTTAAAATGAAGGAAAACATGCTAAGAACAGCCAGAAAGACCAGGTCACTACAAAGGGAAGCCCATAAGACTAACAGTGGACCTCCAGGCAGAAACCCTACAAGCCAGAAGAGATTGGAGTCAATATGCAATATTCCTAAAGAAAATAATTTCCAACCCAGAGTTTCATATCTGGCCAAACTAAGCTTCATAAGTGAAGGAGAAATAAAATCATTTTCAGATAACAAAATACTGAGGAAATTTATCACCATTGGGCCTGCCTTGCAAGAGCTCATGCAGAAAGCACTAAATATGTAAAGGAAAAATCATTACCATCCACTACAAAAATACACTGGAGTACAAAGACCAAGAACGCTGAAAAAGAACTACATAAACAAGTCTGCAAAATAACCAACTAGCATCATGATGACAGTATCAAATTCACAGACAACAATATTAACCTTAAATGTAAATGAGTTAAATGCCCAAATTAGAAGACACAGAATGGCAAGGTGCATAAAAAGTCAAGACCCATCAGTGTGCTGTATTCAAGAGATGCATGTCATGTGCAAAGACACACATAGGCTCAAAATGAATGGATGGGGGATAATTTACCAAGCAAATGTAAAGCAGAAAAAAGCAAGGATTGCAATCCTAGCTTCTGACAAAAAGACTTTAAACCAACAAATATTGAAAAGACAAAAAAGGACATTAAATAATGGTAAAGGGTTCAATTCAACAGGAAGAGCTATTTTAAATATATGTGCACCCAATATAGGAGCACCTAGATTCATAAAACAAATTATTATAGACATACAAAGGGACTTATACTCCCATGCAATAACAGTGGAGACCTTAACACCCCACTGTCAACATTAGACAAAGTATTGAGGTAGAAAAGTAACAAAGCTATTCAGGTCTTAAACTCAGCTCTGGATCAAGTGAACCTCATAGATATGTACAGAACTCTTCATCCCAAAACAAGAGAATATATATTCTTCTCAGTGCCATATGTAAATTGGTCAGATGATTGGAACTAAAACACTCCCCAGCAAAAGCAAAAGAACTGAAATCATGACAAACAGTTTCTCAAAACACAGCACAATCAAATTCAAACTTAATATTAAGAAACCCACTCAAAAAAAAACAGAAAAAAAAAAGAAAAAAGAAACTCACTCAAAAACACACAATTATATGTAAACTGAACAACCTGTTTCTGAATGACTCCTGGGTAAATAATAAAATTAAAGCAGAAATCAAGAAGTTCTTTGAAACAAATAAGAACAAAAAGAGAATCTATCAGAATCTCTGGGACATGGCTAGAGCAGTGTTAAGAGGGAAATTTGTTCGAGGAAGATGGCCCTTTAGGAGAAGCTCAGGATTGCAACTCCCAGAGAAAGCGCAGAGGGTGAGTGGACGCCGCATTTCCAGACAGATCTTTATTGCCCACAGACCAGGAGATTCCCAGGCAGAGGAGCCCTACGGGTAGCCAGCGTGGCTGTTTTGGTCTGCACAACTGTTTCAGCCGGCGCTGTAGTGCAGCGTTCTCCATACAAAACACACTGGTCTGGTTGCCCTTTTAAGCTGGCAATTGGCACTCTGAGAAGGCAGATCGCCCATTCACCTGATTAAACAGGTCTGAAACAGGGGGCCAGGCCAGGAGATTCCTGGGCAGCACTGTTGTTTCAGCCGGCGCACGGGAAATCACACAGATCCTGGTGCCCTTTCAGCAGGCGAATGGAACACCTGGGAGAGAGTCAACCATTCAACTTAAAAAAAAAAAGGCTCTGAGGCAGGGAGCCAGGTGATCAGGCTTGGCAGGTCCCATCCCAACAAAATCAAACAAAACAGCAATTGGAAATGCTTGGGGTTGAGAGTTTCATGGCAAGCGCAGCTGAACCCAGGACTGTGCAGCTTGGTGGGGGAGGGGTGTCCGCCATTACAGAGGCACTCCACCCCTACAAAGGTAGTCTGCCATTGCTGAGGCAGCCTGCCATTGCCGAGACAACCCACCATTGCTGAGGCAACCTGCCATAATAGAGAGAGTCCGCCATTACAGAGGCGGGCCACCATCACCCAGGCAGTTCTAACCACACCCATATAAACAGGACTGCAGGGAAGCTCACACGCAGCAGGGCAGAGTCCACAGTAGCTCAGCAAAGCCTCTGCAGGCAGACAGTGACTAGGCTGCCTCCTTGCAGGGAAGGGCAGCCCTGAAAAAAAAAAAAAAAGGCAGCAGCACAACGGATACTCATAAATAAAGCCCTAACTCCCTGGGACAGAGAACCTGGGGGAAAAAAAGGCGGTTTATGAGTTCTGCTGCAGCAGACTTAAACATACCTGCCTAGCTCACAGCTCAACACTTGAGCTCCTATAAAGAACAGACAGTCTCCTCAAGCAGCTCCCTGACTCCCATATACCCAAAGAGTCACCTCACAAAAGACTGATCAGACTGACATTTGGCGGGCATCATTCTGGGACAAAGATAGCAGAAGAAGAAACCGGTAGCAACCCTTACTGTTCTGCAGCTGCTGCAGGTGATCCCCAGGCAAGCAGGGCCTGGAGTGGACCTCAGCAGTCCTACAGCAGAGGGACCAGACTGTTAGAAGGAAAACTAAGAAACAGAAATAACTTCATCATCAACAACCTAGACGTCCACTCAGAGACCCAATCTGAAAATCGGCAACTACACAGACGACAGGTGGATAAATCCACAAAGATGGGAAGAAACAAGCACAAAAAGGACTGGATAAACAATGAAATGAAGGCAGAAATAAAGAAGTTCTTCAAAACCAATGAGAATGAAGACACAACATACCAAAATCTCTGGGACACATTTAAAGCAGTCTCTAGAGGAAAATATATAGCAATAAGTGCCCACATGAGAAGAGTGGAGAGACCCAAAATTGACACCCTATTGTCAAAATTGAAAGAGCTAGAGGAGCAAGATAAAAAAAACTCAAAACCTAGCAGAGGACAAGAAATAACTAAGATCAGAGCAGAACTGAAGGAGATAGAGACACGAAAAACCCTTCAAAAAATCAATAAATCCAGGAGCTGGATCTTTTTTTGATCTTTTTTGAAAAGATCAACAAAATAGACCACTAGCCAGACTAATTAAAAAAAAATAAGAGAGAATAACCAAATAGATGCAATAAAAAACGATAAAAGGGAAATCACCACAGATTCCACAGAAATTCAAACCATCATCAGAGAATATTACAAACAACTCTACGCACTTAAACTAGTAAACCTGGAAGAAATGGATAAATTCCTGGACACTTGCATCCTCCCAAGCCTAAACCAGGAAGAAGTCGAAACCATGAATAGACCAATAACAAGATCTGAAGTTGAGGCAGCAATTAAGAGCCTACCACACAAAGAAAGCCCAGGTCCAGATGGGTTCACAGCCAAATTCCACCAGACACACAAAGAGGAACTGTTACCATACCTCCTGAAACTATTCCAAATAATCCAAAAAGAGGGAAGCCTTTCCAAATCATTTTATGAGACCAACATCCTCCTCATACCAAAACTCGGCAGAGACTCAACAAGAAAAGAAAACTTCAGGCCAATATCCATGATGAACATAGATGCAAAAATCTTCAACAAAATCCTGGCAAGCCAATTGCAACAGCACATCAAAAAGCTTATTCACCATGATCAAGTAGGATTCATCCTGGGGATGCAAGACTGGTTCAACATACACAAGTCTATAAATGTAATTCACCACATAAACAGAACCAAAAACAAAAACCACATGATTATCTCAATTGATGCAGAGAAGGCCTTTGACAAAATTCAACAGCCCTTTATGTTAAAAACCCTCAATAAACTCGGTATTGATGGAACGCATCTCAAAATAATAAAAGCTATTTACAACGAACCAACAGCCAATATCATACTGAATGGGCAAAAACTGGAAGCATTCCCTTTGAAATCTGGCACTAGACAAGGATGCCCTCTCTCACTGCTCCTATTCAATATAGTACTGGAAGTTCTAGCCAGAGCAATCAGGTAAGAAAAAGAAATAAAGGGTATTCAAATAGGAAAGGAGGAAGCCAAATTGTCTCTATTTGCAGATGACATGATAGTATCCCCATTGTCTAGAAGACCCCAATCTAGAGGACCCCATTGTCTCAGCCCAAAATCTCCTGAAACTGATAAGCAACTTCAGCAAAGTCTCAGGATATAAAATCAATATGCAAAAATCACAAGCATTCCTATACAACAATAACAGACTTAAAGAGAGCCAAATCAAGAACGAACTGCCATTCACAATTGCTACAAAGAGAATAAAATACCTAGGAATACAACTAACAAGAAATGTAAAGGACCTCTTCAAGGAGAACTACAAACCACTGCTCAACAAAATAAGAGAGGACACAAACAGATGAAGAAACATTCCATGTTCATGGTTAGGAAGGATCAATATCGTGAAAATGGCCATACTGCCCAAAGTAATTTACAGATTCAATGCTATCTCCATCAAGCTATCAATGACCTTCTTCACAGAACTGGAAAAAACCACCTTGAACTTCATATGGAACCAAAAGAGAGCCTGCATAGCCAAGTCAATTCTAAGTAAAAAGAACACAGCGGGAGGCATCACTCTACTGCACTTCAAAGTATACTACAAGGCTACAGTAATCAAAACAGCATGGTACTGGTACCAAAACAGAGATATAAACCAATGGAACAGAATAGAGGCATCGGAGGCAACACAACATATCTACAACCATACAATCTTTGATAAACCTGACAAAAACAGGCAATGGGGAAAGATTCCCTGTTTAATAAATGGTGTTGGGAAAACTGGCTAGCCATGTACAGAAAGCAGAAACTGGACCCCTCCCTGACACTTTCCACTAAAATTAACTCCAGATGGATTAATGACTTAAACATAAGACCTAATACCATATGCCAGCCATATGCAAAAGACTGAAACTGAAGCCCTTCCTTACATTTTATCCAAAAATTAACTCAAAATGAATTAAAGACTTAAATTTAAAACCTTAAATAATAAAAACCCTAGAAGAAAATCTAGGTGATACCACTTAGGACATAGCACAGCCAAAGATTTCATAATGAAAATGTCAAAAGCAATTGCAACAAAAGTAAAATTGACAAATGTGATCTAATTAATCTAAAGAGAATCTGCACAGCAAAAGAAACTATCATCAGAGTGAACAGATAACCTACAGAATGGGAGAAAACTTTGGCAATCAATCCATCTGACAAAAGTCTAATATCCAGAAAATACGAAGAACGTAAACAAATTTACAAGAAAAAAACAACCCCATTAAAAAGCGGGCAAAGGACATGAAAAAACACTTCACAAAGGAAGACATTTCTGGGTCTAACGAACATGAAAAAAAGCTCAATGTCACTGATCATTAGAGAAATGCAAATCAAAACGGCAATGAAATACCATCACAGTAGTCAAAATGATGATACAGAAACACTCCTTAGCACTTTAAGAAAGTGAGATGGAACTGCCAGATTTCTGGCAGGAGAAAAAGTGTAGGTCTTTGGGTTCATTAATCTGTTCACTTGAGGGCTTTGTTTAGAAATTTCTATAATGATTACTAAGTATATTCTGTGGACAAGGTATTGTGTGTTAAGTGCTACCAGGTCTACAACCCTGATTCAGATTTTACAACCTTGCCCTGAGTGAATCATGTTAAAGCTGTGTGAGTCTAAAACACCATGTCTTGGTGCAGAACAGATAATTATATATAGATGGAATGGGACAACTAAAGTTTTACTGCATTCTGGTGTCTGGCCTATGTGAGAAACCATCTTATCGCACAGATGAAGAGCTAAGGGCAAAAGGGGTGGGAGGTGTGGAACTTGGCCTTAGTGAGGTTCCCATTCTGGAACCAAAATTTAAAGTGAGCAAGATGTACATCTTGTGATTTTGATGAAGAAAAAAACTGGTATCTTAGCAGCCTAGGAAACATTAACTATACCTCTTAACACCACACAGAACAACAGATGCTGGTGAGGCTGTAGAGAAATGGGAATGCTTTTACACTGTTGGTGAGAATGTAGATTAGTTCAAACATTGTGGAAGATGGTGTGGCAATTTCTCAAAGACCTGGAACCAGAAATACCATTTGACCCAGCAATCCCATTCCTGGGTATATACCCAAAGGGATATAAATCATTCTATTATAAAGATACATGCATGTGTATGTTCACTGAAGCACTATTCACACTAGCAAAAACATGGAATCAACCCAACTGCCCATCAATGATAGACTGGATAAAGATGTGCTACATATACGAAATGGAATACTATGTAGCCATAAAATGGGATGAGATCATGTCCTTTAGAGCGACATAGATGGAGCTAGAAACCATTATATTCAGCAAACTAACACAGGAACAAAAAACCAAACATTGCATGTTCTCACTTATAAGTCGGAGCTGAACAATGAGAACACATAGACACAGTGAGGGAAACAACACACACTGGGGCCTCCTGTTGGTGGGGGTGGTCAGCATCAGAATAAATAGCTAATGCATCTGGACCTCTTCCATCCCAGGCATGTTCTCTAGGTACTGCTGTCACCTTGAAGTCTCCTTTCTCCATCCTGGAGACTCTCCTTGTCTCTGTTTCTTGGGTCCCAGGTCTTCCTTTTTCTTGCCTTACATCCTTGTTTTGGTGGAGCACATCCTCCTATAGCTTCTAGAGAAAGTGTGCAAAGGAAATGGACTTTTAGAGATCTTCATTCTGCTCTCAAACTTTTGGATGGGCATGAAATTGAAACTGGAAAAATCATTTTCCTTCACAATTTGGAGGCACTTTTTCATTGTCTTACCAATTCTACTGTTATGTTTTGAGAAATATGGTGCTATTCTGATTCTTGATCCTTTTATGAAACTCATTTCCCCATATCTCTGGAGATTGTAGGATTTCTTCTTCATCCCTAATGCTCTGAAACATTTGATGATATGAAATTGTGTAGGTCTATTTTAGAGCATTGTGCTGGGTAAACATGCCTTTCAGTTCTGAGGAATCCTTTTAAATTACTTTTTATACTTTCCTTGCCTTCATTTTCTGTTTCCTTTTTCTGGAGCTCCTATTATTTAGGTATCAAATTAGGCCTTCCAACTTTCTTATTTTTTCTCTCCTACTTTCCATATATTTGTGTTTTTATAATTTAACCTTCTGCAATATTTACTAAATTATGCCTTCAACATCTATCTCCTATTTTATGTAAACTCTCTTTATATTTACTACTGCAATTTTAACTTCCAAAAGCTTTTCTTTTCTTTTTTTTTTTTTGGTTTTGTGATTTTTTTTTAACACAGCAATCTGTTCTTTTTTTAATGAAAGTAAAAACTTCTCTTATGTTTCTGAACTTGACTGTGTACATTTCCCTGAAGTGCCCCCATTTCCTCTAAGTATGTTTGGTGCCTGTCATATCAAGAGGGTTTCCTTGCCCTTTTGGTATTCCACTGAATTTTGCTGAAACCAAAAGTTGTCCACCAGAAAGCTGATTAGAAACTCTGTGCATGTGCACATAGCTTGTTGGCTATAGTCTTCCCTGTAGGGCAATTTAGCTGAGTCCATCCCTTGGGGCATGCCCAAGGTCAACATGTTATTCCTTGAGGAGTTCCTGATGTCAGGGTCTCAGTTCTTTTCTCTCCCCCCAATAAGATTTCTGTTTTTCTGCCAGCAGCATGTTGGTTTGACAGGCAGCTGTCTGGGAACTGAGAGGGTCAAGGGCAGTTGCTGTACAAAGTGGGAAAAGGATAAAAGAATAATTGCTTCATTAACACACTGTCATTGAAGCCTTAACCTCATCTTCACCCTCGCTTTCCAGAGATACCTGGGTCTTGGGGGATTTTATAATGTAAATTGAGTTTCTGCTCAGCTTTCATAACAGTTTAAAAATCTGCTTTCTCCAGGCCACTAAGTCCAAAATTTTGAGACTGTTTTCTTCTGTCCTGTTCTCCCTTTTATTATATGTTGTGCCTTTAACTAGAAATTTGGCTTAAGCTTTTTAAAGGATTGTCAGATCAATTCAACAGACGTATACTGAGCACCTATCATGTGCCAGGTTCACAGATTCATCACATTAACAGATCTGTGGGCTTTTTGGCTCTTATTAAATGCTGGTCTGGATTGATAGATATTTTTCAAGCTTCTATTGTTCTCCTTGAAGCAACTGGGCTACTTTATCCAGCTTTTCTTTCTTTTGTTTATTATATTATCTCTGGGGTGCCATTTGTTCTTTTTCTTATCTTCTATCAACTGGAAATGTTTTCCCCATCTTTTAGATTTAAGTACATAACCTATTTCTGAGTCTGTGTCTTCCTTCTATATAAGAATGCATCCTTTACCCACGTGCAATAAATAGAGAGGACTTAACTTCCAACTAGTTAATAAAATTACTGCCAATTTGTGTTTAGGCTAAAAATGGATCATCCTCTCCACTCCGATTGAACAGTGCCATGATTCTTCTTGTGTCATAGAACTGATCATAGTGATTCAGAGATATTATAATTAATCACCTTGTCCATTAACATTATTATTTACTAGCACCCACTGTGTAGCAAGGACTGTACTAGGAGTTTTCATATGTGTCAGACAGAATTGTTTTCTGGAGGCATGGTGTCTGGATTACAACTATACTAGTTATTAGCTATGTGACCTTGGATAAATTATTTCTTTGTGCTTTGTTTCCTCATCTGAAAAACAAGTAAGATAATGGTGCCTACATCAAATGAAAACTGTTTCTTATGTAATATGAATATAATATCATGTCCTCCAAAAAATCATTTTGGATATTTTATGACCTGATATATGTCAAGTCATTAGTGTGGTACAATCATGGTTTCCCAACAATCCCCTAAAGTCTTAATTCATTTCAGTATAAACTAAAAAGTCCAAGTCCAAAGATTCATCTGAGACAGGCAAGCTCCTTCTGCTTATGAGCCTATAAAATCAAAAGCAAGTTAGTTACTTCCAAGATACAATGGGGATACAGGCATTGGGTAAATGCTCCCATTCCAAAAGAGAGAAATTGGCCAAAACAAAGGGGTTACAGGTCCCATGCAAGTCTGAAACCTAGAAGGGCAGTCATTAAATCTTAAAGCTCCAATGTGATCTCCTTTGACTCCATGTCTCACATCCAGGCTACACTGATGCCAGGGGTAAGCTCCCAAGGCATTGAGTAGCTCTGCTCCTGTGGCTGCTTTCGCTGACTGGCATTGAGTGCCTATGGCTTTTCCAGGCACATGGTGCAAGTTGTTGATGGATCTGGATTCTGGGGTCTGGAGGATGGTGGCCCTCTTCTCACAGCTCCACTAAGCAATGCCCCAGTGGGGACTCTATGTGAGAGCTCCAACCCCACATTCCCCCTCTGCACTGCCCTAATAGAGGCTCTCCATGAAGGCTCCACTCCTGCAGCAGACTTGTAGTAGTCCATTTTCACACTGCTATAAAGAAATACCCGAGGCTGGGTAATTTACGAGGGAAAGAGGTTGAATTGACTCACAGTTCCACATGGTTGGGGAGGCCTCAGGAAACTTACAATCATGATGGAAGGTGAAGGTGACTCAAGAACCTTCTTCACATGACAGCAGGAGAGAGAAGTGCAAGCGAGGAAGTGTCACACTTTTTAAACCATCAGATCTCATGAGAATCCCTCACTCTCACGAGAACAGCATGAGGGAAATTGCCTCCATGATCCAATCACCTTCCTCCCTCAACACATGGAGATTACAATTCAAGATGAGATTTGGATAGGGACACAGAGCCAAACCATAGCAAGACTTCTACCTGGGCATCCAGGCATTTCCATACATCCCCTGAAAGCTAGGCAGAGGTTCTTAAACTTCAACTCTTTTTTTCTGCATGCTCACAGGCCCAACCTCATGGAAGTCACCAAATCTTGGGCTTGCACCCTCGGAAGCAATGGTCTGAGCTGTACCTTGACTTCTTTTAGCCACAGCTAGAGGTGAAGCATCTGGGATGTAGGGCACCAGGTCTTAAGACTGAATGAGACCTTAAGCCTGGCCCATAAAATCATTTTTCCCTCCTAGACCTCCAGGCCCATGATGGGAGGGGCTGCTATGAAGGTCTCTGAAATTCTCTGGACGCATTTTCCCCATTGTGTTGGCTATTAACATTTGGTTCTTCTTTAATTATGCAAATTTCTGCAGTCTTGAATTCCTCCCCAGAAAATAGATTTTTCTTTTCTACCACATGGTCAGGCTACAAATTTTCCAAACTTTTATGCTCTGCTTCCCTTTTTAACATAAGTTCAAGTTTCAGATCATTTCTTTGTTTATGCAAATGAGCACAGGGGTTTAGAAGTAGCCAGGCCACATCTTGGATGCTTTGCTGCTTAGAAATTTCTTCCACCAAATACCCTAAATAATCTTTCCAAGTTCAAACTTCCACAGATCTGTAGAGCAGGGGCACAATGCCACTAGCCTCTTCGCTAAGGCATAGCATGAGTGACCTCTACTCCACTTCCCAATAAGTTCCTCATCTCCATCTGAGACCACCTCAGTCTGGACTTCACTGTCCATAACACTATCAGCATTTTAATTACAACCACTCAACAACTCTCTTGGATGTTCCAAACTTTCCCTCATCTTTCTATCTTCTTCTGATCCCTCTAAATTGTTTTATTCTCTGCCCAGTCTCCAGTTCCAAAGTTGTTTCCACATATTTGGGTATCTGTATAGCAAGACCCCACTTCTCTGGTAACAATTTTCTGTATTAGTCCATTCTCATACTACTATAAAGAACTACCTGAGACCGGGTAACTTATAAAGAAAAGAGGTTTCATTGACTCACAGTTCCACAGGCTGTACAGTAGACATGGCTAGAGAGGTCTCAGGAAACTTAAAGCATGGCGGAAGGATGAAGGGGAAGCGAGCACATCTTCACATGGTGGCAGGAGAGAGAGAGACAGCATGAAGGGGGAAGTTTCACATACTTTTAAATCATCAGATCTTGTGGGAACTCACTATTATGAGAACAGCAAAGGGGAAATCTGTCCCCATGATCCAATCCCCTCCAACCAGGTCCCTTCCCCAACATTGGGAATTACAATTCAACATGATATTTTGGTGGGGACACAGAGCCCAACCATATCACTGTGCAATGAGGCAGTCTGGCACACGGTATCAGGCTGAGTGGTGTGAGGAGGTCATGCATTGAGGGGTAGAAGGGGAAGTAACACTTGCAGCTCTTGGCAGAGTTTCGGAGCCCAAGGGAGGTGAAGAGGGCACTTGTATGGGAGAGGCAGCAGTGACAAAGGAAGATGGGTTACATAAAGAGACATTAACCAACTAAGGAAGTACATAAAAGATAATGCGAGAGGGGTTTCTTATTGTCAGGGTAGGGAGTTACAGATATGGAAAGGATAGAAACTAGAATTTACTTTGTGGTGTTCATTTGGAATTGAGGGTATTGGTATGAACTGTGTATCTGCTGAAGAAATGGACATCACAGTTTATAACCTTCCCACAAAGAAAACTCCAAGCACAGATGGCTTCAGAGTAAATTCTCCCAAACATTTAATGAATAAATAATAACAATTTTACTCAAACATTTCCAAAAAACAGAGTGGAAAATACTTCCCAACTCATTCAATGAAGCCAATGTCACCATGATTCCAAAAATAGGACAGATATTACAGCAAAGGAAACTACAAACCAGTATCCCTTATGAACATAGATGTAAAAATTCGAAACAAAATTTTAGCATATCAAATACAACAATATATTAAATATAAAAAGATAGTACATCATAACCAAGTGGGGTTCATCTGAGAAATGTAAAATTGGTTTAACATTAAAAAAATGAATCAATGGAATTCATCATGCTAACACACTAAAAGAGAAAAATGTGATTATCTCAATAGATGAAGAAAAGGCATTTGACAAAATCCTGCTAAGATTCTGTTCTACCTCATCAAGTATGACCTCTGTTGAGAAGGATCATTTGAGAAGGAGAAACACTGGTAACTGTCTATTCTAGTCTTCAAGATATTCAAAGCTGGGACTCCACAGCCATTATGGTTATATGTTGCTCAAGCATATAATCTAACTTTCACTTACCTCTTACCTAAATGCATTACCTAATCATTTAACTCGTTGTTTCCCAAACTCTGTCGCTTGAAACAGTAGCATTCCTTGAAACATGAGGCCCTTTTAGGAACCTCAAGATGCACATTAACATGTTAAAAATCTAAGTCCAGGGAAGAAACCATATCCAAGATATTTTTACTTCATGTGAATTTCAATCATTCACGTCTTATCAGGGGAAGCATTCTATACTTACTAGTAGAAGCATTTTATTTTGACCCAGCCATCCATCCATCCATTCTTGCTTATATATTATATAATATGTATAGGAGTTTATTTAAAAAAAATAGCATGGCTAGAGCAGTCTGGGAAAACTTGGTGGAAGGGCGAATGGGTAAATGTCCTGGACTCTTGCCTGCTGCCAGTTTACAGTAATCTTCCTTAAACACCACTTTCCTCCCCATGTTCCTCTGCCTGGTTAACCTTCTACACACATCAACTCTGTATTCCACCATGGAAATTAATAACTTTTCTTAGACATTTTCCCAATTCTTTGGTTTTAATATCTTTCAAATGTATAAAAAAATATAAAATGCTTACTCTAGATTAATAAAAACAATCTGTTACCAAGAAAATGTTTTAAAACGACAGAAGAGATCAATGAAAAAGATAACTTTTAGTTGTCCCGGAGAAGCCCTTTAAGGGATTTCTCTCTATATACCCAGAGAAAGCCATGTGATGAAAATAAAATTTCTTCTGGTGTTTGCTAACACAGTGTTTCTTTCTATAAGCATGGAAAACATATTAAAAAGAATTGTGTCCTGTGAGAGGTGAATCTATAAAGAAGCTGGGCATCAAGTCATAAACCTACCACAGGCAAGTAAAATAAAAAGGGAAACCCAGCAGAGCATTTTCCTTTTGTGTGTTCAGGGCATTAGTGAATTATTCTTTGTGCAAAGCACTGCACATCTGGCAAGTGAATAGTTTAAATAAGGTAGTAATATATTTAAGAGCACCTTTTGAAAGTTACAATCCCCAAGGAAGATAAACCATAGAATCCTTTCATTGCAAAAAAGAATTCAAACATATTTGTTATAACAAAGAAGCAAAATGGATCATGGTATGTGTAATATGCTGAATGTACAAAAAATAGCATTCTTGCTCAGTCTGATCCTGCATAAGTAATTTTTCAATTGAAGTACCTTTTCCTCAACACTTGAAATAGTTCTTGGATAGTTGTAAAGTACTAATGTTAACTGCAATGGGCCAACAGTCATTTAGTGTAAACTAGTAACAAGACTTCAGCTAAGCTAGAATAGTATTACAAACATTATTTTGATTCTTCCTGTGAAGATTTAGAACCAAAGCTCATAAAAGCAGAAAGATACTGAAATCAATTTATAATGATCTGACCTTAGCTGGCAAAATCAGGACAAGCCCTTAAAATACATATGCTTTGAAGCATAGTTCCAAGAGAAAACATGTATTTGTATCTTAGTATGTTATCTATTTTGTCTTCTAGGTTCAAAAGGCAAACAAAAGGCCCAAATTATAACTATTAATGGCTTCAGAAATACATTAATATTGTCTATACTAAGGACATGTATACAGGGATAATGTTGTAAGAAAAATTGTGGAGAAAAGAGATTACACAGATTCATCAAAACCATTATTTTCTCTTTCAGGAAAGAGGCTTTCAAAGCAGAAAGAGTTTTAAGTTAAACGAATCCATCTTTGCCCCCTTTTTTTGGATAAAGGAAAACTTAAAGGTCTCGATTCTGAAAAGTTACATGCATTTGTACAAATAATTTTACTCTGAAGTATATTTATTGAGAGAATGCACAGTTGGTTGGGACTTAGCATCTTTTTTTTATTATTGCATTTTAGGTTTTGGGTTACATGTGCAGAACATGCAAGATATTTGCATAGGTACACACGTTGGCAGTGTGATTTGCTGTCTTCCTCCGCTTCACCCACATCTGGCATTTCTCCCCATGCTATCCCTCCCCAGCTCCTTCCCCGCTGACCCTCCCCTATTCCCCCCAATAGACCCCTGTGTGTAGTGCTCCCCTCCCTGTGTCTAGTGCTCCCCTCCCTGTGTCCATGTGTTCTCACTGTTCCTCACCCACCTATGAGTGAGAATATGTGGTATTTCATTTCTGTTCTTGTGTCAGTTTGCTGAGAATGATGTTCTCCAGATTCATCCATGTCCCTACAAAGGACATGAACTCATCGTTTTTTATTGCTGCATAATATTCCATGGTGTATGTGTGCCACATTTTTCCAGTCCAGTCTATCATCGATGGGCATTTGGGTTGGTTCCAGGTCTTTGCTATTGTAAACAGTGCTGCAATGAACATTCGTGTGCATGTGTCCTTATAGTAGAACGATTTATAGTCCTTTGGATATATACCCAGTAATAGGATTGCTGGGTCAAATGAAATTTCTATTTCTAGGTCTTTGAGGAATCGCCACACTGTCTTCCACAATGGTTGAACTAATTTACACTCCCACCAACAGTATAAGTGTTCCTATTTCTCCACATCCTCTCCAGCATCTGTTGTCTTCAGATTTTTAAATGATCGCCATTTTAACTGGCGTGAGATGGTATCTCAACGTAGTTTGATTTGCATTTCTCTGATGACCAGTGATGATGAGAATTTTTTCATACGCTTGTTGGCCTCATGTATGTCTTCTTTTGTAAAGTGCCTGTTCATATCCTTTGCCCATTTTTGAATGGGCTTGTTTGTTTTATTCTTGTAAATCTGAGTTCTTTGTAAATTCTGGATATCAGCCCTTTGTCAGATGGGTAAACTGCAAAAACTTTTTCCCATTCTATTGGTTGCCGATTAACTCTAGTGACTGTTTTTTTTTTTTTTTGCCATGCAGAAGCTGTGGAGTTTGCTTAGGTCCCATTTGTCTATTTTGGCTTTTGTTGCCAATGCTTTTGGTGTTTTGGTCATGAAGTCCTTGTCTACTCCTATGTCCTGAATGGTTTTGTCTAGATTTTCTTCTACGGTTTTTTATGGTGCCAGGCCTTATGTTTAAATCTTTAA
This sequence comes from Callithrix jacchus, assembly GCF_049354715.1. Lineage (NCBI taxonomy): Eukaryota > Metazoa > Chordata > Mammalia > Primates > Cebidae > Callithrix > Callithrix jacchus. The sequence goes on from NC_133503.1 coordinate 148,612,075, forward strand.
TCCATCTGGAGTTAATTTTAGTGTAAGGTGTCAGGAAGAGGTCCAGGTTCTGCTTTCTGCACATGGCTAGCCAGTTTTCCCAACACCATTTATTAAACAGGGAATCCTTTCCCCATTGCTTGTTTTTGTCAGGTTTATCAAAGATTGTATGGTTGTAGATATGTTGTGTTGCCTCCGATGCCTCTGTTCTGTTCCATTGGTCTATATCTCTGTTTTGGTACCAGTACCATGCTGTTTTGATTACTGTAGCCTTGTAGTATAGTTTGAAGTCCGGTAGTGTGATGCCTCCTGCTTTGTTCTTTTTGCTTAGAATGGACTTGGCTATGCGGGCTCTCTTTTGGTTCCATATGAAGTTCAAGGTGGTTTTTCCAAGTTCTGTGAAGAAAGTCAATGGTAGCTTGATGGGGATAGTGTTGAGTCTGTAAATTGCTTTGGGTAGTGTGGCCGTTTTCACGATATTGATTCTTCCTAACCATGAACATGGACTGTTCCTCCATCTGTTTGTGTCCTCTCTTATTTCGTTGAGCAGTGGTTTGTAGTTCTTCTTGAAGAGGTCCCTTACATTCCTTGTTAGTTGTATTCCTAGGTATTTTATTCTCTTTGTAGCAATTGTGAATGGCAGTTCGTTCTTGCTTTGGCTCTCTAGGGACTTAGCACCTTAATAGCATTGCCATGGTCACTGTGAAGTACCTTTAAAAAATCAAAGATATGTAATCCCAGCACTTTGGGAGGCTGAGGCAGGTGGATCACGAGGTCAAGAGATCGAGACCATCCTGGTCGACATGGTGAAACCCCATCTCTACTAAAAATACAAAAAATTAGCTGGGCATGGTGGCGCGTGCCTGTAGTCCCAGCTACTCGGGAGGCTGAGGCAGGAGAATTGCCTGAACCCAGGAGGCAGAGGTTGCGGTGAGCTGAGATCGTGCCATTGCACTCCAGCCTGGGTAACAAGAGCGAAACTCTGTCTCAAAAAAAAAAAAGAAAGATATAATCCCTGCCCTCTAAGGACTTTTTATCCTGCTAATTTTAGAATTCTAGAAATAATACTAGATGTGGTTTAAAACTAAAATGCGTTTTATTTTCTTGGTGAAACATATTCTTAGAAATTCATATTAAGCAAAGATACAATCCTGAATAATCTTTTTAATTACCTGGATGAAAATGGTCATCTTTATATCCAGACAGCACCTACCAGTAGAATAACCAAAAGAACAGTTGTTTTCCTCATTAGATTACTGGCTCACTAAATTTTCATTCAGAAAAAGACAGTTTTATTGACTTCTGTCATATTTATTTTTACTAACTAGGACTATGTCCAACAGAAATGCAAGCCTATGTGCACTAAGGGATAGCATAACCATTTTCACAGCAACACTATCTGTAATGCAAACTGTCAGCAACCCAGACGTCCAACACAGTAGAATAAATTAGTTGTCATTTATATAATGGAACACTACACAGCAATGAAAATGAATGCACTATGCCTACATTCAACATCATAGATAACAAGTGAAAGAAACAAGACAAAAGAATATATAAAGTATGATCTCATTCTGTAAAACTTCCAGACACACAACACTAAACTATATGGTTGGATATGGTACATATAGATGCACATCCAAGTGGTAAAACTGTAAAAAAAAGCAATAAATGATTACTTTAAAAGTAAGATTAGGCCAGGCACAGTGGCTCACGCCTGTAATCTTAGCACTGTGGGAGGCTGAGGCGGGTGGATCACCTGAGGTCAGGAGTTTGAGACCAGCCTGGCCAACATGGTGAAACCTTGTCTCTATTAAAATTACAAAAATTAGCCAGGCATAGTAATACATGCCCGTAATCCCAGCTACTCAGGAAACTGAGGCAGGAGAATCGCTTGAACCCAGGAGGCAGAGATTGCAGTGAGCCAAGATCACACCACTGCACTCTAGCTTGGGCAACAGAGCAAGACTCTGTCTCAAAAAAAAAAAGGTAAGATTAGAACTTACTCAGGGAATAGGAACCGAGCTTGGAAAGAGGGTTGTGACTGGAAAGAGATCCAAAAGACTTCTGACATGCTAGTCAAATTCTTCTCTTCTCCTCCTTCTCCACTTATTTATTTTACCATGAGTGGCAGTTACAAAGAGTATTTATTCTTACAACAATTTTAAGCTGTACATGTCACATGTTATCATTTTCTTGTATGTTACACTTTATAGTAAAACATGTTAAAAAAATCCCAAGGATTAGTATGCTAAATACACACACACACACACACACACACACACACACATACACCCCACTCTAATTGGTTTCAAGGAGAAAAGAAAAAAACCTGATTCTATATTAGACTTCCCTTGTTCTCCTTCTCCTCTGCTGAGCATATATTAAGTGTGCAAATGTACTTACCAACTAAAGAGATAAGAATTTCGAAGTGCATCAAAATGTGCTATTCAGTGTCATGAGTGTTATTTGTGAGCTTCAAAGACTTACATGGCTTTTTTGGCTGATGCTGGACCTGCATGTATGTATTCCTATTCCCCCACTTGTCTATTAACAACACTGGCTGATAAGTAGCTACGCAGAAGTAGTGCTTGAAAAAAATCGGCATCTTCCTGTGCTTACAGCTGTGACACAGAAGCAGCTCAACTTTGGTCTTACACCTATGGCCTGCCCCTAAGTTTCCTGCTTCCATCATTACTGTGGATTCTAATCTTAGAAAAAGCCCGCCTCATTGAAAAAACAAATATACAAACCTGAGCTAACCCAGCTATGTCCACCTATAATATTATTTATCTGACTTAAGCCTTAACCTATTTTTCTCCATGTTCCTGAATTAGTTGAGTACTAGATTATGCATCTATATGTACTATATCCAACCATATAGTTTAGTGTTGTGTGTCTGGAAGTTTTACAGAATGAGTTGCTCCCTTTCATCTGCCCTGAATGAAACCTGTAACAAATTCTGATTACTGGCGATGGGATATCCTTAGAGCCTCTTTCAGCAATTATCCAATAAAAATCTTGGTTAACAGACTGACAATATCAAACTCTGACATATTACATCAGAAAGCAACTGAGTTGACCAATTGCCCATCTCTTTCTCCAGATTAGATTTTCTAAAGGAGCACAGAAAATCTATACAGCAACTTTATTCTCCCCTCTGTGATTGTTGGTATTCTCTAGCTCCTGGGTAGGTAAAAAATCAATTTAACATTTAAAAGTCCCTAAGGTCATGCACAGTGACTCATGCCTATAATCCCAGCACTTAGGGAGGCAGAGGTGGGAGGACAGCTTGAGCCCAGAAGTTCGAGACCTGCCTGGGCAACAAAGTGAGACTCCATTTTCTGAAAAAAGGAAAAAAAGAAGAAGATAAAAATACTGGAATCTGATCTATGTTCTCAGAAAATTAAATTTTAATTTTCAAAATCAATACCACCTAGTAATGTTCTGGTGCAAAAAATAAAGGCAATACAGCTCACTCTATCATCCAAAGGTTTATCCACAGCACAGCTTACTTCAAGAAAACCTTGATCCAAAGCTTGGTAAAATAATTAACAATACTGCTTAAGTACATGTGGTCAACAGTCTGTCTACTTAATCTATCATCCAGAATCAAGGCCTTAAAGACAAAATAATTATTTGTCTCTCTTTATTCTGGTAAAGATAAATATTGAATGAAAATGGGCATCTCTTTTTAGGTTGGTGCTTTATTTCCGCCTGAGTTATACTTTCTCTCATTTCTAAAGTAAGGTGAATAGGAATGACTTTTGCAAGGGGGAATGATAAAAGACAGAGATATAGAACAATCTTATAAAATTACATTATTCTACTTAAATGATGTCTACATTGTAATCTAATACTTGTCTCCAAAATACTATAGCTCAAAGGATATTTCTCCAAATAAAATTACATGCTGTAAGAACATGCTATGACAGAGCAAATACAGACCATAACTAGTAACCCTATTCCTCACATCACTGTTATAAATGGGGTGTCACTAAATTAGAGTTTCCCAAACCATCATGCCCATTCAAATACGTATTCCAAGCCTCATTTAATACTGAAATTATGTCGGGATTAGTTACTATTTGGCTTATACATACCATGTTTACTTTCACTTTTAATAAAATGAAAACTGACATACAGCATATAACATTTTCTGTAGGAGCAGAAGCCAGTGTGATGTAGGACAAAATGTAAACTTCTTATATTTTAAAAAAGCATTTTTCAAAAAGAGGAATAAAAATATCACTTTACATTTGTGAATAACTGGGATTCAAACCGTCTGATTACATGCCACAGCTATCCTTAGTTTCCTTAATAATGATTTATCCAAAATCTTCGAATGAAAAAAGTAATTTTAGTAACTGTAACATCTCAGGCTTTTGTTTATCATGAGACAGACATGTATTCTCATTTTTTTCCACACTCTCTCCCCAGTCATCACTTATAAAATAAAATCTGAGTTAAAAAAAAGCCATGCATTTTCCAACCAAACGTCTTCCTTGACAAATATTATCTGAAATTAGATGATAGCTATGTGCCTTCTTTTTCCACTCCTCAGTGGCAGTTAGTGGCAGAAAAGAGATGATCCAAGCAACAGCAGGATCTAGAATTACCACATATTAGCATAGATTATTTTAATTAAACACAAGTCCAGAAATTAAGTATAAATGGTTTCTATGTAAAATATGGTTTAAAATTAATGAAGTACTTCTATTAGGTTGGTGTAATTACCAAAAACTGCAATTACTTTTGCACCAACCTCATAGAAAGAAGCTTACCTGTTAATTTATTAAAGTCAAGATTGCACCTATTCAGATAATCACAACCATCTAGCAGCTTCAATTAAAATATTTCCTTTAATTTATCTCTCCTGAGATACAGAGAGCAAAATCATTATTTTACTGGATTAATTTTTTAATTTCATAAGGCAATATGTGATAATTTGTACAATGCTAGAATTCTGAGTTGTGATAAAGGTTATGGTAAACAATTGTTAAACTCATGTTTCCCTCAGTTTTTGCACAGCCAGTGGTTGCTTAAATAAATAATGTGCTGTGTATATACAGAAAATAAAAATTTAAATACCTATGTTTGTGTCAAATCGTGTTTCTTTAAAGAAGGCAAATGAACAATTCTCACTCAGCACACAAAATACCCACTAGTTACATATTTTAAAGTTGCTCAACTCAAACAAGGAATTCTAAAACAATCGCCCAAAGCATGAAAAACAATGTCATCTTAACAGATCAGAGTTTCCTAAAACTAACTGCATAAAAAACTAAAAATGGAAGAGAAAAATCTTTGACATAAAACTTTTGCTATCAGGAAAAAATATAATTAACAATTACTTTACAAAATTTGCCATAATCTATTTTATACCCATCTGTGGTCCTGGATACATTCATTGTTGCTTTTTAGTATGGAATTCCCTCTCATTTAGTGGCCCTGCTTGGGCTCAGGTGTCCAGAGGTCTCTACGAATCAGGTGGAGGAAGATAATGGAGAAACTGGATAGCAGAGAACATTGCAGGGCTGGGTAGTGGAGGAGAACATGCCATGGCTGTGCCCACTCAGAATCCTCAAGTAACACGGTTGTCTAGGTCAGTGGTTCCCAAACTTGTCTACAAATTGGAATCACTAGGGGAGTTAAAGTGCTTCTGACACCGGTGTCCCATCCTGAGAAATAGTGATTTAACTGGTTTGGGATATGGCCTGGGCTTTGGCATTTTAGAGATCTCAAGGTGATTCTACTGTGCAGACAAGTTTAATCACAACTGCTTTATATTATTTTATATTTTTGAAAAATTAGGTTGAGGTCAACTTTAGGATGCTTCTTATATCAGTCTCAGGGCATTTGGGGAAATCTAGAGGACTACTTGTTCCAGAATATTCGCCGAACTATAAATCCATGGAGGTAAACCAAGATCCAAAAGCAAAACTGCAATATAATGGAATTATTTATCATTGTCAAAAGAAGAATGAAAGGAGAAAAAGGCATTAAAATAAGCTAAAATTTATAAAATGTTTCTTCAAGACAAGAATTACAAATGTATGAATTTGTTTTTTCCAAACCCAAGCCCCAGACACTTTCTTCTGTTTGCCACTTGAAAATCAGAGAGAAGAACACTGTCTACAATAATGTGGGTTTAAGTAATGATCTTGATTTGTACAACCTAGTCCAGCTTTCCACTTTATCAGATGGACCAGGGGCAGCTGCTGGAATGAGGAAGAAGGAATTGGGTATTACACATGAATAAACCTGCAGAGAAGCCAAGTTCATTAATGTTCTGTTGGCAGGAATCAAAATGACTTAGAAGCAGCCAAGCTGAATTACAGGTTTGATTTACTTAAGAGATACATGTTATGTGGACATCAGCATTTTTTTAAACCAGCCTCAAGGCAGCCTCGATGTCGAGACCTTGTAATCCTTTCTTTCACAATAAGATCCAATTGTATTTCCCTGTGGCTTCTCCAACTCTTGTAGGGGTATATGAGCTGTGAGTACAGAAGAAATAAAATAGTTTTAAAAGTACAAAAGTATCAGGTTATCAAAAGCAAATATTGGGCATAGTAAATATCTCTGCTCCCTTTTTCTTTTTTTAAGGTAAGTGAGTAGATTGAAACTGGAAAACATATATTTCAGTGTCAGCTTCACAATGGGAATATGTAGCTTCATTCTGATTAATGGAGCTAACATATCTTAACCAAAGCACTGAGCTGAATGTATCACTCCTTTGAAAGGGAAACAATGACTAGATCATAATAGGGATATGTGGATGTTGCCTTCCCACCTCATGACACAATGTAATTTGCTGTCAGTTCAAAATTCTACCAAAAGTTGGGCAAACCAAGGCATTACCTGCTTATGAGGAGCAATAGTGCCTAAGAAAGGAGTATAGTGGGTGTGAACTGTAGCCAGTGGACAAAAATAGTGAAAAGCAACATACATGTTCAGTCTTAAAGGCTTCTTTGGTTTAATGTATTGGAATGTGTTCCAAATGTCAATATGTGTAATTTTCAAGATCTTCCCAGTCTCATTGAAAGTTGACTGCAAATCACCAAAGCATCAAAATAGAAGGTAGTTCTTGATTATTTCCAAATAAACCAAATCATCCACAAGGATGTGCTCTTCTTGCAAGTGACATGGCAAATGGGTTTTCATTTTGAGGGCCAGCTGCAACCAGTTGTTTATTCTGAGGCTTCAAACTTAACAGGTCCAAAACGGAAGTGTTCCAGTTTCAGATGTAGAGATCATTTCCCTCCGTCTTCTGCTTTTACTTCCCCCGTACGTGCTGCCAAAGTTAGTTTTCCACCTACACAATCAACAAACCAGAACTGGGAGTCATCCCGGGCTCCTCTCTGCGTTTCAGTGCCTCCCTCCACATTCTAGCCATCGTAGATCTGACTAGTAAATTCATTCGCCCCCTACTCTCCACTCCGTTGGCCACCACTATAGGTCACCACCCCCACAGGTTGTCTCCTCATCTTTCACGCTTAGACTATTGTATTAGCATCCTTTTTGGTCTCCAAAGGCCTAATTTTGTGTTTCAACACCCCCCCTACGCTCTGGAGTTTTTTCCTGCCCTGTTACTCAAATATGAGTATATCATCTCCCTGCTTATTCTCTGAAAGCTGTGTGCCTGAACTCTTGCTTTTCCTCTACCTGAAATGTTTATTTTCCTGAGTTCTTGCTGAAATGGCCGAACATTTTCTCTGTCAAACCTTTTCTGATTTATCAAGCTAAGTTAGGTATTTCCTTTTCTGTGTTTCTTATATCGCCTTGTAATTTCTTTCTTACATGTTGGTCTTCTCTCCTTACTTATGGCAGGGAGCTCCATACCCTGCTCAATACACCCAGGACTCAGAAAGTGTTAAGGAGTCCACTTGTGTTAAATCTGCCTACTGAAATTAGCTGGAGAACTTTAGAAAATACTGAGGCCTGGACCCTACTGCAGACCAATTCAAGTGGAATTGCTTGGGGTGAAGCCTAGGTACTTGTAGGTTTAAAAAACTGCTCAGGTGATTCTAATGTACATACAGCCAGGGTTGAAATCCACTGTGCAAAACCACTGATCTCAAATGCTAGTTAAAGCTGTATGAAGAAAATAGGAAGTTTGATGGTTTTTTGTTTTTTGTTTTTTTTTTTAAAGGATATTGTGTTAGTTACCTATGGCTGGGTAACAAATCATCCCAAAATATAGCAACTTCAAGCAGCCTTTCTCTCTAGGGCCTCTTGGTCAGGAATCTGGGCACGGCTTAGTGGGTTCTCTGACTCAGGGTTTCTCAGAAGACTGCATTCATGGGGTGTTAGCCAAGGCTGCATGTGGGGAGGAGAGCCTGCGTGTGAGCTCACTTGACTGGCTATTGGCAGGACTTGGCTCCTCACTGGCTGTTGACCAGAAGCTTTCTTTGGCTTTCCTGACTTTCATCAGGGCAGCCTGTAGCATGGCAACTGGCTTCCATTAAAGTAAGCATGTGAGAGAACGAGGGAGTGAGCAAGGAGGAAGCCAGAGGTTATCTATAACCTGCAAGTGACATCCTTGCTTTTTACCAGATTCTGTTTATCAAAAGCTCTAGCCCAAACTCAATGGGAGGGGATAATACAAGGGCACAAATATTAGGAAGACAATATCTTTGGGAGTCATCTTAGACACTGTCTACCACAGACATTTAATGATGGTACTCTGCCTAAAAACGAATTTACCTTAAAGCAATCCCAACTAGACTGTCTTAAAATTAGGAGCATGCACATCAATGGTTTTCTTGTAGAACAAATGTAATATGCTTTGGTAGAGATGAACTAAAAGGTAACTGATAGGTGTACTTTCTAATAATAAATTTATACTTTTGTTTAATTTTCTAACCATAGCTGCATTAATTTAAGGCCATTTAGACAAGGTAATATCAAGGCAGGGCAGCTTGCATAATTCCAGCCTTTACACAGCCTTATGAATTAGGTCAATGTGCTTTCCAAGGACTGAAAGTGCTCCTTTTTTTTTCCCTAACATTTTTCTACTTATACAAGTTCATAGAAAATAGGCCAGACACTCTAAGTACTCAACACAAAATTTGGTTTTAGTAAAGAGCAGGGACAGTAAATCTATAGTTAAAATATCAAGCAAAATAGGCAAGTTGATGTACTGATATTAAGCTGATGAGAGTAATCAATTTTAAGTTTAATGCTCATTTTAGCGGGACAAGCTAACTTATCGAACAACACTGAATACTAATGTTAATAATTTAAATTTTCCTCAAAGGCCCTATCAATACTAAAGGATTCATTCATCTGTGGACTGCTTACCAGCTAATGTTAAAAATGCACATTAAAAGTGCTTAATGATATTTAACAAAACTACACAAACTACTAAAAGTGAAAAGAAACCCTTATGAAGGCACAAATGACTTGCACTCTTGAAATCTGATGTTGACAGCACATTTACACAAAATCCTCAACTAAATTTATATTCCAACTACAAAATGACATCTCATAAAACCAATTTGTTTTTGGTGCAGAGAGAAAGTACTGGCCTTCCAGATTCAAAGTACTGCCTTCGATAGCACTTTTTCCCTTGTATCATTTTCTAAATATTTGTTCAAAAATATTTGTAGCTCATAAAACCTGATGGGATTTTTAAAAGGATATGATCATATTGCACTCTTACAACAGATGTAACAGAATTGTGCTTTAAGTACTTTTTGCACGCACAGAAATTACTTATGAACAATCTGTTGTCGTTTGCTTTTAAAAAGATTAAACAGCACCGTTGGGGGAAATCTGCCCTTTCTTTCAGCTGAGGTAGCAATTCTCAGTGACATGATTATAATCACTAAGACCTGGAAGATAAAGCCGTGATCAGCTACTATTAGCCAACATAAATAATTCCGTGTCAACCACTGTTAGTTACAGCAGATGTGAGGATTAAAGCTAGTAACCTAAAGATTGCTGAATCCCTATAGCCCTTTAATATGCCTCTCAACCATCCAGTTCTCATGGCCTAGATAGGGTTATTTGGGGCTTAAGTTCGAATATGTTAACTTTACTTAAAAGATGGCATCTCAGCTGCCAAGCTGAAAGATGACTGAAACAGACAGGTCACCTAAAAATCTAGTAAGCTTTATTTTCACAGTAGTGAGTTAGCAATTCTAAAATTACTTTCTATGTATTCTAGTCATGAGCAAATGAATAAATATTTTGAATCCTCAATGGCAGCCAGGTTTCTTTCTGTTAAAGGAGTCACAAATATGGAAAAGGGAGAAACTAGAAAGCAGTGCTTGACTGGAGTTGAATATATCAGTACAAATTCACAGTTTTTAGTAGCTAGAAATAAATATTTTTGTACGTATCTGTCTGTTGAGAGAGATGACTACAAGCCATGACACACCAGTAGCAATGAGCAAACCTGACAAGTAGATCTTGGTTCCTGAATACCATTCTACGTGGAAAGGAAGCAGAGCTCCTTGGAGAAATAGCTAATTGCAGGGCTAGAGTGGGAACAGTACAAGATGAGCCGGAACATCTTGTACCAGAAAGTAAGAAAGGCCCCAAAGAATGATGAGGACACAAGTAAAGGACATAGACATCCTGGGGCTCCCATTGGTCAAATCTGGGACAGTGAGAACATCAAAATAAGTAACAACAGTAACAGTATTTGGTTTGTTGACTAAGAATCCATGAATTCATTCTGTTACAAATAAACAAATGAATGGGGGAGAAAGGAAAATGCTTTCTTTCAGTAGAATGTCAACTAATAGTTAGAAAATCAGTCACTCAATGATAGGGAGGAGGAACAGGTTTAAGTGTCCCATGGTAAAGCATTCAGTCTCTATAGCACCTACTGACATGAAAGAGCTGTTTCTCAATAAGGATACGATTCTCTGCTGCAGATGATATCACCTTGCTCCAGAATCCCAGGGGCCCATATTGTGACTCTTCCACTGGACTTGCCATAAATTCCACACTACATCTTTTCCCACCACTGACACACTATGGTCTGCTGGGTCATATGATCCAAGTGTCAGGGCTGCTTGCATCTGAAGCTGGGAACTGCTGCAGAGCCCTTTCCTGCTCTGGCCCCTGTTCAGAGCTGGCAGCCTTCCACTTCACTTGGTGTATGATGAGCTGGTGCATTACTCCTAGATGTGGAATACTAGTGCTATACTTCCTTATTGGTGTAGAGGCTGTAAGATGCAGCAATTTGTCTTTCACTTCGGAGAGGATACCTCGACACTGCCCTGAACACTGGACCTCTAAAAACTTTACTGTGACTGGTCTCTGAATCTTCAGTGTTTTTCTCCCATCCTCTGGCACTCATGTATCTTACCAAGGCCTTCACCATACCACCTCTTCCTCATCCTGTCCAACAAGTAGGATGTTGTCAACAAACTGGATCAGTGTGGTGTTCTGAGGGATGAGATGGTCCAGAGTTCTTCATATTATGACTGAGAGTGAGAGTTAGCACAGTCTGAGGCAGAACTCAGCCTGAATATTTTTGTCTGTTCTACATGAAGGTGAACTATTTCTGATCCTATTTTCCAACTGGATTGGTATAAAAGGTAGTTACCAAATCAGAGTACATACCATGTATCTGTATTGATCTGCTCTAGCAGTGAGTCCAGCACAGCAGTTGAGAGCAGGGTTGTATGGTTACTGTCTAGGATCTATTCAGTTTCTTTAAGGATCAGTCAGCAAATTAAAAGATAGGATTGGGACCACCACTCCTCCATCCTTCAGGTTTTAAATAGTGGGACTAATTTCCATTATTCCTCCAGAATACAATATTGTGTCTGATTTACTATCTTGGCAGGAGTGAAAGGCAGTTTGTGTTTTACTTGGCTCTCCTCACTATGACAGCTTAGTCCACGGACCCAAGCACCCTTAAAATCCAACCCCAAGAGTGCTCCCTGGTTCTTGCTAGCATGTCAGCATGTCCCAGCTGGGTTATGTAGGGATTCAATACTAGTTACTGGCTTGGCAGCCAGTATAGAAAGTAGGGAAGTTGGAGAAGGTGGGAGAAAGGACCACTGCCTGCGGCAACAAGATTTTTTATCTTCCAGCACAGCAGACACGCTCATTAGACCAGAGGGCCCAGAGGGAGCTGCAGGGGCATTCATTCAGACCCCATCCCATGTTCAGAATCCCAGGTTTCTGTACCTTTACATCAATAGACCAGCCTGGTCTAAATATTCAGTGCTCCAATGTCTCTGGAGCTCTGTGACTCTTAGTTAGCCTTAGAACCTGTAGTTCAATGGAATCTGCCCTACAGGTGATAAAGCCCTCTTTATAAGTTAACACAGAGCCTCTCATACTTAGCTATTAACTGCTTAACAGTCCCATTTCTCATTTTTCATCTTTAGTGTTTAAATATGTTAACAACCAGCTAACTCTGCTCTCATTGCAGGAATTATTTTCAAATGCCTGCATCACACTTACCACCATTATTTCCCTCCACTGGGACATGATTCTAAGTCAACACTGGTGAAATTATGCAATTAAGCTGCAAAGTTATGCCAGGGATTATGACTGCTCCATCTACCAACCAAGGTGGCATCTTCTCGGTCAGGTAATTGATGGGACTGTTGCAATTTTACTCCAGAAGCAGATGTCAAGATAGGATTAAATGTGTAAGACTTTTTATGAGGGAAAACACCTGTGAGAGAAGATGGGGAAGGAGCTGGGAAAGAACTGGTGGACTATCATACTAGGATGCAAGTTTGACCCCAAATGTCAGAGAGAGGGAAGGAAGTTTGGGTGGAAGTGTACCAGACTGCCATGTAGCCTAAGGAAGGGTTGGCAAAGCAATGGGGCATGTCCTTGAGCCTAAGTTGGCTATTAGAAGAGTCTTGTGTCTCCTAAAGTCTCTATGATGCTCAGTTGCTGAACTGTGACAAAAGCAAGGTCTTAGCACAAACACAGTGATGGATTTCACAGCATAGCAAGCAGCTGGGGCCCTTGGTGAATTAAAGCTCCCTGTAGTTGGAGGTCTGTGAGGTACATTCTTATAGCAGCAGCATCCTAGCAAGAGGCAGAGCTGGGATTCAAACCAGGTAGTTCGGTTTGAGTCTATACTCTCAACCACTGAACCGGAAGGCATGTCTTGGAATTACAGAAGTCTGAAATAAATCTATCATGCAAAAGATTTATAAGGAGTCTGGGCCAGACTAGTAGGATCTCTACAATCCTCTAAGGAGTTTGTATCTCATTCTGCAGACAATAAAGTGGGGGATACAGGGCAAGGCCACATCACAGTTAACATATAGGACTATATCCCATATGCATTACATACATGCATGAGTAATTTACAGACCGATGTGTAGCTTTGAGTTCTCTGTGGTGTAAAAGGATTAGCAGATTTAAAGGCAGATGCAACAAAAAGTGATCCTGTACTGTATGTAAGATATGTCATGCTACATATATGGTAAAATGGTCCAAAAAATGCTGACAAAGCATTCATACCTTCCAGGATATAAAAGTTTGAAAAAAAAAGACCAAGACAAATTCATTTCCTGTAACTCTTTTTTTTTGAGACGGAATTTCACTCTTGTTACCCAGGCTGGAGTACAATGGCGTAATCTCACCGCAACCTCCGACTCCTGGGTTCAAGCAATTCTCCTGCCTCAACATCCCAAGTAGCTGGGACTACAGGTGCGCACTACCATACCCAGCTAATTTTTTTTTTTTGTATTTTTAGTGGAGACGGGGTTTCACCTTGTTGACCAGGATGGTCTTGATCTCTTGACCTTGTGATCTACCCGCCTCGGTCTCCCAAAGTGCTGGGATTATAGGTGTGAGCCTCCGTGCCCGGCCTCATTTCCTATAACTCTTTATAAACTCTTACTGTGGTACAAAGCAATCAAAAATTCATTGAATTTTTACTGTTTTAAAAATTTTATTAATTTATGTTTTTGAGATGGGAGGTCTTGCCTTGTTTCCCAGGCTGGTCTCAAGCTCTTAGGCTCAAGAGATCCTCCTGCCTCAGCCTCTCAAAGTGCTGAGACTACAGGCGTGAGGCACTGTGTCTGGCCACTATTTATTACCTGTATTAAAAATTCTACCATTTTTTACACAGAGGCACTATTGTCACTTAGGCTGTGTGTCAAATCTGCATTTACAGGCTAAATGAAGAACTTAACTACTATTGATAATATTAATTATGTGACAACCTATGTTAGCTGCCAACAATCAACTTACAAATAAATTCTATGCAATACAACCTTTATTATCAAAAGGAAGTTACATGTTTATTACAATAAACAGGTATTATTAATACCATTTTATAGCTATAAGAATCTAGGCATAACGTTTCCTTGACCCACATAATGAGATAAAATATAAATCCAGAACTAGAGATAATATCAGAGTCCTATACACCTATATTCATTAACAGTACAACTCTACAAGTGTGGCATAGTCCTACAATAGAATATTAAAACCTAGAGATTAAAAAAAACAAACAAAATTGGTCCAACTTTCTTGAAGGCAGAAACTATTATCTGCTTATTACAGAAAGTGGAAAATTAGTTGATCAAGGGCAAATCTAAGAACTTAGGAGAACTTCAAATTCAAAGCCTCTAGAAACTCATCAAACTCACCAGTATTACTTATCATACTTCAAGAAGACATATATAAAACAGAATGGAGTTTCTGATTTCAGACTGTTTCACTTCCTTACTTTAAGCCAGGAAGGCTAAAAACATAAACTCAGCAGAAGCAATTAAAAAGTAAGTGAGGGACAAGGATGTGTAAGTGATGGTTTAGGAAACTATATTTATAGCCTAGTATCATTAAATTTTTGTTTATTTTTTTAAACTAGATTCCAAATATACACATTATACTGAGAGCTTTTTAAAGACACAAACTAGCTTTTAGAATTAGACTTTGGGATGCAATTCCAAATGATTTTTTTCTTTGTTCTATAGCTCTGAATGAGAACTAATGGTTCTGAATAGAGATTTAAAAATGAACATAAAAATTTGGATCAGTGGGAGAATTTTACTTGTAACTACTTGTTACATATCAGGGGTCTCTATGTAAACTTCTGAGACTCAAACATTTTACCGACAGACAACCTATATCCCATCTTATTTTACAAAGCATTGTGATGTCTTCCTATGTGAACATATACGATAATGTTAAAGGATATCTGTTCTACGAAAAGTGTATTTAAAAAGAAATACAAGTATGCAGGTCAGGATGAATGTTAAATATGAACTTCAAATTTGGCTCTTGAGCTTCCTAACAAAATTCTATCAAAAGGTGGCTTCCAAAACTATTCTTAAGCATCACATACTAATATATCTTACACAGGACTTTATATAAGCAACACTGAGGCTGGGTGTGGTGGCTCACGCCTGTAATCCAAGCACTTTGGGAGGCCGACGCAGGATTGTTTGAGGCCAGGAGTTTGAGACCAGCCCTGGCAACACAGCAAGACCCCATCGCTAATAAAATAAAAAAATAAAAAAATTAAAGGGCACAATATGACACAGAGCACTATACCCTTGACAGCATCATATAGCAAACACAGCTAAAAATTTCTGCATGGTTACTTTAAGCAGTTAGCTTAGGTGAAGGCAGAAGGTTCAAATTAAAATGCTATTTGGTGAAGGTAATCGTGCTAGGGGCTGCTTTTGCAATACAAAGTTTTTACACTGAAGACTTCTTAAACATGAATTAGAGTCTTCAAAATGGGATTGCAAATCTAATTTAATGGCTAGGAGAACCCAGTATAGAAATAAGAAGTCACCTGATATAGCTAAAAATCATTTAGGGACAGGCCTAATATTTGATCCTCTAGATTCAGCCAGAAAGTTTCGGGTCTCTTACAATTTTAGCAGGACTTCAACCCAAGGCTTCAGATTTACTGGAGATTTTAATCCTCCAAAAGGAAGGTTCTAACTACAGGGAATTAGTTTGCAGCATGTGACATTCTGAAGATTAAGGATTGTAAATATGAAGTTTTGGAGTTAAAAAAGCAAACACCCAATTTTCAGTATTATGTCAACAAAATTCTATAAACTACCCAAAACAGCAATATATAATCACCTATATTGACTGTGCTCAAAAACACAATGAATTGATTTTAAAATGTATGGAAATGGCCATGGGCAGCAAGGAATAATCAATAAGAGAAGCATCTACTATCTAATCTTTCTCCTGCAATCTGTGTTTGGAATCACAGGCTGCAAGGTATCTAGTGAGGGCATCTAGTCTGCATATACACTCTTATCCCATTTTCAAAGATCTCTATTTAGATCTCTAGTCTAGCTTGCTCTAATCTTAAATAGTAGCACCTACAGTCTAGGACAAATTCCTTTTATTTTATCAATGAAAATAATGAATCGCTACTTTCCTTTAAATACTTTTACAAATTGGGAAATCATTAAGTAACTAGTCTTCTCTCATTAATGAGATAACTACAATTATTTTAGCCTTTCCCCAAACATCTTATTAATCTTTAGATCTCTTCTTACTAGGGTATTTCATCAGTTTCAAAACATACTTCAACAGTTTGGTACTTTATTACAAGCTTCACAAATAACCAGGGTTTACATTATTTCATAATTCCTTCAAACATTCTCAGTTTTATTTGTAAGCAGCAATGCTATATCGTGAAGTCAATTATTTAAAACAATGTTCTAGGTATTGGGGTAACTGACCTCATATAGCTTACATTCTAGAAGGAAAAATAGTGAACCAGTAAACAAGATATCAGTTTGAGGTAAGAGCTGTGGGGAAAAAAAAATAAGTTATAGGGATGGAGATGTCTTTTGTAATAGGTAGCACTTCATTTGAAACCTCTAGGAAGGCCCTGCAAAGATATGAAAAGAATGTTTTAAGCAATTTTTGGCTAATGAAGGTTTAACAAGTTATTCTGCTGTATATTTATACACATTCCTTCCAAATTATATAACCTTGTATTGTTCCCTACTGAATCTTGTTTTTACTTTGAAGACTAATTCTATCTTTTATAAGCTTTTCATTATCTCCTTTAATTGGTATATTCCATAAGTTTAAGGTGCATGCCTTCTAATTTAAACAAGCATTTCTTAATAATATTAACTAACATTTAGTTTAGGAGGTGTTTCTGCTCAATAACACTTAATCATGGTTGAAAAAATAATAACTCAAAGAACTTACAGGATAGGCCTAAATGAGTTTTCTAGAAAATAATCTGGTCATACTTTGCAGGGAAAACAGGCTGAAACAGGCAGAGTATGATCCATTCAGAAGATGAGGCTAATGGGACCGTGAACCATTGATGGGATGGTCTAACAGCAGGGAAAGAGCCCAACAGAGAACTGAGAGGTTTATAATGTCATTCAAGTGGGATGAAGAAGCCAGTCAACTGGCAAGTTAGAGAAAACTTCCCCAGCACATTAGCTCTCTGAGACATGCTGCCACCACCTGGGCAACAGGCAATTTTGAAGTTTGGGGGGATTTTAGTTATTATCTGTTAACAATTATAGAATCAAAAAACATACCCTCATTTTATAAAATCAGCATTTTTGTCAAGAAAAATAAAAGACAAAAAATGCTGATTTCATAAAATGGAAGTATGCTTTCTGATTCTACAATTGTGTTGTTTTTTTGATTTAAAAAGAGCAGAGATTTTGGCCAGATGTATTTTAAAAAATACTGTTTTATTTTTAACAGTCTCTGGTTTCCTACCTGTAAAATGAGTATAAGAATACAATCCTGTGGGGTTGTTTAGTCTCAGGATTAGTAATAATAACTGTGAAGCACCTAGCCCAGCACCTGGTACATACTATTATTCATTAATAGCTTTTTTTTTTTTTTTTTGAGACAGAGTTTAGCTCTTGTTGCCCAGGTTGGAGTGCAATGGCCTGATCTCTATTCACTGCAACCTCTGCCTCCCAAGTTCAAGCGATTCTCCTGCCTCAGCCAGCCAAGTAGCTAGGATTACAGGCATGCACCATCACACTCGGCTAATTAGTGGAGACGGGTTTCACCATGTCAGTCAGGCTGGTCTCGAACTCCTGAACTCAGATCATCTACCCACCTCTGCTTCCCAAAGTGCTGGGATTACAGGCATAAGCCACTGCACCTGGTCACAATAAGTAGCTTTGAAAAAATTCTTCTTCTTCAGTATAAACTTTCAAATATTGCTAAAATCTGATTACTCAAAAAAAAAAAAAAAAATTACTGGCCGGGCACAGTGGCTCATGCCTATAATCCTAGAAATTTGGGAGGTGAGGTGGGCAAATCACCTGAGGTCAGGAGTTAGAGACCTGATTGCCCAACATGGTGAAACCTAGTCTCTACAAAAAAAAGCCAGGCATGGTGGTTTGTGCCTATAGTCTTAACTACTCAGGAGGCTGAGACAGAAGAATTGCTTGAACCTGGAAGGTGGAGATTGTGGTGAGCCAAGATTGCACCACTGCACTCTAGTCTAGGCAAGAGAGCGCGACTCTGCCTCAAATAAATAAGTATCACATAAATGTGCCTATTATGAAATGTATTTGCACTATGTTTCAATGGAAGAAAACAACCTCACAAAATAAAATTTAGGAAAAGAACCAATTCCATCAATGTAAGATGCAGGTGAGAGCACTCTCAAAGTCTTTTAGTCAAGACTAAATTGTTACTAAACTATATTATCTTAAAATAATATTATCTGAATCTTATTCTGGTTTCACTACTTACAACTTTGACATGGGTTAGAATGACATGTAATTTTGTACCAACCAAGGGAAAAATACTTTTTAAGCAAAAAAATGGCATATGACTGCCACAGGGCTTCCATTCTCAAAAGAAAAAAGAATTTTATAAGGCTCTACTTATAAAATATAATTGCAATAGAGTACACTAGTGCTGAAGAGGCTGATGGTGTGATATACTACACAGGAATTATCTTATGCAAAGGCAGGCCCTACTTAATTAACAGCATAAGGTTTAGTTAATTTGGTTTAACTTACATGAATAAGATTTTATATTTTGGAAGTAAATCAGACCTTACTTCCTTGTTATTCTAAATTGGTATTCTGACAGATAGTTGAGAGAGAATGAAAACCTGATTAAGAATCTTTTCAAAGAAATAAGATCTCAGCCTGGAACAGTGGCTCACACCTGTAATGCCAGCACCCTGAAAGGCGCCTTTGCAGGAGAATCACTTCAGGCGAGGAGTTTGAGACCAGCCTGGGCAAAACAGTGAAACCCTGTCTCTACAGAAAAAAATTTAAAAAAATAGTTGGGCATAGTGGCATACATCTGTAGTCCCAGCTACTCTAGAGGCTGAGGTGGGAGGATCCCTTGAACCCAGGCAGTCAAGGCTGCAGTGAGCTGTGATAGAGCCACTGCACCTAGCCAGGGTGACTTAGTGAGACCCTGTCTCAAACAAACATCACTGAAACTCATTCTCTCTAGTTGGGCTTGACTTAGAACTGAATACATTAAGCAAAAAATTAACACTGGTCAGTTTTTAAAAACAGTGAGAATGCTAAGCTGGATACAGTGGCTTGTAGCTTATAGTCCCAGCTACTCAGATGGTGAGGAGGAAGGATCCCTGGAGCCCAGGAGTTCAAAGAGGCAGTGAGCTATGACAGTGCCACTGCATTCCAGCTAGGCCAGAACAAGACAATGTTTTTTAAAAAAAAGACCTTAGGAAAACTTGCAATGATGTTTATATCAAATATCTTACTATGCTATTTATTTAAGCCAGATAAATGACCAAATCCAGTCCAATTTACAGATTTTAAAGCTGAAAGGGCATTGGAGATGGCCTACTATGCTTTCTACATACCTAAGTAGAAACATGCTCAGAGTGATTTATCAGAGTATACATATCATTACTCAACCAAGACTTGTGAATCTTAGTTCACGAGCTCGACTCTCTCAGAAGCAGCACACAACCTAGATCCCAAGCACTTGCTGTTCACAATAGGGTTCGCACCATGAGAATCTAATGATGCTGCTGATCTGACAGTAGGCAGAACTTAGGCAGAGATGCTCACTCACCCATCGCTCACCTCCTGCTGTGTGGTCCAGTTCCTAACAGGCTACAAAGCAGGTACCAGTCTTTGGCTGGGGTCTACATTACAGCTAAAGAGCTACAGAGGCTTTCTCCTTATGTGCCCTTTCTTCCTGCCCAAGACTTCTGTGCTTTTAACCAGGGATGCAGCACTGCAAGTATCCAGAGGCAGTAACTGGGAAAACCATCTACCATGATTAAAACACGTGTTGGCCTCCAGAATGATGAATGTTAAAATAATACATTCTGATCACATCTTGAATTCACGACTTGGGGAAGTTTCAGAAAAATCAGTTACCTCTAGTAAGTATTTAGTGCACACAATCCAGTGACTGAGTCTGCTTTTTTCTGGCTATTAGAAGTACAGGCTAGGCCTAAGCAGCATAGGCTTTGAAACTATCACCTAGGTTTTCAAATAAAAATGAGTTAGAAAACACTGCTGGTAATACAACATTATAAACATTAACATATGCCCGAGGAACAGTATCATAGATGGTTAGATTATCTGCCAAAAGCCTGTTCCCTAGTAAATAATACTTATTGTTTTACCTAAACTAGTTAAACATGTCGTATCTTGCTCCTCAAAGAGAACATTCTATAGTCTTTGGAGAATTAAACAGTGAAGAGTCTTGCAACATTTGTCAGAGGTAGTCAAACAATGCAAGCAATCACAAAATTTGGTCACCAAGCAAACCAAAGCTAATCTTTCAGTTCCTGTAGATTAGAAGACAGCATTAACTCACTCTTTCTCTTTCTGCATGTTGACTTTTGCATCCCTTTATTTGTGTAATGAAAGAACAAGCACCTCTATGGGAACTCAGTGCCCTGACAGTTTAATTACTTGTCAAGTTTACTCTGGGCAGGTAGTGATCATTCTTTCGTGAAATGAGTTAGGTACTTATTAAAAACAAACAACAAAACCCTCCTTTTCACATAGCATGGCGGCATTTCCCTTGGTAACAAGGTTGAGTGGATCCACCAAGGCCCAGCAGCCTGCCCCCTTTACCTAAGAATTGTAACTACTGTCCACCCAGAAGAGAGGCGTGAGGTGGGATGTGAACCAGAATGAACTCGTCGGAATCGTCAAGAGTCGTTGTGTGACCCTCACCTTGGCTTCGGGCAGTTTGTGGGGACCCAACTGCTTTCTTGCCGCCGCTTGAGTTTCCCGCAGCCAAACACCTCACCCACCCGGGACCCTCCAACTGTCCGGCTAGAGCAGGGGATGGGGGTTGTCTGTCGATCGACATCGGGGTCAAAGGCTAAAGTCCATAGCCGCTTCGGAACCGTTCGAGTCCTGAAGCCGCTCCACGCCTCCTCGGTCACCACCTGGTCCCCGCAGGACGCGGTAGTCTCGGGCTCCAGCCCGGAAGGGAGCGCGGTTGCCCTCACCCGCCCCGCGCGGCCTCACCTGCCGCTCCCCGGATATCTCAACACCGCCCTGTCCCC
The DNA here is from genome assembly GCF_049354715.1 of Callithrix jacchus. Classification (NCBI taxonomy): domain Eukaryota; kingdom Metazoa; phylum Chordata; class Mammalia; order Primates; family Cebidae; genus Callithrix; species Callithrix jacchus. The sequence continues at coordinate 148,633,493 of NC_133503.1, forward strand.
GCCCCGCACCCGCCCACGTCCTATAAGTAGAGGTCCCAAGCCCCACGCAGCAATGGCGCAGCCGGAAACTGACCCCTGGACTTCCTCCCGCTCGGCTGGCGGGTCAAGACGCCTGTGGGCGGGACGCAAAGGCCGCGACTTCCGCCTTCCTGCTTCCGGTCAGGCGGTGAGTCGGGAGTGGGATCCGAGCCCCTGGGGAGATGTAGAGAGGGCAGGTGACAGCCGCGGCAGTGCTTTTCTCCCGGTACCCAGCAGAAACGGCGGAGGCGCCGAGTGTGGCGGGGCCAACCCAGGATCCCCCGGCTCTGCGCTCGCAAGACGAGGGGCTCGCTCTTGCTAAGGCCGAGGGGCAGGGGTGAACGTGGCTCCCGTGCGTCTGCGGCCCGGATAGGGTAAGGAGGGAAGAGTGAGCAAGGGAGAAACGTTAAGAAAGAAGGGAAAGACAAAGGAGGAAGTGCGGATGGTCGTCTAGTGCCATCAGCTGCAGCTGCATGGCCCACGCGGATCTGGTTGGGAGATCGAACCGGGTCGATCTGTTTCGGGAGGAAGAGTAGGATTTATTCCTGAAAGTGGGAGGCGGGGGCGTTTGGGTCCGAAGTTGAGGTGCAGGGAGATGTGTGGCCTGTGGACCATGGCTATTTTACAGCAAAGTTCTTTTGCTTATCTCTGAAACTTAAATTGGTTATTCGCTACTGGTCTGGAGAAGGTGAAGGCAGGTCGATCTCAGTAGTACCTAATTCTGGCTGTATGGGAGAGGTCGTATGAAGTCTGGGAGCTAAGATATTTAACGTATTAGGCACTTTCATATGTGTTCAGTTGAAAATCGTGGGAAGATACAATAAAACCAGTTTTCCTGGGGTAATAGGATTGTGGGTGGATTAGTATAATTTGTTTTGGTTATCTCATTTTCTAAGAAAAGAACATAAATTGTATAATAGACCCCCCAAAACCTTTGAGTAAGGTAAGGTGTTTGATTTATTTAGTGGTGTACCTAATTCAGTAAAGGAATGAATGGCAACATTTTTAGTATAAAAAGTTCAAAATATAGGAATGGGTGTGGTATCAGTGAGCCAACTTGCCTCCTATATGTCAGTGAACTAAAAAAATTTTATTATTGAAATAAGTAACTTAGTAAAATACTTGATTTCCAGTAATTAGGATTTTCTTACAGGGCATTTGCAATTGTAAATTCAAATGAGGAAGAAACAGATATGAAGTTACTGTAACTTACAGGCAATTTTACATGTCATATAGGTTTCTTATATACAATACAGAAATTTTCCATTTAAAATTTTATTAAGTTATCCTGAAAGTTGTGACTTAAATTTTGTTTTCTTTTTTGTATTCTCTCCAACTCACCAACTGTACAGAATTTAAACCATCTCTCAGATGTATACAGTAGAACTCAAGAAGACAGACAATCAAGGGTCATCTGAATCGTGATTGGGTCACTGATAATACCAGGACAAAGTTAGAGATCACTACTGAAGCATAAGGTAGATGATTCTTTAAAAATTCCAGTTGAAATTGTAAGAGGATGTATATACACTCATTCCCTACCCAGGTATTCTAAGTCTGCACTTTGAAAAGAAGTGGACACAAACATGAAAGGTAGAAAAGCCCTGGGGCAAAATAGAAAAACGTCACTCAAGTCACATAATCCTCATTTGCCGGATGCCTTTTCTTACACTCAAAAAGGAACAAAACACATGGCATCTGTTAAGGCTACTTTTTTCATTTATTAAATTAGGCTTATTTTAACAGGGGTCCTCAAAGCTGAAAGGGCATAAAATAGCTCAGTACTTTTTGCTTATTTGGCATATTAATGTGATGTCATGACTCCTTTACCCTCTCTTTCCCATTTCTGGAAATAGCCATCTCGCCTCCTCTGTGAGCATTTCACATGTTTTGTGGCTTGTCATTTTCAAACGCCAAATTTGCTGATTTGTATTTTTGTTAATTAGTCATACTAAGGATATGTCAAAAAATAACAAACTGTATTAAGCTGTTTTCTGGAATGACCATAGAAAACTCAAGATTCTTTTAAAAGTCTCCTGTTAAAGTTTGTCTTGAATATGGGAGGCATGTGAAAATGCATAGTCCTTATGATAAAGTCAGATGGCTCTTTCTAATCTTCTATAACTTTACATCTTTGAAGTGCCACTATTCTGGCTGTCTAGATGAATTACTTTTTCCTAACTCGGGATACTAGTCTTTATTACATTAGTACTAATTAGTACTTTTGAAAAAAGCAAACTGAGTGATAATGGAATTCTGAGTTAACTGGTTGTATGATGAAACTTTTTCAAAATTTGATTAACCGCAGTTTTTTTTTTGTTTGTTTTTTTTCCCTCTGTGTTCTCCACCCCCTTCCCCCAGCCCGTTTTCATAAGACTGCTATGAAGATGTTTGATATAAAGGCTTGGGCTGAGTATGTTGTGGAATGGGCTGCAAAGGACCCATATGGCTTCCTTACCACTGTTATTTTGGCCCTTACTCCACTGTTCCTAGCAAGTGCTGTACTGTCTTGGAAATTGGCCAAAATGATTGAGGCCAGGGAGAAGGAGCAAAAGAAGAAACAAAAACGCCAAGAAAACATTGCAAAAGCGAAACGACTAAAAAAGGATTGAAGGACTGAACAGTCTCTGCAACTAGGGAAAATCATTTGGAAAATTATGCATCTTTGGAAGAACCCATTGAAGTTCTTTGGATTTTTTTTTTTTTTTTTTTTTTGAGACGGAGTTTCGCTCTTGTTACCCAGGCTGGAGTGCAATGGCGCGATCTCGGCTCACCGCAACCTCTGCCTCCTGGGATCAGGCAATTCTCCTGCCTTAGCCTCCTGAGTAGCTGGGATTACAGGCACGCGCCACCATGCCCAGCTAAGTTTTTTTGTATTTTTAGTAGAGACGGGGTTTCACCATGTTGACCAGGATGGTCTCGATCTCTTCACCTCGTGATCCACCCGCCTCAGCCTCCCAAAGTGCTGGGATTACAGGCGTGATTTCTTGACAGTATTTAGTAAATGAAATTTGACCAAATGGAAGAATCATGTTCTGACCTCAATACTGTAGTGACTTTTAGGCTTGGGTGTAGAAGTGTATAGGTTTCTATTGACAGTTATTGTAAATTAGCGTTTAATATGGTAAATATTCCTTATAACCGACTTAGTAATTTGCTGCTTAGTAGATTATGTACTGAAATGAAGACATCCTATAGGGAAAAATGAGTTTAGATTATGAACTCAATTCAAATGAACTCTATTTAAAATGAGGTCCTGTTTTGGACAAAGGAAATTAAAAATGTAAAAGAACTGTCCTGTCTGAGGTAAAAAGTGTGCTTTGGCTTAAAAGAGATACAGTATATTAATTACATCTATTATTATTATTGCTTATTTCTTAGAGTCATTTCTGGCTTTCTCAAAACAATAATATTAATGAGTACTTCTGTTTGCTGCATTTTCTTATTTTAGCCTTTGAGACAGCTGGGAATTATCAAGACATTTTGCATTTTTTAAAATGTGATTTTATAAAGAATTATCTTTACTATTTAGAATACCACCTATTGGATAGAACAATTTTTGTACTTAAACACTGCCATTTTCATAGAGATGGCTTTTTGAGAGGAGTAACACTATGGTTAGAGCTTGCAGTAAAAATGCCAAACACTGTAGTAACTTGGAACCAGGTTATTCTTATGCTAAGCAGAACTGTAAAATAGTGTCTTATCAGGGAATTCGCTGATTACATAGACACCACTTTTGTTTTTTATTTCATTCTTTAACTCGTAGTGATATTTAATACTTTCTGATCAAACAGGTTCAAAGTGAAACTTTGAATTTCTGTTAAAGAACTCCTCAAGAGTAACAGTGAAGTCATACTTCATAAGTGGTAAAGAAAGGTATAAAGTTTGTAAACATTTTGTTGGGTATAGTAGTAATTGGGTGAAAAGGATAAATTATATCAAAATGAGAATGTGCTGTAACTGGAATTAACGAGCTAAAGGATGTTTCTTTCAGTTAAGTAGTATAACTGGAACATTTTACTATTAAACATGGCTTTTATAAATGCATGGCCCATTAATTTTTATTCACTGTTAGTATTTAATTCACTGTCAGCTTATTAATGTTTTCTGTACCCTGATAATGAATTTTAAGGTATAAAAAATTGTCCTGCAGCTACAGTTTAAAAAATTAAACTAGATATTAAAATAAATTTGATAATTTTTTATAAAGAGGTCCTGGATTTTTTTTTTTTTTATGGGACTAACGTCTTAAGTTACATTATGTTATGCAGGTTAGAATTTCAGTTACAGCTAAGCATACTTGTAAAACTTAAGGGCTATATTCCTTAGAACCTAAGGACCACTGAGAATGTTTATGGACCAGTTTGAATAACAATGCTATTTAGATTATCAGCCTCTGATATGTCTAAAATTCATTTGGTTTTCTGCAATCAAGCTGTTCATGGAAATAATTTATATACATGTTTTACTTATGGTCACATTTTAGAGTAAAAGTATTGAAGCAAAGGATATAGTCATAATTCTCATTTATCTACTAAAGTTACGGTTTCATCAGTTCTGTTCTAACAACTTAAAGATATTTAAGTGTTTTTCTGTAATTTGTAAGTCTTAACAGATGCCAATTTTGTATTTGTCGTATACTGTTTTTGTTTTGTTCACTTTTCCCAATCATTTAGACAGCCTTTCTATATATGTGAGATCAAGATTTTTCTGTGTGTGTGTGTGTGTGTGTGTGTAAGGGGTCAGAGAGTATAGGGAGTATTATGAGGTTTGGGATTCTTCAGAAAAATCATCACCCACTGCAACAGAGCACTGTTGTTAAATAATCCCATTAACTATTATCTGGAATACTAGAAATGATATCTTGTATTGTTTAATACCTAGAGACTGTTTACCTATTATGCTGTTTCTGAAGTTCTGAGAACTAAGTACAATCAATTACCTTTCTAAAGCTGGTTTTGGAGGAAAAAGCTGTCCCCAGGCTGCCTGTAACAAACATTTTATCAAAAATAAGCAAAGTTTATGTGCCAGATCTTGAACCATAATATCCATATGATAAATTTCAGCATGTTACTACTTACCGGATATATAAGGACATTTAAAATTTCACTTCTTTATAATAAGTGAACTAGAAATAAGCATAGGAAGCTGTGGGCTGGAAACCTGATGTTGAAATAGACCTTTTATTTTATATAGTTCTAAATTGGAGGAAATTTGATCCTATTTAGGAATGATTGCTTTTATATTTGTTACTGGTTATAGAATCATGCTGATTTACTTCATATCTGGAATACATGTTTAAGGACAAACTCACATTTCTCAAACATATTAAAAGAGATTACATGGTTAAATACCCGAAGTTTGGGAAACACATGTACAACTTAGACAAATTTCTTTTTTGGATGATCTCTTGGAGTCTTTTAACTTGACTACCATAGATTGTCCTCTATACCTCTCTTTCTCCAAAGAAATTAAGTACAATTTGGGAAAGCCTACTCTTAATAAACTCAGGTTACATTTAAATAGCTCAGTCAATGATGTAGCATTTAAACAACATAATGGTATTGATTCCAGGTTAAGTAAACAAATAACATCCAGAGATCTGTTAGTAAGAATAGGAATGGAAAATGATTATTTCCTACATTTTTGTTGGTTTTTAACCTCAGGTATATAAGGCATAGCTAACAAGCCAGGTTTATGTAATTAAACCCAGTAGCGTTTCTGTACTTTGTCAGTTTGTGTAATACTAAACTATTTTTGTAAAAACCAAAAGTATGTATAACAGGAGAGGCATGGAATGGAAGGCTTTACTTCTAATAAAGTACTTAAGGTATATAATATTTTTCATGTTAACATGAAGTTTTTCCTTTGAAATTAAAGGTTTTTTGGCATAGGTTTAAAATCTGTCTTGACTAGACATTTTCATTATAAAAAACTGATATGAAATATGGTGGGCAAACTAATATTTGCTGTTTTTAATTCTCCTTTGTGTCTGTCCTTAAAGCCAAGTTTTTAAAGAAAAGTTCTTTAGAAAGACAAATATTAATTAGGCCAAGATTATAATTTACTTTTTATGTAGGATATTTAACTTTGTGCCAACACCACCTAACTGATGTGACCAGTCATCCTTAACATGTTATCCTGGAGGAAAGGGATGTGGATAGGTCATTACGAATTCATTTCCACCCCAGAAATCACCTTGAAAGTACAAGCTCTACTAATAATGGTGGCTCTGTATCATCATTGTTAACACAGGCATTTTTAATAAAGGACTCTTGGCCAAGATTTTCTCATGCTGCTTATGCAAAACAAGTATTTTAAAATGAAAACCATAAAAATTGATAGTCAATTTCTGCCATATCTAAGATATTTATAAACAGACTATATGGCAAACATTTGCAAAAGGTGTATATGGAATGCAATTGAGCTAACAGGAATTTGGCAGTAGAAACATTAGTGTGTTAAAACATTTACAATTTTCTCTGCAATCCAGTCCAGGAGTTAAGTAGATCTTAATCTCAATTCACAGTCCCAACTATACCACAAATTATATAATTATATATCTTTTTTTTTTTCCCTTGAGATAAGAGTTTCACTTTTGTAGCCCAGACTGGAGTGTGATGGCATGGTCTTGGCTCACTTTAACCTCCGCCTCCAGGGTTCAAGTGATTCTCTGGCCTGAGCCTCCAAAGTAGCTGGAATTACAGGTGCCCGCCACCACACCCAGCTAATTTTTGTATTTTTAGTAGAGATGGAGTTTCACCATGCTGGCCAGCCTGGTCTCGAACTCCTGATCTCAAGTGATCTGCCTGCTTCGGCCTCCAAAGTGTTGGGATTACAGGTGTGAGCTACCATGCCTGGCCTTTTTTTTAGAGACAGTCATGCTATGTCACCAGGCTGGAGTACAGTGGGGGTACAGTGGCCTCATGATAGTTCACAGCAACCTTGAACTCCTGGGTTCAAGTGATCCTCCCACTTCAGCCTCCCAAGTAGCTGGGACTGCAGGTACACACCACCATGCTCAGCTAATTAAAAAATTTTTTTGCTTCAGGGCATGGTGGCTCATGCCTGTAATCCCAGCACTTTGGGAGGCCAAGGCAGGTGGATCATCTGAGGTCTGAAATTCAAGACCAGCCCGGCCAACATGGTATTGAAGTGGATCATGAAACCCTGCCTCTACTAAAAATACAAAAATTAGCTGGGAGTGGTTGTGCACATCTGTAATCATAGCTACTTGGGAGGCTGAGGCAGGAGAATCACTTGAACCCTGGAGGCGAAGGTTGCAGTAAGCTGAGATGGTACCACTGCACTCCAGCCTGGGCAACAGATGAGACTCTGTCTCAAAAAAAAAATTTTTTTTTTTGTGGTGATGGGGTCTCGTTAGGTTGCCCAGGCTGTTCTCAAATGCCTGGCCTCAAGCACTCCTCCTGTCTTTGCCTCCCAAAGCACTGGAATTACAGGTCTGAGCCACCCTGCTGGCTGTATGTATCTGCTTTCATCCTACCTAGTGGCTAGTTCTTTTATTGCCTCTGTGGTAAAATGTAATACCACTTTGAAATGATGTAGTAGAAATAAAATATTTCACCTGGTACTATATGACAACTGCTGGAATGTTGGGCTTTTTGTCATTAAGTGTGGTGATTTTGTCACTTAATTACTTGTTTTAGTATAAATGCTTTATTTCTGTAGTGTATTTCTTAGGCAGTTAAATTTTTTACCTGCTATTAAGTAAAAATTTTAATCTGTGTTTTTAGGAATTCATTGTTAATGCTTAACCAAGGATTTACTTATATTCAGAGCATAAAAATTTGGGTCATTCATTCAGTAAACATTGAGCATCTATTGTATGTCAAACACCGTGAGGGTTTTAGAATAACAATAAAAACTTGGTTGTGCACTCCAGAAAATGTATGACCCTTTTAATGTACTTTTGTAGGTAATGTTTTAACATGTATATTGTCTTCTGTCTTCTAATGGAATTGATTTCTGCTTTTTGAGAGCTTTCCCCAATTGTCTATGTTTTCACAGTAATTTTCATTCTCATGGAACTCCATTATTGTATTATTTCTTTCTCTATTGTTCTTTCAGACTTTGTTATGGATTGTAGACTTCTATTGGTCCTAATTCCTCTCCAAATTCCAACCGCAGTCCTACATAAGCTAGCTTTTGTCCCATCTTCTCATCAAGGTCTCAATGGCTTTTTTCACTTACTGGCTAAGTTTTCTTTGCCTCCACCTGTTTTATCCAAGTTCACATTTTTGGTTAGTCTTTCAGAATCTTACAGGTAACCTCTCCAGAAATAAGAATCTTTTCATTCTTTTTCTCCTATATTTGATCAGCTGGGAGAGTTCACTCTTTTATTTCTCATTATTTCTACCAAGTTATATCTATGAGTGGTTCCCAAATGATCATAAAGATCCAAAGTGTACTGAGGATTCACAGCTACAGGATCCTTCTCAAGGGAGTAATCCTAGGAGGGAAAAACAAATCTAAGCAAATTCATAAATAACAATGACTAAGTCAAATGAAGGAATTAGGTCTAAAAGACATTAGATTTCTATAGTACATACTCTCACATTTCTTGTGCATACTAAAAACGTACTCTTAAGATTAATGGAATAGGAAACTTTTACATTCAGAAAATACAAGGCAATTCACTTTTGATTTCTTTTATTTGTTAAAATAGTCACACTCATATACACGAAAATATTTGACCATGATGCATTCATTTACTGGGGCTCTTGCCATCTTGTGGCATCCAGGATCCTGGCTGATAGGTTTTACCAGTGCTGCTGGGAGACACTGAGGGTTCTTCCTTTCCAAAGTATGGAGCAGAGGCATGTCCTTTAATTTGAGTGTCAGCTGGTGGAGCCAAGAGTTCTTCATTGGTCTCTTTACTAAGGACTTTTTCTTTTTCATAAAACTCTCGGCTTTTTATTTTGATTTCTTCTCTGTATTTTTCATTCTTTAGTATTTCCTGCATGTATATATAAATGGAAGAAATTATCAAATTTCTAGTTAAAAAAATTAAAAAGTTTTTATGAAAATGGCCAATAAAAATAAAATACATATCATATACATATATGTACATACATACTTTGCATTTAAATAATAAACAGATACGTATATGTTTGAAAAAGCCGTATGATTACATACTAGTGTTACATAAACAGTTTGTCCTGATTTTATGCTATAATAGACATGAAACACCACATAGTAGAAATATTTACTACCCAAAAAATGAAACAAACAAATGTGAAATTACACGAGAGCCTAAGAGACGCTATGAAAAATTTCCTAAGCCTAACACTGATTTCTGCCTTAAAACACATCAGTGACTATACTTTTCCACTGGTGAGAAAGAAGTGCTGTGACTACCCTTTTTTTTCCTTTGCTGTTCAAATGTGTGAATGCTAACATCACCTTCTATAGTACCAGAACCAAGCCCTATCTATTAATAGTTCCCTTTCTCCTCTGGGGAGGTATGGCAGGAAAGGCGGGACATAGGAATGGAATCAGGGTTTGGCATGCCCTAGACACCGTTGCAAAGAGGCACTTTGCTATTGGAAATACTTTCTCAAATCTGTGCAGAGTTTGTACAATGCAGTACTGTTCCTCAATTTCTGTCTAGGAGGATCTATTCCAAAAATTACAATCAATCCTTTGTTACTGTATTTTCTTTAATAAAAGACCACATTTAAGAAGTATCATTATAGCATTTAAAAAGGCAAACTCCACACGCAGTGACAAAGATGTTAAAATTTGAAAAGATAGGTATCTTAAAAACAAATGCAATACAGTAGTTACATCTTTGGTCTTTATTCATTCCCTGTTTTTACAATGCATTTCTAAATGTGTGCAAATAATTAATGTTCTTTTTGCTTACCTGTATTATCTGATTTTTAAGAACATGTTATTTGTAATGTGAAATTAGAATGTTAATGTAACTAATATCTTGACAACAGTGACCAAAAAAAAAGTTCTCTCAAGCATTTTTAAAATTTCAAAACTTTCAAAAAATGACACTTAAAGGGCCACATCTGAATATCTAAATGTATGCTATTACCTTTCTGTTTCTCAAGTGAATTTCAAGGAATATTGACTGTATAGTCCTTTAAAAAAGTAAGCTCCAATACTAAAGTAACATTTAAAATAACAGTTTGGGCCAGGAGCAGTGGCTCACTCCTGTAATCCCAGCACTTTGGGAGGCTAAGTCAGGTGGATCACCTGAGGTCAGGAGTTCGAGACCAGCCTGGCAAACATGGTGAAACTCCGTCTTAAAAGAAAAAATGACAGTTTGTACTTAACGGGGGAATTTGTTTTGTGGTTTTTGTGTTACAGACTTAGTTTTAGAAATGACGAAGCGCATATCTAATAAAACTTCTTCCTCAAAGCAACTATGTACAGGAAAGAACAATAATTATAAATATTCTTGTAATTTTCACAACACAGAGCAATTCCCCATGAGTAGTTTAATCACCACAGTAACTGATCTTCCAGGCAGTTGTTACAATGAGGGTGAGAGTAGAGAAATCAGGTTTTCTTTTTCCTATAGCCTCTAGAATTCTTATGTAAGGTGACAATATATCACAAAGGAAATTCCTCCATATCATACCGGAAATAGCGAAAGTAGAAAAAATTCAAGTTCCTGTGTCTTAATAGAAGCTCGTTCCTTGGAGTAGAATGAAAGGTTCAGAACCAGGTTAAACTTGCACTAGTAATCTACCTCAAGTAGCAAGAGGATACTCAGAAATTGGTCTAGAGCTTGCTTGGGTTTTTGTTTACCAGTCACATCACCTACTTTATTTGCATCACCTCTATAGTTGCAGTCTTAGAACTGGTAAATGCCTGTGCTTTTTGATAAAAAGAAAATGGAGGGCAAAGATAGGTTCTCGTTTCTCCTGCCTTCACATAATTTCTCTTTATTCAACATTACTCTTCTAAGACTTTCTTATAATCGCTATTGAGCAAAGGAAAAGCCAATCTGAGTATATTAATTATTTTTACATATGAAGATGGATTAAAGATTTCAGAGTTGAAATATATAGAGACTATGTTTTCTAAAAAGGAATTTCTTTTGTTTTTCTGAAAAAATACAACTGTTACCAGGCAAAATTAAACAGAACATAAATCATTTATGAAAATAAATACAGTCTTGTAAATATTTAGAATTGAATGTCCAGGTGCTATGGCTCATGCCTGTAATCCTAGCATTTTGGGAGGCTGAAGTGGGTGGATCACTTGAGGCTAGGAGTTGGACACCAGGCGGGCCAACATGGCAAAACCCTGTCTCTACTAAAAATACAAAAATTAGCTGGGCATTATCGTGCATACCTGCAGTTCCAGCTACTTAGGAGGCTGAGGTAGAAGAATCACTTGAACCTGGGAGGTGGAGGTTGCAGTGAGCTGAGATTCCACCACAGCACTTAAGCCTGGGTGACAGAGCAAGACTCCATCTCAGAACAAACAAACAAACAACAACAACAACAACAACAAAACTATTTGGGATTGATAAGAAAGTAGTCAGGTGGAGAAAACAGGATAGGAATTGTACACCTTGAAGACTCTTAAGAAAGTCTATTTTCAGGCCAGGCGCGGTGGCTCACAGCTGTAATCCCAGCACTTCAGGAGGCCTAGGTGGGCGGATCATGAGGTCAAGAGATTGAGACCATTCTGGCCAACATCGTGAAACCCTGTCTCTACTAAAATATAAAAATTAGCTGGGCATGGTGGCACGCGTCTGTAGTCCCAACTACTTGGGAGGCTGAGGCAGGAGAATTGCTTGAACCCAGGAGGCGGAGGTTGCAGTGAGCTGAGATCATACCACTGCACCCCAGCCTGGTGCTTGGCGACAGAGCGAGACTCTGCCTCAAAAAAAGAAAAAGAGAAAGTCTATTTTTCAAGTATAAATTCCCATGAAGCAAGTATTTTCCCTTACAATTCCTTGGAAAAATATCACCTTATATTTCCATATATTTATCAAATAACAGTATGTTTCAGTGTTTTTGTAAGGATAAAGCAGGAATGAGGGTCTTTCTTCACATAAATATTTGTATTTTAAAAACAAATATTCATCATTTCACATATTTATCTTGCTGCCAATAAATATTTTTCTTCAACATTTAAAAAAAGATGGCTGAATGGTATTATATCACTAGTATACCATAATTTACTTAACAACTCCCCTACTGATGCTTCAATATTTCACTTCTTCATTAAAAAAATAACATTGTGATGATCATCCACATGGGTAATTCTTTGACTCAGACAGGGTTCCAATCCCAAATCTACCATTTACTAGCTGTGTGACACCAAGAAAGCTACTTAACTTTTTTAGTCTCAGTTTCTTTATCTGAAAATGGGGCTTATATGCATAAGAGTATTATGTTTCTTAAGATAGCTATGTATTACAAGGTGAGTAAGCTTTTATAAAACAATGCCAAATGGGCCGGTGTAGTGGCTCACATCTGTAATCCCAGCACTTTGGGAGGTGGAGTTCAACACCAGCCTGACCAACAAGGCAAAACCCTGGCTCTACTAAAAATACACAAATTAGCCAGGTGTGGTGGTACACTCTGTAATCCCAGCTACTCTGAAGACTACGGCATGAGAATAGCTCCAATGAGGTGGAGGTTGCAGTGAGCCAAGATCATGCCACTGTACTCCAACCTGGGTGACAGAGCAAGACTGTCTTGAAAAAATTAAATAAATGAACAAACAATACCAAATGGACGTATTTCCTTTTGCTCCCCTCAAGTAACCTCTTGAGTTCCCTTAAAGATTGAAAAGTTTATGCAGATTACAGATTTTTCCATATTCTACTGTAAGCCAAACATTATTGACTTAAAAATTGAATCTTGTTTATATGTGACTATGTAGGTATAAATATTTATAACTCAAGTAACTCATATGTATACTCTTCACAGTATTATTCTCTGAACATTTCTCAATAGTGGCACAGAATTTGGGCTCTGAAGCCAGACCACTGAATACAAATCCCAGTTCTTCCAATTACCAGCTGTGCAACCCTGTGAATATTACTTAACTTCCCTGTGTCTCACTTCCGTGTTGTGTGAAATGGAGATAACATGTCTTCTTCAATGGGTTGTTGTAAAGATTGGGAAAGAACTGGCTACTGGGCAGTAATAGTACAACAGAGGAAGGTACAAATAGATTTTTAAAAAGTGAGTGTTTATCTCATTCTATTAAAAAATAAACATACCTAACTTGTACCTATCTCTCTTTGAGATGGGTAGAGGTGTTACTAAGTAAGAGGTAATCTACTAGTTTCAGACAAAAGATGGAAAAACTGGCACCAGACTAGTCCTCCTGCCATGACACAACTAGAAAACTGGACAAAAATACATTTTTCAGATACTGGACAACAGGCAGCACAGTAGTGTGATCCCCAAAGGGCATCAATGAGAAACAAATGAGATAAGCCCTGTATCATCCCAGCTTTCTGGCTGGAGGCACATTACTGGCTGCAACACAGGGTTGGGGAACCCAAGCAGAAAATGGTGATTTAGGGAGAGAGAGAGAGAAGAATTGTTTAGTGAGTCAGAGAAAGCTAGAATATGCTGGGATATGTTAGGCAGAGTACCAGGATACACAGAGCAAGTTTTAGAAATTTGCATAGTAATCTACTTGAGAGTTCAGCTGAAAATTAAGCTGTCCATGTGCGGGGTGAAACTTCACAAAGCCAGGAATGACAACTTTTCACTGAAGAATACTGGGGAACTATAGGCTGAAAATTACTGGAGTTTGCACTGGACTAGGAAAAACTCAAGTTCTAACCAGCCGGGGAGAGTTCACTGAACACCTGAGGCATTATAAAGACCTCAGAAGGGTCACTCAGGTGTAGGGCTAAACTAGCTTGGGAGTACAGCCTATTTAAGACCTGTGCTGTACAATACAGTAGGCACTAGCCACATACCACTTAAATTAAATGAAAAATTCAGTTACTGAATTATACTAGCCACATTTCAAGTATTTCATAGCCAAATATGACTAGTGCCCACTATATTGGAAAGCACAGTCATAAAACATTGCCATCATTGCAACAACTGGGATTTGACTCTACTGCTCTAAAGCCACCCTAACAAAACTTAAAAATAAGATTCTAGCCAGGCATGGTGGCTCATGCCTGTAATCCCAGAATGTTGGGAGGCTGAGGTGGGTGGCTTTTTTGAGTCCAAGATCAAGATCAGCCAGGGTAACATGGCTATTACCCAGGAGTTCAAGATCAGCCTGGGTAACATGATGAAATCCTGTTGCTACAAAAAAATATGAAAAGTAGATAGGCCTCGTGACATACAGCTGTGGTCCCAGTTACTTGGGAGGCTGAGGTGGGAGGATCATTTGAGACTGGTAAGTCAAAGCTGCAGTCAGCTGAGATCGCACCACTACACTCCAGCCTGGGTGACAGAGTGAGAGCCTGTATCAACAACAACAACAACAACAAAAGCTTCCAAAAGTGTGGGCTGATTCACATGTCAATTAATAGCCTTCCAGAACAAAACTCAGTATTTTCTAAAGGCAGACAACAAAATTGAGATACTATACATAATATTTCAATGTTCATCATGTAATCAAAAGGTGAAGCGGAAAGTATGACCCAAAACTAGTCAATAGAAGTAGACCTAGACATGATAGAAATGGTGAAATCAACAGACAAGGACTTTATCACAGTTACTATAAAAATGTCTAAAGATTTAAAAAAAAATCATGAGGAAAGAAATGGGAACTGTAATAAAGGACGAAATATAACATCGACATGAAAAACAACCTACGAAATAAAAAAATTGAGTGCTTAATGGTAGATTAGATACTGTAGAAGAACAGGGAATCTGAATATAAGACAATGGAAAATACATAAACTGAAGCAGGAGAGAGATTTTAAAAAGGCTAAAAAATGAACAGAGTCTCAGTGAGCTATTGGACAATACTATGCAGTCTGACATACATGTAGTCACAGAAGGAGAGGAGAAAATAATGACTAAAATATTCCAAAGAGATAAAAACATAAATTCACTGATCTTAGAAGCTCAACAACTGCAAGCAGGATAATCACAAAACCAAAGCACATCTAAATCAAATTGCTAAAAACTAATGATAAAATCTTAAAAACAGACACAGGAAAAAAGACACTTATACAAAGATAAAGATAATAAATAACATTGAGTTCTCATCAGAAAAAACGTACAATTCTCTATCAAGCAAAAATATCTTAAAAATGAAGATATTCTAAGAACATTTTCAGAGAAAAGCTGAATTTGTCACAAGTAAACCTGTACTACAAGAAATATTAAAGGAAATACTTCAGCTGAAGGAAAATGATACAAGATGGAAACCTTGTAGAATAAATAGCAGTGAAAATGATCAGAATGAAGGACTTCATTGTAGAGAAAAACACCAGAGTTTTGGACACTCTGCTTGGTGCTAGATGTCCTGAAACTCTATGTCCACCCAATCTGAGTTCCCTGAGCACATGAGGAGCATTGTTACACTGTCCATTGAAACTGCCAATATGGATTTTGAGGCCAGTCATTATTACGTTGCCAAGCAAACTTCTCAAGCTTTATAAACCTGGTTCAGGAGATGCACAGCCTGAAAGGCAAGAGGGCTGTCGTTACCATGTGGACCCTCAAATTAACGACACTCTGCCTCATTACCTCCTTATCCCCATCAACAAAAAAGTCTCTGCTCACCAAAGCTTCCATATTTTACATCATTGTCCTGGCTCCCATGGCTAGGGATATACAGCAGTATATCAACAATGGCCTTCTTGTCCATCAGAAGCAGAACCTCATGGAGTTGACAAATGAGGCATGCATGAGGTCAACCCCTTCTAAGAGGGTCATATAAAGAGTCTCCTGGAGTGAAATATTGAAGAATATCATTCTCCAACAATCTCAGGGAAGAAGAGAAAGAAACCATACTGACAGAAGAAAGAAAAAAGGCATACGCTTTATCAAAATCTGTGTGTCAAAACTTTCCTTAAATGTAGGTGTTATAAATAACCAGTGTTCTGTGACAATCTCTCTCTTTTCAGGGGTGTTCTGCTGGAACAAATTAGTTTAGGCTTGAGTTGTTTATGAAGCCTTAATATTGGGAAAACAAATTATCAATTGTGAAAAGTATTACAGGGTAAGTATCCCTTATCTGAAATGCTTGGGAACAGAAGTGTTTGGGATTTTGAATTTTTTGGATCTTGAAATATTTGCTTTTTCGTACTTACCAGTTAAGTAGCCCCAAATCTTTTGAGTGCTGTAATAGTGCTCAGAAAGTTTTGGATTTTGGAGCATGTTGGATTTTGAATTTGAGCTGCTCAACTTGCATGTATTAAATGTTTGAATTTATATATTTTTCTGGTCAAAATTCCATATAAATTAACATTGTGAAGGATTAAAAAAGAGAAAACTCTAAATGCCTTTAACAAGCTCATCATTGTTTTTGTAATGTAGTTAATGGTTATTTATAGTGTACTATTCATTCATTCAGTGATGTGAACTTAAGCCCTCAGAAGGTTGTAGCTCAAGTCCTTTCCAATGCTGTTACTTTGCTAAGAGCCCTGCTTAAGAGCCCTTTTGGTGACTATATTATTATTATTTTTTATTATACTTTAAGTTCTGGGGCACATGTGCAGATTGTGCAGGTTACATAGGTATATACGTGCCATAGGGGTTTGCTGCATCCATCCCCCTCCCTCTCCCCCATCTACATTAATTACTTCTCCTGTTATCCCTCCCTAATTGCCCCACCCCTGGTATCCCTCCCTTAGCCCCCCAAGTGACTATATCATTGTTGCATTCAATGTTGCTACTTGCTCTGTACAGTAATGACAAGAGGTTTAAAGTTTTTTTTTTTAAAAAACAAATCTTAAATATGCAATTTACCAACATGCTGACTTATAGCTCACTCATAGACATTAGGCATGACATAATCAGTAGTTACCCCACTCCAATCATACAGTCCCTCATGTGAAATCCTACTAATCATGAACTTTCCATAAAGGCAGGAAATTCAGCTCTAATACACATTTATCGCTGTGGAAGATATTAGATAACAGAAGTGGATATTTGAACCATAAAGAGGAGGTAAAACAAATGGCAGAAAAATACTAGAGGCCTCTCCAATGATACGTCAGGAGAGAGAAAGAAAACTAATGCTATGTAAACCTGGGGCTTTGGAAATGCACTCTACTATCTGGAGGAAGGCTAAGAGCTGATGACCAGTGCTCTCTGATCAAGTTATCATAACTGGAAGATAAGTTTAGATTACTTGATGAGTACTGGGGAAAGGGAAGGGCTGAGAGATAACTGAATGGGTTCAAAGGTTACTCAAAGAGTTTTCAACCTCAGGTATCCGTCAATCTGCTTCTCTGGAACTGCATTCAGACCAGAGGTGTGGGAGTGAATACTTTTCAGTCTATACTATTAAATAGAATCAAATATTTAGATGTAGATCTAAGTATATACAAAAACCTTTTTAGGAATATTATCTGTTATTATATATATATACCTAATGAACAAGAAAATATAAACACAAATTATAAATTACCCATTTTTACTAATTTAAGATATGTAAAATGTCACTAGTATTTTTTTATGTTATGTGTGATGTGTGTATAAATAAAAATGAATAATTGTTTTCAAACCATCATTCAAGATTTCAATCCCTTAGCCCAATTTTTCTCCTTAAAAGGCTCAAACCTAGTTAACTGAGAATTCTTCTATGAAGGAGTGTTTCAGTAATACTTCATATGCACATATATATGATGCTGATGGTGTGATATTCATGGTAAGCATAAAATTCCATAATAATATACTTCAAAATTATTTGAATAATTTTTTTTTTGAGACAGAGTTTCACTCTTATTACCCAGGCTGGAGTGCAATGACGCGATCTTGGCTCACTACAACCTCCGTCTCCTGGGTTCAGGCAATTCTCCTGCCTCAGTCTCCTGAGTAGCTGGGGTTACAGGCACATGCCACCGTGTCCAGCTAATTTTTTGTATTTTTAGTAGAGACGGGGTCTCACCATGTTGACCAGGATGGTCTCAATCTCTTGACCTCGTGATCCACCCGCCTCGGCCTCCCAAAGTGCTGGGATTACAGGCGTGAGCCACCGCGCCCGGCCTTGAATAATTTTTATATTGATAGACATGGAAATGGAGTAGAGTTAATGCTCAGATTAGAAATTTGCTTTAAAATGTCAAGAATCCAGGTAGAAAAAAGGCAGGTTGATCACTCACACACACACACACACAAATAATATGCCATTTCTTCTTTAATGTTCTGGCTCCATGTTCCTCTAAAGTTTAGCATTTATAAATGGTCTCCATTTAGCTTAAAGTACTTGTGAATTCCAAGTATATCATATATAACTATGTTCAAAACACATGCCAAGACAAAATCTAAATATAGTTTAAAATAAATTCAACAGTGCTTCATTGTTAGAAAGTTTACTATATTCAAGAGCAAGTTAAAACTCAGGAGTCAGTCTTATGGCCATGTCACTGGGTTCTTTTTCAGTTTTCTGTGGGAACAAAACCATGTCTCATTTATAAAGTTCAAGTTATATTACATATAAAAAGCGAGAACCTGGATTTATAAAAGTTATAATTTAACATTAAAAATTAGCAGTACATTTGTGGCAAAAGCTTAATGTGCATATATTTTTAATATCTACTGGAGTTAGACATACTTTTCAAAGTACACATGAGATAAGGATATAAAAATATTTAAATTACTAAATATTCCTAAATGCATACATTTTTTACTGGTTACCAGACATAAATTTGATCTTGACAGCTCTACTAATTTCTTTCCATAATTTAAACTATATATACTAGTGAATAATTTTTATTTTAATAAATATTTAAAAATTTAAAGTATGAGGACATTGCCTTTGAGTCAATTAAAACATTTTTCATAGAATACAAAATAATTTACATAGATTATAAGTGAAATTTGGCATGAAATATGTTTCAGGAGCTCATACCAGTAACATTTGTTTACTAATAGATGGTCACACTCAGAAGGTAGCCTCCAAGAATATACCTGACAGCCCCCATCCTCAGCATAATTATAAAATTACGATGGCAATTTGGTGTTTCAAAATGTTCAGAGCTGATTATTCTTTTACAGTGTCAATTTTGTAGCATGCTGAGAAACAATTCAGGCCTAGCAAATGCTATAGCGATGTCTCAGCTTGAATATATTGCCAAGTTGTTTAATTAAACTACATTTTCTAGTTCTACAAGTTGAACTGCCAAGATGAAGTAAGTTATTAGATCACCCTTTTTCATCTATGAAAGTGGGAAGAAAAAAGAAAGAGGTGCATAGATCACCGAAAGGTATTCTGTATTCAGGTCCAAGAGAACACCTGCTAGATTAGCAATCAAAAATAAATTTAATCTTGCCTGGTTGGGAGTAGAAACCAAAAGAGTAAATAAGTGACAGAGCTTAGGTTAGTATGATAGTAGTGGGTTGCTAAGAAATCTATTAGAATAAAAACAACAGCCAAACGAGTTATGCTTTAGCAGAAGCTGCTCCTGCTATGTGTTCTTGCCAATCACTAGTACGTTCTGCCAAATCAATGTCACATTTAATTTATTCACATTCAAATCTATTGCAAACATCCTTTGATCAATTACAATAATGAGAATGTACACTGAGTTTTGCGGTTTTGACATGCTTTCTTGAACCTCCCTCATGCATTTTTAAAAACATTTCTAATTGCAAGAAGGCCATCTCAATGATTCCTGTTATTTGAGGGGACAATTGTATGGTTTGTTTATATTATTTGCTGGCTAGGAATTTCTGGCATTGAGTTTTCTTTCTTTGAACTTGAGCCAGATTAATTATTAAATCTCAAAATGTCACTAAAATGAACTAATCACAGAGCTCAAGTCATTAATAGTTTTGCAGGTGGTATTTCCTTTAAGAAAATAAATGAACTTCCATATATATGTAAAAAGGGCCTCTGAGCATAAAGACACAATTATTTAATTGAAAAAGAAATTTAGCAGTTAAACATTAATAAAAAACAATTAGAGTCACTTAATGTTAGTCCTATTTAATTGAACTACTCTGGTGGGAGAAAAAGAATACCTTGCTCCCTTGTGTGGGAAGAGGAAAGACCATAATCCCAGGGAGAAAAAGCAATGTCAGGTCCCCATGGCTTTCCAGGCTTGGCCTCAGAAAGAGAGAAAGAAATGGCAAAAAGGCAAGAGCCCTGGAGGAAAGAAAAGGCTCCATCTGTGAATGATTGCTAACATTCATTGAGCTGTTATGTGCCAGCTGCTGTAGGGGGAAAAGAATTCTTCTGGCCTAGGTTGAGAGAGGGAAGAGTTGGACGAGAAGTAAGACATAAAGAAGTTGTAATATAGGCTATATAGAGCCTGCCTTAGAGAATAAAAAATGTGGTCAGAGGCAGCACCCTCCAGGACTTGTTGCAGGGGACAACAGGAGCTGTCGCCCTGAAAAATACTTATTCATTCATGTGTTTTTCATTCTTTTATTCATTTAACACATACTGAGCACCTACATTTCAAGGGCCTAGGGATGCCGAGACCAAAACTTAGCTTTTATTCTTATGAAGCATCTTTGGGGAACAAAGAGGATGGGCAAAGGAGGTACCCTGCTGTAAGGCAGACTTCTGCAAGAGTCAAGATAGGGTAGAGCTGGGTAAGCTCCAATGGCCAATTATGTGGCTAATGATTATGGGTCCTTTCCTACTTTCCCATTCACTAACTAATTGGTTCATGCATATGTTAACTGAGAACCCACTAGGTGCCAAGGATTGAGTTAAAAGACACAACTTTTATCCTGTGCTCAAAGAACTCACAATCTAAGGAAGAGAGATAGGTTTTAAAAAATTAAATTATAATATGATAAATTCTGCAATCATAAAAAGCAAAGAATATTATGAGAATGCAGAAGAGCTGGTATCCCAATTATTATCCACGGAGTGTGGACTGGAAGGTTAGAGAAGGTGGTATTTCAGTCTTAATCAATCAGAATCAACCAGAGAACTGAGAAGAGGGGGCATTCTAGGAAAAGGAAGCATGTGTTCAGAGGTATGAAGGAGTAAAGCAGCAAAGCAAATTCAGGACACTGTGAGTGGTTCATATGGTATATAGAGGTTAGAACATGCTGAATCTTGTAATGCAGTGTTAGGATATTTAGGTTTCACCCTGAAAGTGATGGTGAACCATTTTGGGCTTTGAAGCAAGAGCAAGATTTCCAGATAAAACACAGGATGCTCAGTTAAATTTGAATTTCATATTAACATCAAATAATTTTTAGTATTTATGTCTTAAAAATTATATGGGACATACATGTAAAAATATTCCTTGTTCCCTGGAAATTAAAATTTAACAACGTACGCTGTATTTTTATTTGCTAAATCTGGCCATCATAAGCAGGAGACATATATGTATATCCCATATTTTAAAAAAGATGACTCTGGCAACTATTGAAATTAGATTGGAGGGATACAAGACTGGAATAGAGAAATCGGATGGCATGCCACTGCAGAAATGCAAGTAAGAAAATCATTAGGGCAGGAACCAAGACAATGGTATTTAGACAGAGAAGAAAAGACAGATTGTTAAGATGTTCAGTAGGAAAAAGGTCTTAGTCACCAATATGTGAAAGTGAAAGAGAAAAGGAGAATCCCTGTTTCTAATGAGTGATGACAGTGACACTTTGCAAGCTGAGAACCTCTGGCTGGCAATGCCCTGCCCAGGCCTTGCTTGACCATGCTACCTGCTGTCGGAGACCACGCTACCTGTAGCCCACCTACCAGGCCCACCTAGGCCAAGTCTGGCTTACACACTGGTTCCCAAGTTCTTGTCCCACATCTTAGAAGAATGAGGATGCGGATGAGGGGACT
The DNA here is from genome assembly GCF_049354715.1 of Callithrix jacchus. Classification (NCBI taxonomy): domain Eukaryota; kingdom Metazoa; phylum Chordata; class Mammalia; order Primates; family Cebidae; genus Callithrix; species Callithrix jacchus. The sequence goes on from NC_133503.1 coordinate 148,655,417, forward strand.
CAAGATGGCGCTGTGAGAACAACCCAGGATTGGAGCCCGCGTTGAATTCGCAAACGGTGAGTCAGTGCTGCATTTCCAGACTGATCTTTGTTGCCCACAGAACGGGGAAACTCCCAAGTATAAAAAGACACGGGACGCCAGGCAGTAGGTCTGCCTGGCGAAGCCGGCAGCCGGGGCGGCGGCGGCCGGCCCTACACAGCAATCCCCACAGGGCGCGCTTGTCCGGGTGCCTTGTTGAACCGGCAACCTGAGACTTGAGAGGGCTGGACTTGAGACTGAACGAGACTTGCACAGTAGCCAAGCCCAGGGGATTGCAGGGACAGATCGTTTGGGATACCAAGTGGGACGAACAAAACCGCGATTTCAAACTATCCCGGGCAGACGGTCCGAGACGCTCTGTGGGGGAGGGGCGTCCACCACTACGGAGGCAACCTGCCCCAACTGATATACACGCCCACTGCTGAGGCAGCCAGCCGTTGCCGAGGCAACCCGCCCCAACTGAGATACACGCCCACTGCTGACGCAGCCAGCCGTTGCCGAGGCAACCCGTCCCTACTGAGATACACGCCCACTGCTGACGCAGCCTGCCTTTGCTGAGGCAACACGCTACAACGAAGAGACTCCGCCGCAGGGTGTGGCGGAGACCACAGCAGAGCCGGCAGGAACAGTGCGAATCACACAACAGCAGGGCGGAGCCTCGGCAGCCAAACAGTGGCTAGTCTGCCTTCGAGCTGGGCAGGACACCTGATCGGACATCCAAAAATAAAGCCCAAACCCCTCAACACAGAGCATTTGAGAAAAAAAAAAGGGTTGTTTAATGAGCTGTGTTGCAGCAGAATCAAACATAGCAGCCTAACAGCCCTGAATGAACAACAGAGTGCACAGCTCAGCAATTAAACCCCTATAAAGTACAAACTGTCTCCTCAAGCAGCTCCCTGACCCCTCTATATCCAAAAGACTGTCATTAGGCAGGTATCATCCTGGGACAAAGAGAGCAGAAAAAGAAACTGGTAGCATCCCTCGCTGTGCCACGGCTACTAGAGGTGCACCCCAGATAAGCAGGGTCTGGAGCAGACCTCAACAGTCGTACAGCGAAGGGGCTAGACTGGTAGAAGGAAAACCAAGCAACAGAAATACTTCATCATCAACATTCTGGGTGTCCACTCAGAGACCCAAACGAAAAGTCAGCAACTACGCAGACGACCAGCGGACAAATCCACAAAGATGGGAAGAAACCAGCGCAAAAAGGAGGAAAACACCCGAAACCAGAACACATCGCCTCCTAGAAAGGACCAAAACTCCTCACCAGCAAGGGAACAAAGCTGGACGGAGAATGACTGTGACGAAATGATGGAATTAGACTTCAGAAGATGGATAATGAGAAACTTTTGTGAGCTAAAAGATCATGTATTAAATCAATGCAAAGAAACTAAGAACCTTGAAAAAAGATTTGAAAAAAGATTCGAGGAAATGATAACAAGAATGGATACCTTAGAGAGGAATATGAATGAATTAAAGGAGCTGAAAAACACAATACGAGAACTTCGCGAAGCAAACGCAAGTTTCAATAGCCGAATTGACCAAGCAGAAGAAAGAATATCTGAAGTCGAAGACCAACTCAATGAAATAAAACGAGAAACCAAGATCAGAGAAAAAAGCGCAAAAAGGAATGAACAAAGTCTCCAAGAAATGTGGGACTATGTGAAAAGACCTAACCTACGTTTGATAGGTGTACCAGAAGGGGACGAAGAGAATGAATCCCAGCTGGAAAATACTCTTCAGGACATCATCCAGGAAAATTTCCCCCACCTAGCAAGACAAGCCAACACTCAATTGCAGGAAATACAGAGAACACCACAAAGATATTCCGCAAGAAGAGCAACCCCAAGGCACATAATCGTCAGATTCAACAGGGTTGAAATAAAGGAGAGAATACTAAGGGCAGCCAGAGAGAAAGGTCGGGTCACCCACAAAGGGAAGCCCATCAGACTCACAGCAGATCTCTCGGCAGAAACACTACAAGCCAGAAGAGAGTGGGGGCCAATATTCAACATTCTTAAAGAAAAGAACTTTCAACCCAGAATTTCATATCCAGCCAAACTGAGCTTCAGAAGTGAAGGAAGAATAAAATCCTTTGCGAACAAGCAAGCACTCAGAGATTTTGTCACCACCAGGCCTGCTTTACAAGAGCTCCTAAAAGAGGCACTACACATAGAAAGGATCAATCAGTACCAGCCATTCCAAAATCACACTGAATGCTAAAGAGCTTCAACATAATGAAGAATCTACAACAACTAACAGGCAAAACAGCCACTTAGCATCAAAATGGCAGTATCAAATTCACACATAACAATATTAACCCTAAATGTAAATGGACTAAATGCACCAATCAAAAGACACAGACTGGCAAATTGGATAAAAATCCAAAACCCATCAGTGTGCTGTATCCAGGAAACCCATCTCACATGCAAGGATACACAAAGGCTCAAAATAAAGGGATGGAGGAAGATTTACCAAGCTAATGGAAAGCAAAAAAAAGCAGGAGTTGCAATTCTCATCTCTGATAAAATAGACTTTAAAGCAACAAAGATCAAAAGAGACAAAGAAGGACATTACATAATGGTAAAAGGATCGATACAACAAGAAGAGCTAACGATCCTAAACATATATGGACCCAACACAGGAGCACCCAGATACATAAGGCAAGTTCTTAGTGACTTACAGAAGGACTTGGACTCCCACACAATAATAGTGGGAGACTTTAACACTCCACTGTCAATACTAGACAGATCAACCAGACAGAAAATCAACAAGGATACCCAGGGCTTGAACTCAGACCTGGAGCAAGCAAACCTGGTGGACATTTACAGAACTCTCCACTCCAAATCCACAGAATACACATTCTTCTCGGCACCACATCACACCTACTCTAAAATTGACCACATAATTGGAAGTAAAGCACTGCTCAACAAATGCAAAACAACTGAAATCATAACAAACAGCCTCTCAGACCATAGTGCAATCAAGTTAGAACTCAGAATTCAGAAACCGACCCAGAACCGCACAGCTTCATGGAAACTGAACAACTGGCTCTTGAATGTTGACTGGGTAAACAACGAAATGAAGGCAGAAATAAAGAAGTTCTTCGAAACCAATGAGAACGAAGACACAACGTGCCAGAACCTCTGGGACACATTTAAAGCAGTCTCTAGAGGAAAGTATATAGCAATAAGTGCCCATATGAGGAGAATGGAGAGATCCAAAATTGACACCCTATCGTCAAAATTGAAAGAGCTAGAGGAGCAAGATCAAAAAAACTCAAAACCCAGCAGAAGACAAGAAATTACTAAGATCAGAGCTGAGCTGAAGGAGATTGAGACACGAAAAACCCTTCAAAAAATCAATAAATCCAAGAGCTGGTTTTTTGAAAAGATCAACAAAATAGACAGACCACTAGCCAGATTGATTAAAAATAAAAGAGAGAACAACCAAATAGATGCAATAAAAAATGATAAAGGGGAAATCACCACAGATTCCACAGAAATTCAAACCATCATCAGAGAATATTACAAACAACTCTATGCACATAAACTAGTAAACCTGGAAGAAATGGATAAATTCCTGGACTCCTGTGTCCTCCCAAGCCTAAACCAGGAGGAAGCTGAAACTATGAATAGACCAATAACAAGGTCAGAAGTCGAGGCAGTAATTAAGAGCCTACCACACAAAAAAAGCCCAGGTCCAGATGGGTTCACAGCCGAATTCTACCAGACACACAAGGAGGAGCTGGTACCATTCCTTCTAAAACTATTTCAAACAATCCAAAAAGAGGGAACCCTTCCCAAATCATTTTATGAGACCAACATCATCCTGATACCAAAACCCGGCAGAGACCCAACGAGAAAAGAAAACTTCAGGCCAATATCCATGATGAACATAGATGCAAAAATCTTCAATAAAATATTGGCAAGCCGATTGCAACAGCAAATCAAAAAACTTATTCATCATGATCAAGTAGGATTCATCCCAGGGATGCAAGGCTGGTTCAACATACGCAAGTCTATCAACGTAATTCACCACATAAACAGAACCAAAAACAAAAAACACATGATTATCTCAATTGACAAAGAGAAGGCATTTGACAAAATTCAACAGCCCTTTATGCTAAAAACCCTCAATAAACTCGGTATCGATGGAACGTATCTCAAAGTAGTAAAAGCTATTTATGACAAACCAACAGCCAATATCATACTGAATGGGCAAAAACTGGAAGCATTCCCTTTGAAATCTGGTACTAGACAAGGATGCCCTCTCTCACCACTCCTATTCAATATAGTACTGGAAGTTCTAGCCAGAGCAATCAGGCAAGAAAAAGAAATAAAGGGTATTCAAATAGGAAAGGTGGAAGCCAAATTGTCTCTATTTGCAGACGACATGATAGTATACCTAGAAGACCCCATCGCCTCAGCCCAAAAACTCCTGAAACTGATAAACAACTTCAGCAAAGTCTCAGGATATAGAATCAATGTGCAAAAATCACAAGCATTCGTCTACACCAATAACAGACTTAAAGAAAGCCAAATCAAGAGCGAACTGCCATTCGCCATTGCTACAAAAAGAATAAAATACCTTGGAATACAACTCACAAGGAACGTAAGGGACCTCTTCAAGGAGAACTACAAACCACTGCTCAACGAATTCAGAGAGGACACAAACAAATGGAGAAACATTCCATGTTCATGGTTAGGAAGAATTAATATCGTGAAAATGGCTATACTGCCCAAAGTAATTTACAGAATCAACGCTATCCCCATCAAGCTACCATTGACTTTCTTCACAGAACTGGAAAAAACCACCATGAACTTCATATGGAACCAAAAGAGAGCCCACATAGCCAAGTCAATTCTAAGCAAAAAGAACACAGCGGGGGGCATCACACTGCCGGATTTCAGGCTATACTACAAGGCTACAGTAATCAAAACAGCATGGTACTGGTACCAAAACAGAGATATAGACCAATGGAACAAAACGGAGGCACTGGAGGCAACACAACATACATACAACTATACAATCTTTGATAAACCTAACAAAAACAAGCAATGGGGCAAGGATTCCATGTTTAACAAATGGTGTTGGGAAAACTGGCTAGCCATGTGCAGAAAGCAGAAACTGGACCCCTTCCTGACACCTTACACTAAAATTAACTCCAGATGGATTAAAGACTTAAACATAAGACCTGGCACCATAAAAACCCTAGAAGGAAATCTAGGCAAAACTATCCAGGACATAGGAGTAGGCAAGGACTTCATGAACAAAACACCAAGAGCATTGGCAACAAAAGCCAAAATAGACAAATGGGACCTAATGAAACTCCACAGCTTCTGCACGGCAAAAGAAACAGTCACTAGAGTGGATCGGCAACCAACAGAATGGGAAAAAATTTTCGCAGTCTACCCATCTGACAAAGGGCTGATATCCAGAATTTACAAAGAACTCAAGCAGATTTACAGGAAAAAAACAAACAAGCCCATTCAAAAGTGGGCAAAGGATATGAACAGATACTTTACGAAAGAAGACATATATGAGGCCAACAATCATATGAAAAAATGCTCATCGTCACTGGTCATCAGAGAGATGCAAATCAAAACCACATTGAGATACCATCTCACGCCAGTTAGAATGGCGATCATTAAAAAATCTGGAGACAACAGATGCTGGAGAGGATGTGGAGAAAAAGGAACACTTTTACATTGTTGGTGGGAGTGTAAATTAGTTCAACCATTGTGGAAGACAGTGTGGCGATTCCTCAAGGCCTTAGAAATAGAAATTCCATTTGACCCAGCAATCCCATTACTGGGTATATATCCAAAAGACTATAAATCGTTCTACTATAAGGACACATGTACACGAATGTTCATTGCAGCACTGTTTACAATAGCAAAGACCTGGAATCAACCCAAATGCCCATTGATAATAGACTGGATTGGAAAAATGTGGCACATATACACCATGGAATATTATGCAGCAATCAGAAATGATGAGTTCGTGTCGTTTGTAGGGACATGGATGAATCTGGAAAACATCATCCTCAGCAAACTGACACAAGAACAGAAAATGAAACACCGCATATTCTCACTCATAGGTGGGTGATGAAAAATGAGAACACATGGACACAGAAAGGGGAGTACTAAACACTGGGGTCTATTGGGGGGAAAAGGGGAGGGCCAGTGGGAGGGTGAGGTGGGGAGGGATAGCCTGGGGAGAAAGGCCAAATGTGGGTGAAGGGGAGAAGAAAAGCAAAGCACACTGCCATGTGTGTACCTACGCAACTGTCTTGCATGCTCTGTTCATGTACCCCAAAACCTATAATCCAATAAAAAATTAAAAAAAAAAAAAAAAAAAGAAGAATGAGGATGCACCGATATTCAAAGAGTAAACAAGGCAGCGAGTTTTATTGAGTGATGAAACAGCTTCAGGGGAGAGGGAATGGGAGGGGTGGTCCCCCTACCTGAAAGTGGGAAACTACTCCTAATACGGCTGAGTCGGGGGCTTTTTATGGGCTCAGAATGGGAAAGGGACAGGCCATAAAGAGTACTGGAAAAGACAACATTCAATTGTTAAAAGGCATTATTCAGAAGGAATTAATCAGGAAAGGGCCAGCAAACAGGAACAGAAGTTCTCACTGTGAGTTGCAAGTTTCATCTGGGACCAGTAGCCTGGTGTTTCAGCCTTCAGGCTGTTTTTGGCTTGAAGGTGGGGTTTCACCAGGGACCCGCCCCATCGGCCTAGGCATTTGGCTACCTCCTCTCACTATCAACATATGCCATTAACCATGGTAGGAAACATAGAAAAAGAGTTCTGCTTTAAACATACCAAATTTAAGTTGTAGGTAAAATATCCAAATATCTTTTTATCAAACTGTTAGCTCCTTCTTGGACAAACTTCAGAACACTGAACTGCTTTAAGGACTCAATTCTAGGCCCTCTTTTTGACTATACAGATGGTCCCTGACTTACGATGATTCAACTTATGATGGTGCAAAAGTGACATGCATTCAGTTGAAACTGTGTTTTCAAATTCTGAATTCTGATCTCTTCCCAGGCTAGTGATATACCATACAATACTTTCTCGTCATGCTAGGTGGTAGCATTGTTTGGTAGCTCCCAGTCATCAATTTGATCACAAGGGTAGACAACCCACACTCTGCAGTGTACCGTGTTACCAGATGATTTTGCTTATTTAAACTCTGCATGTTTAAGGTCGACTAGGCTAAGCTATGATACTTGGGAAGTTAGATGTATTAAATGCATTTTTGACTTAACAACGGGTTTAGGGGATATAACCTTGGTAAGTTAAGGAGTAACAGTACTCTCTCTCGAAGTAATAATTTCTTATCCCAAATTTAAATATTGTCTACATATGCTGAAGAAGCTCAAATTCATTTCAGGCCTGACTGCTCCTCAAGTTCCAGAATGATATATCCAACTATCTGATTAGACGTGGATGTCTAACAAACACGTTAAATATGTCCAAAGATCCCTTAGCTCAGAGGACTAATTTAAGGTCATACAATTAGACTACACTTGAAACAGGTATCTGCCTCCACTATATTCTCCTTCTACTGTTCATTACTCTTTGCACAGTTCTCAGCAATCCACACACATGGCTTCGCATACAGGTATCCTGCTGCCTGACTACAGTGTTTCCCTGATGCCTAGAAACTTTGTCTTGTTCTCCCTTTCCTCACATGCTATAAGATACAAGCAACCTCCAAGGCAACACCCTACTTCATGAACATAGAGAGGGCCTTCCAGTTAACTGGAAGATCTAAAAGTTAATTACTATACTCTCAAAGTAGTCTTTGTGACATACCAAATGCACACCAGTGGGCAGGATCTGGAAAGGAGGAGGCTGTTACTGGGATGTCCTCATGGTGGGAAGAAGCACTTTAGCCAGCAGCAGCTAAATCAGCTTTCCTTACACAATGGTGTACATTTACTAAAACAAATTCCTATTTTCCTTTACTTCCTACATTTACCTTGCACTAAATTTTATCAATTCCTCCTTCAAAATTATCTTAAATTGTGCATTTCTCTTTATCTCTATTGCCAATAGCATTTCTTGCTTGGACTATTATTGCCTCCTAATAGGTCTCCTTGGTCCTCCATGATCTAATATCCACATAGCAATCAGAGTGACCTTTCATGCCACTTCTCGCTAACAACCCATTAATGGGTCCTTGGAACAAAATCCAAACTTGCCTATTGCAAATATGGAGATATTCTGATAAGCCCTTCTTCAGGGAAGGACTTGCTTCCCAGCTGCAGTGAGTGCTGTAAGCAGACAGCCTGCAGCTGTCAACAGTTTTAGCATGTGCCACAGCTTGTGGCCACCTTTTTCTTTCTCTTTCTCATTCTTCTTTCTTTTTTCTTTTTTTGATGGAGTCTCCCACTGTCGCCCAGGCTGGAGGCTGGAGTGCAGTGGCACAATCTCTGCTCACTGAAACCTCAGTCTCCTGGGTTTAAGCCATCTTCTGCCTCACACTCCTGAGTAGTTTGGATTACAGGCACCCACCACCACACCCGGCTAATTTTTGTATTTTTAGCAGAGGTAGGGTTTCACCACATTGGTCAGGCTGGTCTTGAACTCCTGACCCCAAGTGATCTGCCCACTTTGGCCTCCCCAAGTGCTGGAATTATAGGTGTGAGCCACTGCGCCTGGCTGCTGATAGCCACCTTTTTAGTGGTTTTCCAGGGCAGCACACATCCAGTTACTGAACAAGGCAGGCAGGGGCCTAAAGGCCTGGCCATTTCAACCAGATGTACAAAGACTCTGGTGGGCAATACTTGCTCCAGAGCTTCCCAATGATTTGGCTGAAGCTCTGTTGGGCCTACATTATGGTTTGACTTTACCCTCTGTCTACTCCTATTTTCTTCCTCTTCCTTTCATAAGTATGCCTAATAAATACCTTCTATTTCAATGTCTGCCTCTGAGAACCCAGCTTTAACAAGGCCTCATGTGACCCAATTGCTGCCTACCTCTCCAATCTCATTTCATGTCACTTTTCGCTTTGGTTATCATACTCCAGCCTCACTAGCTTCTTTGTTCTTTAAAAGCACTGCATTTCACTTGGCCCCTTTCAGTTCTGTGCCCGAAAGTCTTTTCCTTTCAACATGGCTAGCTAAATCTCATACTTCAGGGAAGACCAACAACTTAAAGAGAACTTCCCCAGCAAAGATCCAAAGTGATCTTTCCAACCAGACACAAAAACAACACCCAGTTTACTTTGTAGTGCTTATCATAATATCTCATAATCTTTATTATTTATGTGTTTATTTATATGGCTTGACTAGAATATAAACTCCAGGGCCAGGAATACATATAATTCACTGTTAACTTTCCCAACATCAAGTTTAGCAAATTATGTAAGTGTTGAAAAATAATCTGTTGAATGACTAAATGACTCCACGGGTCTAGCTCAAGAGAGAGGACAGGGCTGGAAATCTGGAAGTATATGTGTTGGCCGAAGCCAAGCCAAGGATGAGACTGTCCAGAGAAATGGTAAAGAAGAAGAGCCAAAGACCAAGGACAGGTCCTTCATGTTGACCACTAAAATTTAACAGGTATAGGAAAAACAGGAACCAACAACGGGTTGAGAAATAATGGTCTAAAAAGTGAGGGGATAATAAAAAAGGCATTGGTAAAAGTAGCAAATATTGATGCCTCACCCAAATTCTCTCTGCTTACTCTGTAGCTTTCTGAATAGCTTATTTAAATGAAGCTTGTTTCTTCAAAGTTCTGCACTTCTTAGTCTGAGGACCAAATTCACCTCCCATAATGGGCAGGATGAAACTACCAGGGAGTTAACACTCCCCAGGAGCAGGCCTTACTGAGAAATTGGTGGATAAATATGCCAACTTCCTTGCTCTTCAATGGAACCACTCTGTGATGTGTTCTATAGTCTCTCAGAGGGCTCCTGGCAAAACTGAGCTTCAGTTTGCCCATAGCATTTAACCAGCTTATTAAGGCACCTTTTACTGACCTTCCTCCTTTCCCTTTCTTACTGTTCAACTCTAATGCTTTTAGAAATGACCGTGCAAATAAGCTATTTGTATCCACATTCTTGTCTCAGATCTTGGTTTGGAGGGAACACAAAATTAAGATAGTAAAGAAGCCACAAGTGGAAAAAAATTTGAGGGAAGTGGTTAACTCTATGAAATGCAGGTGGGGATAGAATTGAGACATATCCATCCAATGTACTTAGCATCAAAGTGGTATTTGGTGACTTTGAGAGAGAAGTTTGAGGGAGGTGATGGAGGCAGATGCAGATTTACTGGAGGGAGAGGAAACACTTCCCAAATAGTCTTCCATAGATTACACTAGCTTCCCAGGAAATTAAGAGGTGCTTGACATGTCAAAATTTGTAGGGTCAAATAAAAGTGGGAAACAGACTTTCCAGTTCAAGAGTCCCAAAATTTCCCCCTCTCCTTTTGAAAAGCTACCCCTTAAAACAGATACCAAGATTAGAAAAACTCAAAGCCCTTTTTTGATAAACAGGGTGTTTATCTAAAATAGCAAATGACAACATAAAAAGATGAAAATAAAGAGAATACCAAATAATTTAGCAGAGTACAAACAGGGATACTGGTGAGAAAAAAGCAATCCACTCTAGAGACCCTCAGAAAGGCTCAGAAGACAGAAATAACAGAAAGGGGGAATAAGGTATATAGAACCAAAAGCTGGAAAATTATTTGAAATGCTGTATAAGAAGAAGTGATTCTCTTAGGATACCACATCTAGCCCAGCAGTTATTTTTCTATTTCTCCATTCCAATGGGAGACAAAATATATATATATTCTCTGAAGAAACTGATAAAGACAGGCTTAGATGTAGGGACCAAGAAGAGGGCTAGGTTGAATTGCCACACTGTAAATGGGGATAGTGGAATATAGCTAAGTAAAAATCTGCATTCCAAAGAGCGAGCCCCTCAAGCTCCTATATACACTTAGTTAGAGAAGGCTAGCAGCTAAAAATATACAACCCACTCCAATCCTACTGATTTATTGTAAAGGTCACTAATTCTGTAGCACTGCCTATGTGATTTTGGCTAATTGCAGCCTTGGTGGTATCATCTAACATGTTGCTTTACTCCTGTATTTCATGTAAACTGGCAAGTATATCCAGAGCAGTGGTTCTCAAACTTCAGCATGCTTTAGAATCACCTGGAAGCTTGTTAAAACACAGATTGATGGGCTGCTCTACCTCCAGAGTTTCTGATTCAATAACTGGGGATAGGGGCTCTGATGTGCACATCTAACAAGTTACTAGGTGATTCCGATGCTTCTGGCCCCGAAATCACACATGAGAACCACTAATCCATAGTTCACAAGGGTCAACAAACTATGGGCCAAATCCAGCCTATCTAAATAAAGTTTTACTGTGACATAACCATGCTTGTTCGTTTACATACTGTCTTTGTCCACTTTCGTGCTACACAGCAGAATTAGGTAGTTATGACAGAGATCACATGGCCTGCAAAAATAAAAATATGAATGAATACTTTTCCAAAAAGTTGCTGACCCTTGATCCAGAAGGTTGCTTAGATTATTTTGGCATGAAAATGTCACAAGTACATCACATCAGGAGAAACAACATCTGGTTGATCCAGACTCAGTGGCGACTGCATAATCTGTTCATTATGAAGTACTGCACCGACCTTGGTTTTAGTACCCACTCATGATCACCACTTAATGTATTATTCCTTTCAGGGTAACAAACTGTAATTTTTCTGATCCTATTGTTCTTAAATTTATTAGCTGTTATTATATAAAGAAGAATTTCTCCTCATCAACTATTTGGTTATTGAAATAGTTTGTACAGGAGAAGCAGAATAAATGCTTGACATTTCCTCCCCTGTCAATATTCAAAATAGTAAGTTCATACTCTAGAAACTTTCAAAGGTGACCCATTAATATGTTTTAGTATCATGAACTCATATTTATATATTTGAATGTTTCAATCCATTGCTTTGGTTAGTATTTCTATTTTTTATGCTCAAACTTGACCCATCTTTGGCTGGTGGGAGCCCCTTCCAGTTGGCTCCTGTATCCTTTTCACATAATCTTCTTGGTTTCTTTGCTCTCTGCTGTGAAAAGGTGTCCTAGACTCTCCTTGTACATTTTCTGCCTGAGACTTGAAGTCAGCTCTTTCTCTAAGGAGGCCTGGTTCCTTAGAGTAGAAAATGGTAAAGTTCATAGTCTGAAATGAGATGTTCATTGCTACTGGACTGTCATTGCTGTTAGGTCTTTCCAGTGGACAGAGGTAGGAAATATGTTTTTATTCATTTTTAGAAAAAATACGTCAGTTCATAATGACATTTCCAATTCAAATTTAATATTGTAGGTGTTTATTTAACTTCTTTTCTTTTATGCTATAAGTTTTGGTTCCTGAAAACATTGATATATTTATTTTAAATATTTGTGTAAAGATGCCAATATTACTGCTAACAAAATTATTAAATATAATTGAGGATTTCTTTGTATTCCTTTCTTTTTGTCCTTAGAATATAATCACTGAATTGGGAGTGACAGTAAGAAGAGTAAGACAAATATTTTTTAAAATTTAGAAAGAAGATAAAAAATGAATATGCTCACTGATATATAATGTCTTAAAGTAATTTGAAATAATCTTTTTTCCCTGTGTGATTATGCTATCTACTTGATATATGAATAGGTTCATTTGTTTCAGGGATTTAAAAAAAATTGGGGATGGGGGAGATTAATGTATTTTTAAATGGTATAAAACATCTATATGGTTCCAAAGGGAAAATTATACCACATATAATAAAAGGAGTCTAGCTTCCATCCCTGCTTTTTAACCTGTTCCCTCCCTGTGATTTTTATTAATTTCCTGTTTATCCTTCCATTGTTTCTTTTTTCCCATTGTTTCTTTATAAAATAAGCAAATACATGCGCATCTCTCTCTCTCTTTCTCCACCTTTACGTAAAAGGTACCATCAACTGTTTTTCATCTTACATGTGTTACTTGACAATGTATCAGGAACATTCTATAGAAGGATGTCTTCATTCCTTTTAGTCTTATTGGACTCCAGTGTGTAGCCATATCATGGCTTACTAACAGATGCTTGGGTTGTTTCTGCTCTTTTATTATGACATATTTACAATTACTATTACCAGTAGCCCTATAAATTATGCCAAATTACATATTTTCACCAGATAATTCTGAGTAGATTTCTACTAGAACTTGGATTGCTAAGGCAGAGGATAAAAGTATATGTATTTCACTGGCTATTTAAAAATAGAGTTTTGCCTGCCCTTTATTGCTTTCTGTCCCCACAATTCAGTCCCTAACACAATGTCTAGCACATAATAGGTGCTTAAAATATATTTGCTAAATGAATGAATGTGCCTCTGTCTATGCACTTTACTCACTGTTAATGGTTTCTTTTTTGGTAGACCATCTGAGCAAGCAATCACTGTTGACTGATAATCTGACTTTGCATATTTGCAGGTGTATTATAAATCCAAATCTAAACTTAGATAACTAGTAATCAAGAATATGTCATATTCCATTATTAATAAGTTCTTTTTCTAAATGGCTTATACCTCTTCTCTTTATATTGCTGAGAAAGCCTTATGATTCTGAAAATTAAGAAAAGATAGATACAAACTTATTTATATTCTTGGGAATTTATACTAGTTTTAAAAAGCCAATGTGGTAAAAATGAATCAGTTTACTACTTTTAAAATTAAGTTAGAAAAAAATATTTCTCTATTTTTCTTTGTGTACCTGCCACCTATCATTCACCAAGTATGTGGCTTAAAATATATCACCACTCAAGTAAAGACTTCCTAAATTAGGAATAGCTTAAGGTACAAAAGTTGAAGTCAACCAACTATTTTGGATCCAAAAAACTTTTTTTCAAACAAACTGCTATAATGATGGTTCTATTTTCTGCAATTTACTCACAGTGCCAAATATCTACAATAACAAATACAAATATGATAGGTTACAATACACCATCCACAGTGGCTGTGACTGATCAAAACTTGAAAAGAGGTGTTTTTTCCCAAAAGAGGCAGGGGTACTGTGGGAAGGCAGATGGAGAAGTGACCCTTAGTTAAAATGGAATTCAGGACTCCTGCCCGCACCCCCTCCACCACTATGAAGACAGTCCAAGCATTTCCCTTCTTATGGGATTGGAGGAGGTGGGATTAAGAGGATAACTTAGTGTATAAAGTAGTACAGTAGCAGGGGTTTGGAGAACGTGACTCTGTGGCCAAAAAGAAGTATAAAAGTCAGATAAACCACCAACATTCCAGCAGTAATAACAATAACTTTAGACAATATGAATAGCACTAACAAGCACTTGAGACTACTCGAAACTCTACCGGTAAGGAAGTAGAATTCCCGAGCAGCTGATGAAACCAGTTAAAATAACATTGTGGAAGGAGGGAGAGGTAAAAGGGAGGAACCACACTAACATCTCTTCTGCTAAGAGAAACTGAAAAGGCCAGTCTACTAATTAGGTTCAGAATAAATTAAGTGTGGTGTCAGGAGAAAAAGAGAGGCTCAGCAGTGTTCCAGCAGTGATGGAGACAGGAATATGAAGAAACAATTAAGGTGAGAATTCTCAAAGGAGTTTGAGGAGGGCAGCAAAAAGATCACTGGGAAATAAGAACAAAGGAGAAAGGGGATAATCAAGGGTAAAGGAACCCACCAAGAGACCTAGGCTGACGCCCTCTTTTTTTCACTTATTCATGTACACAGTCATTCAATATTATTGAGCAACTAACTACTCTGAGCCAGGTACTGTTCTAGATCCTAGAGACATGGCAGGGCCCAAAACACAGTCTGGCTCTCATAAGGCTTAGATTCTAGCAGGAAGAAACAAATTATAAATAGACAAATCATGCAGTTAGAGAAGGTAAGTAAATAGGTGACTGGCTGTGTTGCCATATCCTTCTCATTTAATCAGCTTGCCATTTTGCTTTAGTGAAGAAACAAGAAACGAGAAATAGTGTGGAAGTATGTATTTGCATGGGGTAAAACAGAACTTTCAAAGCTCATTCAGAATGTCCTTTTCTCTTTCTTAAAATGGAAATCAGTTTTCTTTTATCTGCAAAAGTAATACATCTTGAAAAAAAATACAGAAATTTAAACAACCAGAAATCTACAAAACAGAAAATAAAAGTCTACAAAATAGAAAATATCTCTCATAATTTCATATCCACTGTTAAAAAGTCTAATCATTACAGACTTCCCCTACATATACATATGTGTTTATAATATAAATACAATGTATCTCATTTATATTGTTTATAAAGTGTAAACTATGAATACTATTCCATAAACTGCTTTTCACTTAATATTTTCAGACATCTTTTTGTGTCAATATATAGTGTACATTATCCTTCTTAGTGGCTGCATGGTAGCTAGTATTCCTTTGTACTTTATTCGTTCAGTCTTCTACAGATGTTTAGAATGGTTCATATTTTACAATACTACAAACAACATCCTTGTATAAAATTTGCATACATTTGCCATTCCTTCCTTACGATACCTTCTTAGAACTGGAACTGCTGCCTAAAAATTTCTCATATATTTGGAAAATTGCTCTCTGAAGAGTTAACATCCAGTCTGGGCAACAAAGTGAGACCCTAATTCAACAACAACAACAATAAACAACCCAATTATCTGAGTGTGGTGGCCTGTGCCAGACTAAAGAGGATGAACTGCTCGAGCCCAGGAGTTTGAGGTTACAATTAGCTATGATCTTTCTACTGCTACATGGCTACTAAGACAGTGAGACTCTGCCTCAAAAAAATAAGTTAACATCAACTTACACCTATACCTATGGTGAATGAGAATACCTGTTTCCCCACAATTTTGTCAAGACAAAAAAGAAAAATCTTTGTCTGTTCTATATTTAAAAATTTTTCCCCTCAGTCTTTGGTTTTTCTTTTAACTTTGCCTAGGATTTCAGTTATCAAAAAGTAGAAACTTCTTACGTTGTCAAATTTGTCAATCTTTTCATCATAGCAGATGGCTCTGGTGTCCTGCTACTCTTTCATGTGTGTTCCTTTTTTACCCTTCAGTTTTCAGCCTAAAGAAGGTTGAACCTCTTTTCACATTTGTAATGTCCCATTTCTGGTACTGTTTGGTATCGTTACATGTCTGTCTTTCTCACTGGAGCATAAGCTCCCTTGGCCATCTGTAGATTCTCCTCTACATCACCAACATCTAATGTAGAATAAGCATTTACAAGTTATTTGTTGAATAAATTTTAGTGTCTTCCTTTTTGGGGCCTACTGCCAGATTTCCCTGGAACAATGTTCCTTCTAAGAGATCAACTGAATAGTAAAGACAGTTTAACAAACCCTTCACTACAAAAAGTAATTTAGAGGGAGGGAAGGTAAATCTCAGTGACTCCTTTTCCAAAGAAATGCATCAGGTCAGGAACTGCTGAACTGGACTTGTCAGAAAATCTTGGACTGGACTTGACTGAACACTGCAATATGGCAAGTGAGTCAGGCAAGTTATATAAGATCTTTGAGGAAATTCTTCTGGTTCAATAACCTGTAATGTTGCTTTCATGGTAGCCAAGAGTGCATCTAAATCCTGTTTCTCAAGAATTTTGATGGTTTCAAAATCAACTGTTCACTTTTGAAAATTAATTACATGCCACACAACAAATTTAAGAAGAGTCTTGTGATGCCAGGCACCCCAAAAGTTGGAAATTTGTAACCTGGTTTCTATTGAAAGATGAGCCTCTGGGATGGCTATTAATAACTTATTTCAAGGAAAGTGTTATTTGTTTTAGGTATTTAAGTACAAGCTTCAGCAACAGCGATAGTCAATTCCTTGAACAGTACAAGTTAATAAGGATACAAACTAAAGGTTCTTTTTGCCACTTGCTGGGTAAAACCATTCATTTAAAAGATATCAAGGTTGGTTCCTTTGCATTCTGGCAATAAAAAGCTCTGTAGTACTCAGATTAGATGAATGCTTTTTTAGAATAATTCTTGAGAATGTTTCTTTTCTTTTATACTATCTTTTAACTCTGGCAGGAATTAGAAAAGCTCTTATCTGGAAAATTTTCTCAAGAATATTTGTAATATTAGAATTGGAAAGCCTTTTTACTAGGTTGAACAAAAAGCTGGGTTTTATTTGCATAATGCATGCTAATACCATTTATTTTCACTATTAGTATTTATAAGTACTTTCCTTCTTAAATGGAGAGGCAACTGTGATGTTTTCCTAAGTGAATCCATGGAATGTATTAATCTTCCCTGAAAATGTCATTGGACTTATTACATGTAAGTATTTTGCCAATACACAAATAAATTTTGTTAGCAAGTATTATTCTAGTGTGAAAATATGCATTGACTTTTAAAAATTATTCCATTTAAACCATAATGCAATATAAATTTACTGATAAAAACATCAATTTGGTGATTGAAGTGTGGAAATCATTCTACAGAAAATCTTAGTGAAGTTATTTTCAACAAACATATACGTAATGAAATGTTTTTACAATAAACTGCCATGTAACTTGGTGGTCATCCATCATACAATTAGTTTAACTTTGTGAGGGAGACAGTTACTGAAACCTTATGCTTATTAGTCCTCACTAAAATAAACCTTTTCCTTGTTTTAAGAAGAGACACTGTCAAAACAGATAATTACAGAAAAGCTAGATAACAGTTTGAAAGACAGGACCTGTCACGAAAACTTTATTTTCCTTTTTAACATTTCACCTTATGTCCAGTTGTGCAAATCAGAAAACATTTAATTTTATTACTGCATATCAAGATCTTCATACATTAAAGATGAAAAGCAATAAATTTTTAGCCCAAATGTTTTTAATACTTTGAGAACAAATGAAAGAAAAACACAATTTTTTTTTAATAAAAAAGAAATCAAGTTAAGCAAATGCCTAGATTGATGACACTTATTTTAAGCAGAAGATCCTTCCACACCTTCCCTCAGAAATGGATCTTTCCTTTGGTACTATTGTATTATGTCTCTTTCTGTATAATCAAATTTCTAAGCTAATAATATGATTGGATGCATAGGACTTGAGGCACACTTAGTGCAGAATACATTGAGCTGAGCTGTACTACTGTTTTATATTGTGTAGGTTATTTATTATTATGGTAGCCAGGCTCTAAAGTTATCCAAGATTATTTAGGTAATCAAAATCAGAAGAATTGGCCTAACAAATAAAAGCAGTCATTTCTAAATTTGAAATATAGAACACCGTCATAGTTAATATCCAACTGGCAACAGGCTTATCTTTCTTTTTGGGGAATGAGTCTAATTACTTTGATCTGCAGATTTGGTAGTTTCTATTTCTTTAATTAATTAAACCATCTGCCTTGTCAATATACAGTTTAAAATGTTGACTTTATTCTATTTTAAATTTACTCGTGGGACCACCTAAATATTAAGGCCTACTTATTGATGTGAACCTTGAACCCAATGGATTTGAAAAAAAAAAACTCCTTTTAAAATAAGAACTATAGGCACATGGCATGAAATTGAATGATGCAAAAAGATTTTGAGATAAAAACTAACACTCCATCTTACACATGCCCAGTTACCTACTTCTCCCTTCCAGAGGCTACCACTGTATTCTTTTAGAGATGCTATTAGAACCACAATTTCAAGTTTTTTTGCCATGATAAAACAATGTAGGGCATAAAGAAAAGAGCTGACAATATTCAGTGATGGAAACTATAAAGCATCCAAGAGTTTAGGAGAGGAAATGGTAAGAGTTATAATTCAAAATCTGTATCAACAAAAGTCTGCCTATAACTTTCTAATTGTGGCCAGGAATTTCTGATTCTACTTATCAAAAAAGAGTAGAAATTAATATTTTCCATTTAAAAATCTGATACAGTATGAAAGGGAATGTAGAAAAAAGAAATACAGAAACCGTGTGACATAATGTGGCACTGTGTACCCATGCAAATCTCATGTCCAATTGTAATCCTCAGGTGTCAGGGGAGGGATCTGGTAGGAGGTGATTGGATTATGGGGATGGATTTTCCATGCTGTTCTCATGATTGTGAGTGAGTTCTCACAAGATCTGGTGGTTTAAAAGTGTAGTACTTCCTTCCTTGCTCTCTCTCTCCTGACACCATGTAAGATGTGCCTTATTTCCCTTTTGCTTTCTGCCACAATTCTAAGTTTCCTGAGGCCTCCCCAGCTATGCAGAACTGTAAGCCCGTGAAACCTCTTTTCTTTATAAATTACCCAGTTTCAGTAGTTCTTTATAACAGTGTGAAAACAAACTAATGTACAATGAAAAAAAAGTTTTGAATAAAAACTACTGTGATGTTAAAGGAATACTAGCCAATTGAACACAGTGATGAATGGAAATGTTCTCATCTGTCCTGTGCAACATAGTAGCCACTAGCTATATGGCTACTGAACATTTCAGTGTGGTAGGGTGACCAAGAAATTAAATTTTTAATTTTAATTTTAATTAAATTGTAATAGCTAGATGTAGTACTGGATAAGACAGGACTAGATAGTCTAGGTCAAAGATGAGAAATATTAGTAACTAAGAAATTTTAAAATGAACGATTTATAAATTATAACACTAAAAATAAAATTTGAGAACCATCATGAGAGTAATATGTCCAAAATAGGAATCTTTCTATAATCTGACATTTGAATAAAATCTTCAGAAACTAGAAACAATACCCATTCAAAGAAGTAGGTATACAAATTAAAGAATGTATAGAATAGTGTAATTAAAGACTGTAAAGAATAGTGGAAGAAAGTAAAGAGTAAAAATGAATTCATATAAACAATCATGTTAAAGACAAAAAGCATTAATTATCTGATAAAAAGAGCACAGAGCAGCATTTATAAATATTTGCTGAATGGAAATTAGGTAGCTATTATGATGGGCCTCTTCCTTGTCATGTCCTTTGTACCATCTGTCAGTCAGTTACTGGGAAGAAGAAACTATTCAGCTAGCATCCTTAATTTCCTTTTTAAAACTTAAATATTGTTCTGATTAAAGAAAAATGTTCCCTTTATGTAGCAAATTCATAAAATACAAAAAAGCATAAATAAGAAAATAAAAATAAACTCACCACTCAAATAACCATTATAATTTTGTATTTATGTTTCCTTCCAGTCTTTTTTCTACACACACAGAGTCCCTTTACTTGAAAAATACTTAAAAAGCAGGGTCAGATGATACGATATATTTTTAATTTTCTTCTTTTTAAAATTCATTCTCATACAATGTGTTTACAAAGGGTTAAACACATAAAGAAGACATCAACCTGGAAAGAGGCTAAACCAAATGACTAATTAGATTCACATTTGCACCTTCATTGCTAATTGTAATAAACTTGTTTGAGAAAAAGGTCAAAAGGTCTCCAGGAGTTAATTAGCTAGGAGCATTTATCATTAAGTGATAATGTACTTACATTTTACATGTACATGTAAATTTGCAAGTCCTTCATTTCCCAATAAAAGTGTGAAGTTTAGCAAAATTTCCTCATATCAATAGTTGTATTAATCTTACCTAAGTTAAGATATAATTGTCTTGGAAAATAGAGGCACAAGTAAAGCACCAATTAATCTGTTAATTGTTGTTTCCTGTTTAAGGAAATTTCAAATTGTAAAGCATGCTAATAACTAAAAGAAAACAGAACAAAAGACTGATTCAAAGTATCCCAGCCTAACAGCTAGTGCCAAGATTGATCACATTCTTGTGAGTAGAATTTTGTTCAATAGGTTACACTCATGCCGTCCTGGCCAGGAATTTGAAGACTCAAAATTCTTAAGCATTCAAAACCTACCGGTTTTTAAAGCAAGAAAAATAACTACAAAGTAATTATTATCTGTGATGGACAGTTTTATGTGTCAGCTCAGCTAGGCTATAGGACTCAGTTACTCAATTAAATACTTATTGGGGAAAAAAAATCACTGAACTTTTGCATGAGATAAGCTTCAGGTATACTTGTGGACAGCGTGTGTTAAGTACCTGGGCAAGTACTAAATGATACCACAGAATTTTGGCTACACACACACACACACACACACACCAGTAATATCCCAAGGAAGATATTTTATGCCAGCAAGATCAATGTGCACTAAGGTTACAAAATAAGTGGCCTTTTGTATTTAATTACAGTCATGGGCTAAGCAATGACATTTCAGTTAACAATGAATAGCATATAAGATGGTGGTCCCACTGTACCTTTTCTGTTTAGATATAGTTAGAAACACAAATACTTACCATTGTGTTACAGTTGCCTACCTACAGTTCAGGACAGTAGCATGCTGTACAGGTTTATAGCCTAGGAATAATGGGCTATATTATATAGACAGGGTGTGTAGTAGGCTATAACATCTAGGGTTCTCTAAGTACACTCTATGATGTTTGCACAACGACGAAATGACCTAATGATGCACTTCTCAGAATGTATCCCTATTGTCAAGTGACACATGACTGTACTTGGTACTATTTACATTTTGAATTCATGTCTATTAAAGACAACAGTTTTGAATTTTTCATGGCTTATGTTAACAAGTGATCCCAGGGAAGAGGAGCAAGATACTGAAGAGTATGAAACAGAAAAGGAGGGAAAGCCAAAATAAAGGTGTGTTCCGGAGTTGGTCACTGCTCTGGGAGCTGGACCCAATCCCTGCTGAGACCTTCTGAGGAGTCACCTTGAATGTGACTAAACTATGTGCTCAAGGGACAGGAAGGGAGCTTTTATTCATTACCTTCTATTTCCTTGATACTAGGTATCAAGGGTTATCTTTTAGGTTAACCTTCTCACACTTCCAAGTCGGTTTCCCAGAGACATCCCATGCCACAGTGTCAGAGCAGAAAGCAAAATATACTCTGTAGAGTTATAGTGAGGTTACATCTGTTAGCAGTTGGTTGCTGCAGCAAAGTTGGAGTAAAAACACAAAAAGATGTGAGGTAGGGCACAAGAGGTGTCTGACACAGGGCTTTCATTTGCTTGTCTCCACTGAGATTGAGAATTTACAGTCATCTTGGACTACAGAAAAAGTAGTTAAAAAAATTCAAATATTGGCAGGGCGCGGTGGCTCATGCCTATAATCCCAGCACTTTGGGAGGCCGAGGCAGGTGGATTACGAGGTCAGGAGATTGAGACCATCCTGGCTAACACTGTGAAACCCTGTCTCTACTAAAAATACAAATAATTAGCCGGGTGTGCTGACATGAGCCTGTAGACCCAGCTACTTGGGAGGCTGAGGCAGGAGAAGTTGCTTGAACCTGGGAGGTGGAGGTTGCAGTGAGGCGAGATCGCACCGCTGTGCTCCAGTCACAGAGTGACTCCATCTCAAAAAAACAAAAACAAAAACACAAATATTTTACATTCTAAAAAATTCAAATATATTAAATTGTGCTGAATATTATGATGAGAAAACAAAGATGGGTCTTAGGTCATACAAATAGGGAACAAAAACATAGAAAAAAATTCCACAATAATTTCTGCAAAGCAAACCTTCAAAGTACCACAGCATTATTTACAAACACAATCTTTTTCAAAAGATAGTTTAAATGAGTGTAGAGTTCAGAATTATTTCTGTATAACTTCACATCAAATCAGGATTCTTGTGGACTTTAAATAACAGGTACAAGTGATAGTAAAATAATGGCCGCTATCATTTATTGAATGCTAATTTTGAGTTACGCGATACTACTTCGTTAGATTAAAAAATGACTCTAATGATTAGTAATTTTTCAAACTTTTTAGACTATGACCTTTAGTGAGTGCATTAGTCAAGGTTTTCCAGAGAAAAAGAGAGTGGCTGTAAGGAACTGGCTCTCATGATTACGGAGACAGACAAATCCAAGTTCAAATTTGCAGGGTAGGCTGGCAGGCTCGAGACCCAGGAAAGAGTTGACAGTGCAGCCTGAAGTCAGAAAGCGGTTGTCAGACCGGGCGCAGTGGCTCATGCCTATAATCCCAGCACTCTGGGGAGGCCAAGGTGGGCAGACTACTTGAGGCCAGGAGTTCAAGACCAGCCTGGCCAACATGGTGAAAACCCATCTCTACTAAAAGACAAAAATTAGCTGGGTATGGTGGCACATGCCTGTAATCCCAGCTTTTTGGGAGGCTGGGGCACGGGAATTGCTTGAACCTGGGAGGCAGAGGTTGCAGTGAGCAGAGACCATGCCACTGTACTCCAGCCTGGGTGACAGAGCAAGACTCTGTCAAAAAAAGAAAAAAACAAAGCAGTCTTGAGGCAGAATTCCCTCTTCCTAGAAGGATGTCCATGTTTTTTTCCCTTAAGGTCCTCACATGATTGGATGAGGCCTACTCATATAATAGAAGTAAGCTGCTTTACTCAAAGTTTACTGATTTAAGTTTTAATCTCACCTAAAACATAGTTTCACAGCAAAATCTAGGCTAGTATTTCACCAAATATCTGGGTACCACAGTCCAGTCAAGTTGACCCAAAATTAACCCACACAGTAAGAAACAGATTTTATACCGCAACTTCATAAAGAAAGCATACATGCAAGTATATCTACAAGAGTTTCAGAAAGTAGTAAGTACTCCTAGTATGCTTTTGTACACTGATATTTTCTATTTCATGTTTTTCTAGCTCATTAAAAAGAAAAACATGCTGTAAACCATCAATTTAATTTCACAGCCAACACATGTATTACACAGGTTGAAAAACTCTGCTCTACATGATACATCTATTTATTAATGTTTTAGAATACTGGTAAATAAATGCCTCACAGTGATACCAGGATATAACATTTGAGAAAAAAATTGTATACATTTGAACACATGAAATATGATGAACATGTGTATATAAAAAAACTATATAAAATGCCTAATTCCTTAACACTATAGGAATAGCATATGGGTATAGTATTTTTATCACCATTGTGATAAATATTTGAGAATAAAATCAGGCATGCCTAAGGATATAAGATCAGAAGCAATCAACTGTGGCTTAGTATCCTATAGGGGTTATCTCCAATGTAATCAACACAATTTTCTTAAACACCATTATTTATCTCATTAAAAAATGTCTAATTATATCTGATAAAAGTGATCAGCAATTAATTTATTTAAAACTCAGATTGAGTAAAATCATTACTTCTTCAGAATGGAGAGAATTAGAGGAAAAACATAAACTGTTTTGGTGAGACAACAGAAAAAAATGTATGGATTAAAAACAAAACAAAAAAAAACACCTAATCTCATTTTAACTCCTTTAATCTTTTTTGACTCTGGATCTAAACCCAGTTTTAAAACTTAAATGAGACTTGTCTTACTGACTAGCGATATGACTCAGAAGGTTAACTCTTCAGAACTAATTCTGTATACTTTTAATATGCACCTAGTAAGTTTTGATGACTCTTTAAAGAGCCTGAGCAGAAGTATATCTAAAAATAATTCAAAATAGCACTTTATTTATATAAACTTATTTTAAAAACCTTTTATATTTTGCCCTTTAAAAGTCAGATAAAGGCCAAAATAGAGGGAAAATTATGATAAGCATAATCTAAGCTCAAACTCAAACCTCAGCCTTGTATAAGAGTATCTAAGAAACAGTCCTTTTAAACTAAGAAAGATGAGATCCTTGAAAGTGGAGATACTTTTCTTAGGAAGACCTGCCTAAAATCAATGTTTTCAAAACAAAAAAGATTTAGTATACAAACTATCATAAACATTTCTTGTACAATTAATAAATAAACATCTACAATTAGAGAGGCAGAATAGCTTACTGGTTAAGAGTACATATTCTGAGGAGCTCAAAACATTCAAATGATTCATGTTCACTGCTTACCACATTTTCCTTTTATTTTTAAAAATTCATTATACTTTAGGTTCTGGGGTACATGTGCAGAACGTGCAGGTTTGTTACATAGTTACACACATACCATGATTGTTTGCTGCATCCATTGCCCATCATCTACATTAGAAATTTCTCCTAATGCTCTCCTTCCCCTGGCACCCCACCCGCTGATAGGCCCCGGTGTGTGATGTTCCCCTCCCTATGTCCATGTGTTCTCAATGTTCAACTCCCACTTATGAATGAGAAGATGTGGTGTTTGGTTTTCTGTTTTTGTGTCAGTTTGCTGAGAATGATGGTTTCTAGCTTTATCCATGGCCCTGCAAAAGACATGAACTTATCCTTTTTTATCGCTGCATAGTATTCCATGGTGTATAAGTGCCACATTTTCTTTATCCAGTCTATCATTGATGGGCATTTGGGTTGGTTCCAAGTCTTTGCTATTGTGAACACTGCAACAATAAACATACGTGTGCATGTGTCTTTATAATATAATGATTTGTAATCTTTTGGATATATACCCAGTAATGAGACTGCTGGGTCAAATTGCTGCCCACATGTTTCTAAAGAAGTATGATAAATTTTATATTCTCTTAGTTTTCACAAAGGTAGAGGTCATTACCAAAGAAGGTACATAGAGAAATGGTATCTCCATGTATTTTGTTACTATGTTTCAAGGGATTGTTTTTCTTCATTTATTATGGTAGTTAAGTGAAAATAGCAGAACACGAAAGAGTAAGTTTACCATAATTACAATTATGCACTAATGTATGCACAGGCAAATTAACTTGCTAAAATTAAGAGTTGTCACTTTGGGAGGCCAAGGCGGGTGGATCACGAAGTCAAGAGATTGAAACCATCCTGGTCAACATGGTGAAACCCCATCTCTACTAAAAATACAAAAAATTAGCTGGGCATGGTGGTGCGTGCCTGAAATCCCAGCTACTCAGGAGGCTGAGGCAGGAGAATTGCCTGAACCCAGGAGGCGGAGGTTGCAGTGAGCCAAGATTGTGCCATTGCACTCCAGCCTGGGTAACAAGAGCAAAACTCCGTCTCAAAAAAAAAAAAGTTGTGCAGCCAAACACAGGATTTCAGGTAATCTATTACTTCTATTTAAAAAAATTTAAATATACTGTTACATTGATTTTTTAATGAAATAAAGGAAAATAAACCAAGAAGGTCATAGAATTGGCAAGCCAGAGAGTCCCCAAAGTGCTCAATAGTTACACTTGCAGGTGTGCATTGCAGGCCTCAGGTACCTGTGAGTGCAGACAACAATACCTTTTTGCCTGATTAAAGGCAGAAACAAATGGTTAGGCCTGAGGTAGGTCAAATGACTGGTATAAAGCTGCCCAATAGGGACCTTCCATTGTGGATGGTGGTTAACCTATTCACCCACAACTTTTCCTCTGGGGAGATAGAAATGCTAGTAGGTAAATAAAAAATGGGACATTGATCAAACTCAGGATATATCCTTTCTAGTTTAGGAAGACAAAAATCCCAGAATAACTTTATTATTGAAAACATAGTGCTTCAGTGTAAATTTGCAATAAGATCAAATTTCTGCAAATAATACATGAATGTATTTTCCCTGAAAATGTAAAATATCCAAGTAATTTTCATACGGAAAGAAAATACTAAAAACAGAATCTCAATATAAATTAACAATGTTATATCTAGTGTAGTGTCCAGGACAAGTTGGTATGTACAAAACGAGTCTATATGCAAAGAAATTATGTTAGCTCTTGAGCATATACCAGGTGTCCGATGATAAGTAACTGTAATAATATAAATATACAAGCATTAAGGCTTTTAAAAGGACTTTCAAGAACTAAACCAAACTGATTTTTTTTTTTTGAGATGGAGTTCCACTCTCGTTGCCCAGGCTGGAGAGCAATGCTGTGATCTCGGCTCACCGCAACCTCTGCCTCCCAGGTTCAAGCAATTCTCCTGCCTCAGCCTCATGAGTAGCTGTGATTACAGGCATGTGCCACCACACTGGCTAACTGTGTATTTTTAGTAGAGATGGGGTTTCTCCATGTTAGTCAGGCTGGTCTCGAACTCCCGACCTCAGGTGATTCGCCTGCCTCAGCCTCCTAAAGTGCTGGGATTACAGCTGATTTGTTTTTTATGCACATTACTATGACAGTTCTTCAAGTACCTTTGGTATTTTCAAATTTCAAGTATTCCATTTTTCAGTTTATTTGGAGTAACTTGTTTTTCTATCAGGGACCCAATATGTTCTTTTAAAATATATAATTACAAGGTTTCATTGCATTCTTTTAAAATAAAGTATTTCATGTGTAAAAATAAACATAAGTAATAACATACACCTATAACCCACCATCCAACTTAAGAAATAAAACACTAGACACGACTAAAGCCCTCTATGACTCTGAACCCCAACATTTTCCTTCCCTAGAGATAACTACCCTGTTTCTCATGTATCATTTTCATGAATGTTTTAATACTTTTACAACATCTTTATATATTCATAAATAATAGTGGTAGTGTTTTTTCTCCATTTTTTGCACACTTTATCTTCTAAGACTTTGAAAAACTATGCACCATCTTGCACATTTCAGTTGACAAATAATGACAAAGGATGCATTTTCTAGCTTATTGTATATTGAATGAACACTTAAAGTATGTTTTTGTCAAAGCCTTGGAGCTAGAGTTCAGCTTATTCAATACACAGAGACTATAACCATATAACTTAATTGGCAAGGCTAGTCCTCATTGTCAAACTCAACCAGCCAAATCTGACTTACTATCTGTCAAAAAAAGTCTGACTTAACTTTAAAATTCAAATAAATGTGTTATTATGCATCCCCATGACAACTTTCTCACTTGTGAATTTTAATTTTAAGATAGATAAATGGACAGATAGCTAGCTAGGTAGGTAGACAGAGAAACCATGATATAAGGCATGGAGACTGGCCATGAGTTTTGTTGCCCAGATGAAATTATGTGTTACCCCTTCACTAATTTTTACTGATTCTTTCTTTACTTTGCTCTCAAGGGACTATCCCTCAAGAGAGATTCCCTCTCTGATTGTCTTTGTGTGGTGCCCTGGAGATTTTTAAACTGCAAGGCAAGACATCATAGTAAGATTTAGTATGGACAAGGGGTAAGCTTTTCTTTTGAAAAATGGGAGACAGATGATTTTGAAAGAAGTGAGAAAGGGGAACTGGTAGACCAGAAAGAGTTCTCAGGCGGAAAGTTTTTAGGAAGGACTCCATATGGAAAGATAGAATGAGGAAAGTAATTTTTTTAAAGCTATTCATACCTGTATATCCCATAGAAAGTCTTTGTGTATCCAGTGGTATAGGCATCCCAATTTGAAAACCATTGATCATTACCAGGGTTGACAATCTAGCATCCACCTGTCAACCATTTCTGTAAATATGTAAAGCCTAAAATACTTACTATCTGATACTTGGCTGAAAAAAAAAATTCAACTGCTCATCTATATCATTGTATATGTGTTTTTTAACATTGTTTTAAAAAATCAATCATATGCATTGGGCTGGGAACATTGGCTCATGCCTATAATCCCAGTATTTTGGGAGGCTAAAGTGGGAAGATCACATGAGGCCAACATTTCCAGGTAAGCCAGGCAACATAGTGAAACCCCATCACTAAAGAAAACCAAAAAAGTTAGCCAGGCATGGTAGTGTGCACCTGTAGCCCCAGCTACTTGGTAGGCTGAAGTGGGAGGAACACTTGGGCCCAGGAATTCACCACTGCAGTAAGCTATGACGGTGCTACTGCCCATCAGTCTGGGCAACAGAGCAAGAACCTGTCTCTAAAAAAAAGTTATATATCCTTTGTATTGCAGGGCCATTTCATTCTAAAACGCTTGTTATGACAAATAATAATTCCCTCTTCTCAAAAGCAATACTTTATATTCTTTTTTTTTATTGTACTTTAGGTTCTGGGGTACATGTGCAGATCATGCAGGATTGCTGCAGAGGTACACACATGGCAATGTGGTTTGCTGCCACCATCCCTCTGTCACCTACATCTGGCATTTTTCCCCATGTTATCCCTCCCTGACCTCCCCACTCCACTGCTGTTCCTCAGTGGCCTCCTCAACAGACCCCTGTATGTGATACTCCTCTCCCTGTGCCTATGTGTTCTCATTGTTTATCACCCGCCTATGAGTGAGAACATGAGGTGTTTGATTTTCTGTTCTCGTGTCAGTTTGCTGAGAATGATGGTTTCCAGATTCATACATGTCCCCACAAAAGACAAAAACTGATTCATTTTTTATGGCTGCATAGTATTCCATGATATATATGTGCCACATTTTCCCTGTCCACTCTATCGTCAATGGGCAATTGGGTTGGTACCAGGTTTTTGCTACTGTAAACAGTGCTGCTATGAACATACACATACATGTGTTTTTATAATATAATGATTTATAATCCTTTCAGTAGATACCCAGTAATGGGATTGCTGGGTCAAATGGAATTTCTACTTCTAGGTCCTTGAGGAAGCACCACACTGTCTTCCACAAAGGTTGAACTAGTAGTTTACACTCCCATTAACAGTGTAAAAGTGTTCCTATTTCTCCACATCCTCCCCAGAATCTGTTGTCTCCAGATTTTTTAATGATCACCATTCTAACTGGCATAAGATGGTATCTCAATGTGGTTTTGATTTGCATTTCTCTAATCATCAGTGATAATGAGCATTTTTTTCATATGTTTGTTGGCCTCATATATGTCTTCTTTTGAAATGTGTCTGTTCATATCCTTTGCCCACTTTTGGATGGGTTTGTTTATTTTTTTCTTGTAAATCTGTTTTAGTTCTTTGTGGATTCTGGATATTAGCCCTTTGTCAGATAGGTAGATTGCAAAATTTTTTTTCTATTCTGTTTGGTTGCCAGTTCACTCTAATGATTGTTTCTTTTGCTCTATATAAGCTGTGGAGTTTGATTAGGTCCCATTTGTCTATTTTGGCTTCTGTTGCCAATGCTTTTGGGTGCTTTAGTCATGAAGCCCTTGCCTATGCCTATGTCCTGAATGGTTTTTGCCTAGGTTTTCTTCCAGGATTTTTATGTTGTTAGGTCTTATGTTTAAGTCTTTAATCTATCTGGAGTTAATTTTAGTGTAAGTGTCAGGAAGGGGTCCCGTTTCTGCTTTCTACACACTGCTAGCCAGTTTTTCCAGCACCATTTATTAAACAGGAATTCCTTTCCCCATTGCTTGTTTTTGTCAGGTTTGTCAAAGATCAGACGGTTGCAGATGTGTGGCGTTGCCTCCAGGGCCTCTGTTCTGTTCCATTGGTCTATATCTCTGTTTTGGTACCAGTATGATGCTGTTTTGATTACTGTAGTACTGTAGTATAGTTTGAAATCAGGTAGCGTGATGCCTCCAGCTTTTTTTTTTTTTTTTTTTTTGCTTGGGATTGTCTTGGTTATGCGGGCTCTCTTTTGGTTCCATATGAAGTTTAAGATGTTTTTTTCCAGTTCTCTGAAGAAGGTCATTGGTAGCTTGATGGGGATAGCATTGAACTATAAATTATTTTGGGCAGTATGGCCATTTTCATGATATTGATTCTTCCTAACCATGAGCATGGAACATTTCTGCATCTGTTTGTGTCCTCTCTTATTTCATTGAGAAGTGTTTTTTAGTTCTCCTTGAAGAGGTCCTTTATATCCTTTGTTAGTTGTATTCCTAGGTATTTTATTCTCTTTACAGCAATTGTGAATGGGAGTTTGCTCATAATTTGGCTCTCTGCTAGTCTGTTATTGGTGCATAGGAATGCTTGTGATTTCTGCACATTGATTTTGTATCCTGAGACTTTGCTGAAGTTGCTTATCAGTTTAAGATTTCGGGCTGAGATGATAGGGTCTTCTAAATATACAATCATTTCATCTGCATACAGAGACGATTTGACTTCCTCTTTTCCTAATTGAATACCCTGTATTTTTTTGTTTGTTTGTTTGCGTAATTGCTCTGGCTAGAACTTCCAATACTATATTGAATAGGAGTGGTGAGAGAGGGCATCCTTGTCTAGTGCCTGATTTCAAAGGGAATGCTTCCAGTCTTTGCCCATTCAGTATGATATTGGCTGTAGGTTTGTCATAAATAGCTTTTATTGTTTTGAGATATGTTCCTTTAATACCTAGTTTATTGAGAGTTTTTAGCATAAAGCGCTGTTGAATTTTGTTGAAGGCCCCTCTGAATCTATTGAGATAATCATGTGGTTTTTGTTTTTGGTTCTCTTTATGTGGTGGATTATGTTTATAGACTTGCATATGTTGAACGAGCCAGCCTTGCATCTCTGGAATAAAGCCTACTGGATTGTGATGGATAAGCTTTCTGATGTGCTATTGCAATCAGTTTACAGTATTTTATTGAAGATTTTTGCATCTAATGTTCACCATGGATATTGGCCTGAAGTTTTCTTTTTTGTTGAGTCTCTGCTGGGTTTAGGATGATGTTGGTCTCATAAAATGATTTGGGAAAAAGGATTCCCTCTTTTTGTATTTGTTTGGAATTGTTTCAGAAGGAATGGTACCAGCTCTTCTTTGTACGTCGGGTAGAATTCAGCTGTGAATTCGTCTCGACCTGGACGTTTTTTGTTTGGTAGGCTATTAATTGCTGCCTCAACTTCCAGCCATTGTTATTGGTCCATTCAAGGTTTCAACTTCTTCCTGGTTTAAGCTCTGGAGGTTGCAAGTGTCCAGGAATTTATCCATTTCTTCCAGGTTTACTGGTTTATGTGCAGAGTTGTTTGCAGTAATCTCTTATTGTAGTTTGTATTTCCATGGAATCAGCGGTGATATCCCCCTTTTCTTTTTTTATTGCATCGATTTGATTCTTCTCTCTTTTCTTTTTTATTAATCTGGTTAGCAGTCTGTCTATTTTGTTGATCTTTTCAAAAAACCAGCTCCTGGATTTACTGATTTTTTGAAGGGGTTTTTGTGTCTCTATCTCCTTCATTTCTGCTCTGATCTTAGTTATTTCTTGTCTTCTGCTTGCTTTTGAGTTTTTGATCTTGCTCCTTTAGTTCTTTCAATTTTGACAGTAGGGTGTTGATTTTAGATCTTTCCTTGCTTCTCATGTGGGCTCTTATTGCTATAAATTTCCCTCTACACACTGCTTTAAATGTGGACGTCCTTTTTGTTGATGATGAGGTTATTTCTTTCTCTTTCTTAGTTTTCCTTCTAACAGTCAGGCCCCTCTGCTGCAGGACTGCTTGAGGTCCACTCCAGACTCTACTTGCCTGGGGATCACCTGAGGGGGCTGCAGAATAGTAAGGGTTGCTGCTGTTTTCTTCTTCTGTTATCTGTCCCAGAATGGTACCTGCCAGATGTTGGCCTGAGCTCTCCTTTATCAGGTGTCTCTTTGGATATACGGGGGCCAGGGAGCTGCTTGAGGAGACAGTCTGTCCCTTATAGGAGCTTAAGTGCTGTGCTGGGAGCTCCATTGTTCTGTGCAGAGATGCTGGGCAGGTGCTTTTAAGACTGCTGCAGCAGAACTCATAACTGCCTCTTTTCCCAGATAAATACTTTATATTCTTTAAGCTGATGTTTGTGGTCATAGTATAGGTCAAATCAAGGAGCCATAAAAGTGTCTGACAGTTAGAAAGCAGGCTCTGCACTTACCACTTCATAAGAGCTAACTAACATTTAAAAATTGTTACTTCTTATATTTTCAGTTTTAAGCACTATATATTAACTTCTCATTTTTGAAAATAAAGGTTTACCTTATTCTTTGTGTTTCCTAATGCCCTTATATAGTTGTAGATCCGCATATTATGAGTAAACACTGTCAACGAGTTATGTAGTATAGGAAAATTATTTTTCCTTTTCCTTCCCAATTCTGGAATAAATGAACTTTCTTTATTTCTCATGTACTTATTCATAATTCAGCCCCACTTGTTATGTCCCGATGTATCAGGTACTCTATGTATTTCATGTTTCTGGGGAAAAAATCTCTCTATTCACTCTGCCTGGACTGGCTGCCTTTCATACTCTAGTACCCTTTGCCAATGCTGAAGTTTTATTTCTTAAATCTCACCCCTCCCTTTTCCTTTGTTTAGTCCTTTAGTCACTCTGTGAGAAAGGATTTGTAGGGGATAATTCTATGAGACTTTGCATGTCCAAAACTGTGTTTAGCCTACATTCAGGCTTAAATCATATAACTGGGTATAGAATTCTATAATAGAACTTACCACCTGTCAAAATATTGAAAGCATTGTTACTTCACTGTCATCTACCTTCTAGTATTACCAGTCCTCTAATTTTTCTTTACTATTTTCTGTTTCTTTCTGCCCTATATCACAGGAGATTGCTTCAATAGAAGTTTCTAACCCTTCAGTTAAATATTTCATTTCTATTATATTTTTATTTTTCCAAGTACTCATTTTTGTCAAATTTTATTTAAGTTCTCATTTCATGACTGCAATATCTTCTTGAATCACCAAGGATAGTAGTCATTTTAAGTTTTTAAGTAGTTTGTTTAATCCAAGTGTTTTACTCTACTTATTTATTTGTATGGGTCTCTTTTTCATTTCAGTGTTCCTAGGTAAATTTAGTTGGAAACTTTGATGCTATAGGTGAGGCTTGTTGTAAACTCAGTTTCACTGTAATCTAATTGGAGCTTCAGGTCCTTCTTGGTTGGTCGGAGTTTCCAGAGATGAATCTTCTAATACTCTGCCTAGAGCATAAAGACTTGTTTGTCTTCATTCTGGAAACTCAGTAGGGAAAAAGATCTAGAGGTCTCATTTTCATTCAGTATGTATATGTTTACTTAGTTCCTCTATTTTTCAGAATGGAGTAACTTCTCTCTAATTAGTCAGGAAAACCATGCTACAAAGTCTGGACTATTTTCTCTTTCCCATGAGTAAACTTCTAGTTTTGAACTAGATAGAGAAGAGGCAGTTGTCTAGTAATATGATATCACAAAAGGGCTATAACAGCATCCTTTCCTTTTTTTTCCCAGGAGATTTAACATTGATATAATGTTATTATTTAATAAGGTTCATGTTCAATTTTCACCAGTTACCTCAATACTTTTCCTTATAGCAAAGTTTTTTCTTCAATCTAGGATAACAGGTTACATTTAATTGTCATGTATCAGTCTTCTTGGTCATTCTGTCACTGCCATGACAAGCCTGGTGTTTTATGAAATGTTTCCCAATTTAGGATTTCTGGTTGCTTCTTTCCAGTTTTTCCCTTCTGGTTAGATTAAAGTTATGAATTATTAGTAAGAATACTATATGAGGACAAGGGAGCAAGAGGTCCAAATAGAAGCCTCCATCAATCATCCTCATGGCAGGAACACCAAATTGAAAACTATTCACACAAACTTTGTAGGGACATGGATGAATCTGGAAACCATCATTCTCAACAAACTGACACTAGAACAGAAAATCAAATACCACATGTTCTCACTCATAGGTGGGTGTTGAACAATGAGAACACATGGACACAAGGAAAGGAGCATCACACACTGGGGTCTGTTGCGGGGACGCGAGGGGAGGGACAGTGAGGTGTGGGGAGGTTGGGGAGGGATAACATAGGGAGAAATGCCAGACATAGGTGATGGGGGATGGAGGCAGCAAACCACTTTGCCATATAAGTTCCTATGTAACAATCCTGCATGATCTGCACATGTACCCCAGAACCTAAAGTACAGTAAAAATAAATAAAGAAAATAAAATAAATAAAAAGAAAGAGAGGGGAAAACATAGCACTGAAAAAGAAAAAAAAAAGCACCTTCATAAGAATAAAAAATCAGCTTAGGCAGCAGTTGAGCCACAGTCAAGTAGAGCACCAAGCAGCCTCCTGGGGTCCTTGATCCCAGGTCTTGGCTCTTGGACAACAATTCTGGACCTGCCCTGGGCCAGAAGAAAGCCCACTGCCCTGAAGGGAGAGTTCTAGGCCAGGCAGCATCTAACACAAACTGACAAAAGAGCCTTCTCGGGCCTTAAACGAACATTAGCAGTAGCCAGCAGTACTCGCCATGGGCCTAGGGTGGTGGTGGCCATCGAGAGAGATTCCTAAGCTTTTGGAAAAGGGAGAGAAGAGTGGGAAAAACTTCCTCTTCTGGCTCGTGCCAGTTCAGTCACAGAAGAACAGAGCATTAGGTAGATTCCTAAGGTTCTCGACTCCAGGACCTGGCTACCGCTTCGCATCTCTAGACCCACCTGGAACTAAGGAACTCACCTCCCTGAAGAAAAGGGCACAAGCCTGCTTGGCTTCATCATCTGCTGACTGTGGAGCCCTAGGGCCTTGAGTAAAGATCATTGGTGGTAACACTGTTTGAGAGAAAGTAAGGGAAGACAACAAGAGTCTTTGCTCAGTAATCCAGAGAATTCTTCCAGATCTTATCCAAGACAATACTTCTACAAGTCTGCAAGAACCACAGCATTACTAAGATTGCCCCTCTTCCACCATGCAGATAAAGATGCAGTGACTAAAAACTTGGATTACAATATCCAAGTCCTTTCAAACACTTGGAAAGCCTTCCCAGGAAGGACAGGTACAAACAAGCCTAGACTGTGAAGATTATAATAAATACCAAACTCTTCAATACCCAGACCTGATGAACATCCACAAGCATGAAGACCATCCAGGAAAACAAAACCTCACCAAAGGAACTAAATAAAGCACAAGTGAAGAATCCTGGGGAGACAGAGATATGTGACCTTTCTGACAGATAATTCAAAATATCTATTTTTGAAAAAGCTCAATAAAATTCAAGATAACACAGGGAAAGAATTCACTATTCTATCAGATATATTTAACAAAGACATTAAGATACTTAAAAAGAAACAGAAATTCTAGAGTTGAAAAATGCGACTGACCTACTGCAGAATGCATGACTCTTAACAGCAGAAATGGTAAGAAGAAAGAATTAGTGAGCTTAAAGACAAGCTATTTGTAAATATACAGTCAGAAAAAAAAAAAAAGAATAAAAAACGAGGAAGCATGCCTACATGATATAGAAAATAGCCTCACAAGGACAAATCTAAGAGTTGCTGGTCTCAAATAGGAGCTAGAAAGATAGGGGAGGAAAGTTTATTTAAAGGAAAATAACAAGGAACTTCCCAAACCCAAAGAAAGATATCAATATTCAAGTATAAAAAGGTTATAGAACACCAAGCAGATTTAACCCAAATAAGACTACCTCAAGACATTTATTAATCAAACTCCCAAAGGTCAAGAAAGAAATAACATACAATGGAGCTCCAATACACTTGGCAACAGACTTTTTAGTTGGTATCTTACAGGTCAGGAGAGAGTAGCATGACATATTTAAAGTACTGAATGGAAAAAACAACAAACTTGTATCCTAAGTGTTAGTTGTTCCCATGCTGCTAATAAAGACATACCTGAGAATGGGTAATTTATAAAGGAAAGATATTTAACTGACTCACAGTTCAGCATGGCTAGGGAGGCCTCAGAATACTTACAATCATGCCGGAAGGGGAAGCAAACTGTCCTTCTTCACATGATGGCAGGAAAAAGAAGGGCCAAGCAAAAGGGGGAAAGCCCCTTATAAAACCATCAGATATCATGAGAACTAACTATCATGAGATCAGCATGGAGGTAACCACCCTCATGATCCAATTATCACCTACCAGGTCCCTCCCACAACACATGGAGATAATGGGAACTACAATGCAGGATGAGATTTGGGTGGGGACATAGCCAAATCATATCATTCTAGAATTGCATACCCAGTGAAACTAGCTTTCAAACATGAAAGAGAAATAAAGACTTTCCAACATAAACAAAGCTAAGAAATTTCAACGCCAGACCTCTCCTCCAAAACTGTTAAAGGGAATTCTTCAATCAGAAAGAAAAGGATGCTAATAAGCAACAAGAAATCATCTGAAGGTAAAAAACTCACTGGTAATAGTAAATACACAGAAAAATACGAAATATTATAAAACTATAATTGTGCTGTAATGTGTGTAAACTACTCATATAATGAGTAAAAAGACTTAAAGATGAACTGATCAAAAATAATAACTATAACAATCTTTCCAGACAGTAGAGTAAGATATAAATTGAAACAACAGAACTTAAAAAGCAGAGGGGACAAAGTTGAAGTGT
This sequence comes from Callithrix jacchus, assembly GCF_049354715.1. Lineage (NCBI taxonomy): Eukaryota > Metazoa > Chordata > Mammalia > Primates > Cebidae > Callithrix > Callithrix jacchus. The sequence goes on from NC_133503.1 coordinate 148,692,345, forward strand.
ACAGATTTTATTAGTTTTCTTTTCCCTTGTTTGTTTGTTTATGCAATCAGTGTTAAGTTGTCAGCAGTTTACAATAATGGGTTATAAGATAGTATTTGCAAGGCTCATGGTAACCTCCAGTCTAAAAACATACAACAGATATACAAAAAAATTAAAAATAAATAAATTAAAACATAATCACCACAGTAAATCCCCTTCACTAAAAGGGAGACAGAAAGGAAGGAAAGAAGAAAGAGAAAACCACAAAACCAGAAACAAGTAATGAAATGTCAAGAGTAAGTCTTTATCAATAAAAACACTGAATGTAAATAGCATACATTCTCCAATTAAAAGACGAATTAGCTGAATAGATTAAAAAACAAGACTCAACAATCTACTGTCTACAAGAAACACACCACCTATAAAGACTCATATAGACTTAAAATAAAAGGATGGAAAAAGATATTCTATGCAAATGAAAATCAAAAAAGGGCAGGAGCAGATTTTAAGACAAAAAAACCATAAAAAGAGACAAAGGACCCCATGCAGTGGCTGACACCTGTAATCCCAGCACTTCGGGAGGCCAAGTCAGGTGGATCATGGTCGAGGCAGGAGATCGAGACCATCTTGGCTGACATGGTGAAACCCTGTCTACTAAAAATACAAAAATTAGCTGGGTGTGGTGGTATATGCCTGTAATCCCAGACACTCAGGAGGCTGAGACAGGAGAATCACTTGAACTAGGGAGTCAGAGGTTGCAGTGAGCCAAGATCGTGCCACAGCACTCCAGCCTGGTGACAGAGCAAGACTCTGTCTTAAAAAAAAGAGATAAAGAAGGTCATTATATAATGATACAGGGATCAATTAAGCAAGAAGATATAAGAATATAAATGTATATCCATCCAACTCTGGAGTACTCATATATATAATGTAAATATTATTAGAGCTAAAGGGACAGACCCTAATACAAAAATAACTGGATGACAGGAGCCATGGCTCATGCCTATAATCACAGGTCTTTGGGAGGCAAATCATTTGAACTCAGGAGTTCAAGACCAGCCTGGGCAACATGGAGAAACCCTGACTCTACTAAAAAATATAAAAAAACGAGCTCTGTGTAGTGGCGTGCACCTGTGGTCTCAGCTACTTGGGGGGCTGAAGTGGGAGCATCACTTGAGCCTAGGAAGTAGATGTTGCAGTGAGCCAAGATTATGCCACTGCACTGTAGCCTGGGTGACAGAGTGAGACCCCATCTCAAGGAAAGAAAGAAAGAAGAAAGGAAGGAAAGAAGGGAGGGAAGGAGGGAGGGAGGGAAGGAGGGAAGAAGGAAAGAACTGGAGACCTCAACATCCACTTTAAGTACTGGAAACAACATCCAGTCAGAAAATCAACTAAGAAACACTGGATTTAATCTGCACTAGAGACCAAATGTATGTAATAGGTATTTATGAAACATTTCATCAAACAGCTGCAGAATGCACATTCTTCTCTTTAGCACATGGATCATTCTCAAGGACAGACTATATGTTAGGCCACAAAACAACGCTTATAAATTTCAAAACAGTTGAAATCATCTTGAGTATCTTCTCTGACCACAATGGAATAAAACTAGAAATCAATAACCAGAGGAATTTTGGAAACTTCACAAACACTTGGAAATTAATATGTCCCTTGAATGACCAGTGGGTCAATGAAGAATTTAAATAGGAAATTAAAAAACTTCTTAAAGCAAATGAAAATGGGAACACAATATACTAAAACCTATAAGATACAGAGAAAGCAGTATAAAGAGAAAAATGTATAGCTATAAGAGCCTACACCATAAAAGTAGAAAAATTTCAAACAAACAATCTAATGATGAATGTTAAAGAATTACAAAAGAGGAAACCAATCCCAAAATTAGTAGAAGAAAAAAAAAATCAAAGCAGAAACAAATGAAATTTGAAGAAAACAATACAAAAGACCAACAAAGTTGTTTTTTTTAAAAAAGAGAAACATAATCAACAAACCTTTAGCCACACTAAGCAAAAAGACAGAGGACATGAATACAGAAAATAAGACATGAAAAAGGAGACATTACAACTGACACCACAGAAATTCAAATGATCATAAAAAGGTTACTATGAGCAACTATAAGCCAATACACTGGAAAACCTAGAAGAAATGGGTAAATTCCTAGACACACACAACCTACTGAGATTGAAACACAAAGAAATCCAAAACCTGAACAAACCAGTAAGAAGTAATAAAATTTAAACCATAATAAAGTCTCCCAGCAAAGAAAAGCCAGGTCCCAATGGCTTCTCTGCTGAACTTTACCACACGTTTTAAGAAGAACTCATATTAATCTTCCTCAAACGATTCCAAAAAATAGAGGAGGAGGGAGTATTTCCAAACTTACTCTAGGAGGTCAGTATACCAAACCTTTGTCAGATACCAAAAGCAAAGACACATCAAAATCAAGAAAACTACAGGCCAATATCCCTGATGAACACTGATACAAAAATCCTTACAAAACACTAGCAAACCAAATTCAATAACATATTAAAAAGATCATTCATTATGAGTAGGATTTATCCCAGGGAAACATGGATGGTTCAACATATGTAAATCATATCAGCAGGATGATGAACAAAAACTCTATGATCATTCAATTGATGCTGGAAAAGCATTTGAGAAAATCTGACATCCTTTCATGATAAAAACCTTTAACACACTGGGTATAGAAGGAACATACTTCACCACAATAAAAGCCATATACAACAGACCCACTGCTAGTATGATACTTGTATTAGTCCATTTCACACTGCTTTGAAGACATACTTGAAACCATGTAATTAAAAAAAAAAAAAAGGAGGGAGGAACTCAAGATGGTGCTGTGAGAACAACCCAGGATTGAACCTCTCGGTTAACCCGCAGAGAGGTGAGTCAGAGCTGCATTTTCAGACTGATCTTTGTTGCCCAAAGAACAGGGAAATTCCCAAGTATAAAAAAGATGCGGGACACCAGGTAGAGGCTCTGCCTGGAGAAGCTGGCAGCCGGGGTGGTGGCAGCCGGCCCTACCCAGCGATCCCCACAGGGCACGCTTGTCCGGGTGCCCTGTTGAAACGGCAACCTGAGACTTGAGAGGGCTGAACTTGAGACTGAATGGGACTTGGGCAGTGGGCCAGCCCAGGGGATTGCAGGGACACAACGTTTGGGATAGCGCAGTGGGACAGACAAAACAGCGATTCCAAACGATTGCTGTGGAGACGGTCCCTGAGACGCTCCGTGGGGGAAAGGCGTCCACCATTACCGAGGCAACCCGCCCCAACTGAGACACAGGCCCACTGCTGACGCAGCCTGCAGTTGCCGAGGCAACCCGCCCCTACTGAGATACATGCCCACTGCTGATGCAGCCCGCCGTGGCCGAGGCAACCCGCTACAACAGAGAAACTCCGCCGCAGGGCGTAGCCCGTGGCAGAGACCCCAGCAGAACAGCAAGAGCCTGCAGCAACAGGGCAAACCTCACAACAGCAGGGCGGAGCCTCGGCAGTCAAATAGTGATCAGACTGCCTCCTAGTTGGGCAGGACACCTAAAAAAACATCCAAAAACGAAGCCCCAACCCTCCAAGACAGAGCATTTGAGAAAAAAAAGGTATTTTAATGAGCTCTGTTGCAGCAGAATCAAACATAGCAGCCTAATAGCCCTGAATGAACAACAGAGCTCACAGCTCAGCAATTGAGCTCCTATAAAGTACAGACTGTCTCCTCAAGCAGCTTCCTGACCCCTCTATATCCAAAAGACTGACATTTGGCAGACATCATCCTGGGACAAAGATAGCAGAAAAAGAAACTGGTAGCATCCCTCACTGTTCCACGGCTGCTATAGGTGCACCCCAGACAAGCAGTGCCTGGAGTGGACCTCAGCAGTCATACAGCGAAGGGGCTAGACTGGTAGAAGGAAAACCAAGTAACAGAAATACTTCATCACCAACAATCTGGGTGTCCACTCAGAGACCCAATCGAAAAGTCAGCAACTACGCAGACGACAAGTGGATAAATCCACAAAGATGGGAAAAAACCAGCGCAAAAAGGAGGAAAATACCCGAAACCAGAACACCTCGCCTCCTACAAAGGACCAAAACTCCTCACCAGCAAGGGAACAAAGCTGGATGGAGAATGACTGTGATGAAATGACGGAATTAGACTTCAGAAGGTGGATAATGAGAAACTTTTGTGAGCTAAAAGAACATGTATTAAATCAATGCAAAGAAACTAAGGAACTTGAAAAAAGATATGTGGAAATGATAACAAGAATGGATAAATTAGAGAGGAATATGAATGAATTAAAGGAGCTGAAAACACAATACGAGAACATCGCGAAGCATGCACAAGTTTCAATAGCCGAATTGACCAAGCAGAAGAAAGAATATCTGAAGTCGAAGATCAACTCATTGAAATAAAACGAGAAACCAAGATCAGAGAAAAAAGCTCAAAAAGGAATGAACAAAGTCTCTAAGAAATGTGGGACTATGTGAAAAGACCTAACCTACGTTTGATAGGTGTACCAGAAGGGGATGAAGAGAATGAATCCAAGCTGGAAAATACTCTTCAGAACATCATCCAGGAAAATTTCCCCCACCTAGCAAGACAGGTCAACACTCAAATGCAGGAAATACAGAGAACACCACAAAGATATTCCAAAAGAAGAGCAACCCCAAGGCACATAATTGTCAGATTCAACAAAGTTGAAATGAAGGAGAAAATACTAAGGGCAGCCAGAGAGAAAGGTCGGGTCACCCACAAAGGGAAGCCAATCAGACTCACAGCAGATCTCTCGGCAGAAACACTACAAGCCAGAAGAGAGTGGGGGCCAATATTCAACATTCTTAAAGAAAAGAACTTTCAACCGAGAATTTCATATCCAGCCAAACTGAGCTTCAGAAGTGAAGGAAAAATAAAATCCTTTGCAAACAAGCAAGTACTCAGAGACTTTGTCACCACCAGGCCTGCTTTACAAGAGCTCCTAAAAGAGGCACTACACATAGAAAGGAACAACCAGTACCAGCCATTCCAAAATCACATTAAATGCTAAAGAGCATCAACATAATGAAGAATCTACAACAACTAATGGGCAAAACGGCCACTTAGCATCAAAATGGCAGTATCAAATTCACACATAACAATATTAACTCTAAATGTAAATGGACTAAATGCACCAATCAAAAGACACAGACTGGCAAATTGGATAAAAATCCAAAACCCACCAGTGTGCTGTATTCAGGAAACCCATCTCACAGGCAAGGATACACAAAGGCTCAAAATAAAGGGATGGAGGAAGATTTACCAAGCAAATGGAGAGCAAAAAAAAGCAGGAGTTGCAATTCTCATCTCTGATAAAATAGACTTTAAAGCAACAAAGATCAAAAGAGACAAAGAAGGCCATTACATAATGGTAAAAGAATCAATACAACAAGAAGAGCTAACGATCCTAAACATATACGAACCCAATACAGGAGCACCCAGATACATAAGGCAAGTTCTTAATGACTTACAAAGAGACTTAGACTCCCACACAATAATAGTGGGAGACTTTAACACTCCACTGTCAATATTAGACAGATCAACCAGACAGAAAATCAACAAGGATATCCAGGGCTTGAACTCAGACCTGGAGCAAGCAAACCTGATAGACATTTACAGAACTCTCCACCCCAAATCCACAGAATATACATTCTTCTCAGCACCACATCACACCTACTCTAAAATTGACCACATAATTGGAAGTAAAGCACTGCTCAGCAAATGCAAAACAACTGAAATCATAACAAACAGCCTCTCAGACCATAGTGCAATCAAGTTAGAACTCAGAGTTCAGAAACCAACCCAGAACCGCACAGCTTCATGGAAACTGAACAACTGGCTCTTGAATGTTGACTGGGTAAACAATGAAATGAAGGCAGAAATAAAGAAGTTCTTCGAAACCAATGAGAACAAAGACACAACATGCCAGAATCTCTGGGACACATTTAAAGCAGTCTCTAGAGGAAAGTATATAGCAATAAGTGCCCATATCAGGAGAATGGAGAGATCCAAAATCGACACCCTATCGTCAAAATTGAAAGAGCTAGAGGAGCAAGATCAAAAAAACTCAAAACCCAGCAGAAGACAAGAAATAACTAAGATCAGAGCTGAACTGAAGGAGACTGAGACACAAAAAAACCTTCAAAAAGTCAATAAACCCAAGAGCTGGTTTTTTGAAAAGATCAACAAAATAGACAGACCACTAGCCAGACTGATTAAAAAGAAAAGAGAGAACAACCAAATAGATGCAATAAAAAATGATAAAGGGGAAATCACCACAGACTCCACAGAAATTCAAACCATCATCAGAGAATATTACAAACAACTCTATGCACATCAACTAGTAAACCTGGAAGAAATGGATAAATTCCTGGACTCCTGTGTCCTCCCAAGCCTAAACCAGGAGGAAGCTGAAACTATGAATAGACCAATAACAAGGTCAGAAGTCGAGGCAGCAATTAAGAGCCTACCACACAAAAAAAGCCCAGGTCCAGACGGGTTCACAGCCGAATTCTACCAGACACACAAAGAGAAGCTGGTACCATTCCTTCTAAAACTATTCCAAATAATCCAAAAAGAGGGAATCCTTCCCAAATCATTTTAGGAGACCAACATCATCCTGATACCAAAACCCGGCAGAGACCCAACAAGAAAAGAAAACTTCAGGCCAATATCCATGATGAACATAGATGCAAAAATCTTCAATAAAATATTGGCAAGCCGATTGCAACAGCAAATCAAAAAACTTATTCATCATGATCAAGTAGGATTCATCCTGGGGATGCAAGGCTGGTTCAACATATGCAAGTCTATCAACGTAATTCACCACATAACCAGAACCAAAAACAAAAACCACATGATTATCTCAATTGACAAAGAGAAGGCCTTTGACAAAATTCAACAGCCCTTTATGCTAAAAACCCTCAATAAACTCGGTATCGATGGAACGTATCTCAAAGTAATAAAAGCTATTTATGACAAACCAACAGCCAATATCATACTGAATGGGCAAAAACTGGAAGCATTTCCTTTGAAATCCGGCACTAGACAAGGATGCCCTCTCTCACCACTCCTATTCAATATAGTACTGGAAGTTCTAGCGAGAACAATCAGGCAAGAAAAAGAAATAAACGGTATTTAAATAGGAAAGGTGGAAGCCAAATTATCTCTATTTGCAGACGACATGATAGTATACCTAGAAGACCCCATCGCCTCAGCCCAAAAACTCCTGAAACTGATAAGCAACTTCAGCAAAGTCTCAGGATATAAAATCAATGTGCAAAAATCACAAGCATTCGTCTACACCAATAACAGACTTAAAGAAAGCCAAATCAAGAACGAACTGCCATTCACAATTGCTACAAAAAGAATAAAATACCTTGGAATACAACTCACAAGGAACGTAAGGGACCTCTTCAAGGAGAACTACAAACCACTGCTCAACGAAATCAGAAAGGACACAAACAGATGGAGAAACATTCCATGTTCATGGTTAGGAAGAATTAATATCGTGAAAATGGCTATACTGCCCAAAGTAATTTACAGAATCAACGCTATCCCCATCAAGCTACCATTAACTTTCTTCACAGAACTGGAAAAAACCACCATGAACTTCATATGGAACCAAAAGAGAGCCTGCATATCCAAATCAATTCTAAGCAAAAAGAACACAGCCGGGGGCATCACACTACAGGATTTCAAACTATACTACAAGGCTACAGTAATCAAAACAGCATGGTACTGGTACCAAAACAGAGATATAGACCAATAAAACAAAACAGAGGCACCGGAGGCAACACAACATATCTACAACCATACAATCTTGATAAACCTGACAAAAACAAGCAATGGGGAAAGGATTCCCTGTTTAACAAATGGTGTTTGGAAAACTGGCTAGCCATGTGCAGAAAGCAGAAACTGGACCCCTTCCTGACACCTTACACTAAAATTAACTCCAGATGGATTAAAGACTTAAACATAAGACCTGGCACGATAAAAACCCTAGAAGGAAATCTAGGCAAAACTATCCAGGACATAGGAGTAGGCAAGGACTTCATGAACGAAACACCAAAAGCATTGGCAACAAAAGCCAAAATAGACAAATGGGACCTAATCAAACTCCACAGCTTCTGCACGGCAAAAGAAACAGTCACTAGAGTGAATCGGCAACCAACAGAATGGGAAAAAATTTTTGCAGTTTACCCATCTGACAAAGGGCTGATATCCAGAATTTACAAAGAACTCAAACAGATTTACAGGAAAAAAACAAACAAGCCCATTCAAAAGTGGGCAAAGGATATGAACAGACACTTTATGAAAGAAGACATATATGAGGCCAACAATCATATGAAAAAATGCTCAGCGTCACTGGTCATCAGAGAGATGCAAATCAAAACCACATTGAGATACCATCTCAAGCCAGTTAGAATGGCGATCATTAAAAAATCTGGAGACAACAGATGCTGGAGAGGATGTGGAGAAAAAGGAACACTTTTACACTGTTGTTGGGAGTGTAAATTAGTCCAACCATTGTGGAAGACAGTGTGGTGATTCCTCAAGGCCTTAGAAATAGAAATTTCATTTGACCCAGCAATCCCATTACTGGGTATATACCCAAAGGACTATAAATCGTTCTACTATAAGGACACATGCACACGAATGTTTATTGCAGCACTGTTTACAATAGCAAAGACCTGGAATCAACCCAAATGTCCACTGATGATAGACTGGATTAGGAAAATGTGGCACATATACACCATGGAATATTATGCAGCAATCAGAAATGATGAGTTTGTGTCGTTTGTAGGGACATGGATGAATCTGGAGAACATCATTCTCAGCAAACTGACACAAGAACAGAAAATGAAACACCGCATATTCTCACTCATAGGCGGGTGATGAAAAATGAGAACACATGGACACAGAGAGGGGAGTACTAAACACTGGGGTCTATTGAGGGGAAAAGGGGAGGGCCAGTGGGAGGGGGAGGTGGGGAGGGATAGCCTGGGGAGAAATGCCAAATGTGGGTGAAGGGGAGAAAGCAAACAAAACACACTGCCATGTGTGTACCTATGCAAGTGTATTGCATGCTCTGCACATGTACCCCCAAACCTAAAATGCAATAAAAAAAAAAAAGAAGCTTTATTGACTTCCCAAGCATGGCTTGGGATGCCTCAGGAAACTTACAATCACGACACAAGGGGAAGAGGCATGTCTTACATGGTGGCAGGTGAGAGAGGGTGTGTGTGAACACAGAAAAATTTACCACTTATAAAACTTATAAAATCATATCTCCTAAGAATTTATTCCCTATCGCAAGAACAGCATGGGGAAAACAACCTCCATAATCCAATTATTTCCTACTAGTTCTTATCCTAAACACCTCATAATTACAATTCAAGATAAGATTTGTGTGGGGACACAAAGCCTAACCATACTGAATAAATACTGAAAGCCTTTCTTCTAAGATCTAAAACATGACAAGAATGCTCATTTTTACTATTGTTATTCAATATAATATTGGAAGTCCTAGTTACAGCAATCAGACAAGAGAAAGAAACAGCAGGGAGTTCCTTGGAGTAGGGTAGACAGAACAAGCCTAAAGAGGCAAAGCTAGAACATTGGGCTGAGCCCAAATCAGGAAGCCTAGAATAGTATGCCAAGGAGATAGATCGTTGGCCAGAACTCTCCAGAAAGTATGACTAAAAATTGATCCCTTCAGTTTTCAAGGTGGCCAGGAGAATTACTGTTTGATCATAGGGCAGGTGTGTTTGATATTATAACAAATTGTCAGTTTTCAAACATGAGTGTATCATTTTCACCCCAACCAGCACCTTACAAAAGTTTTCAATCTTTTAAATATAAGCCATTTTAAAGGGTCTGTAGTGGTATCTCATTGTGGTTCCAATGATTACGAGTATTATTAAGTATCTTTTCATAAACCTAAAACGTATCTTACAGAGAGGCTGTTAAAGATTTCTGCCCAATATTTATTAGCTGCTTTTTTTTTTTTTTTTAGATGGAGTCTCACTCTGGCACCCAGGCTGGAGTACAGTGGTGGTGCTCACTGCAACCTCCGCCTCCTGGGTCAAGCAATTCTCTGCCTCAGCCTCCCGAGTAGTTTGGATTACAGGCACCTACCACCACACCTGGCTAAGTTTTGTATTTTTAGTAGAGACGAGGTTTCACCATCTTGGCCAGGCTTGAATTCCTGATCTTGTGATCCACCCACCTCCGCCTCCCAAAGTGCTGGGATTACAGGCGTCAGCCACCGCCCCCAGCCTAGCTTCTTTTTTATTAACACTGAGTTGAGGTATTCTTTTTATAGCCTGGATACAATTCCTTTGTCAAATATATGTACTATGATAATTTTCTCCTAGTCTTTTGCTTTCCTAATGTTCTCTTGTAACAAGCATTAGATTTTAAATCTAATTAAATCTGTTTAATCTGTATTTTTCCTTTATGGATTGTTCTTTCTCGTCTACCTCAAAACTGCAAAGATAGTCCAAAAAAACAAAAATAGTCTTGTTTTTTTTCTTCAAGAAGCACAATAGTTTGGTTTTATGTCTAGTCTATGATCTCTCATGAATTAATATTTGTGTACAATGTGAGGTAGGGATCAATTCATTTTTCCCATAGGGATATTAAGTTATTCCAGAACCATTTGCTAAAAAGACTTTCCATTCCTAATTGTGTTGTTTTGACATCACTGTTAAAAACCAACTGATTGTATAGTATCTATTTTTGGACTTTTGTTCTCTTCCATTGATTTATTTATCCAGTATCCTAATGGCAGTATCACATTGCCTTGATAACTACAGTTCTAAAGTAATTCTTAAAGTCAGACAGTATTAGCCCTTTAATTTTCATCTCCTTTCTCGTGGCTGCTTTCAGCTACTCCAGGTCTTTGACATTTCCAAGTACATTTTCAAATCAGCATGTTGATTTCTGCCCAAAAAGTCTGATGTGGTTTTAACTGGATATTTATTTTATTAAATCTATAAATCAGTGGTTCACAAAATGTGGGCTATGAACCCCACCAGCATCAGCATCATCCAAGAACACGTTATAAATGCAAATATTCAGGTCCTACTCCAGAACTAGTGGATCAAAAACTCTAAGCTTGGGGTCTAGCAATCTGTGTTTTAACAAGTCTTTCAGGTGATGTGGATGCAAAATAAAGCGTAAGTACCACTGTGGATCAGTTTGAGAAGAATGAATATGTTAGCAATATTGTATATTCCAATCCATGAACAGATACTTCTCCTTATTTATTTAGGTCTTATGCACATATTTTGCTTACTTAATTCCATAGTATTCTATGTTTTCTGATACTATTGTAAATGGCATTCTAATGGCTGTTGTTTAACCTTTAGTCCTAATGTATAGGAGATATGGAAGGAAGTTTATTTGGGGTTGGGTATTCACTAAAAGATCTGAAACAACGTATCTAGTTTCTGGATCCAGTTGTCAATTTGTAAGGAAGATAGTGGACAGAGAAACATGATGAAACGTACCAGGAACATAAGATCAGCAAAATCTAGACTGTGGGCAAACTCTACAGGGTAACTCAGTGGGTTTTTTAACACATAAATCTGTAAGGAAATAAAAGGGATGGAAGAGGATAGACTGAAGATTTAAAACAAATATGAAGTTTTTACAAAACGGACAAGTCTAAACTATAATGTACATTTAGGTGAAAAAACTATTTAAAATGAGAGGAAATTATTACTATAAAAGTTGAGTTAAGGTTTGCTTTTGTCAGGAGAGAGGGGGTTGTGACTGGGATGGGATATATGGTTCTAAAGTAGATGGCAAAGTTCTATTTCTTGAAACCCGTGGAATTTGCCTTATAATTTCACAGCTTAGTAACTAAATAAGCTTTACTTTACATTAAAAAATATGTCTTACTTTACATTAAGAGAATCTTTTTCCTCTTAATATGATGTATCTAGAATTTGGACTTGAAGAGTATAAAAGTTACAGTGGTAAGAGTTGTGTTTGATAAAAACTAAAATGTGCCTAACGAAGTGGTTGTTCACTCGAGTTAGAGGTACTAGTGTGGATAAAGTCAAAGAATTGGGCAGCTAAGACTTAGGAAGGGATTGAAAGGAGAAGACCTTATGCCAGGTTCTAATCTCGGCCATTAGTATGGTAGACTGGCTTGCATGCTGGCACACATAAAAATGATGATCAGGTACAGAAAAAGATACATGGATAGCATGCTATATGGATAACAAAGGTCTTCCACTCTCTTGGGCCCACAAACAAAGAATATTTGGGGAAGCAAGAAGCAGTTGGACTCACTTTCTTTCTGTGGGACGTGGGAAAGCAAGCACAACTTCCTTCAAGGAAAAAAGGAACTCACTATCTCTCAGGCACAGGCAGATTTTGGTTGAGGTTATGTGGTAGAGAAAGTTTCCAGGAAAATATTAATGGTGAATGGTAACTTGCTAACAAAGAGACAGAAATTCCTGAAACACAATGGAAAGGGTCAAGAGGAAGGAAAAGTGTGTGTGTGTGTGTGTGTGTGTGTGTGTGTGTGTGTGTGTTAGGGAGGGTAGAAAGCAGCATAAAGAACAAAGTGATTAATAGTACACTAAAAGGAAGGCAACAAAAGAGGGCTTATTTTGGACAATCAAAAGTAACAAGAGTGAGCTCAGGGATAGAAGGACTTGGTGTGTTCTAACTAGAGCTTGTTTGAGGTGCTGAAATAACCTAAAATTCACAGAGGTGGTGCCTGAGGCCCAGCTATTGCAATTGCCTCCACTAATCACTTTGCATATTCATGTTTCTATGAAGAAGGCTTTCAAAGTTCTAAGGATGGAGGAAGCACCTTAACAGTAGCACTTATTATGTCCAAGAGAAGGAGAATAGGAAGGCTCTTCAATCCATCCTTCACTGTAAACTACTGGGCATACTTCTGAATCCTGGATCACATTGCCCCTTTTTCCCCCCAAAAAACAGCTTTTATTCCAAATTTTATCAATGTTGGAAAGAAGGGTCTGAGAAATGTAGGACAAGGCAGAAGCAATATATGAAGTTAGGAATGGGTCAACAGATATACTCAGTCAGAATATACTCAGGCTGAAGGAACATTGATGGGTTTGGTATATGATGAATGTATAGAGCAGGTAAAGATAAACGTGCCAGTTAAGGTATCATCATGATTCTGCTCTAGAGCACCCACCTCCTAACAAATGGGAATTGAGTATTGGAGCCCATTTATGTTGTCATCAGAGTTTATAGTAGTGAGGGAATAGGCAACAGAAAAGAGGAGGAAGTCCTAAATAGTAAAATGAAAGCAATGCCTCCAGACAAAAAGTAAACAAGGCAGTATACTAATGCATTTAGACACTCTCCTTTTATGAAATAACTTCTTATAAAATAATTTTAGAGCTCTTTATGTATTTTTAAAATTAAAATTATAATTTTAATAAAATAATCTATATTAAAATCACGTTGCAAAACACATATACCATAGCATTTCTATGCTTTTTATTGTTTATCACTAACTATAAATTTTTAAGTTTTAAATAAAAATTCAACTCAACTACTAATTACTGAGTGTTATAAAATACTTGCTAATTCTGTATTTTAAAGTTTCTTTGGATACTTGATGGATTTAAATATATAAAATTAAGGGAAACATAAGAGCATGATTTGGACAGGACACAGAGATCCAGTGTTTCTCAAACTTTTCTACAAAAGCCTCAGTGCTGGCAGAGAGAACTCCCAAGACCCAGGGGAAACAACCTGGTGCAAACTGCTCCAAATCCAGACTTTCTAAAAAGTGTTTTTATTTTGTTTTAAATTTTTATTATTTAACTTTAAATTTTAAGTAAATTTTGTTATATTCCATAATATGAGCATTTATCATGTATTATTTTATTAGTGATATGTTTATATATTACTTTATAATAAAAATGTTTTAAGTTATTTTCTATGGAATAAAATCAACACTTTGGGAAAACATATCATACATTTTCTGAAGGTTCACATATTCTTGGGAATATACACTCCTATGAGATATTTTTCTTGCGTAGTCTTACCTCCATAGTAGGTGGAGTCTTTCTTGTTCTTCTAATCCAAGCTAGAAAGCAAAATAATATTTAAATGTCAGTTTTCCATAATTTGCACAAACAGTTTAATCATTCATGGATAAAATAAAATTTTTAAGTACCTACTCCATATTATTTTAGGTACTGGAGATACAGCAGGGAATAGAACAGATTAAGTCCCTCCTCTACTGTAGCATATATACTTCTGAAAAGGTTACAGAAAATAAACACACAAACATATGTTTGGTGGTGAAAAGAATACAATAGTGTAGAGAAGATAAAGAGGGATGGTTTTATATCTTTAAAATCATACCTCCTAATTATCTAAATTTGCCTGGGTATATTTATGGCCTACAAGTCAAACCTAAATACAGTAAACTTCAAGGCAATACCAAAATCATATTATTCTCAAAATTTGTATTAGTTATTGCTCAATTTATAAAGGAGGGGACTTAGAAAGAGTTTTCATTTACAGAGATTTCTTTTCTGATTTGCTCCAACAAGCAGCTACTCAATGGTTGGTAAGTGTCATCAGGCCTTAGCTCTAACACTTGGGAGATGGGCTGCAGAGACAGAACCCACATTTGTTTACGTGGCTGTTTGGAACTGGGTACTGTGCTAGATGCTTTATAGCAATGGGAAGGGAGTGGGGCAACTGCCTCTAGGGAAGTTATCAGAATCACATGGAAGACAGTATAGTATAGTGCTTATGAGAATGATTCCAAAGTCAGATTTTCTGGGTTCAAATCCCAACTTCATCACATATTGGCTATGTCACCTGGAGCAAGTTATTTAATTGTTTAAGCATCAGGCTTCCCATCTATAAAATGAAATTATAAAAGTACACTTTGGGGTTGTTGTGAAAATTATATGAGATAATATACATAAATGCTTACCTTGGAGCCTGGCACATAAGTCTAAGTTATTACTATTATTCAATAAACCTTTTAAAATCAAGACTCAAAAAAACAAAAGAACAATAATATCTGCTTAGCCTACAATGTTGTATAGGAAACTGTTAGCAAATACACTGTGAGGAGTATGGTCTTGAAGGCCACTGTTTTGTCATTTTAGATGATTCACTCTTCACTACAAAATTGAAGAAACAGAAATAAAATGACTTCCCAAGTTTACACATTAAGTAGTAATGGTTGTCTTTGAATTTGGATGTGACCCTGTCTCTGGCTCTAAAAACCATCTGTGCTCAACTAAGCAGTCTTTCAAAGTTTATGAACAACATGCAAAGAACATTAAACCAGAAAGAGGAAGCTGGGTTAGGTGTGAACATAACTACATGTGAGAAAAACAAGAATTATTGATCCCATTTTAAAAGATTTGGAAACTGAGGCTCAGAGAGATTAAGAAACATTCCTAATGCAATATAAGTAGTGACTGGGAATTAAATCCTGGATGAACTGGCTCTAAAATCTTAGCTCTATCCATTCAACAGCCACCCTCTCTTGTGACCAGCTCTAACGGCCGGCCTTCTTTATCTAGGCAAAGACTGCCACTGACTTACAATAGCTTGACTTGGGATTTTCGACTTTATCATGGTGTGAAACCATTCTGTTTTTCATTGCAGTTACTTATTTAATGAATTATATAAGTTATTAAAAACTTTATTATAGGCCGGGCGCGGTGGCTCAAGCCTGTAATCCCAGCACTTTGGGAGGCCGAGGCGGGTGGATCACGAGGTCAACAGATCAAGACCATCCTGGTCAACATGGTGAAACCCCGTCTCTACTAAAAATTACAAAAAATTAGCTGGGCACGGTGGCGCGTGCCTGTAATCCCAGCTACTCAGGAGGCTGAGGCAGGAGAATTGCCTAAACCCAGGGGGCGGAGGTTGCGGTGAGCCGAGATCACGCCACTGCACTCCAGCCTGGGTAACAAGAGCGAAACTCCGTCTCAAAAAAAAAAAAAAACTTTATTATAAAATAGGCTTTGTATTAGATAATTTTGCCCAACTGTAGGCTAATGTAAGTGTTCTGAACACATTTAAAGTAGGTTAGGCTAAGCTATGATGTTCAGTAGTCTAGGTGTATTAAACTTATTTTCTACATAATGATATTTTCAATATATGATAGGCTTATGGGGACATAACCTCATTGTTAACTGGGGATCATCTGTAATAGCACCAGGACCTGTCTTCATAAAAAGCCCAGCACTGAATGGTCTATGGGGGTGGAAACAGTAACATTCAACTGTGGACTTGGGATCAGTCATTTCCCCTGCTCTGCTCTCTTGCACTTAACCCTTACATGTATCTCCAATACAGCTCCAGTTTTCTATATTCTCTATTCCTGTTTCTGAACTTCTACCCTTGTCCCTCCCTCCCTCTCTCTCTTTCTTCTCTCTCTTCACTTTTCTTCCTCTTCCTCTTCTTCTTCTTCTCCTCCTCTTCCTTCTCCTTCTCCCCTCCACCCCCTCACTCTGTTGCCCAGGCTGTATTTCAGTGGTATCATCTCAGGTCACCACAACTTCAAGTGATCCTCCTGCCTCAGCCTCCTGAGTAGCTGAGATTCCAGGTTCTCCCCGCCACACCCAGGTGGTTGTTAGGCCATAAGGTTGTCAAAGGCAGGAGGTACCCATGGGAAATTTATTTTTCTGTTATTTTAAGTACCTACTCTTTTGAGGTATTTACTCTTTTAAATGCTTCAACAGAGTAGGTACTTTAAAAATTATTGAATGAATATTTCTTTTGAAAAATACTTGTTCTATCAAGATTTTGATCTGTATTAGAAAATCCAGCTTAGCAATATCACAATTCCTCTGTGTATTGAAGGAAATAAGTGACATTGGGAATTTTTCAGTTACCTCTTTATGGTCAAAATTAATTACTTAGATTCAGGCTAAGATGGCTGACTAGAAGCAGCTAGGGTACATGACTCTCATGGAGAGGAACCAAAAGGGTGAGTAAATACAGCACCTTAACTGAAACATCCAGGTACTCACACTGGGACTAATCAAGGAAACAACTTGAACCCTGGAGAATGAAGAAAAGCAAGACAGAAAAACAGCCTAGCCCGGAGTGACATGGAGCCAGGGGAACCTCCCCACCTAGGGAAGTAGTGAGTGAATGAGTGCCCCTGGAAAACCATGCTTCTCCCACAGATCTCTGCAAACCCCCAGTCAGGAGATCTCCTCCTAAACCCACTCCACCAGGGCCTTCAGTCTGACACACAGAGCTGTGTGGATTCCTGGCAGAGCAGCTGCTCAGGCATGTGTGGAGGTGAAGGAGCTTTACCTACTTAGGCTCTGGGCTTCCCAGCAAGAGTGACTGCAGCTGTGTCAAGGTGGGAGGTTGGACCTCTGTACATACCACTGGGAAGAGGGCTGAACTGAGGGGCCTGAGCGGTGATGGTCCACAGGCCCCACTTTCAAAGTGCGTCACAGGATAAGACCCACTGGCTTGGAATTCCAGCCAACCACTGGCAACAATAGCGCCCCTACCTAAGACAGAGTTCCTAGGGGGAGGGGAAGGGCCGCCATCTTTGCTGTTTGGAAATTCAGCAGTTCCAGCCTGTGAGCTCTGGAGAGTCCAAACCAACTAGGGACAAAAGGGATCCCCCAGTGCAACACAGCTGTTCTACCAAAATGTGGCCAGGCTGCTTCTTTAAGTGGGCTCCCGATCTGTTCCTCCCCACTGGGCAGGACCCCCCCCAACTGGGGCCTCCAACCACCGCTGCCCATGTTCTCAGGCTGACAGACATTTGAGAACTTCCTGAGACAGAGCTCCTAGAGGGAGAGGTAGGCAGCCATGTTTGCTGTTTGGATGACAAAATCATTCCAGTCTCTGGGCTCTGGAGAGTCCAAGTTGACCAGGAGTGGAAGGGGAATCCCAGCATAGCACAGCTGCTCTGTGAAATCATAGCCAGAGGGCTTCTTTAAGCAGGTCTCTGATCCCGTTCCTCCTGAGTGAGACCTCTTAACTGGGGTCTCTAGCCCTCTCCTACAAGTGTATTCAGGCCAGCAACAGGTCTGTACCTCCCTGAGAAGGAGCTCCCAGAGGAAGGCGCAGTCTGCCATCTTTGCTGTTTTGCAGCCTTCATTGGTGATGCCTCCAAGGTTCTGGAAAATTCAAGGTAACTAGGGACTGGAGTGGACCCCCAGAGAACTGCGTAGCCCTATGGAAAACTGTCCAGACTATTAAAAGAAACAAACAAACTAAAAAAAAAAAAAAATCCAAAGGCTAACAACCTCAAAGAGTGAAGGTAGATAAATCCACAAAGATGAGAAAGAATCAGTGCAAATACTGAAAACTCAAAAAGCCAGAGTATCTTTCCTCCAAATGACTGCATCACCTCTCCAGCAGTGGGTTCAGAACTGGGCTGAAGATGAGATGGCTGAAATGACAGAAGTAGAATTCAGAACATGGATAAAAACAAATTTCACTGAGCTAATGGAGCACGCTGTAACCCAATGCAAGGAAGCTAAAATCATGACAAAACATTGCAGGGGCTGATCAACCAAACAGCCAGTATAGAGAAGAAACAATCTGACAGAGGTGAAAAATGTAATACAAGAATTTCATAATGTAATCACAAGTAATAATAACAGAACAGACAAAGAGAAGGATCTCAGAGTTTGAAGACTGTCTTTCTGAAATAAGACAGGCAGACAAGAATAGAGAAAAAGAATGAAAAAGAATAAACAAAACCCCCAAGAAATACGGGATTATGTAAAGACACCAAATCTGACTGGTGTACCAAAAAGAAATAGGGAAAATGCAGTCAATTTGGAAAACATATTTCAGGGTAACATCCATGAGAAGTTCCCCAACCTAGCTAGAGCGGCCCACTTTCAAATTCAGGACATGCAAAGAACTCTAGTAAGACACTCTACAAAAGGCTGAGCATGGTGGCTCATGACAATAATCCCAGCACTTTCAGAGGCAGAGGTGGATATAGATCACCTGAGGCTGGGAGTTTGAGACCAGCCTGACCAACATGGTGAAACTCCACCTCTAATAAAAATACAAAATTAGCTTGGCATGGTGGCATACAACTGTAATCCCAGCTGCTTGGGAGGCTAAGGCAGGAAAATCACTTGAACCCGGGATGCAGAGGTTGCAGTGCACTCCAGCCTGGGCAATAAGAGCAAAATTCCATCTCAAAAAAAAACGATACTCCACAAGAAGATCATCCCCAAGACACATAATGACCATAGTCTCCAAGGTTGAAATGAAAAAAACAATGTTAGGTGCAGCTAGAGAGAAAGGTCAGCTCATCTACAAGGGAAGCCTGTCAGACTATCAGCAGATCTCTAAGTGGAAACCTTACAAGCCAGAAGAAATTGAGAGCCAATATTCAACATTCTTAAAGATAGGAAATTCCAAGCCAGAATTCCATATCCAGCCAAACTAAGCTTTATAAGCGAAGGAGAAATAAGATCCTCTTCAGACAAGCAAATGCTGAGGCAATCTGTTACCACCAGAACTGCCTTACAAGAGCTCCTGAAGAAAGCACTAAATATGAAAAGACCATTACAAGCCACTAAAAAACACACCAAAGTATACAGACCAGTAACACTATAAAGCAACCACATAAGTCTGCAAAATAAACAGCTAACATCATGATGACAGGATGAAATCCACACATATCAATACTAACCTCAAATGTAAATGAGCTAAAAGCCCCAATTAAAAGACACAGAGTGGCAAGCTGGATAAAGGACCAAGATCCACTGGTATACTGTCTTCAAGAGATCCATCTCACATGCAATAACACTGATAGGCTCAAAATACAGGGATGGAAGAAAACCTACTAAGTAAAAAGAAGACATAAGAAAGCAGGGGTTGCAATCCTTGTTTCTGATAAAAGAGACTTTAAACCAATAAAGATCAAAAAAGACAAAGAAGGGCATTATGTAATGGTAAAAGGTTCGATTCAATAAAAAGACCTAAGTATCCTAAATATGTATGTGCCCAACACAGGAGCACCCAGATTGATAAGGCAAGTTCTTAAGAGACCTTCAAAGAGATGTAGCCTCCCACACAATAATAGTCAGAGACTTTAACACACCACTGACAATATTAGACAGATCATCAAGACAGAAAATTAAGAAAGATATTCAGGACCTGAACTCAGCTCTATATCAAATGGACCTGATAGATATCTACAATCTCTCCACCCCAAAACAACAAAATAAACATTCTTTTTACTGTCACATGGCACTTACTCTAAAATTGATCACATAATCCTAAGTAAAACACTCCTTGGCAAATGCAAAAGAAGTGGAGTTGTAACCAATAGTCTCTTGGACCACAGTGCAATCAAATTAGAACTCAAGGTTAAGAAATTCACTCAAAACCATACAATTACATGGAAATTGAATAACCTGCTCCTGAATGACTGTTGGGTAAGTAATGAAATTAAGGCAGAAATCAAGAAGTTCTTTGAAACTAATGAGAACAAAGACACAGCATACCAGAATCTCTGGGACACATCTAAGGCAGTGTTGAGGGGGAATTTATAGCACTAAATGCCCCCATCAAAAAATTAAAAAGATCTCAAGTTAACAACCTAACATCAAAACTAAAAGAACTAGGGAACTAAGAGCAAACAAACAAACCCTAAAGCTAGCAGAGGGCCGGGCGAGGTAGCTCACGCCTATAATCTGAGCACTTTGGGAGGCCGAGGCAGGTGGATCATGAGGTCAAGAGATCAAGACCATCCTGGTCAACAAGGTGAGACTCTGTCTCTACCAAAGATACAAAAATTAGCTGGGCATGGTGGCACGCGCCTGTAGTCCCAGCTATTCAGGAGGCTGAGGTAGGAGAATTGCTTGAACTCAGGAGGTGGAGGTTGTGGTGAGTCGAGATCGCGCCATTGCACTCCAGCCTGGGTAACAAGAGTGAAACTCCATCTCAAAAAAAAAAAAAAAAAAAAAGCTAGCAGAAGACAAGAAATAACCAAAATCAGAGCTGAACTGAAGGAGAAAAACCACACAAAAAACCATTCAAAAAAAAAGAGCAACAAAACCAGAAGCTATTTTTTGGGAAAAAAAAAATTAATTAAGTAAACCCCTGGCTAGACTAATAAAGAGGAAAAGGGAGAAAATACAAATAAACACAATTGGAAATGTGTTTATACGGGGGATATTACCACTGACTCCACAGAAATAAAAATCATCAGAGAATATTATAAACACCTTTATGCATAAAAACTAAAAAATCTAGAAAAAATTGATATATTCCTGTACAAATACACCCTCCCAAGGCTGAACCAGGAGGAAACTGAATCCCTAAACAGACCAGTAACAAGTTCTGAAATTGAGGCAGTAATAAATAGCCAACAAATTAAAAAAGGCCAAGGCCAGACGGATTCACAGCTGAATTCTATCAGATGTACAAAGAGCTGGAACCATTACTACTAAAACTATTCTGAAAAATTAAAAAAGAGGGGCTCCTCCCTAACTAACTCATTCTATGAAGCCAGAATCATTGTGATACCAAAACCTGGCAGTGTTTGATACCACAAAAAAGGAAAACTTCAGGTCAATATCCTTGATGAACATCGATGCAAAAATCATCCACAAATATTTTTTGTACTAGCAAAGTACAAAAGCACTAGCGAACTGAATCCAGTAGCATATCAAAAAGCTTATCCACCACAATCAAGTTGGCTTCATTGCTGAGATGTAAGGCTGGTTCAATACATACAAATCAATAAATCTGATTCATCACATAAACAGAACCAAAGACAAGAACCATATAATTATCTCAATAGATGCAGAAAAGGCTTTCAATTAAAATCAGCATCCTTCATGTTAAAAACGCTTTATAAGGTCCAGGCGTGGTGGCTCAAGCCTGTAATCCTAGCACTTTGGGAGGCCGAGGCAGGTGGATCACGAGGTCAAGAGATCGAGACCATCCTGGTCAACATGGTGAAACCCTGTCTCTACTAAAAATACAAAAAAATTAGCTGGGCATGGTGGCACATGCCTGTAATACCAACTACTCAGTAGGCTGAGGCAGGAGAATTGCCTGAACCCAGGAGACGGAGGTTGCGGTGAGCCGAGATCGCGCCATTGCACTCCAGCCTGGGTAACAAGAGCGAAACTCCATCTCAAAAAACAAAACAAAACAAAACAAAAAACACTTAATAAACTGGAAAAATATTTCATGCGCATGGTATCAAAGAAACATACCTTAAAATAATAAGAGCCACGTATGACAAATCCACCACCAGTATATGGAATGGGCAAAAGCTAGAAGCATTCCTGTGATTGTTAATATTGAGTATCAACTTGATTGGATTGAAGGATGCAAAATACTATTATTGGTTGTGTCTGTGAGGGGGTTGCCAAAAGAAATTAAGATTTGTCAGTGGACTGGGAGAGGTGGACCCACTTCCAATCTGAATGGGCACCATCTAATCAGCTGCCAGCATGGGTAGAATAAAGCAGGCAGAAGAAAGTGGAATGAGCAGACTTGCTGAGTCTTTAGGCCTTCTCTTTCTTTCATGCTGGCTGCTTCCTGCCCTCAAACTTCAGACTCCAAGTTCTTCAGTTTTTGGACTCTTGAACTTACACTAGTGATTTGCTAGGGACTTTTGGCCTTCAGCTACAGATTGAAGGCTGCACTGTCAGCTTCCCCACCTTTGAGGTTTTAGGACTCAGACTGGCTTCCTTGCTCCTCAGCTACAGACAGCCTATTGTGGGACTTCACCTTGTGATCGTGTGAGTCGATTTTCCTAATAAACTCCCCTTCATTTATACATATAACCTATTAGTTCTATCCCTTTAGAGAACCCTGACTAATATAATTCCCTCAAAAACTGGTGCAAGGATGCCCTCTCTCACTACTTATATACAACATAGTATAGGAAGTTCTGGCCAGGGCAATCAGGCAAGAGAAAAAAAGTAAAAGAGTATCCAACTAGGAAGAGAAGTCACACTATCCCTGTTTGCCAATGACATGATCCTGTATCTAGAAAACCCCATTGCCTCAGCCCAAAAGCTTCTTAAGCTGATAAGCAACTTCAGCAAAGTCTCAGGATACGAAATCAATAGGCAAAAATTGGTAGTACTCCTATTCACTAACAACACTCAAGCAGAGAGCCAAATCATGAACAAACTCCCATTCACAATTACCACAAAAAGAATAAAGTACCGAGGAATACAGCTAACTAAGAAGGTGAAAGATCTCTATAAAGAGAACTACAAACCACTGCCCAAAAATCAGAGATGACACAAACAAATGGAAAAATATTTCATGCGCATGGATTGGAAGAATCAATATTGCTAAAATGGCCATCCTGCCAAAGCAATGTGCAGATTCAATGCTATTCCCATTAAACTACCATGAACATTCTTCACAGAACTAGAAAAAAATTTTTCAAATTCATGTGGAACCAAAAAAGAGCCTGAATAGCCAAGGCAATCCTAAGCAACAACAACAAACAACTAAAGCTGGAGGCATCACACTACTCAACTTCAAACTATACTACAGAGCTATGGTAACCAAAACAGCATGGTACTGATACAAGAACAGTCACATAGACCAATGAAACAGAATAGAGAGCCTAGAAATAAGACTGCACACTTACACATATTTGATCAACAAACAGACAAAAACAAGCAATGGGGAAATAATTTCCTATTTAATAAATGGTGCTAGGATAACTGGCTAGCCATATGTAGAAAATTGAAGCTGGACCACTTCCTAACACCATACACAAAAATTAACTCAAGATGGATTAAAGACTTAAATGTAAAACCCAAAACTACAAAACCCTGGAAGGCTACTTAGGCAATACCATTGAGGATCTGGAATATGCAAAGATTTCATGAGGAAGACACCAATTTGCAAAACAAAATTTGCAATTTTGTTGCAATTGTAACAATAGCAAAAATGGACAAATGAGATATAATTAAACTAAAGAACTTTTGCATAGCAAAATAAGCTATCAACAAAGTCAGCAGACAACCTACAGACTGGAAGACAATTTTTAACAAGCTATGCATTGACAAAGGTCTAATATTCAACATCTGTAAGGAACTTAAACAAATTAACAAGAAAAAAATAACCCCATTAAAGTAGGCAAAGGACATGAACAAACACTTCTCAAAAGAAGACATACATGTGGTCAACAATCACATGATAAATGCTCATCACTGATCATTAAAGAAATGCAAATCACACCATCTCACACCAGTCAGAATGGCTATGATTAAAAAGTCAAAAATTAACAGACACTAGCAAGGCTGCAGAGAAAAAGGAACGCTATACATGGTTGGTGGGAGTGTAAATTAGTTCAACAATTGTAGAAGACAGTGTGGCAATTCCTCAAAGACCTAAAGACAGAAATACCATTTGACACAGCAATCTCATTGCTGGGTATAAACCCAGAGGAATACAAATCATTCTATTATAAAGACACATGCATGTGTCTGCTTATTGCAGTACTATTCACAATAGCAAAGACATGGAATCAACCTAAATGTTCATCAGTGATAGACTGGATAAAGAAAATGTGGTACATATACACTATGGAATACATACAGCCATTAAAAAAGAACAGGATCAGGCCTTTGCAAGGACATGGATGGAAGCCATTATCCTCAGTAAACTAACACAGGAACAGAAAACCAAATACTGCATGTTCTCACTTGTAAGTAGAAGCTAAATTATGAGAACACATGGACACCTAGAGGGGAACAACACAAACTGGGTAGACAGGAGGAGGGAGAGGATCAGGAAAAATAACTAATGGCTGCTAGACTCAGTACCTGGATGATGAAATAATCTGCACATCAAAATCTCCAGACACACATTTACCTATGCAACACACCTGCATATGTACCCCTGAACTTTTAAGTTTTTAAAAAGTGTTACTTATGTATAATCATGATTTTTTTTCTAGAAAAGAGCTTCCTTTTAAAATAACTCAATATGAGCTATATATCTATAAAAGGTTTTAAGCAATATATATTCAGTTTTAATGTAGATTAGAAGTTAATTCTAATTTTAGAAAAATGAAGTACTAGGGCAGGGGTCAGCAAAGTATAGCCTGCAAGCCAAGTTCAGCCCACCACTTTTTACTTTTTTTAATGGTTGCAAAAACGTCAAGAGATGAACACTATTTCATGACATGAAAATCATATAGAATTCAAAATTCCAGTTTCTACAAATAAGGTTTATCAGAACACAGGCACATATTTGTTTACATATTATCTGTGGCTGCTTCAGTGCTACAGCATTAGAGTTGAGTAGTTGTAAAGGACTAAGTGGCCCATAAAACCTAAAATATTTACCATACCATCTGGACCTTTAAAGAAAAAGTTTGCCAACCCCTGTGCCAGGGCTGTCATTAAGTATATCCCTTTAGTGAAAAATATATATCTTGATGCAAAAACACTTTCATATTATTAAAATAATAATTATTGATTATTATACCTTTAAATAATGATTACCATGTATTCTAGAGTCTATGAACACACACCAGTGGGCATAAGACCATGCTGAAAAAGTATAATGGCATAATGCACACTATTGTCACTATGAGAAAAACTACTCTAAATATCAATTTGCCCTACTGATGAGTCTATAAAATAGCATTTTCAGTTCTCTTGTAAGGCTGAAAAAAAAAGACTTCAATTGAATATAAATCATTTAAAAAATTCCAAAATATAAAGAGGTTAGAGAAACTCTGTTATATGTTTTCTAAAGCTTACTGGTTTTGCATGTTTATAAAATTCATCCACTGATATAAGAATATAACAGAACAGATTCTGAATGTATTAAAAGCCACCTAGTCTATTTATTGTCAGGGGACACTATGATCTAATAAAGACAAAGGGACTTCCATTAGCTTTATTTTCAATGACCATTTAATGAATTTTTGTTTTATACAGATATACAAACATAACTGATGAAATAAGCGTGCACATTTATCATTGCACAATAACCAGATACTTGAAATGTCCTGTTGGGATGATGAGTGATGCCACTACGATTATGCATCCTGTAAAGGTTACAACCAGAAATGCTCAACGTGACCACTTATTTGTATAATCATACCCAATTTCCCAACTACTACATACAGCAAAGGAAATGACCAGCTGAAGCTTGCATTAATATGAAGTCATTACTTGGTTGTTTTTGTTAACTTCAAAACAGTCTGAAACTGAACCATTATCCAATTATAAATTATATGATAATTTTGCCATTGCTAGTGATATTTATGTAGTGAAATCTCTATCTGTCCTCATTATAATATGAAGGTTGTTTGAAATGAATTTAGCAAGATAACTGGATAGTTTACACCTTATGATCCTAGCATTCTTTCATCAGTGTTCATTTGCATTCTCATCAGTATGCATGTGATTTTCAATGAAGTTTAATATTCCTATTAGAATAAAACACCGTATAATAAGATAAAAGGTGAGTATGTAAAT
Organism: Callithrix jacchus; assembly: GCF_049354715.1. Lineage (NCBI taxonomy): Eukaryota > Metazoa > Chordata > Mammalia > Primates > Cebidae > Callithrix > Callithrix jacchus. The sequence goes on from NC_133503.1 coordinate 148,718,852, forward strand.
TAAAGCACCCATTAATCACTTAAAGAGACTAGAAGAATCAAGGAAGAAAATACTTCATGAAGTATACATTCCTCAAATCTCCATAGGTACTAAAAATGGCAAATACACATTTAGAAGCGTTGTCAACAGAGGCTAAAGGAAATGAAATACTCTCTCACTAGATCCAGTAGGTAACCATTCAGAACCAGTACCAGCCATTCCAAAATCACACTAAATGCTAAAGAGCATCAACATAATGAAGAATCTACAACAACTAACGGGCAAAACGGCCACTTAGCATCAAAATGGCAGTATCAAATTCACACATAACAATATTAACCCTAAATGTAAATGGACTAAATGCACCAATCAAAAGACACAGACTGGCAAATTGGATAAAAAGCCAAAACCCAGCAGTGTGCTGTATCCAGGAAACCCATCTCACAGGCAAGGATACACAAAGGCTCAAAATAAAGGGATGGAGGAAGATTTACCAAGCAAATGGAGAGCAAAAAAAAGCAGGAGTTGCAATTCTCATCTCTGATAAAATAGACTTTAAAGCAACAAAGATCAAAAGAGACAAAGAAGGCCATTACATAATGGTAAAAGGATCGATACAACAAGAAGAGCTAACAATCCTAAACATATATGGACCCAATGCAGGAGCACCCAGATACATAAGGCAAGTTCTCAATGACCTACAAAGAGACTTAGACTCCCACACAATAATAGTGGGAGACTTTAACACTCCACTGTCAATATTAGACAGATCAACCAGACAGAAAATCAACAAGGATATCCAGGGCTTGAACTCAGACCTGGAGCAAGCAAACCTGATAGACATTTACAGAACTCTCCACCCCAAATCCACAGAATAGACATTCTTCTCAACACCACATCACACCTACTCTAAAATTCACCTCATAACTGGAAGTAAAGCACTGCTCAGCAAATGCAAAACAACTGAAATCATAACAAACAGCCTCTCAGACCATAGTGCAATCAAGTTAGAACTCAGAGTTCAGAAACCAACCCAGAACCGCACAGCTTCATGGAAACTGAACAACTGGCTCTTGAATGTTGACTGGGTAAACAATGAAATGAAGGCAGAAATAAAGAAGTTCTTCGAAACCAATGAGAACAAAGACACAACATGCCAGAATATCTGGGACACATTTAAAGCAGTCTCTAGAGGAAAGTATATAGCAATAAGTGCCCATATCAGGAGAATGGAGAGATCCAAAATTGACACCCTATCGTCAAAATTGAAAGAGCTAGAGGAGCAAGATCAAAAAAACTCAAAACCCAGCAGAAGACAAAAAATAACTAAGATCAGACCTGAACTGAAGGAGATTGAGACACGAAAAACCCTTCAAAAAATCAATAAATCCAAGAGCTGGTTTTTTGAAAAGATCAACAAAATAGACCACTAGCCAGATTGATTAAAAAGAAAAGAGAGAACAACCAAATAGATGCAATAAAAAATGATAAAGGGGAAATCACCACAGACTCCACAGAAATTCAAACCATCATCAGAGAATATTACAAACAACTCTATGCAAATCAACTAGTAAACCTGGAAGAAATGGATAAATTCCTGGACTCCTGTGTCCTCCCAAGCCTAAACCAGGAGGAAGCTGAAACTATGAATAGACCAATAACAAGGTCAGAAGTTGAGGCAGTAATTAAGAGCCTACCACACAAAAAAAGCCCAGGTCCAGATGGGTTCACAGCCGAATTCTATCAGACACACAAAGAGGAGCTGGTACCATTCCTTCTAAAACTATTCCAAATAATCCAAAAAGAGAGAATCCTTCCCAAATCATTTTATGAGACCAACATCATCCAGATACCAAAACCCGGCAGAGACCCAACAAGAAAAGAAAACTTCAGGCCAATATCCATGATGAACATAGATGCAAAAATCTTCAATAAAATATTGGCAAGCCGATTGCAACAGCAAATCAAAAAACTTATTCATCATGATCAAGTAGGATTCATCCCGGGGATGCAAGGCTGGTTCAACATACGGAAGCCTATAAACGTAATTCACCACATAAACAGAACCAAAAACAAAAACCACATGATTATCTCAATTGATGCAGAGAAGGCCTTTGACAAAATTCAACAGCGCTTTATGCTAAAAACCCTCAATAAACTCGGTATCGATGGAACGTATCTCAAAGTAATAAAAGCTATTTATGACAAACCAACAGCCAATATCATACTGAATGGGCAAAAACTGGAAGCATTCCCTTTGAAATCCGGCACTAGACAAAGATGCCCTCTTTCACCACTCCTATTCAATATAGTACTGGAAGTTCTAGCCAGAACAATCAGGCAAGAAAAAGAAATAAACGGTATTTAAATAGGAAAGGTGGAAGCCAAATTGTCTCTATTTGCAGACGACATGATAGTATACCTAGAAGACCCCATCGCCTCAGCCCAAAAACTCCTGAAACTGATAAGCAACTTCAGCAAAGTCTCAGGATATAAAATCAATGTGCAAAAATCACAAGCATTCGTCTACACCAATAACAGACTTAAAGAAAGCCAAATCAAGAACGAACTGCCATTCACAATTGCTGTAAAGAGAATAAAATACCTTGGAATACAACTCACAAGGAACGTAAGGGACCTCTTCAAGGAGAACTACAAACCACTGCTCAACGAAATCAGAGAGGACACAAACAGATGGAGAAACATTCCATGTTCATGGTTAGGAAGAATTAATATCGTGAAAATGGCTATACTGCCCAAAGTAATTTACAGAATCAACGCTATCCCCATCAAGCTACCATTGACTTTCTTCACAGAACTGGAAAAAACCACCATGAACTTCATATGGAACCAAAAGAGAGCCCGCATAGCCAAGTCAATTCTAAGCAAAAAGAACACAGCGGGGGGCATCACACTACAGGATTTCAAAGTATACTACAAGGCTACAGTAATCAAAACAGCATGGTACTGGTACCAAAACAGAGATATAGACCAATGGAACAAAACAGAGGCACCGGAGGCAACACAACATATCTACAACCATACAATCTTTGATAAACCTGACAAAAACAAGCAATGGGGAAAGGATTCCCTGTTTAACAAATGGTGTTTGGAAAACTGGCTAGCCATGTGCAGAAAGCAGAAACTGGACCCCTTCCTGACACCTTACACTAAAATTAACTCCAGATGGATTAAAGACTTAAACATAAGACCTAACACCATAAAAACCCTAGAAGAATATCTAGGCAAAACCATTCAGGACATAGGAGTAGGCAAGGACTTCATGAACGAAACACCAAAAGCATTGGCAACAAAAGCCAAAATAGACAAATGGGACCTAATCAAACTCCACAGTTTCTGCACGGCAAAAGAAACAGTCACTAGAGTGAATCGGCAACCAACAGAATGGGAAAAAATGTTTGCAGTTTACCCATCTGACAAAGGGCTGATATCCAGAATTTACAAAGAACTCAAACAGATTTACAGGAAAAAAACAAACAAGCCCATTCAAAAGTGGGCAAAGGATATGAACAGACACTTTACGAAAGAAGACATATATGAGGTCAACAATCATATGAAAAAATGCTCAGCGTCACTAGTCATCAGAGAGATGGAAATCAAAACCACATTGAGATACCATCTCACGCCAGTTAGAATGGCGATCATTAAAAAATCTGGAGACAACAGATGCTGGAGAGGATGTGGAGAAAAAGGAACACTTTTACACTGTTGGTGGGAGTGTAAATTAGTCCAACCATTGTGGAAAACAGTGTGGCGATTCCTCAAGGCCTTAGAAATAGAAATTCCATTTGACCCAGCAATCCCATTACTGGGTATATATCCAAAGGACTATAAATCATTCTACTATAAGGACACATGTACACGAATGTTCATTGCAGCAGCACTGTTTACAATAGCAAAGACCTGGAATCAACCCAAATGCCCATTGATAATAGACTGGATTGGAAAAATGTGGCACATATACACCATGGAATATTATGCAGCAATCAGAAATGATGAGTTTGTGTCCTTTGTAGGGACATGGATGAATCTGGAGAACATCATCCTCAGCAAACTGACACAAGAACAGAAAATGAAACACCGCGTATTCTCACTCATAGGCGGGTGATGAAAAATGAGAACACATGGACACAGGAAGGGGAGTACTAAACACTAGGGTCTATTGGGGGGAAAGGGGAGGGCCAGTGAGAGGGGGAGGTGGGGAGGGATAGCCTGGGGAGAAATGGCAAATGTGGGTGAAGGGGAGAAAGGAAGCAAAACACACTGCCATGTGTGTACCTACACAACTGTCTTGAATGTTCTGCTCATGTACCCCAAAACCTAAAATGCAATAAAAAAAATTAAAAAAAAAAAATAAGAGATCCAAAGTTTTTACTGTGAAAATCTTTCAAAGGATATATTATGAAATAAATCATTTTCCAGTTATTGACTTTTAAGTATATCTTAAAGATATTATCAAATTAAGTTGGCATCTTTAAGTTACAAATTTTGCAGTGCTCATGGCTATTACTTTTTTCTTAATCAACTTTATTGAGGTTTAATTTACACAATACAGTGAATCATTTTAAGTGTATAATTCCACAACTTCTAACAAAATGTTTACAATCCTGTGATTAGCACCACAATCAGTAGATAGAACATTTCTATCACCTCTGAAAGTTCTGGAGTCTGTTTACATGGAAACACCCACCTTACCCTACCCATAGCCCGTAGGCAATGAGTGATATTCTTAAGGTAGCCTACACAACACCACCTCCTGGTATTCACACATTTGTATTATCTCTTCTCCTTGAGTAAGTGCAGGACCAATGGCTTCTAATTATGAGAATGTGGCAAAGGTGATGGGATATATGTGATTGTATGATTATATTATATAAGATTATGGTGCTCATCTTGGCTGGAGTATTTTTCTCCCGGGCTGGCTGTAAGGAAAACGTGGCCATATTGGGAAATCCCATTGGCAAGAAATTGTCAGTGACCTCTAGGACTCAGTGTGATCTTTGGCTAGCAACCAGCAAAAAAGTGAATCTCTCAGTCTTCCAACTGCAAGGAACTGAATGCTGCCAACAACCACACAAGTGGGAAGGTAGAGCTTTTCCTAATCAAGTCTCTAGATGAGAACCAGCCTTTGGTTGATTACAGTTTAGTGAAACCCTTAACTAGAGAACCCACCCAGGCCGTGCTTGGGCTCCTGATGCATAGAAATTGTAAGATAATAAATGTGTCTTGTTTTAAGTTACTATTATTGGGGTAGTGTTTACAGACAGCCATAAAAACAAACACAATGAGCATATCAGCGGGTCATTATTATTATTGATGTGTAGTATCACTTTGCATGGAAGTATGAGAATTTGTTTATCCTCTCACTTGCTGAATATTTGAGTGGTTTTCAGTTTTTGGCTATTATGAATAAAGATGCTGGGAAAAATTTGGGTACAAGAATTTGGTTGGACTTATGTCTTTATGTTTCTGGGTAAATACTTAGCTACAGAATGTCCAGGTTGTAGAATAAATATATGTTTAAATTGATAAAGAACTGAAAAACTGTTTTCCAAAGCAGTTGTAACATTTTACACTCTAGTCAGAAATATATGAAAGTTTCAGGTACTTTACATCTTCATGAATGTATTGTCAGTTTTGTTGGTATTGTCAGTTTTTAAAATTTTAGTCAGTCTAGTTGTATGTAATGGTACTTCACTGTTGTTTTAATTAGCATCCCTTGATGACTACTGATTTTACATATTATTTTAGTCTGCTTGGGTGCCATAACAAACCACCACAGATGGGTGGCTTAAACAACAGAAAATTTGCTTTCGCACAGTTCTGGAGGCTGGAAGTCTGAGATCAAGGTGCGAGTATAATCAGCTTCTTTCTGGGGCCTCTTCTCAAGGCTTGAAGGCAGCCATCTTCTCAATATATACCAACATGACTTCTTTTTCTATGCATGCTCTGGGAAGAGTACAGCTCTCTGGTGCCTTTTCTCCTAAGGGCACTAATCTCATTAGGGCCTCACCCTCATGACCTCATCAAACTCTAATTACCTCCCAAAGGTCCCATATCTCTAAATACTATCATATTTAGAGTTAGGGGTTCAACACATGAATAGGGTGGAAGAGTGTGGGGGAAACTACAAACATTTAGTCCATACCACAAATCTTTGGTGAAGTATCTGTTTTTATCTTTTGCCCATTTTAAAATTAATGTTTCTCTTATTGAGGTATGAGAGTTCTTTACATATTCTGAATACAAGTTCAATGTGAGATATGTTCTCCCTGTCTATGACTTGTCTTTGCCTTTGCTCAAATAAATTTTTTAAAAATTAGAATCTGTAAAATTCTGGTGAAGTCTAATTTGTCATTTTTTTTTTAAAACTTTGTGTTTTAGGGTCCTATTTAAGAATTTTTTGACTACTCATAATTGAAAGATTTTTCTTCATCTTTTTCTTCTAAAAGTTTATTAATTTTAGCTTTATATTTAGATCTGTGATAAACTCCAAGTTAAATTTCTTAGAGGATTTTATGAAGTAATGTTCAAGGTTTATATTTTTTCCATACGGAAATTCAGTTATTTAACACAAGCTATTGCAAAGAATTTTCTTTGCTATTGAAACATCAATTGATCATATAAATATAAGAAACTTCTGGATACTCAGGTTGGTTACATTAATTTTATAACTATCCTTACAGCAGTACCAAACCATCTTGAAAAATGTAGATTTATATTGTTAAATTCTTCAATCTTGTGCTTTCTCTAAAAAGGTTTTGAGTATTCTAGCTTCTCTGCATGTTGAAGGGAAATAACATCTTTTAAATATTAACTCTTCTGATCTATGAAAATTGTACATCTCTCCATTTAAGTCTTCTTTAATTTTTCTCAGCAGTATTTTCTTTCTTTTTTTTTTTTTTTTGAGACGGAGTTTCGCTCTTGTTACCCAGGCTGGAGTGCAATGGCACGATCTCGGCTCACCGCAACCTCTGTCTCCTAGGTTCAGGCAATTCTCCTGCCTCAGCCTCCCGAGTAGCTGGGATTACAGGCACGCGCCACCATGCCCAGCTAATTTTTTTTGTATTTTTAGTAGAGACGGGGTTTCACCATGTTGACCAGGATGGTCTCAGTCTCTTGACCTTGTGATCCACCCGCCTTGGCCTCCCAAAGTGCTAGGATTACAGGCTTGAGCCACCGCACCCGGCTTTCTTTTCTTTTTTTAAAAGAGACAGGATCTTCCTTTGTCACCTAGGCTAGAGAGCTGTGGAGTGGTCGCAGCTCACTATAGCCTCAAACTTCTGGGCTAAAGTGATTCTCCCAGTAGAATACAGTAGGCTGGGAAGACTACAGGTGCACACCACCACACCTGGCTAACGTGCTTACTTTTTGTAGTGACAGAGTGCTGCTGTTGCCCAGGTTGGACTCCAAGTCTTGGCCTCAAGTGATCCTCCCACTTCAGCCTCCCAAAGTACTAGGATTATAGCTGTGAGCCACCTCACCTGGCTGATATATTATGTTTTCCAACGTAAAGGTCTTAGATATAATTTTGTAAATTTATCCCTAAATCTTCAAGCTATTAATAGTATTTTAAGTAATATAATTTATTACTTAGTAATTGTTTGGTATTAACATGTAGATATATAATTGACTTTATATTGCCCTGCATAAAACTCACCTATTAATTTTTACATACATTTTGTAGACTGTCTACATGTAATCATGTCATCTGTAAATAGAGTTTTACTTTGTTCTTTCTTATCTGCATTCATTTCATTTATTTTTATTGCTTTATTGCATTGACGGGGATTTTCAGAGATGATGTGAAATGTAAATAGTCAAAAAAGATATCCTTGTCTTGTTCCCAATCTTCGAGGGAAAGTGTTCTGCCTTTCACCACTGAATGTGAGGTTAACTATAAGGTTTTGTTTGCGTTTTTTTTTTAACGTAATGCCCTTTATCAGGTTGAGGAGCTTCTTTTCTATTTTAAGTTTGTGAAGAGATTTTAATCATGAATGTATACTGAATTTTGTCAATTATTTTCTGTACCAACTGGAATTAACTCATGATTTTTCTCCTTATTGTTACTATGCTGAATATAAATTGATTTTCAAATGTTAAATCAATCTGTATTACTGGGATAAACTCCACATGATCATGGTATACTGCCCTTTTTATATATTGCTGGATTCAGGTTGCTAATATTTTGTTAGTGATTTCTGCATCTATGTTTATGTAGGATATTGGTCTGTAGTATCTCTTTATTGTTTCTGTCAGGGGTTGATATCAGGTTAAACAGGGCCTAATTAAATGAGTAGAGACGTATTCTGATCTCCTGCATTTTTGAAAAGAAAATGTGGCCCATCCTGGTGAATGTTCCATGTGCATATGGAAAAAAAAATGTGCATTTTACAATTGCTCAGTGGACTGTCATATGTCAACTGGGTCATGTTGTTTGATGTAGATATCTTTTATATCATTCTGAACAACTTCTGCTTTTTGTGTAGCATTTCTAGACCATTTAAATTTACTGGAACTACTTACATAGGTTTAAATCTACAGGTATTTGTTTACCTATATTCATAGCAGCATTACTCACAATAGTCAAAGGGGGAAGCAACTCCAATGTCCATCATTAGATGAATGGATAAACAATATATGGTGTCTATAAACAATGGAATAATATTCAGTTCAAAAAAGGAATGAAATTCTGATACAGTTTACAACATGGATGAACTATGAAGACATTATGCTGAGGGAAACAAGCCAGACACAAAAAGAGCAAATACTGTATGATTCCACTTCTATGACGTGCCTAGAGTAGTCAGATTCATAGTGACAAAAAGTAGAATGGTGGGCACCAAAGACTGGGGGAAAGGAGAAAATGTAGAGTTATTTTTCAATGGGCATGAAGTTTCAGTTTGGGAAGATGAAAAAAGTTCTGGAGATGAATGCTGCTGATAATTGCAAAGAGTGAATGTTCCTAATGCTACTGAACTGTATGCTTAAAAATGGCTAAAATGGGAATTTTTATGTTATGTATACTTTACCACAATAAAAAGAGAGGATAATTAAAAAATAAAATCAATCAATGTAATAAGTCATATTAACAAAATGAAAGAAAATAACCATAAAAATAATCTCAATAAATGAAGAAAAGACATTTGACAAAATCCAGTAACATTCATGATAAAAACTCCCAGCAATTTAGGAATAAAAGAGAGCTTTTTAATCTGACGGCAGACTTTTACAAAACCTTACAGCTAATATCATATCTAATAGTGAAAAACTGAATGCTCTCCCCTAAGACCAAGAACAAGGCAAAGTTGTTCACGTTTACCAGTTCTACTCATCATTTACTGTGGAGGTTCCTTGCCAGCGCAGCAAGGTGAGGAAAAACCAAGGCTTACACATGAGAATAGAAGAAACAGAAAGGAAAGATTGTTTATGTAGACAACCACAATAAGTTTACAGTAAAGATGACACAATTGATAAGTGTGTTTAACAGTGTCATGTAAAATACACAGTTGATATACAAAATCAATTTATTTCTATGTATCATCAAAGAATAATTTGAAATCAAAATAAGAAACAACTAGCAATAGCACAAAAAAAATCAAGAAACCCATAGGTATTAATTTAATAAAATATATGCAAGATCTATATTGAAAACTACAGGCTAGAAAGGTGGCTCACACCTGTTACCCCAGCACTTTGGGAGGCAGAGGCAGGCAGATCACTTGAGGCCAGGAGTTTGAGACCAGCCTGGGCCATATAGCAAGACGCCCCCATCTCTAAAAAATAAATTATACCTGTGCACTCTTGGCTTCTAGTTCTTCCCTGAGAATGATGAATTTTACTTGCATGGCTATCTCAGTAACTTCATTCCAGGTCCTTGCTTTACTCCAGCCTAAAGCAGCAGCTCCATCAATACTCACACTCATGCATGTTTTTTTCTCCTGTGAATCATTGTTTTTATTAAGTGGGCCATTTACTGCTGAGGCTATATTGTCTCTAGTTTATCTTTGCTTTGGGGACTAACAGAAATTAGGAAGTATAGTCTTTCTGTCTTAAGTGAAGACATGCTAAAAACATTTGTAACATCCATTTGGCAGTCTAGTACCCTGCATACTTCGTCCAAATACATGTTCCTTCAGCCATGCTTTCTGTTGGCTTTCCAATAATGTATTCTGATGAAAAATATATTTTTTTTATTCTGCTTAAGTTTTAATTACAGACATTTTTATTACAACGGAAGAATAAATGATTTCCAATGGTATGTAAGTCACTGCTTTTGCTACTAAAAAAATCCTCAAAAAAAAATCAAAACATTTATCATTAAATTTAAAGAAACTTTGGAAAGCCCTGGATTGAGTATAACACACTTTAAATATTTCTGGAAAAACTATACAGGTTTGTCTAGGCATTTAATCTTTACATGCTCTACTACTTGGGATAGCTTCATATTATATAACCTAGTATCTCAAGACTAATCTATGTCCAATATGAGGTTCTTCATTTAAAAAGATTGGGACAAATCCATGTTTCAAATAGTCTTTTGGATTAAGTCAAATCCTGAGACTGGGAAAAGGGTCAGTTCTGACACTTTCTTATTGTATCCCCTGTTTGTCTCCTTATTACTATCGTCATTTGGTAATTTATTTTTCCAAGATGGCTGTATTATTCTTTTACAGCTTTATTGAGGTATAATTGGTGTATAATAAACTGTACATATTTCAAATATAAAAAAATTTATATGGGCCCTGCCTAATCAAGAAAAAAATTTTCAGAAAGAAGTTGGCAGAATGGTATCAAGACTTGTTACAAAACCTCAGTAATCAAGACAATTGGCACTAGCTAAAGAATAAATAAATAACTCCATGGACAAAATAGAAAATGCAGAAATAAGACACATCTATAGTCAACTGACGTCTGACAAAGGTGCTAAGGCAATTCAATGGAAAAAATAGTGGTCATTTAACAAAATGGTGCTGGAAAAATTAGATTGCCATATAAAACATGAAACGGTTACCTATATAAAAATTAATTCAAAACCTATCATAGACTTTAATGTAAAACCCAAAACTGTAGAACCCTGAACTTCTAGAAGAAATCACAGGAGAAAATATTCTTGACCTCAGGTTAGACAAAGATTTCGTTCATACAATGCTAAAAGCATGATATATAAAAGAAAAAATGATAAAACTGGAATTATTATAATTAAGAATATGTGCTCTTTGAAAGGCACTGTCAAGAAAACGAAAAAACAAGCCATTGACTGTGAAAAAATATTTGCCAATCATATATCTGATAAAGAACTTGTATCTATGATACATAAGAAATTCTCAAAACTAAGTAATTTTTTTAATTAAATAAATTCCAGGCAAAAAGATATAAATAAGAGTACACCAAAGAAGATATACAGATGGCAAATAAGTTCATGAAAAGATGACCTAGGTCATTAGACATTAGAGAAATAAAAATTAAAACCACAGTGAGATATCAAAACACACCAATCAGAATGGCTCACATGTAATGAAACTGACAACAGCAATGGCTAGAGATGAGAAATAGCTTGAACCCTCATACACTACTAATGGGAATGCAAAATGGTATAGCCACATTGAAAAATATCTTGGCAGTTTTTATAAAATCAAATCTATACTTAAATACAAAATGGTACAGCCACATTGAAAAATATCTTGGCTATTTTTTGTAAAATCAAATCTATACTTAAATACAAAATGGCACAGCCACATTGAAAAATGTCGTGGCAGGTTTTTATAAAATCAAATCTATACTTAAAATAAAACCTATCAATCCTGCCCAAGGATTTACTTGACAAAAAGTTTATGTCCTCAGATTTGTACATTAATGTGTATGTGAATTAATATTGCAACTTCACTCATACTGTAAAGTAGAAAGGACTCAAATGTCTTTCAACTAGTTAATGCAAAAAGATACATCAATATGACAGAATTCTAGTCAGCAATAAAAAGGAATAAACTTACTGACTCATGCAAGTACACAAGCAAATCTCAAATGTATTAAACTATGTTAAATAAAAAAGCTGCCTTTTGCTTCTAGTCAGGATGGAGCAACAGGGACAAATTACATAAAACAACAATCTTCAAGACAATGGACACTGAATAATGAAACACGGTGGTCTCAGAGAATGTTAAATAAGTGAAGGCTGCCTCACAATTGCCCCAGATTACTGCTTTGAGTTTTGGTTGTGCCCCAGGGAGGGAATCCTGTCAAAACCCCACTGACTATATAAGTTAAGAAGATGGTGCTGGGAGTCTAGGGAGACCAATCACGTAAGTTCACAGTTCAGAGAACCAGTTGGGTGACAACTACATAGAGGGCAAACCCTAGAGGATTGGCAGAGGCCCCCCGTCAAGAAAAGGAAGTTCTGCAACTTGATAAAGGCATCTATGAGAAAAACCTACGAACAACATATTTAATGGTGAAAGACTGAATGCTAAGGTAAGAACAATGCAAGAATATCCTTTCTAATATTTTCTATTCAAGTGTATTGGAGGTTCAACCAAATTGTCTGGAAGCCCAGAGATTCCGTGCTGCACTGTGAGTTGATTTGAGACACTTCTTGAGTCATGAATCATAGAGCATTAGAGATATATGTAGGCTAAAAGGGTAATGAACTCAGCATTTTAATTTTATAGATGAAAAATAGGGAGGCAAGTCCCTTTGCCAGAATGACCAAGGTAGTAAATGACCATTGCAGAGCATGGATGTAACCTAGGTCTTGATGTTGGAACAGGGATAGGTCTTGATGCTGGAACAGGGGTAGTACCATCCCTTGTCTATTATTTTATGAAGTTTACTTTGAAAGTTTTTGGTGAGGAGCTCCCGTGGCCTGAGAAAGACATGTTGAATAGTTATGAACAATTATTAATTCTAAAAGCAATAAAAGTAGGTATAACATTTTATACTGAGATACTTATTATTAACAGTGTTAATGACAGATAGGTATGGTTGAATATTCTAAAAAGTAATTTTTACCTAATTCTCTTCTGAGGTTTTATTCTTCTATTTTAATGAGTACATATGATAAATAAAGTTTAACTGGATCAGGGTCTTTCTGCCTCTTCCAACTATATTCTGCTTTGTATATATTTTAGGGTTCTTGTAAAAAATGTTTATTACCATTAACATGAAATAAGCTTAAACTTATCAAAAACAAGAAAAATAAAAATGAAAGATAAATACAACAATCTGAATTATAGAGAGACAAATATGAGAGGCTCTACATAAGAACTACAAATAATGCCATGAATTAAATTTACAAGGTTCACTGAAACTTTGTAACATCACCTAGTAGTTAGTACCATGCTATCTCCCATAGCTGAGACTTTGTCCAAGAACCTTCTATATGTTGTTTGTTTTTTCCCTGTGAGACACGGTCTCACTCTGTCACCCAGACTGGAGTGCAGTGGCATGATCTCAGTTCACTGTAATCTCTGCCTCCTAGGTTCAAGCAATCCTTCCACCTCAGCCTCCCGAGTAGCTGAGATTACAAGTGCGTGCCACCATACCTGGCTAATTTTTTGTATTTTTGGTAGAGACGAGGTTTCACATTGCCTAGGCTAGTCTAGAACTCCTGGACTCAAGTGATCCGCCTGCTTCAGCCTCCCAAAGTGCTGGGATTACAGGTGTGAGCCATTGCACCTGGTCAAATCCTCTATATGTTTGAAAACAATTGATCTGGTCTGCTGTTCCATGTCTTTCTTCTTAAAATGGACTATTTTCAGCAAGTCAGCAAACTTCCCAAAATACCTTTCTCTTAAACATACTTACATACTTTCAATTTGAAATGTGTTCATTCAACAAATGTTGATTGACCTTAGATTTACTTTACATAAACTATTGAGCTAGGCCCTGAGAATACAAAAGTGAATAAGGTAAGGATCCTATCCTAAAAAAATCTTCAAGCGTAGGGCGGAGGATGCAGATAAGTAAACAACGAACCCCTTATATAGTGTGTTATGAGTCATGATTGAAGAAGGTCTGAAGTGAGATGAAAACAGAAAAAATGAACATCTCACTTATCGCTGGGGGTTAGGGGCTGGATCAGAAAAAATTTACAAAAAGAATCAATGCCTACTCCAAAATGTGAATAAAAAATAGGAGTTTTCCAAGTTATAAATGATGTAGGCAGTGTAATATAATACTGAGTAAAAATCTGGAAGCAGATAATTTAGTTTCCAATCTGGGTTCTAGTTGCTATTTGCATTTAGGAAGCTACTTAAATCACTCTTCTTCATTAGGAAGAATTAGAAGAGAATTTATAATTTCTCACTACCATATCTACCCATCTACCTGCATTTATGTCCACAGACTCTTTTTCTGCTACACTATTGATGAATTTTCCATGCTTTTGCTCAAAGGCCAACTCTTCCACCTGTGTACTAGGTTCTCCTCATCTTGCCTTCTCAAGAACGTCCTCTTTCCTGCAATTCTTCTTTCTGACTGGATCTTTTCCATCATTATTACAAAATTCTCTTCTGTCTTTAAAACAAAACAAAGTATTTCTTGACTCCATTTTCCTCTCCAAGTACTGCTTCATTATTCTCCTTTTCTTTACAGAGAAAATCGTCATAAACACTGTCTATTCTCAGTCTCTCCAAATTCTCTCTTGCTATCCATTTCTTTTTTAATCATGTACTTGCTCCTACCACTCTACAGAACTATTTTTGTGAGAAATCCCTCTTCTTAAAGCAGAGTTAATTTTCAGTCCTCATTTGACATTTTGATTACTTCTTCCTCTTTAATATTTGGCTTCTATGACACTTTTCTTCTTTTCTCTTACTTTTCTGGCAGCTGCTTTTTGGTCTCCATTGTCTCTAACTAAACTATGGAGCATCCTATGGGTGAGTGTTTGAATTTCTCATTTGTGTTTACACTCATTCTTTTTGTGATCTCTTCAGTCTCATTGCTTTATATACCATTTATTTGCTGGCAACTCCTACATTTTATCTTTAGTACAGATACGTCCACCAAATTCTTGGCTCACATACAATTTAACTTGGATGTCTAACAGGCATCTCAAACTTAGCATGTCCAAAATTGATTTCATCTTTCCACCTCTAACTTGCTCCTTTCACAGTCCTGCACATGTATATTAACAGCAAGTCTTTTTTCCAGGTGAGGCTAAAACAGCTTAAGAGTCATTATTGACTGCTTTCCTCATACGTTCCACATCTAATACGTCATCAAATTCTGTTGGCCATACGTTTACAATAGATCCAGAATGCAACTACTTCTTTCCACCCCTCACTATTACTCTGGCCTAAGTCACAATTAATCACATGCCTAAATTATTACAAGAAATTCCTGTTTCCATATTTTGCCTATGTTCCCCTAAGTCTATTTGTAATGCAGCAGCCATAGTGATCCTGTTAAATATACCTCAGGACTTATGACTACTCTTTTCAAAACCCTATAATGGCTTCCAGTCTCACTAAGAATAAAACCAGAGTCTTTAAAATAGGCTATAAGGCCCCACAGAGTGACAATCCTGTTAACTATCTAACCGTATCCATTACTTTCTCTGTCATTCTATCCCAGTTACACTAGCTTCCTTGCTGTTCTTTAAACATCTGAGCATGCTCCTGCCCATTCCTGCCCCAGGGCTTTTGTACTTGCTCTCCAGTAATGCTGCTCAGATAGTTAGCTGCATGACTAGCTCCTTATGTCTTTATTTAGAAATCATCTCAGCAAAGCCTTTTCTAAACACTATTTAAAACTGCAGGCCGGGCGTGGTGGCTCACGCCTGTAATCCCAGCACTTTGGGAGGCCGAGGCGGGTGGATCACGAGGTCAAGAGATCGAGACCATCCTGGTCAACATGATGAAACCCCGTCTCTACTAAAAATACAAAAAATTAGCTGGGCATAGTGGCGCGTGCCTGTAATCCCAGCTACTCAGGAGGCTGAGGCAGGAGAATTGCCTGAACCCAAGAGGCGGAGGTTGCGGTGAGCTGAGATCACGCCATTGCACTCCAGCCTGGGTAACAAGAGCGAAACTCCATCTCGAAAAGAAAAAAAAAAAAACTGCAAAATTCTCCCCAACACTCCCTATGTCCTCTCCCTGCTTTATTTTCTGTGGCCATTAACATACAATATAGTCTAGTTTTTTATCTGGTGTATCGTTTTTCTCCCACCCCAGAACGTAAGCTCTATGAATGTAGAGGTCCTTAATAATTACCTATGAAATGAACAAAAAGGGCACATTGTTTAATCTATATTGTAGGAGAATATGCAACTTTCAGGTACCGGTATCCTGCTACTAATAACTGACAAATATAATATTCATCTGAACCCAAAATCACTTAATTTACTTTTGCATGGTGTTGAGTTCTTATTTTTCACACTTAATTAATGTGTACCACCATAAAAGTAATTTTTGTTTAGTGTTTGGTTGATACATTTGTTTTAAATATATGTTCCATGGGAGAGCTATGCTGAATTACTAGATCAGGACAGCGATAAAAAGATCAGAACTTCAGTCAAACTTTCTGAAAGTCTCAAAGGCTGAAAAATGAGTCATTGCCTACCCATTTATTTATAACTTAATTATTTCTATAAACATCTTAATTCTATACTATTATTGGAAAAAATGATAAAAACAGACTCATTATAAGAAGGTGCAAGCATTATCTAAGAATTGTAAATGTAACTTATAACACTGGAGTCTGCTAAAATGAGAAAGCTCAATTGCCCCTCCTACATGTTGCCAATTTATGTTCTGTATTTCTTCAAAAACCCTTTTGCATCTACTTATTTTTATGTTCTATTTCTCATAGTTCTAGTATCTTCACAGCTAGTAAGCAGAAATGGAAAAATATTTTTACTGAAATATGTTTACATTCAAATGCTGGCATAAAATAACATAATGCCTATAGCTACCACATGTAAGGTATCATGCTATGCCAACCAAGAGGCAATGAGCCTACTGTTTCCTCATGTATGAAGCTATATAACCCAGATCAATTAACTAACCTTTTTAGGCCTTAGGTGCTCCATCTATTGGGTGATATGGTTTGACTCTGTGTCCCACTCAAATCTCATTTTGAATTGGAATCCCCATGACATCGAAGGAGGGAGGTGATTAGATCATGTGGGCAGCTTCCCCCATGCTGTTCTTGTGAAGTGAGTGAGTTTTCATGAGATCTGATGGCTTTATAAGTGTTTGGAAGTTCCTCCTTCATTCTTGTCTCTACTGCTGCTATGCCAAGAAGGTGCTTGCTTCCCTGTCACTTTCTGCCATGATTGTAAGTTTCCTGAGGCCTCCCCAGCCATGTGAACTGTGAGTCAATTAAATCTCTTTCCTTACCCAGTCTCAGGTATTTCTTGTTTTTCATCTTTTTTTGTTTTTTTTGGGTTTTTTTGAGATGGAGTTTTGCTCTTGTTGCCCAAGAGGAGTGCAATGGCGTGATCTCAGCTCACTGCAACCTCTGCCTCTTGTGTTCAAGCGATTCTCCTGCCTCAGCCTCCTAAGTAGCTGGGATTATAGGTGCGCACCACCATGCCTGGCTAATTTTTTGTATTTTTAGTAGAAATGGGGTTTCACCATGTTAGTCAGGCTGGTCTCAAACTCCTGACCTCACATGATCTGCATGCCTCAGCCTCCCAAAGTGCTGGGATTACAGGCATGAGCCACCATGCCTGGGCTTAGGTATTTCTTTATAGCAGTATGAAAATGACCTAATACAGTGGGTTAATTACAGCGCCTACCTTATGGGGTTTTGTGATAAGTAAACACAGTGATGGTAAAGTAATGGGATAATACCAGGCATCCAGGTAAATACTTGATATGTGTAAGTGATGTATAATATAGGTATTGAGGTTTCAGTTAGGGTTCTTTTAGTTGCACATACCAAAAGCTAACTCAAGCTAGATTTCATGTAATTCAGTGCATACTGATTAAGTACCTACTGGGTGCCTTACTATGTGCCAGGCAATATGCTAGGCACTGTAAAGCAATAAAGGGAAAGACATAACATGGTTATCGGGTACCATTTTGAACTCAGTCTTGGCAGCTGAACTTCATTCAGATAGAAACTGAACTGGGAACCAGAAAGCTGCTGGAAAACTAGGAAATATTCTCTCTATATACTTCTCATTGTAAACTAGTTTCAGTTTTCTTCTCAGTAAATCTGCTTTTTCTACAATATCAGCTTTTCTGAAATAAATCAGCTTTTTATGCAATAAAACTTTGATGGTAGATTAAAGGTGACCACTTACAAACTACTAAGTTTTTATGTTACTGTTACAGCCACACTGAGAGACCAACTGCTGCTGTTTTGTCTCCCTTTGATCTTTTATCTTAATTTCAAAGTCCTAGGAAAGGGATCAAGCATCCATTCTTGTCTAAACAATAGGTCAGTTAATAGGGTCATTGTGAGTTGAAAAAAATACTCCAAATGGTATCTGCAGCAAGTGTCATGCATGAATTATAAAAGGAAAAACTAAAAGTTTAAGTTACTTTGCAAGTTCATGTGTATAGTGAGTGCCAGAAACAGGATTCAAATCCTAGGGTTGTGCAAGTGTAGGGTCACCATATGAAAGTGAGTGCCTGCTTAAATTTTGCATCTTAGGATTTTTGCTTGTCTCACCTTAGTCCCAGTTTTTCTAATGCTTAATAGTTCTTTTTGCTATACATGCATCCCCGTACTAAAAGTTGGCACCTTCACAACTTTCAAAGAATGCAATGTTAAAAAAAAAAACAAAGTTTAAAACATTCAGACAGTAAAATTTTTTTGCAAAGAGAAACATTATATAATTATATATGGTCTTATTGAGTTTGTATATTGTTAGACAATTTACCTCCCATAAGATTCTACTAAAAGCAGAAACTTACCTTCCCATTCTGTAGGAATATCCCCTGGTTCATAGTCTACTTCTTGTTTTTTTGCTGCTTCTACAATTCTTTTCTCTCGAATAGTTTGTCCTATAAGACAAAAGTCATTAATACATTTTTAAATCTATGATACAGTAGTTACTATAATTAATCCTTTAATATTATATAACCCCTTATATGGTTAAAGAATTAAATTAACAGGAAGAGAATAGATTTCATTTTGAATTAGGTATGTTACAAAAGGCAAATTCTAAACTACTGCAGTAATTTATAATTATCTACCACAGCATACAGCAATTAACGGTAAACTTGGTGCAGTGGCTCATGCCTATAATCCCAGCAGTTTGGGAGACTGAAGTGGGTGGCTCACCTGAGCTCAGGAAGTTGAGATCACCCCGAGCAACACGGTAAAACTCCATCTCTACTAAAATACAAAAATTAGCCAGGTATGGTGGTGCACACAGGTAGTCCCAGCTACTCTACTTAGGTGCCTGAGGCAAGAGAATTACTTGAGCCTGGGAGGCGGAGGCTGCAGTGAGCTGAGATTGTGTCACTGTACTCCAGCGTGGGCTACAGAGTGAGACTCCATCTCAAAAAAAAAAAAAAAAAATTCTAAATTCAATGTACAGAAAAAGATTAACCAATCTATAGGGCACTAATGGCCTATAAAAATATTTTAATAATCAACAGAAAGTTCAACTCCTTCTGATTTACATGTATATATCTTAAAGGTACCAATGGCTGCTGCAATCACCCAATAAAATTGATACTCATGACTGTTACTAAGTGTGTAACGGACCAAAGACCCTGCAGCCACCCTGTCCCTAATACATTGACAAACCCAAGGGAACCTAGCCATGGGTTGAATTCCGTGGCCCATCTGAATCATTCCCTCTCAAGGGAACTTAAAAGAAGAATGACACAAATTGGTTATTGGTTTGGTTATGACTATGGTGGATTGAAGGTCACCATTTACAAGCTACTAAGTTCATATGTTACTGTTAGAGCCACAGTGAGAGGCCAACTGCTGCTGTTTTGCCTCTCTTTGATCTTTTATCTCAATTTCAAAGTCTGTGGTTCTTCAGATGAGAAATTAACATCTGGAGTGGAATAGTAGCAATGTAGAAACATGAAAGCAGAGAGAACAGTAAAGAAAAAGTTGGTGAGAAGTCAAGAATGGAATGAGAATGCCTAATGCTTACATTACTCCATAATAAAAAGTTGATTCGTGCATATTTTAAGTTTATGTAGGAGGCATAAAACTATTAGTTATTTTCTTCTGTTTTCAGAAAGTCTTATATCTTTCAAAACAGCTTCGTCAAAATGGTTGCTTCAAATCATGTTCCTTTCTCATTGAAACTTTGAGCCTGCAGAAACCAGGCAGGCTTTCTACTACCTACTATTTAACAAGTGTGCCTGCCTACTCTAGGGAATGTGAGCTGAGACAGAGAAGTCATCAAAGAGCAATGATAAAGAGAGCAGCATGGCTTAAAAGTGATCAGACCAGTCAGGGAGAGAAATTTGGACCTTACAAAATACTCCTTTCTCTTATCACTCCACTCCTAGGCCAATCTTACACTATGCTAAATATACTGGCTTACATAATTAAATATATCAACCTTGATACCTACAAATCTCTCTTGCACTACCTGATATTCTATTAACTATAAATTCCATTAAATGTGGGCAGGAAACTTCTGGGAGTGACTGTGCAGGAGAAAGAAAGACATAAGAGGAAAGCCTGAGAAGGCTGAATGGCTGGTTTTATTTCTTCCGTCTTAGTAATATTAAGTGTAAGGCTGGGAGTTCATAGACCACCCATTAAGGCTAATAAACCTTAAGAATGTGGTCAGGGAAGTTCTGCATTTCATTATGAAGTCATTTAATCAGGTGGATTTAATCCTAACACAGAAGTTCCCCAAGTTCCACAAAGAGGAGTTACCTTCTGCTCATCTTACCCAATAAATTTACAGTAGGACAAGGGACTGGTAGTAAAAGTTGTAGGGACAAGGATTAGGGTAAAAGGAGCCTATGACAATGACATGTGCATTTCTCTCATAGTAGAGGCTCAATATATGTACATGTATTTTTACTAAAACACTATTCACATTCACATATATATCATAACAAGTTACTATAAATTTAGTATTTGTAATTTAGCACACATTAAAGTATGCTTATATGACAATTTTCAAAATGTGTTAGTCAAATACCTATGTCTTCATATAGTCCTTATCTAATTACCAAAATGTAAGAATATCTTTTTGGAGTAACAGTTATAGAGAGGAAAACTATGGTCTAAAATAAAAATTCAAATACATGGGATCCTCAAAGTACATGTGTGATCTTTAAATTTTTAAATGTACATCAATAAAGTTTAGCACACGGGAGAGGATAGACAGGTCTATAGTTCTCAGTAGCACTACTAAATGTATATATATAAAACAGGCATATCTGCAACAAAACAAATTAAATTTTTATTCCTACTCTTAAGTCTATCAACTTCATGTAAGGTCTACCAAGGATTAAAATTAAAAGTTATACGTGTGTGTGTGTGTGTGTGTGTGTGTGTGTGTGTGTGTAAAGACAGGAAGAGTAATTAATGAGCTAGTTTAATTTCAGGACAATCACTGAGTAAACCTTCGTTTAGAAATAGGTGACATCAAAGATGTGTTTTTAAAAGTATACATCTTTAGAAATGTAAAATAAAGCTATTAGCTTATTAAATAAATTCTTTGTAATCAGACATGTTTATCTCCTCAATAAATTACTGTAAAACTACTCCCTTTTTTGGAATAAATGCTACTCATATAATTTTTATGAACTAGGAATGGAATTTATGCCTCCCACTGAGTAAGGAATTATGCACAAATTGTACACTTACTGATACTAATATGCTTTCATGCAATTGTAAAGACAATCCCTATCATTGCAAAAAATCTCCATCCTCATGAATATAGCAAATTTAAGTACCTGCTCAAGTATCAAAATTTTAGGATCTGATTTACATTTAAAAATTAACTTGGTAACAAAAACATTTAATTCAATATATGTGTAGGTTAAGTAATATAACAAAATAATTGACATTGGTAGACTCAATGAGTATTATTAAGTAAAATAGTGCATAGTTGTTTTATTTAATACTAAACAATATTATATTTAATTGAAACACAGAGTGAATTCAAGAAGGTGGTAATGGTCAACAATCTATGGATTTAAAGACCATAGATATAACAGTATATTTTTCCAAACTTTAAAAACTTTAAAGCTAGCTGATGTCGAGTCAATTGTCCTAGGAGGATAGCAGATTTCCTATTTCTTTGTTTAGAAAAATATAGATCCCATTTAGTTTTTTAAAAAAAAGAAAGGAAGAAAAAATAATAAAAGGCGAGATCCTGAGGCATATCATAGATGACAAAGGTTTAGGTCAAAGACAGATTTCACCTGTTCTACTGAACTTCTAAGGATAGAGCATGAGTACCCTGGACACAGACATAGGAAGGAGACTCTAGAGCAGAATCCTAAACTTCAGCCATTCAAGTACCATCTTTGTGATTTTTGCCATACCTTACAGTACTATATCTTAATATTTTTCTTTACAGTAATTTGCATTTTTCCTCAATGCTCATTTCTACCTTTCCCTAAAAAATATTCATGAAATCACTGACTTAATGTATTAGTTGTATTTTTTGTTCACCCATAAAAATAGATTTAAAAAATGTAAAGGGTTGTCTTTATGTCATCTAAAGTCATCTTGTAGACCACACTTGGGAAACCACACTGCAGACCACATTGTTTGAAGATTCAGGCCCAGCCACATATATGGTGATACAAGGCATAAAAACCAATATAACCAGTAGGAAATTCCTATGAACAGGGAATGGTGTTGAATTATCAAAGTCTTGCTTCGATTATGTTTACCCTTGATTTCATAAAATCCTGTAGGGTACAACAATGTTTTGTTAGGTTTGAAGGAAGAAGGGAGAGCTCCTAGATTTCCAGAGAGAGGCAGGAAAAAAAAAATAACATTAACATTTATGGCATGTTTACCATGTGCCAGACAATGAACTAAGGTTTAGCTCTGCATGAGTAATTTCATTTAAGCTTTATAATGCTATGAGGTACTATTATTACTTCACTTTAATTAACCATTTATATATGTCATTTATAAAGAGATTGAGGCTTAAAAGAACTTAAGACATTTACTTGGTAGCAAACAGAAATCAGGATTTGAACATGGTCTTTTGACTCCAGATCCTAGACACTTAACCACTAAGATATGTTGCCAGACTTTCAGATAACTACTAATGTTACATCTTTAAACTGACTATATTTCAGCTGGTAAAATACAAGGGCTAAGCTAAAAAGCAACAGTCACTGCCATTTCTTAAAAGATTACAAAATAAACTATTTCTTTCCAAAAAAGAAAAAAGGAAAAACCCTGCCTTTCATTAAGGTGTTTCAGAATGTAGAAAACACATCTTAAATCACTTAACTTAATCCTAATAATAGAGTCATTAAAACTTCAATGAAGAAGATTTGGAAAATACCAAAAAGTAGAAAAAAATTAAAATGATCTGTAAGCACATGACCCAAAATATCATATTAACATGTTATTCTATTTCCTTTCAGTTTATTATAACTAACAGATCATAAATACACAACACATATACTTGTGCACATGTATTTATAAGATTAAAGTTGTACCTATATCCTTTTTCCTACCACATGGAAAATATGAAAATTTTCATGTCATTGTTCCATAACTTACAAAGAAAAATCAACGTTCAGTTTCTGAACTTGTTCTGACATTCTGAGGAAAAAGAAATTTCTTGTAAAAATGTGTTAATAACATTTCTTTTGTTCAACTGTGTTTAAAATGTGAAGATAAAAGTAAAAAAGACTGCCTTGTTAAGCCCAGGCTATAAAGCAAGTTAAAAAAATACTAAAAACGAAAATTTATGCCAATTAAAGATATGTATCCAAGATGCCATACAAAGGAAGTTTTATAAATTAAGGCAGAACTTCAAGACCAGGGGAGGAAGAAAGAGGTAAAGTATAGTGATCCATACATTCTTTATGTTAACATGTAACGGATTTATTAATGATATTTTAAGATGAATTAATAAACACTTAAAAATTATCACTTTTATGTGTTTAAAATAAATTTTATTGTATATATTTAACGGATATAACATGATGTTGTGAGATATGGATAGACAGTAAAAAGGTTACTAAAAGTGAAGCAAATTAAAATATACATCATCTCACAGTTACCCCTTTTTGCGTGTGGCAAGAGCAACTAAAATCTACTCATTTAGCATGAATCCTACACACAGAACAATTTTATTACCAGTAGTCTTCATGAACATTAGAGCTCTAGATTTGTTCACCATACATATCTGCTACTTTGTATCCTTTGATGCATATCTCCCTTCTCCCCACCACCCCTTCCTGTCCCAGGTGACCACTGTTTTGTTCCTGGTCTCTGTATACAATCAGCCCTCTGTATCCATGGGCTCTGCATTCACAGATTCAATGGACCACAACTGAAAATATTTGGGAAAAAAATGATAAAATAACAATACAACAATAAAATAGAAATTTAAAATACAGTATAACAACTATATAGCATTTAGACCATATTTGGTATATAAGTAATTTAGAAATAATTTAAAGTATACAGAAGTATGTGGACAGGTTATATACAAATACTATGCCATGTTATATGAGTGACTTGATCACTACAGATTTTTGATCAAAATTTTTTGGTAAAAAATTAGTTGATCATATATGTTTAGACTGATTTCTAGGCTCTCTATTCTGTTCCACTGATCTATATGTCTATTTTTGATGCCAGTATCATACTGTTTTGATTATTATAGCTCTGTAATAAAATTTTAAATCAGAAAGCATTAAAAAGTGTTTATTAATTTTAAATCAAGGTTGCTTCCAATTTTGTTTTGCTTTCTAAGAATTGTTTTGGTTCTCTGAGGTCTTTTATGGTTCTATACAAATATTAGGATTATTTTCCTAACATTTATGAAATATCTGTGAAGAATGCCATTGGAATTTTGATAGAGATTGTGCTACATATGTATGCTGGTTTGAGTACTATGAACATTCTAACAATATTAATTCTTCCAATCCATGTGCATGGGATATCCTTCCCTTTATTTGTATCTTCTTTAGTTTCTCTCATCGGTGTTTTATAGTTTTTGGTGTACCTATTTTTCACCTCCTTACTTAAATTTATTCCTTAGTATCTTATGTTATTCAATCCTATCATAAATGGGATGGTTTCTTGATGTCTTTTTCAATTAGGCTGTGTATTAAAATGCAAATTTTTGTATGTTGATTTTTGTATCCTGTAACTTTATTGAATTCATTTATTAGTTCTAACAGGTTTTTTATTTTTTGTAAAATCTTTAAATTTTTTTTTAACATATAGAATCATGTTTTCTACAAATAAATATAATTCTATTTCTTTTCTGATTTGGATGCCTTTTATTTCTTTTTCTCATCTGATTGATCTTGCTAGTACTTCTAGTACTACGTTGAATAGAATGGGTAAGAGTGCATGTCCTTCCCTTGCACCAGACCTTAGTGGAAATGTTTTCAGTTTTTCCCCATAGATTATAATGTTAACCGTGCATTTTTAATAAACGGCCTTTATAACATTGAGATATTTTCCTTCTGTAACTAAACTGTTGAGAATTTTTATCAAGAAAGGATATCAGACTTTGTTGAAACTTTTTTCTGCACTAATGATGATCATGTAGTTTTTATCTTTCATTCTGTTGATGTAATGTGTCACATTGATTTGTGTATGTTAAACCAGTCTTGCATGCCAGCAGTACATCTCCCCACTTGGTCCTGGTGTATAAGCTTTTTGATGTGTTGTTGGATTTGGTTTGCTAATGTTTTATTGAAGAGTTTTGCACCAATGTTCATCAGAAAAATTGGTCTGTAGTTTTCTTGTGATGTCTTTGTCTGGCTTAGGAATCAAGGTAATGCTGGCCTCATAAAATGTTTGGAAGCATTCTCTGTAGCTGTATTTTTTAGAGGAGTTAAGAAGTATCGGTACTATTTCTTCTTTGACTGTATGGTAGAATTCAGCTGTAAAGCCATCTGGTGTTCGGCTTTTCTTTGTTGGGGGTTTTCTACTACTTCTTTAATCTCTTTATTAGTTCTTGGTCTGTTCAGGCTTTCTATTTCTTCCTGACTAAATCTTGGTAGGTTGTATTTTTCTAGGAATTCATCCATTTCCTCTAGGTTACCCAATTTGTTGGCACATAGTTGTTCATAATAGTCTTGTATTATCCTTTTCATTTCTGAGGCATCTGCTATAATTTCATCACTTTCATTTTTTATTTTGTTTGAATCTTCTTTTCTTAGGCTGGTTAAGGGTCTATAAATTTTGTTTTCAAAAAACCAACTCTTTATTTTATTGATTCTTTCAAAGGCTTTTTGTTCTCTATTTGATTTATTTCTGTTCTGATTTTTATTATTTCCTTCCCTCTGCTTATTTGGGATTTAGTCTGTTCTTTTTCTGGTTCCTTAAGGTGTAATATTAGACTATTTAAAATATTTCTTGTTTTTAACACAGGCATTAATTGCTATAATGTCTCTTTTAGAAATGCCTTTGCTGCATTCCATATGTTTTGGTATGCTGGGCTGCCAAAGTCATTTGTCTTAAGACATTTTAAAAATTTCTCTTTTGATTTATTCTTTGAAGAAGATCTCTTTGGGTTCAATCTATCTGGGGAGCACCTCAGAGTGTCTGGGGAGTTGGGTTCCTCAGCTCAAGGCCTTTCAAAACTACTATAAGCACCTCGGACGTGAGGTACAGGTTCACTCTCAAAGGCACAAGTGAATGCAATTCTCCCACTAAGCCAGGGTCTATTGCTCTGAGGCACACTCTAGCATCTTGGGCCCAAGGGCTGGGATATAGCTGTGGTTCTGACCCTTTAGTTTTATTAAAAAAAAATAAATCAATACATATTCTACAAAGTTCTCTCATAATTATGAAGAGTCTAAAGGAATTCTGAAACCAAAATGTTTGAGAACTATATATACCACTGAAAAAAAACCAGGACTCTATGAAGCCACAGCAATAGAAAATAAAGATAAATAGATGGATAAATAAAAATTGGGGAGATAAAAGGGCTCTTGCTTACCATGCTGATAAACAGCAAATGTGAAACAAGTATTTTCAGAGTTGGAAAATCATTATTTTCTAACTATCATGACTGGTTCTGGTAAAAATTACAAATGGAAGGGGATTGTTTTTGTTTTTATTTAGAAAGTTTCCCTTTCTTCTGCATATAGTGTTCTTACACATATGAAAGCTGCACAAGACATTATTTAAAGTATGGTTAGAAATAAGATTTCTAATTTTACTACTTACAAATACTGCCTTCCTAGGGTTTCAGTGACCCTGTAGGTCAGTAAGACTCTTAAAGGTGCCTGTGGCAGGAAACACCAATGGTTCTTAAGAATGAAACAGCTGACTCAGGCATCTCTCCTTTCCTGGGCCACTATTCCTTTCTTAATTCATTCACACAGGCCAGGAGAGATATTTGGGCGCCTTTAAGCTTTACAGTTCAGACTTTCAGAGCTCACAAGATATCTAAGACAGTGAAGGAGGCATTTTCTTCCACTAGTACCAAATCAAAGGTAGAGGACTATAGAGCTGTAACTCACAAGCATATGTAATCCTTGGTGATAGTTTTCAACCAGTTGTCTACTTCTAGTCCAATATTTTCCATTGATGGGGTAGCAGGAGGAGAGATGAGTGTAATTTGGAGGTGATTTCGGGGTTGAAAGGAAGGTTGGGTTGAGTGAGGTGACACATTTCTGAGACAGATGTTTCCTTGTATATAAGCAAGCTTCAGACTTTTGATGCCTGACAGGAGCCCCTGGCTTGGAGGAATGGTGATCAAATAGGTAGGACAACCAGAGTAAGATCCTTATAGTCTGACTGATGTCTGTCCTTTTATAGCAGTGGCAGCAAGCAGTACAACCGTGAGATAATTTTAAATCAGTTTGTTGACTGGTGGTGATGTATAAAAGACTGGATTCTGCATACAAAAGGAGGTTTAGAAGTGTCAATGCATAATGTATAAAAGTGAGAACTATTGAAAGCCAAGCGCCACACTACATATATGTAGGTCTTAGAAATGTCTAGCATTTTACTTCATTTACTTCCTTTCCATTACTGTGGTAATCATACATTGAAAACTGTGTTTTTAAACACAAAGAAATAACAAATATAATGTTGAAAAATCATTTTTGTTTGCTGGCTTTCAAACTTTGTTATTCTGAAACATTGCAAATAAAATGAACACCAATTAAGAGCACTAAAATAGGAATTCTTATACTGAAAGCAATTTTTACATATGACTTAAAGTATAATTTGACTAAAGTTATTCAAATGCAGTATCTATTTATTAAGAACTTGCTGTGCACCAAACAATATTTACGTTCCTTTCATGTTTTATCTTTTATCTTTAAAACAGTCTTCTACAGATGAGAAAAAAGAGGCATAGGGTAGTTAACTTATCCATATGTTCATAGCTGATTAAAGTTGTATAGCTAGCATTTGAACTCAAGCATTTCTATGACTCCAAGCATAAGCTTTTTCTGTTTAAGATTTTTAAATTAGCATTTACAAAGTTTGTATATAGTATTATTACAGATACCCAATTAAAAACTAACATTTTATTCATGATTAGCATAAGCTATTATTCCACATAGTGATTAAATTATCTGACATGTCCTACATATACTTAGGTGAACATGGAAAACTATCTCCACAGATAATATATTTTTAAAGCAATTACAGAAGTATTAAAGATAAGCTTTCAGAATTTTTAAGACTGCCAACTAGTTTAATGGATTATCTAAAATCTTATTAGCTTTCTCATATTTACAAGTGTTCTACAAGGACTCTCAACTTGTTCTATCACAGAAAATCCAACATTATATCAAAATGCTTGGTTATTCTGAAATGCTTTATATACTATGATTTAGCTTTTCATATCTGAAAAGATAAAAGGTCTTAAACTACACCCAGAAAGACGGCAGAACAATTCCAAGTAATCTATTTCCTATATTAGTGAAAATGTCTTGTGGTATGCTTAAAGCACACCAATATTCTGTTTAAACTGGACTTCATTCATGAATTTTTTAAAGCCACAAATAAAATTTTAATCTCAAAGTACATAAGAAGAATATCACAATTTAAGAAAAAAAGATAACCTATTGTAAATTTGTGTTTGTGCTTTCCACAAGGACAATAAACTCTTATTGACTGTTAATTTTTAAAAGTACCATGAGAGCATTATATTCGAACAAATCTTTAGAGTTCTAAAAACATCTGTAATTCAACCAACAAATATACACTGAATAAACTTTGCATTAATCTAAGAAGATATAATTAAGCAGGTTCATTTTCTGATTATATTCCCAAATCAAACATGTAAGTCTTAGAAATGTCTAACATTTTACTTCATTTACTTCCTTTCCATCACTGAGGAAATCATACATTGAAAACTGTCTTTAAAAAAAAGAAATAACACTTGCATATTATGTTGAAAAATCATTTCTTTTTCAAAATGAAAGGAATTTTTGATCCACTGAAAAAGCACAGTTGCAATTGCACCTGATCTACTCTCCAAAAGAAGGTAACCATTCAAACAAAAAATATAAATAATGAATGTATGACTATTTAGTCCATGTAATAATGTGTTCACTCTGAAGAGCTGAAAGAAGCAGCCATTTCAGGTTTTGATTGATGTGTAGGAATCAGCTTTTGAAAGTACTCCATTCATTTAATACCTTCTATACTTCTTTGTAAAGCTAAATTATCTCCAACGTATGAAGTATATTCATAATTGAAAATTTGAACATTTAAAAAAATCACAAAAATGAATATTAGGTGATTCTGTTATGAATGTATCTAAATTATAACATGAGTTAACGTGTCTTAAACACACACAAAAAGGAAGGAAAAAAGGCGAGGAATAAATTTTTTTTAGCTAAATTAAATAGGCTTTAAGATATTATAAAGAATTTCAAGTTTTAACAAAACTATTTTATAATGAGAGAACATTTATGAATGTGATTGGAAATCTTATTTAATAGTGACTCAAGCAAACAAATTCCAATCTGGTACACCCTTGATATAAAAAAAACCCAAAAAATATAAATAAAAAGAATATTTTCTTCTTTCAAAATTAGTAAATACAGTATGGTATAAAATAATATAATCAAGTATTTAATTTTCACTTTGAAAATCTAATTTGGAGTTGGGGCTTTCAATATACAGGTAAAAAGAGAAGGAAGGAAATAATTTAAAATGATGGCAAATATTACTAGAATTTCGAGAATTATAAAATTATAGTACTTATAAAGCTTGAGTCAAGCCCAAACTTTATTTTCAGATTTGAAATGTAGCAGATGCAGTTGATTATGTGATTGATTTCTAGACCCAAATGGTTTCACAGAAATCAAGTACTTGGTCATTAATCACAGACTATAAAAGAGTCAAAGACCATACTGTTATCCATTGTTGCTAATTCACAGAATATGTGGCAGTTTTAAATATGAATAATTTAATAAAAATAGAGTGCATTTTGTGGTACATTAGTCTCAATTTTTAAAAATTATATTTATTAATCCATGAAATTACTAATACTCTTCATTAATCTATTTAATTTAGTTAGCCACCAGGCACCACTGATCACTAATAAATAGAAACATACTCTGATATAGAAGGAGACCACATGAACATCTAATGAAATATGATAGTTATCAAGTTAACAGGAGCTACACTAGTATTTGTGAACAGATCGCCAAGCTCAAAAATTAGATTTAGCTGATAAAAGGCTGGGGTGCCAATAATTCTCAAACTCTTGTCATTAAAAATGTCTTCTTTAGAGGTTCAATTTACAAAACTATTCAAGCAGAGCCTCTCTGGTTGAGGCAGGGGTCCAGAGTACCACCCACCTTTTCTCTCCTCTCTTTAAATGTGGTTACCTCCTCACACTCCTAGGAGTCTAAGGAGTCCTGTGAAAATCACTGATTCAGATCAAGTACTGTACTTCTGAGATTCCCAGTCTGTCCAGGAACATATAACAAAATCAAGATCTTACCAACGGTTAGAAAGACCAGCATTCATTTACTTCTTTCCCTATACTATTTTTCATTTAGTTAGTCAAGCAATCTGTCACAAACTACTGAGTAACTGGTAGTAACACGACGTAGGATTTTTCCTACAGTTCTGTTCTCCAAGAACATATAAAGCCTACTTCAGCTGTGAATCTATGATTTAAAGCTGGAACTTGATTTAAGGCTTGTTTCCAGTGTTCAGAAAGGATGAGTTCAGTGAGAAGTCATTTTCTCACGTTGGAATAAGAAGTACTTAGGAAGAGACAAAGCAAGTCTGAACAGCAAGAGGGAAAAACAACGCTCCAATTCACTTGTCATCAAGGAGGCAGGCCTTCACTGGGGAGGCATTCTTAATACTTTGAACCCCTCAGAACTGGAGGCTGCTGTGAAGGGGAAGATTTAGGTAGTTTGACACGAATTATCAGCAGTGAAAGGAAAGAAAAGTCCACAAGAAAAATTTTTATATAGTACCATATTTTTTGTTTGTATGGTTTTCTGAGACAGAGTCTTGTTCTGTCGCCCAGGCTGGAGTACAGTGGCGTGATCTCAGCTCACTGCAATCTCAGCCTCCTGGGTTCAAGTGATTCTCATGCCTCAGTCTCCTGAGTAGCTGGGATTACAGGGACGCAGCACCACGCCCAGCTAATTTTTGTATTTTTAGTAGAGACAGGGTTTCACCATGTTGGCCAGGCTGATTTCGAACTCCTGACCTCAGGTGACCCACCCGCCTTGGCCTCCCAAAGTGCTAGAATTACAGGCTTGAGCCACTGTGCCCGGCCACAGCACCATATTATTTTAGTCATTAGTTTAAACTCTTTCTATGACAAACTTTTCCCTGGCTAATAACTAACAAAATTGGATGACATGAATTTTACCTTTGTTCTCTATTTTAGTTCGCTGGTAGAAAGACATGTTAATAAGCTGTGATTGCACCAAAAGGCAGACAGTAGAAGCATGAAAAACAAAAGTTAATTCCATTTTGCGTGTGAAGGCTGTAAAAAGACCATTAATCTTGCTATTTTTCCCTACTTATTCCTTATTTCTCAATGATGGTCAAAAAGATAAACACTTTAGCCACAAATAGTAAGATCTGCAACAAAGTATTACTTTAAGATGGGGGTCTCCAAAAATAGAGTGCATATAAAAGTGAAGCTGTGGCTCAAGCCTGTAATCCCAGCACTTTGGGAGGCCGAGGCGGGTGGATCACGAGGTCAAGAGATCCAGACCATCCTGGTCAACATGGTGAAACCCCGTCTCTACTAAAAATTACAGAAAATTAGCTGGGCATGGTGGCACGTGCCTGTGGTCCCAGCTGCTCAGGAGGCTGAGGCAGGAGAATTGCCTGAACCCAGGGGGCGGAGGTTGCGGTGAGCCGAGATTGCGCCATTGCACTCCAGCCTGGGTAACAAGAGCGAAACTCCGTCTCAAAAAAAAAAAAAAAAAAAAAAAAAAAAAAAAAAAAAAAAAAAGTGAAGCTTGCCTCTCTACTCATGGATGTACTGGTAGCCCATGCCCGGATACTTACCTCCAAAAGAATCAAATAATTGGAGTTAAAAAGTCTTTATTCTTAGTAGCAAATGACAAAGCTTAACACTTTTTCCCTATTCCTTGCTACTTTCTTATAAGCTTCCAGGTTCTGAAGGTCGTGTAATTAGTCTAATTTGACAATATATCAATAATATTATGTTAATTTGGCATATTAATGTTATCTGATTCATTTAGATGAGCAGAATTATATTTATTGAGCAACAATTATGTATATGGTATTATTGGGCACTTTATTTTTATTTTCTTGCTTAATTCTCACAACAATCTTCACTTTCATAATTGAGGAAACTAAAGCTCAAAGAAAATTTAATGGATGAGGAAAGGTGTGTCTTGAATTATGTTTAATTTTTACATGGAAATTTAAGAAAATGTACTAACATAATCACCTCCTACACTACAAAACCAGCGTCCACATACAGTCCAGTTCACACTGCCTCCCTTTTTAATTTCTGCCTTCTTTTCATAACTTATTTTACAACCACATCACATATACTTTTCACATTCTCCCTTTGCTTTATGCTACAGAACAACCTAACTATTCTGTGACAATAGCACCACTTATTGGCTGGCAAAGGTATTAAAATAATCTGAAATCAGTATCCGCTTTCTTACCTTTAGAAAGATAATGCATAATTTGGGCTTGCTTTTTCTTCTGCCTTTTTTATTTTAGCTGACTCACACCCACCTGAAAAAGCGTTTTTCTCATATATACTTACATCTCCTATTTTTGTCTTTCATATCTGCTTTCAAAAACCCGTCAAATTACTTTATCTATTGATTTCACTGCTAATCACATTGTTTGCTTATATGAAGTAATTCAGATGAATTGTGAATTAAAAGTGATTTGTGAATCATTGTGGAAACAGAACTACAATTTATAACGCAGTTTCTATTTTAAAATGTGTTGAATTTAAACAAACTACATACATGGAACTTTTAGGATTCAACTGATTTGTAAGTTGGGAAACTGAAACTTGCCATATTACTAAAACATATAAAAGTATAGTCTTCTGTTGTGGTGTACAAGGTAAATAAAGGAATAGAATGCTAAAACAAAGCAATGCTATATATATTTTCCTCCTCTTAAGAGTTAATATACATTTTCTTGTCTTGTGGTATTTGAATCTCACACTACATATAATGGAACATTCAAATATTTGTTGATAACAATGAGGTCCACTGCTACTTTGCAGTGACCCCTTTAGAATTATACTAATGGTGTAAGAGAGAATAAGCTCCCATTATTTTAGCTTTATCTCTACGATGGAAACTAACAGGATTTCATCTATAACTCTAACCACTCAATGAGCTCCAATCATAAACTTTTGTTTAAAGCAATGCTCTCTACTTGTATGTCTTTATATTTCTGCTACACAGAGTTGTGTATTCTCCTGTAAAACTGAGCTTAGCATTTAGTCGCTGAAATGGTCCCACCTATATGAGTAAGGCCTATAAGTTCCTACCTGTGAGAATTTTACATTGAAGCAGAGGAACATGTAAGATATCCCAAGTCAATTTGTCAACATGAAGTCATTTTTGTTGCTGATACCAATTAAGTAGTAAGGGAGTTTTGTTCCTTGAATTTTGCCCTGTATCTCAGTTGTAGAAATCGTTACTGAATGCTACTGAGAGCTGGTCTAATGGTGATGTCACTGCCCAGGTGTCGACCATTTTCCTCACTGTTAGCTATTCCTGTCTCGCAAATCACCTGCCCAGGACTATTCTATTGGCTCCCTGAGACTTGGAAACCTATGGTCTGGCCTGCTTGATCAGTGGTTATGATATCCACCTCTCCCAGGTCTGAACTGCTGTTTCTTTCAAATCTGTCAAATATATTGATAGGACTGTTATTTTACTCATTTCCTAATTATAAATGACAGTTGTTTTTACAATGTGAATATACTTAACAATATTGAACTGTACCCTTAAAACTGGTTAAGCTGTTATATTTTTATTTTATTTTTGTTTTTTTCTCGAGATAGAGTCTCACTCTGTCACTCGGGAATGAGTATAGTGGCATGATCGTGACTTACTGCAGCCTTGAACTCCTGGGCTCTAGAAATCCTCCCACCTCAGTCTCTGGAGTAGCTAGGACTATAGGGACATGCCACCTTGCCCAGCTGATTTTTAAATTTTTTGTGGAGATGAGGTCTCATGATGTTGCCCAGGCTGGTCTTTAACTCCTGGCCTCAAGCAATCCTACCAACTCATATGTTTTATTTTTTAGCACAATTTAAAAATTTTTTCATTATTTTTAAAAGTTCAGTTTTTTTTCCTACCCTGACAATGCAAACTTGCAACAAAATATATTTTATTTCAAGATTTCCTTTTATTTTATATCCACACCAAGATCTTCATACAGGTCCTTCTCATTTCATATCTATATTAATTTTAAAAACCTAACCATATTGCATTCTGATGTCTATTATTTACTATTCAGAAGTCCTTTCTTTAGGGAACTACTCCATTCCATACAATCCTACTTTGTCCATGGGGTTTGTGTGGGACTACCACCCTTCTACCTAGAGGTAGCAATGTAAACCAAGTTTGACCCATGGTATTCTATCCTTTTAGCCACATAAACTATTTCAGGGATGGGTACATGACCCCAGCTGAGCCAATTAAGAGTTTTCCTAGAACTTTTGCTGGTGCTTCCAGGAAAAGATACTTTCTCAGCTTCTATGATCATAAGCTATAAAGACCACGGAAGATCTGGGATTGCTGGGCCATTTATTCTACTACGTGGAGAAAATCTATCTATGAATAAAACCAATTCAGAATCATGTTATAAAGATGGTGCATTTCCTGATGATATGGAGCATTTGAATCTAGCTCAATTTCTGCTCAGTTATATTATCTAAAATATTGTATTAATTGAGATTGGCTAAGCTGCAGTAATAAATAGACTCTAAAAACTAAGTAGTTAATTAGAAGTGTATTTCTTTCTTATTTAACAGTGCTGGGTGAATGTTCAGCTAGGCCATGCAACTCTTTCCACACGGTCATTCAAGGATCCAGGCTGATGGCTATTGAGTCATTTTCAACACATGACTTCTAAGGTTTCCCTGAACACTGCCATTTCATTTAGTCAGAAAGAAAAAAGAGTCAGAAAAAAAAAAGAGCATAATGGAGATTTTTATGGCCCAGGCCAATGAAGTGACTCACATTTCTTTCATTTACAATGCACTAGAGAAAACTTAGTCACATATCCACATTTAATTTCAAATGGAGCTCCTAATCGTAGTTTGTGTGTCCACAAAGAAGGAAAAAGTAGATTTTGGTAGGAAGCTTGTGGTCTCTACCACAAATACGTTCCTGAATAAAGCCAAATCAATAAAAAGGTTGAATAACAGGCAATCACATATTTGCCTCAGAAAAACTGGTTTTATTGAATTAAAAACTAGGTGGGATACCATTACCCATAATTCAGTGTTATTGTAAGAAATACTCCAGAAAAAAACTTATCAAATTAATCAAAGTATGTTATAAAGAATACTTGTTCATTACAATACATAGTGTCTACTTATAAAAACCATAGGAGAAAGTCACATCAGACACTAGTATTAAGGATAGTAGAAAATAACAAATATAAGTTTTCTCTTATAGGACCAGGAAAGATTAACAACACAGACCTAGTATTATTAAAAGTGTAGGAAAATTAACAAGATCTTATACTGTTTGAAGTATAAATTGGGCAGTATGAGTTGTGTGACCAACTGTTTCCTTTTCTGGACTGACTACCAAGAAGCTTAGGGGTATGACCACAAGTGCTCTAGTGGGGTAATTATATAAGATTTTGTACTTTATTGCTTGATTTTAAAAAATAAGTAACATACCATTTTTAGAATGAAAGCAAAATAAGGCTATTTTTATTTTTGGAAAAGAAACAATAGTTCTACTCCTCTAAATAGTTGTTTGATTGATCTCACAGCTATTGTGAAGTTCTGACTTAAAGGCTTCTCCTTTTTGAGTTGGTTGCTACAAAGCTCAGAATTGCATTTGACTCCACTCTTAGAAAATGCATAGGTAATCAGAGATTATATTAGTGCCTCATATCTGGTTCTACTTTTTCCCCACCCTGACTTTACATTCCTCCTTTCACTGCAATTTTATGCCTCTAATCTTTGAGTCTTCAATCTTATGTCCTTTCTGGAAGAAGGAAGAGAATGATCTTATAATAGTTTTATTGTACCACAATTCTAACACTGTCCCTACACAAAACTCAATTCTATAATGCATTTTTTTAGTACAGCAAAAATCCAAACTCTTCACCTTAGTGTTTATACTAATGCCTAAGTCAAACACTACTATATATGGGAGAAAAAGAAAGAAGGCTCAAGTTGCTCACACTCTGGTTCCATGATCCTAATATTTTTCCCACTATGACTCATATCTGACAACCTAATGGCCTCACATTCCTGGAGACATACCAAGATGTATGCTATATACAATTCTCAGCATGATAACAACGTTGTCCCTTTGGCTATTACTGATCTGGGACACACTAGTGGTCTCAGGGGTCAGATGGTTAGGAACACAGATTGACTGCAATAGAGAGAGAGAAGTACAAGAGGGAAAATGCTATGTGCTGTGATACCACACCGGAAAAATAAGGAACCCAGAATTGAAAAGTAAAAAGAAATGGGAAACTTTCTGTAAGAGATACCTATTGAATAACAGTTAGGCAGACAAAAGAAAAGGTTTACAGAGATTAGAAGGATCATCCTAGGAAATTAAAATTAAGAGAACAATTGGATTTTACATGGGAAAGATTATGAGAATATTTTTGGACACTTGAATATATGCTATTCTATACCATATGTCATCCTTTCTGCATCATTGGAAAATCAGTTAATCCATATGATAGCATTTTTTAGATAAATGAAGCCAATTCCTTTGAAAAGCAAATATTCTCAGTCTGATAGTTTCAATGAAAAGAATTTAAAAATACTTTGGAGTTCTTTTTTTCCTGCCTTAGTGAACTAAACACCCTTTGTGTACTCACTTTCTCCTTGGATAGCATGCTAATTATAAACAAAACATAATACACTATGTTAAAATAGTGTCCTGTGACTTTTCGACTTTTAAATGATTCTACCACATTGCAATAATGCAGTTCTTTTTTTTTTTTTTTTTGAGACGGAGTTTCGCTCCAGGCTGGAGTGCAATGGCACGACCTCGGCTCATTGCAACCTCTGCCTCCCGGGTTCAGGCTATTCTCCTGCCTCGGCCTCCCGAGTAGCTGGGATATTAGGCATGCACCACCATGTCCAGCTAATTTTTTTTTTTGTATTTTTAGTAGAGACGGGGTTTCACCATGTTGACCAGGATGGTCTCGATCTCTTGATCTCGTGATCCACCCGCCTCGGCCTCCTAAAGTGCTGGGATTACAGGCTTGAGCCACCGCGCCCGGCAATGCAGTTATTTCTTATTGCCAATCAGTGTTACTGCTAACTACTGTCTGTAAGCCCTTTTCCAATCTTTTATGTATAAACTGAGGAAATGAATTGGCAATGAAAGAAAACTGAGCTTGCTAAATCCCTCACCTTGCATACTACATTAAGTCAGTAGCTCTAGCCTGAGGACAGTTGTATTCTGTACAAGGTTCAAGTGCATACATTTTATGGTTTTTTTTAAAACACTACCTTCAAAAAGATCTTGCTGGATTTTGTTTTGGCAAATTCCCAGCTATGTTTTCCTGATTTCTTAGGCTGCCATAATCCTTATTTGAAGAGTATCATTTGTGGGACAATAGAGTAGAAAACAGTCAGTTGGCACAGTATTCAAATTTAGACTTTGGCCATAATATATAAATGAGAGTCTACATTTCATCATCATTTCCATCATAATTTTCTCTAGGTTAAAGTTGAATTTAAAAGACACTACTCCACCTCACAACCAGTAGGATGGCTATTATTCTCCCTACAAAAACCCCAGAATAACAAAATAACAAGCGTTGGTGAGATTATGAAGAAACTGGAACCTTTGTGCACTGTTGGTGGGAATGTAAAATGATATAGCCACTAATTCAAACGGTATGGCAGTTCCTCAAAAATAAAAAATATAATAGTATTATTACATTATCCAGCAATTCCACTTCTGGGTATATAACCAAAATAATTGAAAGCAGAGTCTCAAAAAGATATCTGTATGACCATGTGCATTGCACCATTATTCACAATGGCCAAAAGGTAGAAACAATCCAAGTGTCAATCATCAGACTATATATATATATAAAATTGTGTATATATAATTTAAATTGTATATAGATTTTGTGTACATATAATTTTAATTGTGTGTGAGTATATATATACACACACACACATACATATAATGAAATATTATTCAGCCTTAAAAAAGGAAAGAAATCCTGACACATGCTTTAAGATGGATGAACCTGAGGACATTATGCTAAGTGAAATAAGCCAGACACAAAAAAGGCAAATACCATATTATTTTACTTATGTGAAGTACTTAGAGTAGTTCAATTCATAAAGACATAAAGCAGAATGGTGGGGGAGAAGAAGAATGAAG
Organism: Callithrix jacchus; assembly: GCF_049354715.1. Classification (NCBI taxonomy): domain Eukaryota; kingdom Metazoa; phylum Chordata; class Mammalia; order Primates; family Cebidae; genus Callithrix; species Callithrix jacchus. The sequence continues at coordinate 148,757,974 of NC_133503.1, forward strand.
ACTTTTTGTTTAACAGATACAGAGTTTTAGCTTTGCAAGATACAAAGAGTTCTGGAGATTGGTTGTACAATAACGTGAATATATTTAATAGCACTGAACTACAGCCTAAGAAATGATAAAGATAGTAAATTTAATGTATGTGTATTGTACCATAACTAAATGAAAATACAGAAACTACAGCTTTTGTAACCCTGTTCTGATAATTCTTCAACTTTTAGAGGGTAAAACTCTATGTTTATTCCTTTTTTGGTCCTTTTTGAGATTCTACATTATGTGGATTAAAAACAACTTTTACCTGTGATTTTAAAATATATACATTTAATAAAGAAAACTCTTTGTACCAAGTAAGGCTGGGTTTATAAAAAATTACTATATACTCTTTGGACCTATTTATAACATTTTTAGTAAAAGGTTATATCAATATATTGACTTAAATAGTATATAATTAGCAGCTATAATCCACAAGGATATAATCGATCCTTAAAATTGCCAAACTAAAATTCTATATACATAAAAAGAATACAAAACTAATATACTTAATTTTGGACATTATTATATATTGATTTTTAAAATAGACCTTGGTCCAAATGGATGATGAGGATGCATGTTTATCTTGCATATTTGTGTCAAAAGCAACTAGAGACATAAACACAACTTGAAAAAGCACACCCCATTGTGAATGTGGTTCTGCCACCACTCCACTCTCCAATCACCCATCTTAATCCACTGTGGTCACAACCACAATATTTGAATGATCTCAAAGATGATATTTTCCACTGCCTGATTGCCTTCTAGCAACAAGATGAATAATATGTAAGTCATAGAGAGAAATAGTGGTTCTTCACTCAAATGTTTTCAAGAAAAAAAGCCACAAAGGTTACAGGAAGAACTCTCATTTGGGTATTAGGATTAACATCAACTTTGCTGTGACTGGGAACAAGATTATTGGCCCAGGTATAATGGCTTGAAGAGAGCTGCCTGGGAGGTAGCTTTTGACAACACTAACCTCTCGATGCAAATAATTACACATTTCCATTATTCCTATCCTCAGGCAAATTTACTTAATCAATAAGAATCTTAATTTTATAACTCTAATGCCTCATTCTTCACTTCCTATAAAAACAAAAACTATACATGCTTTTGAAATAGTTCCAGGAATCCTACCTGATTAAAGAGTAGTCTCATTTTAAACTCCATCTCCTTTTTAAAAAGTTTAATGTGAGTAGGCAGTAACCCCAGGATACAAAAATAATTTGCCAACTGAGTTAGTTAGCAAGAAATAATATGAATATTTATCTGTTTTTTCTTGACTTAAAATAGATAAGCAAACATATCTCCTCAGTGAAAGCCATCCAAAGGTAATTTCAAAACTCTCCAAACTGTAAAGAGAAGAAACAGCCAATGAAATGAATTTTCAAACTCAGTTCCAGTACATATTAGTACTTAAAAAAAATATTAGATGCTGGGTGTTTTTCAGGGACACACTTAAATTTGTGATATGAAAAAGAAATGAATTCATTTGTCAGTAAGGGACTTGTGAGGGGGAAATGTGAAAAGAAACAAGTCTATCTTGATATTTTAACTTTATGTTTATTAAATTGGTTTGGAAGTAAACTTTCTTTGTTTCTTAATTCCATCTGCCATGAAGTAAGGACTATAAAATCATTGATAAATGGCTAGAAAGGCTTTCCTTTCACTGTAATGACAGTATATACCCTTATATAAATGCCACTTTAACCCTAGGCACACACAGCATCCCCAAAACACTCCATTTGACTCTTTTTACTTTTCCTGACCTTAATATCTTAGTAGGAAATCTTACTAAAATGAAATATTATTCTGGAAATAGCTAGGTTGATTCTTTTTTTACTTTTGGGCTCTGTGGCAGGTTATAATCCTACCAGACAAAGACAAGAGTCTCATCACACAGTTTAAATAACATGAAACATCAGACAGAAGAGAAGATGATGGATGTTATAATACTGAGATCCAAGAGCAATGTGCACCTAGTGGAAACAGCCATGGCTGGTTCAGAAATTGCTGAGGTCTGCCCCTACCTCAGATGCTTAGCAGGTCTCTACAAATGGCTAATATTTTCTGGGAGTGCCTTGACACTAGCTAAGCTGACAGATAATTACTGACAAACAAATCAACTTAGATTTTTTTTCTTTTTTCTGCAAAGGCAATTGGTTAGGAGCAGATTCTGGAGCCAGACCACTTGGCTCTGAAACTTGTATTCTTTAGCGTTATTTAACTTCTCTGTGCCTCAGTTTCCCTATCTAAAAAGGAGGAATAATAAAATATGATCATAGGATAAAATTGGTTACTATATTTAAAATGTTATGAATAGTGTCTGGAACTTAGTAAGCATTATATGCATTAGCTTTGTGTTGTTAGTTTGTGTTAGTACTCTTGGGAAAGGAGAGCAGAAAGATCATCGTAAATCAGGTTTTGACAACATAATGTAAGATTATGTTTAAGACCTAGCCATTGTGCTGCTCAAGGCGAGGGGTGAGCAAGAGGAAGTCCTGATACTCCTGAAGTTAGATTGGCCCTAGCACTCTGTAGAGCAGCCATTCTTTTTTCACCCAGAAAGCTCTAGTGATTTCAGGATCAAAGAAACGTTAAGAAAAACTGGTAGGAAGATCAAAAAAGAAATAAATGTAGGTGGATGGGGAACAAATATGATTCTGGGTAACACTATTAACTTTCCAAGCATGGGGAGTCCCTCCCTTATCTGGGGTGCAATTATAGCACAAAACAGTAGAGAATATCATTATGTAGCCCAGCTTGGATCCACAAAGAATAGCATAAGTAGGCATGGGTTAATTGCCAGGCATAATGGAGGGATACTCCCTTTACTTTGGTCTTTAAAACTGCTTAGTCCCAAGGTCAACCTGCATTTTAATTCTAGTTCCCTCACAAAACACATATCCAAACTCTTAACTTTCCCTCTTTCTCAGATGTGTTATCACTAAAGTCCTTCAGAAGAGATCTTATGGATAATATATAGCAAAATGGATATTAAGACTATGGTTAAATATGAGACACATACAACCTACCATGACAAAATCATGGAAAAATAGAATATATAAACAGACCAGTTATAAGTAAAGAGATTAAATCAATAATAAAAAGTCTCCCATCAAAGAAAAGCTCAGGACCTGATGGCTTTACTGCTGAATTCTACCAAACAATTAAAGAACCATACCAATCCTTCTTAAACTCCTTCAAAACACTTCTGAACTCATTTTGTGAGGCTAGCATTACGCTGATACTAAAACCAGACAAGGCCATTACAAGAAAAGAAAACTACAGTCCAATATCCCTGATGAACACAAATGCAAAATTCCTCAACAAAATACTAATAAGCCAAATTCAGCATCACATTACAGGAATCATTCATCATGATCAAGTTGAGATTTATCCAAGGATATAAGAACATTCCAATATACAGAAATGAATAAATGTGATACTCCCTATTAACAGAATTATGGCTAAAAACCATATGATCATCTTGGTAGATGCAGAAAAAGTACCTGACAAGATTTGACATCCTTTCACGGTAAAAACTCTCAACAAATTAGGCATAGAAGAAATGTACCTCAACACAATAAAAGCCATATATGACAAGCCCACAGTTTACATCACAATGGTGAAGAGTTGAAAGGTCTTCCTCTGAGATCTGGAGCAAGGCAAATATGCCCACTCTCACCACTTCTATTCAATGTAACACTGGAAGTCCTAGAAAGAACAAGCAGACAAGAAAAAATTTTTAAAAGGCATCCAAATCAGAAAGGAAGATGTTAAATTGTCTCTGCTTACAGATGATAAGGCCTCATATCTAAAAAATCCTAAAGACTTCACCAAAAAACTATTAGAACTAATAAACAAGTTCAGTAAAGCTGTGGAATACAAAATCAACATAAAACAATTGTAGTGTTTCCATACACGAATAATGAACTATTCAAAAAAGAAATAAGCTGAGTATGGTAGTTCATGCCTATAATCTCAACACTTTAGTAGGCCAAGGTGAAAGGATCACCTGAGCCCTGGGGTTCAACACCAATCTGGGCAAAATAGCGAGATCCTGTCTCTAAAAATAAAATTTAAAAAAAAGGGTAAAGAAAAAAATTTAAATAAAATTAAATAAAAATAGGAAAAAAAAATCAAGAAAAGTCCACTTACAACAGCTACAAAAAATACTTAGGAATAATTTTAATCAAGGCAGTAAAAGACCTGTACACTGAAGACTATAAGACATTAATAAAAGAAAATTGAAAATACACAAATAAGTGGAAAGATATCCATGTTCATGGATTGAAAGACTTATTATAATATTGCTGAAATGTCCCTACTCCCCAAAGCAATCTAGATTCAATGCAACCCCTTTCAAAATTCCAGTGATAGTTTTTACAGAGATAGAAAAAAAAATCTTAAAATTTTAATGGAGCCCCCAAAAAACCCAAACAGCCAAGGCAATCTCAAGCAAAAGGAACAAAGCCAGAAGCATCACACTATCTGATTTGAAAATCTACTACAAAGCTATAGTAACCAAAACAGCAAGGTGCTGGCATAAAAACAGACACAAAGAACAATGAATCAGAAAACAGAACCCCAAAATAAACCCACATATTATGGTCAATGGCTTTTCCACAAAGATGCCAAGAATCCACAATGCGGAAAGGACAGTCTCTTCAATTGTGGAAAAACTGGACGTACACATGAAAAAGAATAAAATTAGACTCTCATCTCACACCCATATACAAAAGTCAACTCCAAATAAATTAAAGACTTAAATGTAAAACTTAAATGGTAAAAATCCTAGAAGCAAACAAAATGAAAAAGCTTCTTGGCTTTAGCAGTGATGTCTTGGATGTGATACCAAAGCACAGGAAAAAGCAAAAATAGACAAGTAGAATTACATCAAACTAAAGCTTCTGCACAGCAAACAAAAAAACTAAAAACAGAGTGAAGATACAAGCTACAGAATGGGAGAAAATGTTTGCAAACCCACACATCTGATAAGAGATTAATATCTAAAATATAGAAGGAACTCATTCAACAGTTAAACAAAAAACCTGATTAAAAAATAAGCAAAGGACCTAAATAGTCATTTCTTGAAAGGAAACTTACAAATGTCCAACAGGTAAGTGAAATATATTCAAAATCCCTAATAATCAGAGAAATGCAAATTCAAACCACATGAGATATCACTTTACACCTGTTAGAATGACTAGTATCAAAAAGACAAAAGATAATAAGTGTTTGTAAGGAAATGGGGAAAAGGGAACTCTTTCATGCTGTTGGTGGGAATGTAAATTATTACAGCCATTATGGAAAATAATGTGGTGGTTCCTCAAAAAGTTAAAAATAAAACTACCATATAATCCAGTTGTCCCACAACTGGTTATATATCCAAAGGACATGAAATCAGTATACCAAAGAAATATCTGCACTCTCATGTTTATTGCTGCACAATAGCCAAGATGTGGATAAAACCTAAGTGTCCATCAATGGATGTTGGATGAAGAAAATGTGATATAGATATAGACACACACACACACACACACACACACACACACATTCAGCTTTTTAAAAAAATGGCAATCTTGTCATTTACAACAACTTAGATGAACTGTGAAGACATTAAGTAAAATAAGTAGGCACTGAAAGACAGATGCCACAAGATCTCACATACATTTGATATGTAAAAAGCTCAAAATCATAGAAACAGAGCTAAATGGTGTGTACCAGAGGTTGTGGGTGAGGTGTTTGGGATGATATTGCTCAAAGGGCACAAAGCTCCTGTAAGACAGGAAGAAAAAGTTCAAGAGATCTATTGCACATCATGATGACTACTTAGTTTATATTAATATTAGGGTTCGCTGTTGGGGATGTATGGTCTATGGGTTTGGATAAATTTATAATGACATGTGCTCACCACTACAGTATTATACAGAGTACTTTCACTGCATTCAGAATACTTTTAGCTTTCTTATTCATTCCTCTCTCCCTTTAACCACTGATGATTTTTCCCCGCTTTGACAGAGTTTCGCTCTTGTCCCCCAGGCTGGAGTGCAATGGCGTGATCTCGGCTCACTGCAACCTCTGCCTCTCAAGTTCAAGTGATTCTCCTGCCTCAGCCTCCTGAGTACCTGGGATTAGGCACGTGCTACTATGCCCGGCTAATTTTTTTATTTTTAGTAGAGGCAGGGTTTCACCAAGTTGGCCAGACTGGTCTTGAACGCCTCACCTCAAATGATCTGCCTGCCTCGGCCTCCCAAAGTGCTTGTATTAAAGGCATGAGCTACTGCACTCAGTCAACCACTGATCCATAATGCCTTTTTCAGAAGTGTCATATAGGTGGAATCAGCCTTTTCAGATTGGCTTCTTTCAACTGGTAATATGCATTTAGGTTTCCTCGTGTTTTTGAATGGTTTGATAGGTCATTTCTTTTTAGCACTGAATAATACCCCATTGTCTGAATGAATGTAATCATTTTTAAAGCTGGTTTCCATTTACCGGATTTTCCTCAAAACAGAATTTGCCACCATAGTTTTAAAAACAGAACATTATCTATCTGTCTATAATATGAGCTACTATATTCACGTGGTTCAAAAATAAAGCATAAAATGGTATATAATTAAAAAACTCCCTCATGCAGTCCCATCTGCTAAGTTCCATGCACACACACAACTGGCAACTCCTCTTTATTAGTTTATCTTTTCTCAGATTATTTTTATGCATACAAAGTCAATGTAAATGTGTATGTCTCTCTATATATTACACACACATACATAAATAAAATTTACCCCCTTTTGCTTATCCACAAATAGTTTATTCTATAAACTGTTCTGTACTTTTCCTTTTTACATAGTAATAGAGTTGAAGATTTTTTTCATATTAATACATAAAACATATTATCATTATTTTTATAACTGTATCTATTGTGTAAATGTACCAGAATTTATGGAACTGGTCCTCTAATAATGAGCATGTGAGTTTATGAAAAATGTAAATTACAATCATGGAATTATTTGTTTATAAGGACCAATGAATTTTGAATGAAAGTAAATAACCTCCTATGGCTAAAATGCTATCAAAGTTACTGTGCTAATTAAGGTATTTAAAATAATAGTTCTACATTCAAAAGTACAAATACATTCTAAAAAAGGCTCTAGCATATTAGTGACAAACTTACATGGTTATACCTGGATTTCAAATTGGAGTTTATTATGAATAATGTTACCCATATAATTCACTCACATGATATGTCAGGAAAATTGTCAGGCTTCAAAAAGGATACCTGGTTTGCCCATGACTGCAATGGGGATTTTTATATTGATGTGAAAGCATTATTGGAAAGCAGGAGAAAATAATTATTAAGTAGCCCTTAAAAATCTTCACTTTCCTCTAAGACACATGTTGAACAAATGTCTGGGAAAAAATGTCACCTACCAACTAAGAACAATGACTCTTTTCTACTTATTAGAAGATAATTTGAATATCTGCCCATATTCACATAAAGATTTAACCATTACATGTGATGTTTATTCACCTGGTTGGATAAACTAAATGTTGCTTATAATTCATAATTTATTACTTGCAGTAACTGAAAGAGTCACATAGTTAAGTCTGCCAAGTTTTAAACTTGAAAGTCATTTATTCTATTATTGGTCTGTTTTTGGTAATGAGTTAAATAATTAATATTTCTTACCTACAGTCTCTCTAAGACTAAGTCTCTCTTAGCCTCTCAGAATTTAAAACCAACTCTGGGAATCTTTGTGTATTAAAATTCATGAAAAAAATTGGTACAGGTGAAAAAACAACCTATAACCACCTCAACTAGTCACTAGCACCTCTGTTGATAGTGTTTCAACTCTTGGATCAAAAATATTCAAATACTTATAAAACTACTTCTAATTAAAGACAGATAAAAATTATACTAGTAAATGGAGAATATGTTTATGTTGAGATAAGAATATTACTTGATGGTAATTTTTCATATCTCAGAAATATAGGCTATAATCCAATCCTTTAAAGTTTAAAAAATTTAAATTTGTGTATATCCATTTGGATGTTACTTCTGAATATTAGCTCTTCATAAAATACCATGTTACTTTAAATTACATTTTTAAGTCTTTTTACTAAATGTTAATCTTTATAAATGATCTGTGCTTTGGACAGAATTTTGATAGTGAAGCAGTTATTTTCAGCTGCACTCTATAATACTGGAGCAAAATTGTGCCAATTTAATATTCTCTGGAGAATTCAGGTTGACAGTCCCTTAGGGATTTCATTTACTTAAAACCCACTGGATTTTAGTTTTTATATGAATGAGACATAAACATGATAACAATAGTTATCCTACTTTTGCTAACTATAGAAACCCAAACCTGGTAATTATCTATAATTTTTTTCCATATAAAATATCCTTATATATACTCCAGTCTTCTTCAAATACACACACTTAATAAAAACTAACATGTTTTCTCCTGAAGAATATATTTGGGAATCTTAACAAATAAGAATATCCCATTATATAATAAATATTATTTGTGGGATTCTGAATTATGTATAGAATGAGTATGACACAGTTCTGCTCTCAAAGACTTCATAACCTAGCAAATGACACAAATTTGTGAAAAATAAGCACAAAAATATATATTTATGAGAGAATGTTCAGGAATACTGACTATTTTTGTTTCCTAGGGTTGCCATAACAAAGAACCACAAATTGGGTGGCTTAAAACAACAGAAATTCATTCTCTATTCTGGAGGCTGAAGTCCGAAATGAAAGTATAGGGAGGGAAGGCCCTCTGAAAGCTCTAGGGAAGAATCTTTCTTTGCCTTTTCTAGTGGCTCCTGGCCCTCCCTGGCTTGTAGCTGCATTACTCAAATCTCTGCTTTGAACTTTCTTATGTGTGTCTGTGTCCTCTCCTCTTCTTATAAAGAAACCAGTCATTAGATTTAGAGTCCACCCTAATCTAACCCTATCTTAACTATAGAGATAAACACTCCATTTCCAAATAAGGTCACGTTCTGAGGTTTCAAGTGGATATACATTTTTTGGGGGGATACTATTCAACCCACAATATTGACCATGTATGAGGAAAACAAGTAAAAAATTACTTGCCAGGTTGTGTAAATTTCAGGTTCAAGTGTTCAACAACTTAGCAACTTCTCAAAAAGGTCTCAAAGTGTTCAGTTAAGAGTTTTAAAGTCTTCATTTCAGTAATGGATCTGAAGTGATTTAATAGAATACCCTCAAAGTTTTAAAGAGTTATTGTATCTTGATCTATAGTAATGGCTCCTCAAAATTTAGTTCATAGACTATTAAAAATAAAAGAAAGTAGGGATGGCTGTTCCACGCATTCCTGCTTGCCCAGCATACCCCATCAGAATTAAGGACACTGTTCTTTCTTTGATGAGAAATCAGTGAGATACTATGGTTCTTACTAAGCACAATTATTCATCCTTGCCAGAAAGAAGAGAAATGCAGCCACAATTATTAAAACTAATGACTGGCTATCCCATCCCCTGAGGGATTTTTAAAGACAACAGAGGTCCCCTAAATCACAGTTTGAGAATGATCTAAGTGAATAGGCAAAACAGAGATTAATATATATCATTATTTATGCCATTTACTAAATAGTATTTCTGTGGTAGAAAATGGTATGATTATTCATTTGAGATTCAGTTTTAAATTTGGGTTTAATTACTATTTTCTAGGAAGCAGAAATATTTCTTTGAATTTTTGGATTTTAAAAAAGATTGATCTCACAGCATTCACGGTTTCCAGTTCTTTTTGAGAATATTATCTATTAGTTATATGTGCTTTATAAACATCTGATAGATGTTCTATTCTTCAGAAACATGATTTTTTAGAAAATGACTTCTATAATATGTTTGCTACAAATATAGTCTCTTCCCACCTCCTTTTTTTCAACAGTGGCTTAAATAATGCGAGTACGAATGCCACTTCCTTAAATATCTGATGGGTCCTCAGCACTCTGGCATGTGGTAGCTTTGTCCCCAAGCCTTTTTTTTTTTTTCTTTTTGGCCTGTCAGCTGTGAGAAACAGTTTTCTAGCAATTACTGTCACAATATGAATAAATTCAAAACTGAAAATATAAGCACTGAATATTTTCAGTAAATTTATCCCCAAAACTACATTAAAATAGGGACTTACCATTTAAACAAGGAATTTAGCAAGTAATAATGAAGGAGAATCACACTATACTTTGTCTTCCATAAATAAAAACACAATATTAGAAGATAAATAAAATGCATTCAAGCAAAGAAGAGAAATGGGCAAATGACAGCAAGCATATAAAGTGAACTTTTAAAAAGCTACAGCTGCAAAGAAGCATCAATTAAGAAATATGACCTCAAATGTTATGGACTTAGGGGTTTTTTCACCCTTTTTGGATGATTAATAATAACTTAATAACAAATAATTTTGAAAAGATTTATTTAGCATTTACCTCTTTATCCAATACTAATCAGTTTATTTTAGTATGTGGCTCTAATCAAACATTAGGCAACCATTTGTTCCCTAACACGATCTTGGTTTAAAAGGTAAGAGAGAAAAATACTATAAAAATTAGCAATGCTTTTAGATTATCACACCTAATAATACCCCAAATAAACAAGATATGGTTGGTTCTTACTGTAAACTGTTCTACGCCAAAATTCATTTTCTGGGGGTGGGGTTAATAAAAGTTCTATATTTACAGGTGTGACCAAAGCGTTCTGAACTGGCTACAGTCCCAGTGGTCTGGTCCATCAACCTTGTTTGGTCAGAACACAGCTCTTCTAAGTCTCTGAATCACGGTCAATTTTAATACGACAGTAATAATGCATAATTATTTCAGGACATACTGTTTTACACTCATTTTCAGAATAGGCATTATTTTGCCTTTTGTGTAGTTCCACTTAGTCTTCTCAAATGTTTTTTAGAGTATTTTATTTTTGATGATCCATGTATATTATAGAATGCAGTTCAACAAACTCCCACAGAACTGGAAGATTTGGGCCTTAAAGTTACAGTTTATAACATCGCTGACTTTTTCTCTCTTTCTTTCTCTCTTTCTTTCGTTTTCTTTCTTTTGCTCTCTCTTTCCTCCTTTCTCCCGCCCTCCCATCACCCATATTCAATCTCTCCCATCACCCATATTCAATCCACCACCAAGTCATGCTGTCAAGTCTTTCCTAATGTCCCTCCCAAGTCTGCATTGTTTGCAGCTCAACTACTACCCTTTACTTCAGCCCTGCACCATGTGCCTGCATTACTGAAATAACAGTTGTTGTAAAATACTATGTGCACTAAAATCCATTTTGTCGTAATAATACCCTAAAATACCCCTCTAATCATGTCATAACTCTTTCAGAACTATTCAAAGGCTTCCCATTATTTATAGAACCATTTCCCAAAATATGCTGTATAGAATACTGAAGTTTCATATGATTTTTACCATGTTTTGGTTTTTAAAAGGGAGTAAGGGCAAAGGGATGGGCTCTCTCACCAAGTGTAGATAAATAGAAAAAGTGGTTTCTTTATAGCAAGATTTTTCAGAGCTTTTAATATGCTGAATACACATTGTATATATCCAAGGGTTAGAAAGTATGCAGTTTACAAATTTATTTCATTGCAGAACCCTTTTACCACATGGCACCTTGTAACCTCTCCCAGAATATTAGGACAGTTTTTAAAAAGCACAAACCCTGAGATTTCTCCTTATGACCCTCTAAAGTCTGACCTCAAATTATTTCTAATATCTCTCACTAACTTTGTATGAATTTCCACCTTCATCTAGACTCTACACTCATTTTACTTTGATCTAGTAATATGCATGTATGACTGCCCTCCTCTCTATCTACAAAAACTGTCAACCTTTTATAGCCAAGTTCAAGTTCTGTTTCCTCTACAAAGCCTTCCCTAACAATTTGTGTGCACATAAATCTCTTCCTTTTTTGAACTATATCACTTTCACTTCATCTTATAGTCCAGTGACAATCACTGCCTAAACATAAATCTTCCAGAGACTTATCTTGACTTTTGTTTTTGTTGGTTGTCTCTTCTCCCATAATTGAGAGCAAGATCCCCGAAAGAAAAGCATGTCTTTTGCACATGTCCTCTAAGTACAGCTTTGCAATTAGCAGGGCCTCAAAAATATTTGCCAAATGGGGGTGACAAACATTTTAGGATGGTGTGCTATTTTCTTCTCCAGATCGAGGAAACACCTTTCTGAACCCTGCCCCAGAAAGGTGACCTACATAAATTACATCAAAAGGTTCCCTTGCCCTCTGGCTTCCAGTGGGATTCAGTTAATAGAGAATATCTACAGGAGACCAGAAGGAAGAAGGCCAGTAATAGTCAAGAATTTATTTTGCTGGCTCTCTTCTTGCAAGGTCAAATGGGGAAGGCTATTCCCATTGGTCCAAGGTCACAACTCTGTCTCTAGGTCCCAGAAACCACTTCTTCCCCTCACTCTTTCAGCATTGGAAATGGTAAAGACAGCCTGTTGCTAGCCTTCCAGTATTGCATTTGTGGTGGCTTTCTATATCTTGTAGATTCCCTTCTAGATACAGCCCACACCTTTACATAGTCCCTTTATTTAGCTTTCTTCAAATTACCTAATTTGAATGTGCCATCTGTTTCTTGCCTAAATTCTGATACAGATGGTAGATATAAATCGCTTGGCTGTTTTAAAAAATAGTTATTAGTTTCATAACACTAAGAATAGACAATGAATTTGTTTTAAGAATATAAAACTCAACATAAGCTATAGTCTACAATGAGTTCTGGATTATGATCCACTTGGGTAAAGAAACCATGATTTATTCATCGTTGTATGCCGCCCTGTGCCTAGAAAAGTCCCATGCACGCTGTTTGCAAAACATTCACCTGACTAATTTAACAGTCTGATAGAAGCAGCACTCATCAAATATGCACAAGCTCATATACATTTCCCAGCCTCCCCTGCAGTTAGGTAGGGGTCAAGTGGCTAGGGTGTGGCCAGTGTAACATGGGTGGAAGTGATGTATGCTTCTTCTAGGCCTGCCCTTAACATCATCCTAAGTGAGCCTTTGACTTTTTTCTTCTCTTGTCAATGTTGAAGACTTTTCCAACTGATGTCAATAAGATAAATGAGAGCTGCTCGATTTTTTTAAGCACACTTAACATTAAGCCACTGAGTTTTGTGGTTTATTATTTATCTAATACAGCATCCAAGTATCCTCTATTGATAATAATTAAACATTTTAAATAGTATGATGGATTTTAACTTCTCTTTAGCTATTACAGCTTAAGAAAATTTTTGCTGTTTCAAGATAGAATGTGGACTACTCATATGCTCTAGGCTATAAGATGAATGAAAATAAGTACCTTAATAATTTATTATTGACAAATTGGGAAAAAACCTAAAACATTCTTTTTACTTGTTTAGCATTAGCAAGTCTAAGAATAAGATAATTATAAAGTGATGTGATGATGATGAGGAGTGCTGCCTCCAGACTGAGACCCCTGGCACAGGTTTGTGTCTCGTCCTTTTTGGTGTAGCGGGGAAGGGAAGGAGAGAAGAGAGCGTTCTATGGTTTAAAGAACAATGTATAAAAAACAGTGCTTCCTACATGTTCTCACTCATAAGTGGGAGTTAAACAATGAGAACCCATGGACACAGGGAGGGGAACCTCACACACCAGGGTTTGTCAGGGGGTAGGGGGCTAGGGGAGGGATAGCATTATAAGAAATACCTAATGTAGACAACCACTTGATGGGTGTAGCAAACCACCATGTCACATGTGTATCTATGTAACAAACTTGCACATTTGGTACATGTATCCCAGAACTTAAAGTATAATTAAAAAATAAACAAACAACAATGATATTTATGGAAGCTTCAATCATTTTCAGTGTTGTTGGATATTTCCTTTATGTTTTAATACCCTCTAGTTTTGTTTTTTAAATACTGTTTTAAAAGCCCCTTTACCAAAAAAAAAAAAAAAAAAAAAAGAAGAGAGAGAGAGAAGAAAGACAGTTGTCTTGTTCTCTCTTACCCATTAAAAACACACTATTGGCCAGATTACATGCCTGCAATCCTAGCATTTTGGGAGGCTGAGGTGGGCAGATCCCTTGAGGTCAAGACCAGCCTGGCCAACATGGTGAAACCCCATCTCTACTAAAAATATGAAAATTAGCTGGTCATGGTGGAGCACGCCTGTAATCACAGCTACTCAGGAGGCTGAGGCAAAAGATTTGGGGTTCAAGGGTTGCAGTAAATTGAGATCATGCCACTGCACGCCTCTAGCCCGGGCAATAGAGTGAGATTCTGTCTCAAAAAAAAAGGAAAGAAAAGAAAAGCAAATACATTATCTTCTCAAGCAGTGGGTTAAGCTTTTGAGATGTTTATGCTCCCATGTTTTAGCTCCATGTGGATATTTAATAACCATATTTAGATAGAGGAATGTTACCAAGAGAAAATATTTTATACATATATATATTTACCTATCCCCCAAAAAACCAAACATGTACACATACATGAATTCACACATAAAAGTAGACAGCTATTTTGTGTCATCTGAGACTTTTAAATATCTCATCTCTTTCTCAGATTTAGTTTTTCTGGTATTATATTTTACTAATATGAGCAACTGTCCTTGGCTTTGTGTTCCTTTCACAGTTTGAACATGCTGTTTTGTTGGATTTTATTTTTAAATGCCTTTGGTAATTATTACATATATAATGCATCAAAAATATATAGTGTGTTTTAATAATTTAAGCTCCCTATCTTGCTGTCATCACATTTCTTTATGGCTAAAGTTACAGACATTTTTGTGTACTTAAAATACAGTCATACACCATACACCAACATTTTAGTCAATGACAGAACACATCTATGACAGTGGTCCTATAAGATTATAACACTGCATTTTTACTGTACCTTTCCTATGTTAACATACACAAATACCATTGTGTTACAAGTGCCTACAGTATTCAGTACAACATCATGTTATACAGGGGCAACAGGCTATATCGTATAGCCTACATGCATACTGATTTTGGCAAATACAATCTATGACAAATTGTCTAACAACACATTTCTCAGAATTTATCCCCATCATTAAGTGACATATAACAGTACTAGTTAGTCAAACCATTCCCTTTAGCCATTTTCCATCTCCTGTTCATTAGGATCTCTAACAGGTATATTGCCTATTTATATATATTTTTAAGATCTTTCCATTTCTCTTAAAACATAAACAACTATTTTCTTTTCCTGCAGAGATTTTTGAAGGCTCCTCTTATAATGTCTAAATTAGATTATGTGTTCAAATCCCTATAGCACTGCCTTCCTTGGCTACAATAAAGTCAGAAATTATATACTGATTTCTCTTAAGATTCTACTTTATCAATCAGCTCTCCCTGATGATCAGAATTAGGGCATAAATAACAGATGTCTAGTTCTCCTTCTGACATAACAACAACTTCAGCTATTGATTTATCAAATGAAACAGTTTGTATTTATTTATGTATAGTTTTCTCCAAGACAGTCAAATATAAAAGCATATCTTTTGTTTTTCTAACTTCTCCCTATAACTTTTTTTTTGTATGAAGTTATAACTCTCTCTAAGTAGTCATCTTAGTACAGCTTGGGTTTATCACTGTTCTGACTTTTAAAAATATATTTGCACCAAATATTTTCCAAGAAAAAACAGCTCTACCTAAGGAGAGTTTGACATTATCATAGCCAAAACAATGTAAATTTTTGCTGAACAAATATTTAAATAAATGAATTTGTATGTATAAATATTGCCAAAACTTATCATACAAGTGTCTTAAGTAGTTCTAGGTTTACTAATTAAAGCTTCCATTAAATGAAAAGGTAAACAATTCTTTAATAAAATCTAAATCTGTAAAATAAATCTTTAATAAAAGTTAAATCTACAAAATAGGTTTCATGTGGAATAAGATAAAACATTTATACTATGAGGGATGATATGTAATAAAGCCCCTACTTGAAACGATGTCTTTAATATCTACCATACTACAGTACTAACTTAATTATGTATTGCCATAAATAGATGGCATAAAAAATTTCGTATCACTGTCTTCATATAGTGTACTAATTAATGTTCAAAAAGAAACATATGTAAGTTCAATTTCTTAAAGTTGTCTATGTAAAAACATAGTAGTGATTTGGTCACAAGCATTCCTATACACCAATAACAGACAGAGAGCCAAATCATGAGTGAATTCACTCACAATTGCTACAAAGATAATAAAATACCTAGGAATACAACTTACAAGGGATGTGAAGGACCTGTTCAAAGAGAAATACAAAACACTGCTCAAGAAAATTAGAGAAGACACAAACAAATGGAAAAATATTCCATGCTTATGGATAGGAAGAATCAGTATCATGAAACTGGCCATACTGCCCAAAGTAACAGAAAACAACAGATGTTAGAGAGGATGTGGAGAACAGGAACACTTTTATACCATTGGTGGGAGTGTAAATTAGTTCAACCATTGTGGAAGACACTGTGGCAATTCCTCAAGGAGCTAGAACCAGAAATACCATTTGACCCAGTAATCCCATTACTGGGTATATACCCAAAGGATTATAAATCATTCTACTGTAAAGACACATGCACATATATGTTTATTGCAGCACTATTCACAACAGCAAAGACTTGGAACCAACCCCAAATGCCCATCAATGATAGACTGGAAAAAGAAAATGTGGCATATATACACCATGGAATACTATGCAGCCATAAAAAAGAATGCGTTCACCACCTTTTCAGGGACATGGATGAAGCTGGAAACTATCATTCTCAGCAAACTAACAAAGGGACAGAAAACCAAACACCACATGTTCTCACTCATAAGTGGGTGCTGAACAATGAGAACACATGGACACAGGGAGGGGAACATCACACACTTGGCCTATTGAGGGTTGGGTGGGGCTAGGAGAGGGACGGCCCTCTCCTATGTAGATAACAGGTTGATGGGTGCAGCAAACTACCATGGCATGTATATACCTATGTAACAAACTTGCATGTTCTGCACATGTATCCCAGAACTTAAAGTATAATAATGATTTTTAAAGAGACAAAACAATAGTGATTTGATGGTTGCTAAGAGGTAAAGAGCCTACCATCCATATCAGTAACTCTGAGTTCAAGTGGTTGATAAGCATAATGAATATTCTCAAGGAGTCTATATAAGTCTAAAAAAGCAGCCAAAGGAACTAACCAGAAGAGATGTTGGTGATATGACAGGACAGTCAGAGAAAAAAGTTAGCAAAATAGAAGGGCAAAGAATGATGGTAACTAAAAAAGAAATAGGTGTTGGGTAGAAGAAGGTTCAGGAAATAGCAGTGAAATAAAATCTAAAATGAAAAGATTATATTATGTAAACTTGTTGGCCAAGTTTACAAAAGACCTCACTAGTTACCTGAAGAATTGTAAGTAATCTTCACATATGCTTCTAAGTATTTTTTAAAAAGAAAGAAGAGGAGAACAGAAACAAATAATCCTTACACTATCCAGACATACATAATAACTCTTGTCAATTTAGATGTATTAAACTTTTAATAAAATAGATTGACTTCACATTTTTAAAATGCTAAAAAAGAAAACAGCTGAGGCAGAAAACTAACCTGAAAACAAAATTAATGGTTTTATATGTAAAGTCCTAAATTAAGGAATTGATGCCTCAAAAAGAAAAGTAGTCCATACTAAATAGTAAGACTCAATAATTAAGGATCCAAGAGCTGAGGTCTGTTGTTGACAGCAGAGCGTGGAAGAGTTTTATTCCAAGTTTTAGTTTCTGAACCAGACCATGAATCTCTAACAAATAGTAATATCTACTCTGGTCACATTAAAATGGTAAGAATTAATAAACTAAGGAATGAAAAAATGGGAATAGGAGGGCAAAGAATGGCTGCTCTATATAATGTAACCCAGACTTAGTTTAAAGAGCTGATAAGGTTCCCTCCTTTGTCATGCCCATTCTTCCTATACTCTCAGAATCATATTTGTTAGAAGTACCCAGGATTAACTAATATGCTATCTCTGACTATTAAAAACAGTATGACACATCCCCTAAGATTCCTATATACATGCTACATTACCAAAACCAGTTCCAAAGACCCTCACACTCACCATGCAGTAACAACCTGAACTACCAACTGGCAATCTGCACTTGTGAAAACTGAATGATCTTCAAGACCGACCATTTAAAGGCATGATCTCTGTCAACCAGGGCTTAATCAAGATCACATTTTCTCTTTTCTCTGGAGTCCAGGCACTAATATAGACTACTTCTATGGCCACCCAGGCTTTTGCTGGGTCACCATAGTTCCCAGTTCTCACAAAGAATAAAGAGACGCAAAAGGCAGAATACACTGGTTCCAGCTATAAACAGAACCTCTGGAATGGGTGACTGTGAAAAGAAGACCAGGCTAGCTGCCAGAAAGGGGACATTTCTACATTAACATTCTAAAATGAAGAGACTGGTTGGGATTAGAGATGTATGTTTACACTTCAAATCTGAAAATAGGAATATACTTTTATCTGGTTGTTACAAACAGCTTGGCAGATGACAAACAGCTTTTCGCCTTGCCTGACCTCTGTTCACTAGAGCACATTGCACTCTGGGGTGAAGACACTTGCAGCACAGAATGCTCTAAGTGTCAACAATAGTACTTCAAAAAAATTTCAGAACACAGACCTAGAATATGCATGTGATTTCAGAGCCAGGAAAACAATGCAGAGTAGCTGGCAACAATCTGACAAATATAATAACTGTATCCTGAACACAGTAATGTGCAACCTAAGATAAACCTTTGCTTAAACCCCAAAGGGAAATAGTGTCAAGAAAGGAATATATTTGACCTTTCAGGTAATAACTTTAAAATGCAGCAAACTCTTGCTTATCTGCTTTCACAAAGAGAAATCAATTGTACGAATTATTCACCATGCCTGGCAATAAAAATAAATCTTGTACATTTTATTTATAGAGGTTTTTTTTTTTTTTTAGCAGTTTTAGGTTCACCGCCAAACTGAGAGAAAGGTAGAGAGATTTCCATATATCACCTGCCCCACACATGCATAGCCTGCCCTATTATCAGTATTCTTCACCACATACATCTGTTTTTGAAAGCAAGTATTTACCCAGACTGTCTACCTTGTGCTAGGCCTTATGTTATTTAGGTGATGGAGGTCAGAGTGGGTAAAGACATACACTTAAACGTGTAATTAAAATACAACATGCTAAGATGGCTGAAAAGTGGTCTGTAAAGTTGTATAGGGCATAGAGTTCCACACGACTGCAAAGTGTATGCCTAGAGTACACATAAACGGAACATCAGGGAGACAGATGACAGATGGATTAAAAACAGAAATAATACACAAAATACAAAACAAAATTACCTAGTGCTGGTAAAGCTGTGGGGAAAAAGACACTCACCTACATTGCTGGTGAGAATGTGAACGCTAAAGTCTTTTTGGAGACTACTCTGGTAATATCAATAAAAGTTGTGGCCATGCACCATGGCTCACGCCTGTAATCCCCAACACTTTGGGAGGCTGACGCAGGCAGATCACGAGGTCAAGAGATGGAGATGCACCTTGGCCAACATGGTGAAACTCTATCTCTACTAAAAATACAAAAATTAGCTGGGGATGGTGGCGCATATCTGTAGTCTCAGCTACTCAGGTGGCTGAGGCAGGAGAATCACTTGAACCTGGGAGGCAGAGGTTGCAGTGAGCCGAGATGGCACCACTGCACTCCAGCTTGGCAACAGAGCGACACTTCCTCTTAAAAAAAAAGTTGCACATATCCTTTGCCACAGCAATGCCATTTCCAGGAATTCATCTTACAAAAGTAAAAGCATGAGTTGAAAAGGATATTTGTATAGGATGTTTATGGAGCATTTTTAGTAGGAAAAAAACTGCAAACAACTAAAATGTTCATTAATGTATTAACCAAAGGTTAAACTGTGGTATATCCATATTTTGGAAATAAATGCAGTTATTAAAATAATACTTTAGGTCTGACCTATGTGATGTTTATTATTTACTGTTTACTAAGAAATGCAAGTGATGAAGAAGGTAAATAGGATAATTCCATTGTTGTAATAAATATATAATACTCCTCCAGAAAATCTTATTTGTATCTGCATATGAATATAGAAATTTTATGAGTACGGAAAAGCAATGGGAGCTGTAGAAGCATCCTTTCGACTTCTAATATTGAATGTGATAAGAGAAGGGGATAACTGGAAAACAAATATGCACATAGCAAACTGTGGTGGGGGAATGTTCATGCTATAAAGTAAAAGGAAAATACATAGAACTCTATAATTTTACTCACTTTCTTATTTCACTCATGTTTCTTTTCTAATGCTACATCCTCAGAAAGGTCCTTCTGGAAGTTCCTATCTAGTTGCTGCACTCTAATTCTGTCACATTCTAGCCCCTTACGTGGCACTACAGGTTTTGCATATTTCTACTTGACATCATATTACATACTCATTTGTTTACTGTTCGTGTCTCCTACTAAAAGGCAAACTCCATGAAGGTGGGAAGAAGGCTTTGTGTTGTTTAATAATGTATCCCCAGAACCTAAAATATGTCTGATACGAAGATGGCAGTCAATAAATATTTGTTGAATCAAGAATGAATGAATTACATCTCATACATAAAAACAAAAAATCTATATGGGCGAGGACAACAAGCTAAAAGAGCAAATAAAGACATGGATTTGATTGGGCGATGAAATTAACAGCAACTGAAAAGAAAAAAGGAGGCTTCTAATAAGTACGAAATTAAATTAGTTAAGCCCATATATTTTAGAATGTTGAAAATAGCAAATTCTCAAATGGGGTAGGCAAGGAGGGAAGAAAGAAAGAGAGGGAAGTCTAGATTACATGAATGACCCAAAATGTGTATGCCTGAGCAATGCTGTGAAAGAAAAGCACAAATGAGGAAATAGTTTTTCCAAATACACATAAACTTTATCTGTTGGGCACAGTAGTACTTCTCTCATAAAATAATTTTGCTTTGGTTTATAAACTAAAGTATAAAAAGTCAAAATATATTTAACCGTTAGATTTTGGTATTAACACAGAGAGTAAAACAATAGGAAGTGGTGTTGAATAAGCAAGCATTTATAGACTCCTAGAAAAATAAGCACATTCTTGTCATCTAGCCTGATCATGCTTATTTAACACCTAAAGCAAATTCTGAAACTAAAAAAAAAAAAAAAAAAAAGTCCACATGTACCTTTTAAGCACAGGTAGCAGAAATATACACTCTTCTTTTCCAGTTAGAATAGTTTATAAATTAGATGTTCTCAGATATAATTACACATAACAAAACAAAACTGTAATCAGTTACCATGTTCTTAAACTCCTGAGTATATAAAAAAGTAAAGATCAACACTTATTTGTATGTTTTCTGGGTAATGTTATCACTTTTTATTGACTAATATTAAATATAATTTTTTCTTAATGAGGATAATATTTTTACATATAGTTGTGAAAATTCTAATTTTCAAATAAAGCTATCTGAGGGCATCCTGTTATGGTTAAAGCACACACTGCCCACAGAGACAAAGAACTCTGCAGGAACAATGAACACACTCTGAAGTCCTTCAGTTTATCTACAATCCATATTTTAAAATTGTGTATACTATGAAATCTTCACAAGATATTCATTAAACAAAAGAAATAACTTCTGTACATTTTGCTAAAACAACCCACACAACACTTGAAAATGAAAATGAAATAATTTCCTTGAAAAGGCAACTTGTTCTGTGACTATTACTTGGCTATCCATTCAAAAAATTTTAAAAAGATATTTTAAAATAATAATTGTTATTCCCAAAAACATCAACTGTAAGTTACTTGCAAGAACATGAAATAATTATTTCAATGATATAGAAAACAAGCTTGTTTTATATTCCTACAATACTCATCTTCTATCTTGAAAGGCTCTTACGAAAATAACCTGCACAATACAACCTTCTTTAACTTCCAGAGCTACCTTATTCTTTCTGTTAAAATAGTAAAGATAAACTGATTTTTATATACATATTAGATTTTCTACAGATGACTAAACACATATTTAGATATCAAATGTGGACATATTAGTTAAAATCAATTAAACTGAGAATTCCTTCCCTCTGGCTGTCTATATTTTTCTTTAATCCTGGTCAATGTAAACCCTTATTACCAGTAATTTGGGACTATAACGCTGAGGAAAAATGCTAGCCTCACGATTTTTGTCATTTCTCCCCCACTCTTCCCCTGCAGGCTGCTACTGTTGATGGCCTTTATGGAAATATAAATTCAATCAGCAGCTGCAAATTTCATGAGACGTCCATCTTCATGCTGAATTTCTAACTGAGTGTCAAAACAATCTGTGGATTTCTCCCTGATGAAACACACATTGAATTGTAAATTTCTGCAATTTCCTCATGTTTGCATTTCAGCTGCAGCAAAATAGCGCTATCTCAGATATACTTCCTATAAGGCTCAAACAAGTAATTTTCTCCTATCCCTTTATGCCATTTAAAGAGTTAACTTTTTTAAAAAGCCATGATACAAAACGTCTGCCCCCAAGTGAACAATTAAATTTTCTATATTATTATAAGAAAATGAGCATATAAAAACCATTAATATACATTTCAAAAAGAAATTTTCACCACAAGGGACTCATTTGTTCTATGTGGTCATCTTTATTTATTTACTTATTTATTTGGTAATTAGTGGTAAATCATGCAATGAGCTTTGATAAAATTAGTATTTGCTATATATGAAGTCAAAACAGTAAATAAATCAAAAGCAGCCACAAAATAATGATTAGTAACTTCAAGGTTAATGAGACACATTTTCATTAAATATTGCCAAAAGTAAAAATATTAAAACAAAGAATCAAAACAGACCAGGCATTCCTCTTAATACATACTTACAGAGTTAATTTTTCACCGAAGAATCATTTTCAATTAAATAGCTAAATAGAATTGCTTTTAAATAACACAGAATTATGAAACTCATATTCTTTTACAACTAAATAAGCAAAAATGTTCTTTGTTTTAAACAGGTATCTTAAGAAATTCATTAAGTAGCTCGTATTCCAAGACAGCAACTTGTTTTTATAAACATCTTTTATTAATGTTACTAGCAAAATAATTCATAGTTCTATTTAAAAATTCAACAAGACAATGCAGTAGACAAATCTTATGGATGGTCTGTAAAACAAGTAATAAAATCATAATTATCGATTCATTCAATAAATATGTATTGAACATCTCCTATGTGGCAGGTAATGTTTACCAGGTCATGTGGATACAGAGATGTGCAGAGTACCTTTACCTCAGAGAAGGCAGTTTAATTAAGAGGCAAAAAGAAAAAAAAATTATTAAAACATAGTAAAATAAATGCTATAAGCTGATACATTAAGGGAGGACAAATTTAAGAGAACATTGAAGACAGGACAGCTATATCAATGAGCAGTTATGGAAGCTTTCAGAAAGAGCTGTAGTTTCTAAGGACGTATAAGAGTTAGCCAGGAGAGAAGCAGAAGGAGAGACATTCTAGGCAGAGTCGAAGAATACAATTAAACACACGGAAGCATGAAATAGCAGAGGGCCTTCGGAAAACTGTTAGCAATTCGAATCAGAGAACAGGGCTGATATGCAGTATGGCAGAATAAGGTAGGCTAGAATATTGAAATACTTAAACATTTATTTTTTAATAATAAAATATTTATTTAAACATTATCCAGAAAGCAGTGGGAAAATATTGTAAGCAGAGGTATAACAATAATCAAGGATATCTCTCAACAAGATATAAAAGCTACAGTATAATGCTTAAGAATACAAGCTCCTGGAGCCAGACTTAGTTTAAATACAGCTTACAGCTCTGCCAGGTGCTAACTATGTAATCTGGGACAAGTTACTTTCTCTTTTTCTCAATTGTCTCAACAGTAAAACAGTAATAGTAATACTACATACTGCAGGGTCAGAATGAAAATTATGTGTCTTATAATTATTTGAAGCTATTCTTATTACTATTATTTTCATTTTATAATTTGGTAGGGCCTATAGGTCTAACTTAACATGAGTCCTAAAACAAATAATCTTATTAAAATCATCTAGAACACCCTTTGGCACAAACTAAACATTTGACTTATTTTCACTTAGAAAACATTTATTGAATATTTATTAGGTACCAGACACATGCAAAACAAAGTGTTTGTAAAACCCTACTGGAGGAAAAAGTTAAAACAATCCCAAGCCAGAATTTTTAAAAAGCTACTAATATGAAGAATCAATCAATATCCTTAAAATAGAAAGATATTAAGATTCCATCAAATTACATCAATGTTAAAAAATACAGAAAATTCTTAGAACATGGTATATAGTCCAAGCCAATGTGTGGAGGAGGGCTTCCCTCCTGCTCCAAACATAGAGAAATAGTGGATAAAATACTTTCAAAATAATGCCTCACAAAGAAGAAAAATTCTTCAAGTGCTGGAAACAAATAGAAGTCAAAGCCAGAGCCATAAGCTTAAACTGACACTAGCAATCCACAGGGTTTCACACTCAGCTCTAGGCTCAAAGGGCTAAGTGCTTGGATATACACCTTTAAATCACTTGCCAGGAGTGAAAACATACCCATAGCTGATGTGAAGTGGGGGATCAATCAAGAACTGAGCATACACCTAAAGCTCGCAGCATCAAAGAGGTATGCTACTCATGAAAAAGTAACTAGAAAAACCCTGGCCCATGAACTCTGCAAAAGAGTAAAGAAGCCAGTCATTAATTTGAAGCCTTTGATAAAAGCGGGAAAACAGTCACTAGCAAAAAGTAAAAACCTCTAAAAGAGTATCCTATGTCCGTGAGAGTTTTAAATTTACATAATTACATGGTGTGAAATTTAAAAGTAACATAAAATCTGGCTGGCCTTGAACCTGTGAAACTATTAAGGATCAAAATATATAAATATAAATAGTCCCACAGAGATACTCACATACTATACTGGCCAAAGAATACATAGTCCTTAGTAATGATGAGATCATAATAAAAAATTATAACTTGAAGAAACCATCATGAGGAGAAAGTTTTAACTGATGTAATAAACAGGCAAATTATCCTTCAAATACTACAAATCAAATTTTGAAAATGACTAAACCAGTAAAAATGTTAATAATAAATTTTCAAAAAGAGAGAAGCCACAGTGACAATACTGGTCATACGAAAAAAGAACTAAAATATTTTTAAGAGAACTGAAGAGAAATTCAATTTAAAAAAAAAAATCCCTGAAGAAAAAGAACACCTCAAGGAAGGATAGATTAGAACAGCTGATGTGCAGGACAGAATACAATCTATATCTTTACTAGGTGTTCTAGAAGGAAATGACAGAAGAAGGGTGGAATACATATTTAAAAAGACAGTGGCTGACATTTTCCGAAATGGATGAGCCACATGAAACCCTTCCCAGATCCAGGAAAACAAAAAATCAGGATAAATAAAAAGAAAAGAAACTCATACCTAAATAAAGTACAGTGAAAATGTAAAACACTAAAGGCAGGCTGGGCATGGTGACTAACATCTGTAATTCCAGCACTTTGGGAGGCCCAGGAGGGCAGATCACCTGAGGTGAGGAGTTCAGGGACCAGCCTGGCCAACATGGCGAAACCCTCTCTCTACTAAAAGTACAAAAATTAGCCAGGTAAGGTGTTGTGTGCCTGTAATCCCAGCTACTTGGGAGGCTGAGGCAGGAGAATCTCTTGAATCT
Source organism: Callithrix jacchus (assembly GCF_049354715.1). NCBI lineage: Eukaryota > Metazoa > Chordata > Mammalia > Primates > Cebidae > Callithrix > Callithrix jacchus. Next base: position 148,783,794 of record NC_133503.1, read on the forward strand.
GGGAGGCAGAGGTTGCAGTGAACTGAGATCACGTCATTGCACTCCAGCCTGGGCAACAGAGCAAGACTGGCTCAAAACAAACAAAACAACAGCAATGAAAGGATCTTAAAAACAGCCAGGAAATGAAAGTTATTTACAAAGAAAAGATAATTAAAGGTAGATGTCTCATATGCAAGAACAAATGCTAGAAAACAACAGAATATTATCCTCAAAGACCTAAGGAAATGTGTTAGCCAAGAATTCTATACCTCGTTAGAGTGTCATTCAAGTCTGAGAGGAAAACAGACATTCTCAGACAAATGAACACTGATAATTTATTTCTCCCAGTCTCCTGGGAAAAATATGAGTAAAGAAAGAAAACTGATCATAGAAAAGAGAATGGAATGCAAGACCATATTATGAGAAAAGATATTGCTAAACACATTAGAAAGTTAAATAAGCATACAATATTGATATTAACAGTAACAGAAAAACTAATTGACTTGGAAAGAGTGACAGTTAATATTTTTGTCAATTTGGTTGGGCCATCGTACCCATATTCCTGGCCAAACATTATTCAGATGTTTCTGCAAAGGTGTTTTCTGGATGAAGTTGACATTTAAATTAGTAGACTTGAGTAAAGCAGATTAACCTTCATAATATGAATAGGCTTCATCCAACGAATTGAAGGCTATAAGAGGACAAAAACAGGACAATCTCTCCTGAACAAGAAGGAATTTTGCTAACGTAATATCTTTAGAACTACAATTTTTCCCTGGGTCTCTTGCCCACCAACCTATTTTGCAGATTGTGGACTTACCAAGCTTCCACAATCACATAGGCCAATTCCGTAAAATAAATCTCACTCTCACTTGCTGGTTCTGTTTCTCTAGCGAAGTCTGACTAATGCAGAAGGCATTTAGAAACAAACGAAAACCAACATGCTAAACAATACAAGGAAGGTACAAATGAGCATGGTATGCAAGGTAAAAAGCCATAATATTGGGAGGCCAAGATGGGTGGATCACGAAGTCGAGAGATCGAGACCACCCTGGTCAACATGGTGAAACGCCGTCTCTACTAAAAATACAAAAAATTAGCTGGGCATTGTGGCGCGTGCCTGTAACCCCAGCTACTCAGGAGGCTGAGGCAGGAAAATTGCCTGAACCCAGGAGGCGGAGGTTGCGGTGAGCCAAGATTGCACCATTGCACTCCAGCTTGGGTAACAAGAGCGAAACTCCATCTCAAAAAAAAAAAGCCATAATATTAAAAACTGTTACACACATAAATAATATCAACACCAAGGAAGAGACACAGAATGTATAACATCCAAAATAGCAGAGTGAAAAGGCAGGGGAAGGAAAATAATGCAGAAAAGCTTGTCAATGAAAGAGAGGGGAGAAAAGAGAAAAGAAACTAAAGGCATGATTCAGAGAAAATACAAAAATAAAGTGATACACGCAAACATATGTTTATTGCAGCACTGTCCACAATAGCAAAAACTTGGAACCAACCCAAATGCCCATCAATTATAGACTGGATAAAGAAAATGTGGTACATATATATCATAGAATACTATGCAGCCATAAAAAAGGATAAGTATGTGTCCTTTACAGGGACATGGATAAACCTAGAAACCATCATTCTCAGCAAGCTAACCCAATAACAGAAAACCAAACACCACATGCTCTCTCTTATAAGTGGGTGTTGAACAATGAGAACACATGGACACAGGGAGGAGAACAGGGGAACATCACACACCAGGGCCTGTCAGGGGGTGGGGAGCTAGGGGAGGGATAGCAGAGGGTGGTGGAATAGGGGAGGGATAGCATTGAACAAATACCTAATGTAGATGATGGGGTGATGGATGCAGCAAACCACCATGGCACAGATATACCTATTTAACAAACCTGTACTTTCTGCACATGTACTCCAAAACTTGAAGTATAATAAAAAATAAAGTGACAACAACATGTCCAAAATCATCATAAAATATAAAATAAGATTACAATCACTTATTACTACCCCAAAACTTAAAGCATAACAAAAAAACAAAGTGATAGCAACATCTCCAAATATATCATAAAATATAAAATAAGATTACAATCACCTATTAAAAGAATTTTAAAAATCTGTTTTAAATATCCACTTAAATTCTATTTAGAAGAGAATTAGCTAAAACACAGCACAAAAATAAACTGAATAAAAGAATGACCAAAAAAAAAAACCCAACAAAATAAACCTGGCAAATATTAACCAAAATAAACCTGGCATCATAGTATTAATGTAGAAAAAAATTAACAGTTTTCAAAAGGGCCATTTACTTAATGATAAAATGAAAAATTGCAGGAATATAAAATAATCTCAAAGCTATACACACCTAATAACACAGTCTCAAAATATATAAAGTTGGATACAATTATAAGTAAAAATATACTAAGACAGAATCATATTGAGAAATATTAATATACATCTCTCATAATTTGCTAAAGAGAAAAATCATTAAAGATTTTAAAGATTTGAAAAGTTTAACAAGTCTGATCTTATAAATATCATCTTGCAGAGTACCAGACATCTGCAACTAGATTCGTTTAGAGCACATATAAAATCTTAATAAAAATTAACCAGGCAGTAAGCTACAAAAGCAGTCTCAACAAACACCAAAGAGTATGTCACATGAACTTCCTCTATCCATAGTGCCTGTGAATTGACAGAATAAGTGCCTTCTAAAGATGTCTGTATACTAATCCCTGGAACCTGTGAATGTTACCTTACATGGCAAAAATATATATGTGACTAAATTAAGGGCCTTGAGATGAAGAAGTTATCCTGAATAATGTATGGATTCAATGTAATCATAAGAGTCCTTATACAAGGAGAAAGAAGGGCCAGACTACAGAAAATGTGAAGGCAGAGCAGAGGTTTGAGAGTCAGAGACAGACCTGTCTGAAGATTGACAAGGGGATCACAAGCCAAGGAATGCAGGTAGCCTCTAGAAGCTAGAAAGGGGAAAAAAAAACCAGATTCTCCTCTAGATCCTCAAGAAGAAACACAGCCTTGCCAACAATTTGCTTTTATCCCAGAGAGACTATTTTTGGCCATCTGACCCTAGAACTGTAAGATAATAAATCTGTGTTTTTTTAAGCTACTAAATTTGCAATAATTTCTTATAGCAGCAATAGGAAACTAATACTATTCCACAAAGTTAGAAATGAGAAACCAGTAATAAAAGTAGCACCAAATCAAGTTTCCTAATATATTTGGAAACTTTTTGAAAAAACAGACAAACAAAAAACAAAGATTATAGTCTCAGCTACTCAGGAGGCTGAAGTCGGAGGATCACTTAAGTCCTGAAGTTGGAGGCCTGCCAGGGCAATACATTGAGACCTCATCTCTTAAACACCACCCCCCCACACACACATAAACAACAAAATCCACACAGTTCAAAATAATTCATGGGCCAAAGAAGAATTCAGAATGGAAATTATGAGATAATTAAAACTTATCAGACAAGCACAGTATAAATGTATCAAGTATTCAGAGATGCATCTAAATTATTATTTATAGTAAAATATACCGCTCTAAGTGTTTATAACAGAAAACAAACTGAAAATTGATTATCTAAAATTTAATTCAAGAAATCAGAAAAATAATACCAGCGTGAGTTGGTGGAGAAAAGGAAACAGAGAAAGTAGGATATATGAGATAATAAGAGAACAATTATTGCTTAATGAAACAAAATAAGGAGAAAGAGATCCGAGATGGCTGATTACTAGCAGCTCAGGATTGTAGCTCCTAGTGAAAGCTCAGAGAACGAGAGGATGCCACACTTTCAGACGAATTTTTGTTGCTCACGGACCAAGAGATTCCCAGCAGAGGAGCCCCACGAGTTGCCAGCGCGACTCTTGTGGCTGGCGTGGTGGTTCTTGGTGTATAGTAAATGGGACTGGGTCCCCTTTTGGTCGACGTTTGGTGATCCAGAGAGGCAGAGTTGCCTATTCAGCTGATTGAAAAGGAACTCAAGAAGGAAGCCAGACTGGAGATTCCTGGGCAGAAAAGCACCATGAATCTTAACGCCGCTGTCTTAGCCGGCACAGTGGGTTGCTCAGATTCTGGCGCTGGGAATCAACAAGTTGGACGTCCACTCAGAGATCTAATTTGAAAGTCGGTAATTACAAAGATGACAGGTGGATAAATTTACAATGATGGGAAGAAACCAGCCTAAAAAGGCTGAGAATACCCAAAATCAGAATGCCTTTCCCTCTACAGGGGATCACAGTTCCTCATCAACAAGGGAACAAGGCCTGATGGAGAACGAGTGCATTCCATTAACAGATTAGGCTTCAGAAGGTGGATAATAAGAAACTTCTGTGAGTTAAAAGAACATGTCCTAGCCCAATGTAAAGAAACTAAGAACCTTAAAAAAAGGTTTGAGGAAATCCTAACAATAGACAATCTAGAGAGGAATGTAAGTGAATTAATGGAACTGAAGAATACAACATGAGAACTCCGCAAAGTATGCACAGGTTTTAACAGTTGAATTGATCAAGTAGAAGAAAGGATATCAGAGGTCGAAGATCAACTTAATGAAATGAAACGAGAAGACAAGATTAGAGAAGAAAGAGTAAAAAGGAATGAGCAAAGTCTCCAAGAAATATGGGACTATGTGAAAAGACCTAATTTATGTTTGATAGGTGTACCTGAATGTCATGAAGAGAATGAATCCAAGCTGGAAGATACTCTTCAGGATATTATTCAGGAAAACTTTCCTAACCTAGTAAGGCAGGACAATACTAAACTCCAGGTAATACAGAGAACACCACAAAGATATTCCTTAAGTAGAGCAACCCCAAGACACATAATTGTTAGATTCACCAGGGTTGAAATGAAGGAGAAAATTCTAAGGGCAACTAGAGAGAAAGGTCAGGTCACCCATAAAGGGAAGCCTATCAGACTCACAGCAGATCTCTCAGCTGAAACCCTACAAACTAGAAGAGAGTGGGGGTCAATATTCAATATCCTCAAAGATAAGAATTTTCAACCCAGAATCTCATATCCAGCCAAATTAAGCTTCATAAATGAAGAAAAAATAAAATTTTTTGCTAACAAGCAAGCATTCAGAGATTTCATCACCACCAGGCCTGCTTTACAAGAGCTTCTGAAAGAAATGCTATACACAGAAAGGAACAACCATTATCAGTCAGCCCAAAAACTTACCAAAAGCTAAAGAGTATCTCCATAATGAAGAATCCATATCAACTAATGGGTAAAGTAGCCAGCTAGCATTAAATGACAATATTAAACTCACAAATATCAATATTAATCCTAAATTTAAATGGATTAAATGCCCCAATCAAAGACACAGACAGGCAAATTGAATAAAAAGTCAAAACCCATCGGTACGCTGTATCCAGATCTATCTCATAAGCAAGGGTTCGTGAAAGACTTACCAATCAAATGGAGAGCAAAAAGAAACCAAAAAACAAAGAACAAAAAACAGGAGTTGTAACTTTCGTCTCTGACAAAATAGACTTTAATAGTAACAAGGACTAAAAGAAACAAAGAAGGAAATTATATAATGGTAAAAGGATCAATGCAACAACAGGAGTCAATGATCATAAATATATATGCACCCAATATAGGAACACCCAGATACATAAGACAAGTTCTCAATGACTTATAAGGAGATTTGGACTCCCTCACAATAATAGCGGGAGACTCTGACACCACACTGTTAATACACAACGGATCAACAAGATAGAAAATTAACAGGGATATCTATGATTTGAACTCAGACCTGGAACAAGTAAACTCAGTGAATATTTATAGAATTCTTTATCCCAGGTCCACAGAACATACATTTTTCTCAGTATCATATTACACCTATTTTGAAAGTGACCACATAATTGGAAGTAAATCACTCTTCAGCATTTGCATAGCATTTCGCAAACTTAAATGAAATATTGGTTAGCTGTTTGTTATTTTCTTTCCTTATTCTTTCCTGTCTCTGCTGTTAAGCACAATTATTGGCATGAAAGGGGTTTTTAATACCTATTTTTGGATTGCATTCCAGCCTGGGCAATGGAGCAAGACTCCTGTTCTCTCTCCCCCTTTCTCTTTTTCTTTCTTTAAAAAAAAAAAATGGAAAAAAAATGAAACAAAATAAAAAACTATGTAATTTAAAGCTGGTTCTTAAAAGAATTATAGCCAAACCTCTTATTAATAGGTCAAGTTTTAAAAGGCAGTGTTAGGAATTCACAAATATATGTAAAAAGCATAAGGGAATGCAATAAATAATATTATACAAATAAACCTAAACTAAATAGAATATGCAACTATTAAAGACACTGAATTTGTAGTCAGAAATCTTTCTGTAAAAAACACCAAGCCAGAAAATCTAAACTTTAAATTTTCCAGGACACTTAGGAACATCTAACTTCTGTTTTACACATTCTGTTCCAGAGAATAGAAAAAAGAAGGAAATGATTCAGCTCTTTTTAACAGGCAAACATAATCTGATACCAAAAATCAGAAGAGGCCAGTATAAGAAAAAGGTAAGGTGCATCTCATTTATAATAATATATGTAAAAATCATTCATTTTTAAAAACCACATATTTTCCTTATTGTCTTGAAAGCTCACAGCTAGATGTTTTTAAAAAACAAAATTTATATTTTATCCAACATTACTGGGTATTTTATAGCAGGAGGGTTTTTTTAGCTTCTTTAGATTGCCTTTTTGCTAGAAAATAAAAAGTAGTCTTTCTAAGAAACTTTAAAGATTTTCTTAATTTGTTATGAATTTATTGAAGTGCACTGCATTTTTAAAAAGAATATTTATCAATACTCCACTTGTACAGAAAAAAAGAGTTGTAGTTTAGTATTAACCCTCCAAGGAAAGGGGAAGAGTAAAATGGGGGAAGGGAGGCAGTGAAGATAGGGAAAAGAAGAAAAAAGGAGAGAAGAGGGAAAACAAGAGAAGATAGAATAGCAGCTAATACTTATACAGCACTTACTATGTGCCAGACATTCTTCTAAACACTAACTGGTTTACTTGCCTAATCTCCAGAATAACACTCTGATGACAGGCACTATTGTTATCCCCTTTATACAACTAAAGAAACAAGTGAAAAAAAATAAAGTACAATCGTTTAATTTTCTTTGTGGGATAAGATATTCAGTGGACTCAGAGGCAGCACTAAAAATTACTCCCTATGAATGAAAGGTAATGTTTGATCAATCATCATTGCCACCTTAAAGATTATCTAGTACAATATCTTTATTTTACACATGAGGAAATATAGGTTTTTAAAGAGAATGAGAATTACCCACATAAGGTAACAGAACTCAAAAATGACAGTCAGTACAAGAAAACAAATCTTAAGAATTATTTTTTGTGTGTGCATACTGATATTTTATTTGAATAAACTTTTCTTAGTGAGGAACTAAGAAGTTTTTCATTATATTGCTAATGGTGTATCCACATAAGATATGCAATGAAATGCAGGTTCTTAGACCATCCATAAGCTTATGGAATCAGAATCTCTTGTATAAAATTCAGTTTTGTTGTCACTGTTTTTAAAGTTTCCATTACTTTGATCAATCACTTAGGGAAAGTCTATATAGAGGTGAATGAAGATATACAAATTTAAGAACACTACAAACTAGCTTTTATTATAAATGCATAATTACATATCATGTTCTAAGTGGTAAACTGGTATTGGATAAATAAAAAAACATTTCATTGCCATTTGTATAGCTTAAACTTAAAACACTTATGTTCTACTCCGGAGCTGAGGCAGAGGATTGTTTGAACTGGGGAGGCGGAGATTACGGTGAGCCAAGATCGCGCCACTGTATCCAGCCTGGGTGACATAGCAAGACTCTGTCTCAAAAAAAAAAAGTTATATTAAATTCTAATGTATTATTTAAAAAATTAACAAAGTTTGATGAATTTAAACCAGAGGTATAATGGCAAATGTTTAATAATCTTCTGGGTGCAGTTCCAACATCAATACTGATTGGACTACAGTTGTCTGAATATTGGAAGACTGTTTCCTTAATGCTTGTGCTATTCAGAATATAGTGACTATAGACATGATATGCATTAACATATTATCTATCACTTCCTTAAATGCAATCAACAAAAGAATAAATCAAGCCCTGATTTGTAGCATTTGCCAATTTCTGTGGTTTAAATAAATACTCTTTTATGGCTAAGGTCAAGCCCTAACATGATGTCACTAAATGTGGATTCAGGAAGACACACGGTAGCCAGCCATTATATATTATTTTTACCATATAAATATGATAGGCATAAATAACCTCAAGAGCACTGATAATAGTAAAATGTAGTAAGCTAATTAGAAAGTACTGAGTTTTGAATATTTACTATCTGTGTTTTTAATATAAGTTTATCTGAGGGCACAGTGACTTACACCTGTAATCCCAGCACATTGAAAAGCCAAGGTGAGCAGATCACCTGAGCTCAGGAGTTCAAGATCAGCCTGGCTAACATGGCGAAACCCGGTCTCTACCAAAAATACAAAAAAAAAATTAGCCAGGTGTGGTGGACATGCCTGTAATCCCAGTCACCTGAGAGGCTGAGGCATAAGAATCTCTTGAACCTGGGAGGTGGAGGTTGCAGTGAGCTGAGATCATGCCACTGCACTTCAGCCTGGGAGACAGAGTAAGACTCTGTCTCAAAAAATGAATAAATACAAAGAGACAGGGTCTCCCCTATGTTACCCAAGCTAAACTCAAACTCCTGGGCTCAAGCAATCCTCCACTCCTGCCTCCGTGTTTCAAAGAGTTGAGACTATAGGCACATACCACCCTGTCCAGCTGATTCAATTTTTAATAATGCTTATATTTAACTACTAGCTTACAGAATTTCCAATCAGTTCTAATGGGCTGGTGCAAGCTGGCTCCATCCACTACACCATTGAAAACCCATACTACTACTTTCTGAAATTTCACATAAAATCATTCATTTTTTCATCTCAAACATTCTACAAAGTTATCTAATTTAGCAAAAATAAATTAATAAAAAAGTGTTCACAAAGAAAACCTGAATCAACAATCTATTTGTTTACATTTTAGTTCAAAGCTTCTACAAAGATTTTTAATTTGGGATTAGTACAGAAAGGACTCCCATGCTTAATCCCTGAGTCTGAGGTGTATACTTTGCCCTAATACACACTGTCAACATAACATCAGTATGAATTTGTCTTATTCCAAAATCATCTTACTAGGACACAATCAACTTTTTTTAAAACTTACTATCTATTGTAGGCTGGCTGTTTGATGCCTACGCCTATCTCATTTGAACAGGAAAAAGCAAGAGTGAAAAGTAGAGAAAGGAATATGCTTTTGATGTGAGACAAATGTTGAGTTCCCAATTTTAAAATGAGGGAGAGAAAATGAGTACATTAAGAGACTTGAGCATCCTCATATTTTGGAATCCTTGGGGGACCTAGAACCAATTCCCTGAGGATATTAAGGATGGCTACTTTCTTTGGAATAGACTTAATCTTATCAAGAGTGGCCAGGCAGCAGGTGCTGGATATCCTTGATGCATCAAGGGTACAATGAGAGGTCTACCTTATACAGGCACAAACAGCCTACTAATCGTCTAAACTGAAACTCCCTTATTTTACCATCAAGATTTATAAGCCATGTTGACACCTAAAACTACAAGCTTTGACCACTTTACGTGACATTCAGATGACTACAAAACAGAGGCGTTTGATCTGGAATCCTCAGGCTTTGGGGAGAGAACTGTTCCATAGACTCCTACCACAATAGTGGAGGACAGCATAGTAATTACTCAGGCATTTATGTCCACCTTAAGAAATATATTCTGTCAAAACAATGTATTAGTGTGGTAGAAGGCAAAACTAGTCAAAAAAAGGCCAGGAGTGGTGGCTCACACCTGTAATCCCAGCACTTTGGGATGCTGAGGTGGACAGATCACCTGAGGTCGGGAGTTCGAGACCAGCCTGACCAACATGGAGAAACCCCATCTACTAAAAATACAATATTAGCTGGGCATGGTGGCACATGTCTGTAATCCCAGCTACTTGGGAGGCTGAGGCAGGACAATCGCTTGAATCCGGGAGGCAGAGATTGTGGTGAGCCAAGATCGTGCCATTGCACACCAGCCTGGGCAACAAGAGTGAAACTCCATCTCAAAAAAAAAAAAAAAAAAAAAAAAATTAGTCAGAAAAAGAAGAAAGCTTCAAATTCTGTATCGACAGTTATCTCATAGTTTTCCTACCACATAGTTATTTGCCAGCTTTCATGCTACATGGCTGCCACCTACCAGAAATGCATTATAATTTCAATATACATATAATATAGGCAATTATCCAATAGGATTTCTTTGAGACTAGCCTTATGTCCCCCAGTATATAATTTTGTAATTTCAGTCTTTGGCTTTTCCATCTTATAAAACATGCCACTCCTCTACTGCCTTTTGTCTCTTCCAAATTTTATAGAAAAAGAGTGCCAAGTATATATATGTGTATGTGTATGTGTATAATATTTTAAAATCTGAAAGGTGAATCATTTCACCTCTGTATAAATCTGTTTGATTTATTTATTTTTTGAGACGAAGTCTCACTCTGTTGCCAGGTTGGAATGCAGTGGCGAGATCCTGGATCACTGCAACCTCTACCTCCTGGGTTCAAGTGATTCTCCTGCCTCAGCCACCCGAGAAACTGGGACTTCAGGCGCATGCCACCACGTCTAGCTAACTTTTATATTTTTAGCAGAGATAGGGTTTCACCATGGTGGCCAGGATAGTCTCGATCTCTTGACCTCATGATCCGCCCACATCAGCCCCCCAAAGTGCTGGAATTGCAGGCATGATCCACTGTATGTGGCCATAGATCTTTTTAAAAATAAAATCTGTTAGCCACACATTTAATTGTTAAAATATAATCCATAATCACCACCATAGGACAGGGTAAGAAAAATATATATAATCTGTAATTATTTTTGTTGGTTTTTAACCTTTTAGCTTCATATTTTGAATCATTTTTTAAATAGAAACTTGGAAATTTACAGTATGGAGTGTTGTTCTAATATGTAGAATTTTCTATGCATTAATGTGGAAAGATTTCTTAGTACTAAAGCCCACCTAGAGATATTTCAACAAACATTATGTATTCATGACTCTCATATTAAATACAGAAATACAAGAAATTGGGCCAAGTGAGGTGGCTAATACCTGTAATCCCAGGACTTTGGGAGGCTGAGGCAAGAGAATCATTTGAGGTCAAGGGTTTGAGCCCAGCCTGGCCAACATGGTGAAACTCCATCTCTACTGAAAATACAAAAATTAGCCAGGCATGGTGTCGTGTACCTGTAGTCACAGCTACTCAGGAGGATAAGGTAGGAGAATCACTTGAACCCAGGAGGCAGAGGCTGCAGTGAGCCAAGATCACCCTACTGCACTCCAGCCTGGGCAACACAGCAAGACCCTGTCTCAAAAACTTTTAAAAAATTAATTTAAAAAATTGGGTATTATATTTAGTAACATTTTAAAGTAATTACAAATAATGTGTCAGATAAGTATATATTTATTACTCAAATTTAAAAAAAACTCTACCATTAGACAAGACCTACTTTCAGAGTTCATAGGATTTTGTGTCTAAGCATGCCTACTCAAAACAAAGCCAATGTCCAAAAAGTCAGCCTTGCTTGTGATGGTTCTTTGACTTCAATTTAGTCTCCTAAGGTAACAAACAAGAAAACAGAGAAACAAAGATTCTGCATTCTTATTTAATGCCTATATCATGGGTTTGAATAGATGTTAAATATATGCAAAAGATGTTATCTTCCTTTATATAATTAGAGCTTAACATTATTCTAAAACTTATAAAACCAAAGATCTGTTAATATGGATAATTAACAATAATACAAAGTTTATCAGCCTTGGTTTTTCAAAAACAGCTGTAGCAGTGAGAAAGGCTATCACTACAGAAACTAAAACTATATAACAGGAGCTCCGCGAAGATGGAACAGGAATAGGACAGCTCCGAACGCAGTTCCCAGTGAGAGCGATGCAGAGGGCGAGTGATCCCGCATTTCCAACAGAGGTAGGTGGTGCATCTCAATGGGACTGGTTGGAAAGTGGGTGTAGCCCAAGAAGGGAGAGCCAAGGCAGGGTAGGGCACTGCCTCACCTCGGAAGTACAGCAGAACAGAGGACCACCCCCCTACCCAATGGAGACCATCAGGGGCTTTTCCAGCCACTCTGGCACTCCAGTTCAGATACCACACTTCTCCCATGGCCTTTACAGCCCACAGACCTGGAGATTCCTGCCGGCAGAAAAGTGTCATGGATTTCCAGCACAAAAACCAGCACAAATCTGAGTGGCCATTTTAACTGGCAACTGGAATCCCTGTGAGACAGAGCCCCACATTCCCCTGAAAAAGAAGGGGCTGAAGGCAGGGAGCCAGGTGATCTGGCTTGGGGGGTACCACCCCCACAAAGACCAGCAATCTGAAATGCACTGGCTTGAGAGTCTTGCAGCCAGTACAGCAGTTTGAGTTTGACCCAGGGTGGTCGAGCTCTGTGGGGGAAGGGCATCCACCATTACCAAGGGAGTCATTGTTACCAAAGCAATCTACCATTACCGAGGTAGTCCTCCATTACTGAGGCAGTACTAACCATACATGTGTAAACAAAACTGCAAGGACATTTACAAAACAGCTGGACAGAGCCTGCAGCAGCTCAGCAATGCCTCTGCAGGCAGACAGTGACTAGACTCCCTCCTTGCTGGGCCAGACATCTCTGAAAAAAAGATGAAATCATGGACTTATAAATAAAGCCCCAACTTCCCAGGACAGAGCACTTGGGAAAAGAGGCAGTTGTGAGTTCTGCTGCAGCAGACTTAAACATCCCTGCCCAGCAGCTCTGAATGGAACAATGGAGCTCCCAGCATAGCACTTCAGCTCTGATAAGGGACACAGTGCCTCCTCAAGTGGCTCTTTAACCCCCATATATCCAAAGAGGCACCCCATAAAGGAGAGCTCTGGCTGTCATCTGGCGGGTACCCTTCTGGGACAGAGATACCAGAAGAAGGAACAGGCAGCAACCCTTACTGTTCTGCAGCCCTCGTGGGTGATCCCCAGGCAAGCAGGGTCTCAAGCAGACCTCCAGCAGTCCTGCAGGAGAGAGGCCTCACTTTTAGAAGGAAAACTAAAAAACAGAAAGAAATAGCTTCAACATCTGAGTGGACAGGATGTCCACTCAGAGACCCCATCCGAAAGTCACCAACATCAAAGACCAAAGGTAGATAAATCCACGAAGATGGGAAGAAACAAGCGCAAAAAGGATGAAATCACCAAAAACCAGAATGTCTCTCCTCTTCCAAGGGATCACAACTCTTCACCAGCAAGGGAACAAAACTGGATGGAGGATGAGTTTGAGGAATTGACAGAAGCAGGAGACAGAAGGTTGATAATAACAAACTTCTCTGAGCTAAAGGAACATGTTCTAACCCAATGCAAAGAAACTAAGAACCTTGAAAAAAGGTTTGATGAAATGCTAACTAGAAGAACTAGCTTAGAGAATAACAAAAACTACTTGATGGCGCTGAAAAACAAGCACAAGAACTTCACGAAGCATATACAAGTTTCAATAGCTGAATTGATCAAGCAGAAGAAAGGATATCAGAGGTTAAATACCAACTCAATGACATAAAAGGAAAAGGTAAGATTAGAGAAAAAAGAGTGAAAAGAAATGAACAAAGCCGCCAAGAAATATGGGATTATGTGAAAAGACCTCATCTAAGTTTGACTGGTGTACCTGAACGTGACCAGGAGAATAAATCCAAGCTGGAAAACACTCTTCAGAATATTATCCAGGAGAACTTCCCCAACCTGGCAAAGCAGGCCAATATTCAAGTCCAGGAAATACAAAGAACACCACAAAGATATTCCTCAAGAAGAGCAACCCCAAGGCACATAATCGTCAGATTTCACCAGGGTTGAAATGAAGGAAAAAATGCTAAGGGCAGCCAGAGAGAAAGTTTGGTTTACCCACAAAGGGAAGCCCATCAGACTCACAGCAGATCTCTTGGCGGAAACCCTCCAAGACAGAAGAGACTAGGGGCCAATATTTAACATCCTTAAAGAAAAGAACTTTCAACCCAAAATTTCATATCCAGCCAAATTAAGCTTCAAAAGTGAAGGAGAAATAAAATCCTTTATGGACAAGAAATTGCTAAGAGATTTTGTCACAACCAGGCCTGCCTTGCAAGAGCTCCTGAAGGAAGCACTAAAGGAACAACCGGTACCAGCCACTCCAAAAATGTACCAAATTGTAAAAGACAATCGACACAATGAAGAAACTGCATCAACTAACAGGCAAAACAACCAGCTAGTATCAAAATGGCAGAATCAAATTCACGCATAACAATATTAAACATAAATGTAAACAGGCTAAATGCCCAGTCAAAAGACACATACTGGAAAATTGGATAAAAAGTTAAGACCCATTGGTGTGCTGTATTCAGGAGACCCATCTCACGTGCAAAGACACACATAGACTCAAAATAAAGGAATGGAGGAAGATTTACCAAACAAATGGAGAGCAAAAAATAGCAGGAGTTGCAATCCTAGTCTCTGATAAAATAAGACGGGCATTACATAATGGTAAAAGGCTCAATGCAACAAGAAGAGCTAACTATCCTAAATATATATGCACCCAGTACAGAAGCACCCAGACACATAAAGCAAGTTCTTAATGACCTACAAAGAGACTTAGACTCCCATATAATAATAGTGGGAGACTTTCTCCACTATCAATATTAGACAGATCAACAAGACAGAAAATTAACAAGGATATCCAGGATTTGAACTCAGATCTGAACCAAGGAGACCTAATAGACATCTACAGAATGCTCCACCCCAAATCCACAGAATACACAGTCTTCTCAGCACCACATCACACTTACTCTAAAACTGACCACATAATTGGAAGTAAATCACTCTCAGCAAATGCAAAAGAATGAAATCATGACAAACAGTCTCTCCGACCACAGTGCAATCAAATTAGAATTCAGGATTAAGAAACGCACTCAAAACCGCACAACTACATGGAAACTTAACAACTGGCTCTTGCATGTTGACTGGATAAATAATGAAATGAAGGCAGAAATAAAGATGTTCTTCAAAACCAATGAGAACAAAGATACAACATACCAGAATCTCTGGGACACATTTAAAGCAGAGTCTAGAGGGAAATTTTTAGCACTAAATGCCCACATGAGAAGTGAGGAAAGATCTAAAATGGACACCCTAATGTCACAATTAAAAGAACTAGAGGAGTAAGATCAAACAAATTCAAAAGCTAGCAGAAGACAAGAAATAACTAAGATCAGAGGAGAATAGGAGATAGAGACACAAAAAACCCTTCAAAATTCAGTGAATCCAAGAGCTGGTTTTTTGAAAAGATCAGCAAAATAGATAGAATGCTAGCCTGATTAATAAAAAAGAAAAGAGAGAAGAATTGAGTAGATGCAATAAAAAATGATAAAGGGGATACCATTACCAATTCTACAGAAATACTGACTATCATCAGAGATTAATACAAACAGCTCTATGCACATAAACCAGTAAATCTAGAAGAAACAGAGAAATTCCTGGACACTCACACCCTCCTAAGACTAAACCAGGAAAAAGTGGAATACCTGAATACACCAATAACAAGGTCTGAAGCTGAGGCAGCAATTAATAGCCTACCAACTAAAAAAAGTCCAGGATGAGATGGGTTCACAGCCAAATTCTACAAGAGGTACAATGAGGAGCTGGTATTATTTCTTCTGAAACTACTGCAAACAAAACAAAAAGAGGGAATCCTCCCTAACTCATTTTATGAGACCAACATTATCCTGATACCAAAACCTGGCAGAGACACAATTAAAAAAGAAACTTTCAGGCCAATACCCATGATGAACATCAAGGTGAAAATCTTCAATAAAATACTGGCAAATCGAATCCAACAGCACATCAAAAAGCTTATCCATCACAATCAGGTCAGCTTCATCCCAGGGATGTGCAGATATCACAAGCATTCCTATACACCAATAACAGACAAACAGAGTCAAATCATGAGCAAACTCCCATTTACAATTGCTACAAAAAGAATAAAATACCTAGGAATACAACTAAGAAGGATGTAACGGACCTCTTCAAGGAGAACTACAAACCACTGCTCAATAAAATAACAGAGGACACAAACAGATGGAAAAACATTCCATGCTCGTGGTTAGGAAGAATCAATATTGTGAAAATGGCCATACTGCCCAAAGTAATTTATAGATTCAATGCTATCCCCATCAAACTACCATTGACCTTCTTCACAGAACTGGAAAAAACCACCTTAATCTTCATATGGAACCAAAAAAAGCCCGCATAGCCAAGACAATCCTAAGCAAAAGAGCGAAGCTAGAGGCATCATCCTACCTGACTTCAAACTATACTACAAGGCTACAGTAATCAAAACAGGATGTTACTGGTACCCAAACAGAGATATAGCTCACAGAGGCCTTGGAATTAACGTCATACATCTACAACCATCTGATCTTTGACAAACAGGACAAAAACAAGCAATGGGGAATGGAGTCCCTGTTTAATAAATGGTGTTGAGAAAACTGGCTAGCCATGTGCAGAAAGCTGAAACCGGACCCATTCCTTACACCTTATATAAAAATTAACCCCAGATGGATTAAAGCTTTAAACATAAGATGTAACACCATAAAAACTCTAGAAGAAAACCTAGGCAAAACCATTCAGGACAGAGGCATAGGCAAGGACTTCATGACTGAAACACCAAAAGCAATGGCAACAAAAGCCAAAATACACAAATGGGATATAATTAAACTTAAGAACTTTTGCACAGCAAAAGAAACTATAATTAGAGTGAACCAGCAAGAAACAGAATGGGAAAAAATTTTTGCAATCTACCCATTTGACAAAAGGCTAATAATCAGAATCTACAAAGAACTAAAACACATTTACAAGAAAAAAACAAACAACACCATCAAAAAGTTGGTGAAAGATATGAACAGACACTTTTCAAAAGAAGACATATATGAGGCCAACAAACATGAAAAAATGCTCATTATCAGTAGTCATTAGAGAAATGCAAATCAAAACCACATTGAGATACCATCTCACACCAGTTAGAATGGCGATCATTAAAAAATGTGGAGACAACAGGTGCTGGAGAGGATGTGGAGAAATAGGAACGCTTTTACACTGTTGGTGGGAGTGTAAATTAGCTCAGTAATTGTGGAAGACAGTGTGGTGATTCCTCAAGGATCTAAAAGTAGAAATACCATTTGATCCAGCAATCCCATTACTGGGTATATACCCAAAGGATTATAAATCATTCTATTATAAAGACACATCCACATGTATGTTCCTTGCAGCACTGTTTACAATAGCAAAGACTTGGAACCAACCCAAATGCCCATCAAAGATAGACTGGATAAAGACAATGTAGCACATATACACCATGGAATACTATACAGCCATAAAAAAAAGATGAGTTCATGTCCTTGCAGGGACATGGATGACTCTGGAAACCATCATTCTCAGCAAACTGACACAAAAACAGAGAACCAAACACCCCATGCTCTCACCATAAGTGGGTGTTGAACAATGAGAACATATGGACACATGGAGGGGAACATCACACACTGGGGTCTGTTGGGGGGTGGGGGCTAGGGAAGGGATAGAAGAGGTTGGGGTGACTGGGGAGGGATAACATTGGGAGAAATATCTAATGTAGGTGAGGAGGGATGGAGGCAGCAAACCACCATGCTATGTGTATACCTATGTAACAATCTTGCAAGATCTGTATATGTACCCCAGAACTTAAAGTAAAATTTAAAAAAAATTTTTTAAATAAATAAAACAGCTGCAATAAAGTTACAATTATGCCAAAACAAAAATGTTAGAATGGCCTACTCTGAGTTATTTTTACTTACAACACTTCTGAAATCAAATATGTGAGGTTTTTCTTCACACCAACTAATTCAACTCTCCAGACACCACCTGTGGGTACTAAAATTCAATTTAATTCAATTATGACACTAAGTTCTGGGAGTTAATGCAGACCTCATAGGTTAAGGGCTCAGTCCCAAGACTACTGGTACTACAGACACAGGTCACAAGTCCCAGGTTGCCATCTGTACTTCTGACCAACCAGCTATAAATCAGGGGTTCCCAGGACTCCCTCCTCAAGTCTGATAATTTCCTGGCACAGCCTGCAGAACTCAGGAAGACATTTTATTCACTATCACCTATTTATAATAAAGGATAGAAATGAACAGCCAGATCTAGAGTTACCTAGAGTGAAATCTGGAAAGGTTCCAAGCACAAGAACTTCTGTCCCCATAGAGCTGATGTGTGCTACCCTCCTGGCATGCGGGAGTGTTCACCAACTTGTGGGTATTCTCAAAACTTGAAAGCTCTCCAAACTATGCCATTTAGGGGTTTTCATAGAAGTCTCATTAAATAGGCATGGTTGACTAAATCACTGACCATTGGTGATTAGCTCAACGTCTAGCCCTTCTCCCCTCTCCAGAGATTGAAGGGTAAGTCTATAAGTCTCAAGGCTGTAAGTCTCAACCTTCTTAATTATGTCTTGGTCTTTCTGGGGACCAGCCCCATTCTTAAACTATCTAGGAGACCCTTGCCACCAGCCATCTCATGAGCATACATGAAACACTCATCACTCCAGAGATTCCAAGGGTTTTAGGAGCTGTGTAACAGAAACTGGAGACAAAGATTAAATATGTATTTCCCATGGTACCACACCTACAATCAAATTCAATATTCTCCTGCAGGAATTACCGCAAGGTCAGGTATATAATTTAGCATGTCTATAAAGATGCTTTGCACTTGACCTATACAAAATTACTTCTCAGGACTTTCCTAGTATATTTCCAAATTTCTATCTATCTTTTCTCTAAACTACTAAGTTGCATTATTTTATTTTCACCCAAACTAGAAATTCCTAACTCTACCAAAAAAAAAAAAGAAGATAAACTTAGGAACATCAGGACCAAAAGATATTTTGGCTGAGTCCTCAGTGATGCAAAACCAACAGTCCAGAGAATGCATGACTAGATAGAGAAGCACATTCAATGTTATATAATTCAGAGCAATAAATTTTTAAAAACTAGCTTTATTCAAAATCTCCAAACATTCAGGCAGATGTCCAACAGAAAAGAATAACTAGAAATAAATCTATTAGCTTTAATATAATCGAAATATATAAGGCACAGAGCATTAAATCAATATAATGAAGAAGAAAATCTTAAAATACTGTATTTTAAGAGAGTTGAAATTATTATAAAGGGAAAAATTTTTTTAATGTACTTTTGAACAAAAGACATTAAACAAAATTAAGATTCAAAAGAAATGATTGCTCTTCCATAAATTAAGTGTTGGGAAAAAAATTTAATTAAGCTTGAGGGTTTCAAATGAACAAAATTGTACTAACATATTTTTTATGTATCAGCTATTTCCTAGGGCTGATTAATTTTTTTAAAACAGCTACTCTCCAAGTTTCAATAATTTTCTCAACTTCTCTGTTTGAATGCTTGCAACACTAACAATCATTTTTATTTATGTGACTTAATAATACCACAATATGAAGATAATGTTTTTTTCTATTCCAAGATAACCAAACTGTTGGAAAGGTTTTTAATTGAAATTGCCCTGTCATGCTATTTACACAATTGCCACTTAGAGAATTCAAGCAAGATGCAAATTTGATTAAAGCAAATTATTGTTATAATTTTCAAAACACTTAATAAATGAGATTATAGGTGAAACTATTATAGAAGAAATGCACATGATTTCGATTAACTATTTTTTCATTTACTATCTTCCATTTCTTTGTAAAATGTTTTATATTTTTCTGAAAGCTAAAATACTCATTCTACTTGGAAAAAGCTAAAAATTGTATTAAACAATAAAAATTAATTAAATGATTTTTCAAAGTAGAGAAAGATAGATCCAAAGTATTCTACAATTCAGATTTATTCAACATGCAATACTAGTTTATATTATTATTCAACATGTCTACATTCAATAGTCAAGTCTTGACATTAAGCAGAATTTTGCAAATTATAAACAGTTTTACTTGTACACTAATTAAAAAATCATAAAGTACTAAATTGAAGAAGGAAAAAATAACTGAGAATAAATTTTAACTGTGAATTTATACATGCATATTTACTTCATTTCAGTGAATCAGCTGAGAATTAGAGTAAGCCAAATGATTTAGATAATAGCTATAACTTCAATATTTGTCTGTTGGGAAGAAACAACAAAATATATTTAATTTTAAACATGTAGAAACAGGTTACCAGTAATAATATTATCAAAACCAGTATGAGTAGATTAATGGAGCTGGAAGCAAAAATGCTAGGCTGGGCAAGAAAGTTCAGATTGGAGGCATGGATTCATGATTTTTTTTAAAAAAAGATAACATACTAAATACCTATTTAATGAGCCAGGCACTGAGTTAGGGTATAATGAGATGCTAGGCACTGAAGATATACGGATAAGCAAGACAGCCCTCACAGCATTTACAATCCACCAGTGAACACCAATGATAATGCTATCAGTAGAGGATTTTAACATCATGCAATAGAAACGTTTGCTTAGTTTAAACCTACAAGGAGTTAGGCTCACAGAATTATTTGGAGGCTGAAGAAACAGGCTCAAAGCTATGAAATGAAAAATGAAACCATCAAAAATAATGCCACAGAACTAGTTCAGTGAAGACCTACCTTATGGCAGCCACCACACAACAACAGATACTACAATTTGCACCACTAATCTCACAGGCACTAAACAGCAGGTAACGCCTCAAGCTTGAATGTTCCTCCTCCTCTCTTCCTCTAAAAGCCCTACCCAACTAAAACCACTGCCAGGAAGAATTATCTCCTGCTCCCATTTATTTATTTGTATCACTAACTTATGAACTCAAAAGTGGGGCAGATACTTCTCATTGGTTGAGTCTAGATCATATGTCCATGGCCTGGCTACAAGGGAAGCTGGAGGAGTGAGTACACAGCTCTTCCTCTGCAAAGAAAGGGGAGAGCTTTGCCTCCTAGCAAGACTACTAATCATAAGGCACAGAATTATCAAAACACAGCAATAACCTCATATGAAGAGCAGCTATATCAGCAAGTAAAAACATAAGGAAGAAACTATGTAATACTACCTTAAGAGAGATATTTATTTTTCTCTCACATAAGGAGATATGGTGGACAGGACTCCAGGGCTCACATGATGACAGATCCACAGTCATAAGGGATTCAGGCTCCTTCTATCTGGCTACTCTGCTGTCCTTACAGTGTCATCTCATGACCCAAGATGGCTACTAAAAGGCCAGCCAGCACATTCACATTCTAGTCAGCAGGAGAAAAGGGAAGAGGAAAAGAAGAAAATGCCCTTTTCTCTTTAGTGATACATTACAGAAGTCATACTCAACATATATCTTATTTCCCAAAATTTAATTGTAAAGCCAAACCTAGCTGTAATGGAAAAGAGGGAATGTAGTGATTTGCTATGTAGCAATATGTCCAGCTAAAAATTAAGAGTTCTTATTACTGAAAGAAGAAGGGATGAATATATAATGCAAGGCAAATAGCCGCATAAGTCACAGCAAGCCACAGAGAAAAGCAACCACTAAAATGAGACATGTAAAAACAAAGAATGGTAAGACAAGCACAAGAAAAGAACTATGAGAACATATAACACAGGATTCTAACCCAGTCTAGAAACAGGGAAGGCCTCCCTGGGGAAGATATATTTATTTATTTTTAAATTGCATTTTAGGTTTTGGCGTACATGCATAGATAGTTGCGTAGTACACACGTGGCAGTGTGATTTGCTGCCTTCCTCCCCTTCACCCACATCTGGCATTTCTCCTCATGCTGTCCCTCCCCTATTCCCCCCAATAGACCCCAGTGTGTAGTGCTCCCATCCCTGTATCCATGTGTTCTCATTGTTCATCACCCGCCTATGAGTGAGAACATTCGGTATTTCATTTTCTGTTCTTGTGTCAGTTTGCTGAGAATGATGTTCTCCAGATTCATCCATGTCCCTACAAAGGACATGAACTCATCGTTTTTGATTGCTGCATAATATTCCAAGGTTTAAATGAGAGGTAAAGGATATGGAGTTAGCTAGATGGAAGAGTTGAATACAGAAAGGAGAGAAAAAGGAGGAAAAGGTAGTTAGAGGCAAGCAAAACATGTGTAAAGGCCTGGCATGATATACAGAAAAGGAACTGATGAAGCTCTAGTGAGCTGAAGGCTCCAGAGCAAAGGGAAGAGCAGAGTCCGACACTTGTCAGAAAGGCAGAGACCAGATACTGTGTAATGTCTCCTAAATTCAGCAGCTTGGACTTGATCCTAAGGATGGTATGAAGTCACTAAATTAAAGCAACACAGTCATATAATCATAATTAGATTTGAAACTCAGAAATCACACCAAGACCAGAGTGTGGAGCCTGGATTAGAGGAGAACAAGGTTGGAAGTCAAAAATAAAGACGTAGTTGTAACTCAGGAGAAAGTGACAGATGACTAGACCAGGGTAGGGGTACTGAGGAAGGATTCAAGAGCCAGTTAGTAGGTCTAATTGACAGGCAACTGAAGGAACATTGGGAGTAAGTCAGAAAGTGTTAAGTAAAATTTCAGGTTTCTGACTTGCACATCTAGTTGGAGGTGGCATCATTTATTAAGAGAGGAAATACTAGAGGATATTTCATTTTGTTTTGTTTTGTTTTTTAGAGGAAGGGAATAATTATTTTCAGTTTTAAAATGCTGACTCTGAGGCCCCATTTATATCTGATTGTAAGCTGTTGTCTTTAAGTATCTGGAATCAGAACATAGGGAAAATGAATTGGATTTGTTTTAGAGCAATCAGCACTGGGGCCATGAGAGTAAATTCCATGGCTTGAAGATGTTGTACAGTAAGACTAGTAATTAGCTGAGAATAGAGCTCCAATCAGCCTAATTACTAAAGAGATAGAAAAAGAAAAACTATAAGACATTTTATCTCACTTCTCAAAGATTCTGTTTTAGTAGGACTAGGTAGGTCCAAGAAATCTAGAAACTTAACAAGTAACTTTAATTGATTTAGTTTAATTCTGATGTCATAGGTCAAGTGTATTCTAAGTATCATTGTTATAAATCTGTGAATTCCAACGAATTAATCTCTTGAGATGCTCTTGAGGGAGGGGGTTGATTCTTTCGTGAGATTAGTAGATGTTATACACTACATTCTGCCTACTATACCCCATCCCTCTGCTTTCCCTCTTGGAAAATCCCAGTGCACAACAGCAAATTGAATGCTCCAATAGGTTCTACATTTTTTTAGATAACCTATTTAACTCTGTTCAACAAGTTGTTCCCCAAACTTATTTGGCTTCAGAATATATTTATCTCATAAAACCTAAAATATTCTATGATCTGAAAACACTGTTAAAAGACTTCTAACAAAATGTAGAAAATCTAGAAGAATGTTGTCTTTCAATTTTCAAATTCTTTTAAAAATGTAGGAAATCACTGTAAACCATGATGATAACAATAATAGATATGGATCAGTAGAAAAGACCACAGTAAAAGTTTTACATGCCCCCTAGGAATTATAATGTACAAAGATACAAACAGCAGGAATGAAGAAACTCAAATAGAAGACACTCTTAGGAAAATAAATAAAAGAAAAACTGATGAGAAGAAGAAAATAATAAAAGAAGAAAAACTGATGAGACAGACAAGGAAGGCAGTTCATAAAAACCTTGGATACTACAAAAGCAATCCTCATCTTTCAAGGTCCTAGTCAGTAATATTTTTTTTTCTACAGAGCTTAATATGATCTGCCTCTATGGAAGAGATAACAGAAAGACACAAATATGTGATTTGGAATGAGAAGGATCTATGTTTACAATTGAGTTCTGTCACTCATTAGCTAAATTAACCAGCCTATATATGCCACAAATGGTTGATGAAAGTAATGATAAAGGTGGTGATAATAATGCTGACTAACATTCACTGATCACTTACTATACACCAAGCCCTTTTTACATACTCATCTACTACTCACAATGCTTCAAGATAGGTGGAATCATCTTCATTTTACGGGGAATGAAATTGTGGCTTCAGAGCATTTAAGCCATTTGTCTAAGACCTTGAGACTGTTTTGAACATCAAGAGAAATGAGGTGTGAATGAACTATTCTAAAGGCTGTAAAGCTCCAAACAAATTGTAGAGTTATTAAATAAGAATGTGAATAAATGCCTTTGCTACCTGTACATACTTGCTTGCTAATACTTCTTACAAAGACTACTCTTTATAGTAATATCAAATATCAATTACCAAGGGTTAAGAGATGTGAACATCCATTCTTTAAGAACTAAATATTGACAGTTTCTTCCTACTCTATTGTTCCAAAACCAGAGACTTAGTGTTACTAGTATTTTTGGAAGCTCTTCAAATGCCTTGACCAAAATGGTCATTAATTTTAAGGAAATAAAAGCTCAAATTTCTATTACAGTATTAACTAACTAGATGGTAGATGGTAATACCCATACTCCAATACATTCTCTAGACACATCCCTGGGAATAATACAGTATGTGTTAAACACAGTTTTCTAATTAAAAGAATAAATGTACAAATCCTAATGAAGTGAAAGTACATTTTATAGCCATATAGGATTTAGTATTCCAGTGTCTGCATTAAGTTCTAGGGGCTTAAGTGGAGTATTTTGGGCCAATGCTATGAGTAATCCACTTCATTTCAGAAAAGTTTTAACTTCTTACTTATGTGTCTTTGATCTGAAACAGCTCCTTCCATGTCTCTCTCTATGACTAGTAGAACTTGATCACTCAGAGCTTTCATCAGTCACAATGCTTATTCACCTGTACAAGTGCCAGTTACTGTGCTAGTTTGGAGAATTTCTCAGACAGTGAGATCCCAAAGACCTAAAATAGTAGACTTAAATTTACTCAGCCTCCCATAAAATACACAAATATATATATTTTCATGTAATTACAGCTAAAAAATGTCTACAACATCTGAAACTCTTCGGTTCTAATGTTGAACACTCTCAGGAATGCTCTTTTATTCCCTTATATGATATTCCAATGGATTTCACAATTACAGCTTTTGAAATACACCACATATTGAGTAGTTAAGAGTTATACAGATCTATTATATTAGACTCTTGTATTATAAGAAATCAATTTCGGTTTTTTAAGTATTATCCTTTACACTGAGTAGCATAGTATATAATCGAAATATGGTACTAACTCACTGATTTAATTCACAGGAAATCATGTTTGCTATAAGAAAGTACATGAGATATATGAACATAGAAGGAACATCTGTAAGTCAATAGCATGGGAAAAGAGAAAAAAAAATAAAAACAATAAAGATAGAAAACTTAGTGAGTACAGCCACATAGGATAAATAACATAGGTGCAAATAGCCCAATAAACTTTAAAGGGCTATAAAGGCACAACTATTTTACAGGACAGAAAATTAAGCAGTGGTCATTATTACAGTGTAAACTATCATACAATGTCTTCAAGAAAAAAAGGATACAGGCATCAAAAATGTTTACTAAAAGTACAGATTTTAGGGCTAGGCACAGTAGTTCATGCTTGTAATCTCAGCACGTTAGGGACAAAGGTAGAAGGATCACTTGAGGACAGAACTTTAGGACCAACCTGGGCAACATAGTAAGACCACAATCTCTAAAAAAAAGAAAATAAAAAATTGGCCAAGCATGGTGGCCTGTGCCTGTAGTCCTAACTAGTCAGGAGGCTGAAATGGGAGAATCACTTGAGACCAGGAGTTTGAGGATGCAGTGAGCTATGATCATGCCACTGCACTCCAGCCTGGGTGACAGAGCAAGACCCTATCTCTTAAAAAAAAAAAAAAAGTATAGATTTTTTTTCCCAAGAAACCCAGCTATCCAGGATAATTTTTTTCTGGGGTTGAACATATCTGAAATTTTGGTATACTGCTACTTACATTTCACATGGGGACTGCTATAAAAATTAGTTATCCTAATCGTGATCCCCCAAGGATATAACCCTTTATTTGATAGATAGAACCTTGTTTTATTTGGATAGTACCAGAAAATTTTACCCAGCTCATAAATAAAAAGATTTCTCCTTTTTTAAAATTTAAATTGTAATATTAATAGTAATAAAAAAGAAATCCTTTTGCCATTTCAGCAACAAAACTTACTTGAGACAATATTCTTAGAACTCTAAGAGTTAAAAAGCTTCAATAGGCAGTATATTCCAACGGCATTCTTAGCCAGTTTTCTAAAGTACAGAATGATCAATAAAAATCAGCCTGTGACTGTACCTTCCAAACGTCAATTGCAGGGAATCTGTGCATTCAATGGAATGCCAAATAGTACTGGCAGACATTTATAGAAAGAGCATGCTATGTTTGCATTGTTCTGTTAATAGCATGCTAACAAGTATATTTCCTGTAGAGTCACTAATGGACAGAAAAAAATATATAATAAAGTAGTGAACAGTGGACAGCCATTCGTGTTCTAGTGGTCTACAGTTACTAGAGAGAAAAAAGAGTAAGTCCTATAATCTTAGGAGCTGTAAAAAAGAATTCTCTCTTGTTAAATCTCAAGAGAATCTGAAGAGGGAATAAAAGAGAAAAAAGTCAGACAGATTATGCTGTCAATTTTAGTTGTCATAATGTGCTTCAGAGATAAAACATTCTTCTGAATGGCAATTGAACAGATGGAAATTTTCATTTTTGGTTAACTGGATGGAAGAATTGGACCAGTACCTAAAATGACATTGAAATGAAGCTCAAACCCCCTCCTACAAGAAGGAAACAGATGCATCACTCCAGATACAAAATAAATTATTGAACAGTGCATATATTATATTGGCATCATTGTATCCAACTGTACATCTGCACAATGTTTTAGACTCCTGGTGAGAGAACAGACATTTCTGAAACGGAAAATAGGCAACTACTGAAGTGAATCAGATAAGTATACCATTTGGGTAAGAAAAGCCAAAGCAACACTTCACTAAATTTGAAGTTATTCATGCTGAGGAAAAGAAAGAACCATAAATTATACTGATTCCAATGTCCTTGAACTTATATATTGAATTAAATGCAGTAGATTTTGAAATATAAAATCATGTTTTCAGGGTTTTCATAATCTTAAATCAGAATGAATAAGAAAAAAATCTGACTACTTAAGATCCTGAAGGAGTTAAGGCTGAATACCCTCCTTGCTTGATCTGACAGAGAAGTGAGTGACATATTAAAGTAAAACTACATTTCTTATCTTAAGCTAATATTAGAGAGGATTCATGGAATAGGTAACTGAAAGGAGACCTGTTTGATGATTTAAAGTTAATAAACAATCCTATGAGTTGTCAACTAAGGAAAGAGTTGAGTTGAGCTCCTTCTGTTTCTCTTACGTTCCACCTATACTTTCTGACAATACTGTCCTGCTTGGTCCTTTCACACTGCTCTCCTCATCATCTGTTGCTTATTGATGGAGTTGATCCATGGTAGGCAGCTTGCATTACCCTACACTGCCACTCAGTTTCCTATCAATCCTTTCCTTTCTCTCCCAACTCATTAAATCCTTAGTCCAGCTGCTAAGGAAATATGAGGATACAGTTTTAGAGGGCATGTCAAATAAGCAAGATTTATCATTTTGTTTCACTTTTAAGGTATAATGTTTGTTGGCATTGGGCCAGCAACGTTGCTGTGTTATATATAAGGTGACTGTATTAGAAGGTTTTATCAGGGGATGTGGATGATGCTTGAGATGCCAAACCATGAGGTTAGTTCCTAAAAGAGAAAGGAGCAAAAGAACAAATGCCTTCAATATAAAAATATTTTATAGTTTAATAATAAAAATTCTGACTTTTTGTTTATTAAGTTATTCAACACAAGGCAATAAGATTTTACTAAATATCTAAAGTCATAAATTATTTTCTGAGACATGACTTCTAATCAAACTATATTTAATAAGGATTTGGTATCTTAAAGACCAATTAAATAATGTATGTCTTGACTATTAAAACAGCAAAGGTGAGGAAAATACTTTCAGGGGAACCCTACAAAATACTAATGGAGGGCAGATAGCACATAAGTGTGATGAATTATGAGTCTCTCTCTATATATATGTGTGCACAATCTTCACAATGGTTTTCCCTTCAGAAATAAAAGTTGTACAGGGAAATCATTCATTGTGCTCTCCCAATCATTTTTAAACACAGGCAAATGTGAAATAGTGAAGAACTCATTAACGATATAGAAGACAAATATAAGCTAAAAGTAAAAGTATAAGGAGGTTGGGACCATCTGGACTTATTAGTCAGAGAAAAGCCTTGAGGGGAATAGCTGGGGATGTGGGAGAGGAGAAATAGTTAGAAGGCAATTGGGAAAGGGGAAGTCAAGTTGGCTCCCTCGCTGGGGTGTTTCTGCCAAAGAAGGAGACTAGGAATAGAACCTTCAGGAATAGTATCATATGGTGGCTGGACTCCCAAAGAGAGTGCTGCTAGAAAAAGGCCATGGTATAATATGGTAATGATTCACAGATGAATAAGAGAAAGAAGTGGACCAGAAATCATATTATGTCCCTCTGCCTCATTCCAAGGCTCTCTCTTATGTAAACTTAAGCTGCTCTATGGTTTCCAGGCATTCTATAACCATTCTCCATTAGTATCTCTCAGTGTTATTCTGTAATTAGTCTTATATTAATGAGTGGAGACTTCATTAATTGATAACCTAAAGCAAAATATTTCAGAAAACATGCTACATATTCCAGGTGGTCTATCTCCAGTGGTCACTGATCATAAGACTAACAAAAGAGGTTCATGGATCATCAAGGAGCCAGGTGAAAATTCCATATCTACAGGGCAAAAAGGCAGGTAGGATTCCAGGTCTTATTAAATGAGAGCTGAAAGAGAGCCAAAAGGGTTAACCTGAAGAATGCAGCATGTTTTCACTTCAGGTGAAGTTGACTCTAAGTTAATTTCATTGTTGGTAGAGATAAATAATTAGTAGCCTTATTTTGATATGGTATATTTTCTTAACAAACATAATATTAACATGACATTTATTGACCATAAACATAAAATAAATTAATTCTGAATAAAGCATTTCTTAACATAGATAATATAGTACAGAAAGTGTTGAAAGGTAACCTCTGAACAAACAGTACACACAGAAATCTCATGGTAAATCTGACAGAGGTTGGATTTACCTCTCTAAGTGCAAAGGCTGAAACAGGACAGAGAAAAGCTGAATTGCTATTAATGAAACATATATATGGCAAATTAACACTAAGTCTACTCATCTTCCATTAAAAAAAAGGCACCAGATACTAAAGCGCTTTTAATTCCTGTGTTCATCTTTTTGTTGGGCAAATAGACAATCAGCACATTTTTAATACTGTCAAATTCCATAATCGGTCAACCACTGGTCCTTCAACACTATGAAGATTTTATTATATTCCTTAGCAATCAATGATAACAATTTTAATTTTTTTCTTCTATCATATGGTCTTCTAAAACATTTTTATTTTGTCCATCAAAAGTCATTATGCCAATTCCAGACCAAAAAAATTTCTCTAAATCTGGAATTCTAAACATTGTTAGTTTTTCTGATTTGTAAACAGTGACAAACACACACAAACAACAAAAACTAAATCATACAACAAAGCAAAATAATAGACTATCTAACTTTTGGAGAACTTTCTCTAATTCCAGAATAAGGTACTCTGGCTCCACAGCAAACATTTTCAAAAACATGCTGTATGTGAAGACACTAATATTGACAGCATTCATCCTATGTATTAGCGTGACTAGTAATTATTTTTTAAACACTTGAGATAAAATCCATATAACATAAAATTTACCATTTTACCAGTGGCATTTAGTATGTTCAAAAGTACTCTCTCTATTTAGTTCCAAAATATTCTCATCACCCCAACAGAAAAACCCATAACTATTAAGCAGCCACACTGTTTTCTTTCCCTCCCCAAACCCTGGCAATTTGCTTCTCTATCAGTGAATTTGCTTGTTCTGGATATTTCATATAAATGGAATCATACAATATGTGCCTTTTTGTGTCTGGCTTCTCTTCTTAGTATAACATGTTCACAGGTTCATCTGTGTGGCAACACATATAAATTAGTACTTCATTCTTTTTACGGCTGAGTAATATTCCATTGTATATATATACCACATTTTGTTTATTCATTTATCCATCAATAGACATTTGGGTTGTTTTTGCCTTTTGGCTATTGTAAATAGTGAAGCTACGATCATTTGTGGACAGGCATTTGCTTAAGTATGTTT
This sequence comes from Callithrix jacchus, assembly GCF_049354715.1. Classification (NCBI taxonomy): domain Eukaryota; kingdom Metazoa; phylum Chordata; class Mammalia; order Primates; family Cebidae; genus Callithrix; species Callithrix jacchus. The sequence goes on from NC_133503.1 coordinate 148,814,187, forward strand.
CAATTTTTGTATATACCTAGGAATGGAATTGCTGGTTCACATGGTAATTCTATGTTTAACTTTTGAGGAACAATCAATCAATCAATATCTAGTGAGAAGACTTCTCTCTGGAAAATATATTTGAGACTTTTGATGCTCCTTATGCATCTGGGGTAACATGTCATTATTTTCACTCAATTTTCATTGGTCTTCTAGGATTTGAAATATACACAACCTACTTTATTAGAAACATTTATCCTCAAAGCCTCCAATTCCATTTTCTCTGCCATAGTAAGTAGCTTTATACTTCACAGCATACTAAAAGTGTCAATTGGTACAGTGCCCTCAAATTCTCAAAAATTTAAAAAATAAATCTCTGAATACAATGGGTCTCCTATACTGAAAAAAAAAAAAAACTCATTTTAACAAGTTATCAAGTCAAAAACAAAATTAAATTAAAAACTTATAAAAGTTCCATAAAAAAAATTTTATGCAGTTAGGTCATACATTGAGAAGGAAGCCAGAGAAAGGTATCACCGACTTTGTGGAATACTGTTGGAAGAAAAACAACAAATGGAATTTTTACAGGAAAAAAGGATAATCATAGAGATTAGATTCGGGTTGAGTCATAGCATCTTTCACTCTGAAGAGAGCACATGACTGAAACCCCTATCACAGTTTATAGTTTATTCATTAACAGCCAAAGACTTTGTTAAATAAGTCTCTGATTTCAACATTCATGACTATTAATGGGATAAAAATGGGTTTTCATCATGTTGGAAACAAATACAATTTTATAAGCCTACTCCATATATTAATTTTTTAAAAATATATTATAAAAGGTCATCAAGCTACTATAGTTCCAAAATAGCATTAACTTCTTTTTGCTGCAACAGTTTAGAGGTTTCACATGTCTTATTTCATAATTTTTAGAAACCAAATATCATTTAAAATCATCTTATAATAATACATTCTGGAAAGAAGAAAGTAATCACTAAAATTTTTTGTTTCTTCGTTATCAGTTTCTCAAAGGACACTATCAAATGCTACCAATCACAAATGGCCTTACTAAAATTAAAGATCTATATTTTTTGGTTTATATATTCATTCATTTAAGTTTACATTGCCCCAAATGTTCCTGAATATGTTAGCTTTTAGACAATTTAAACAGTACTTACAAATTTCATTTTGCTGGCTACAAACCTGACCCAGAATCATATTCTGAGAATTCTAAAGTTTAAAATTTTGACTATTTTCTACCCCTAAGAGAAAAGACATAGGTTGGAGCCACTTGTTGGCTGGGAGGCACATTATTACTTTGCTGCCAGTAATTTAGTAGGAAACCTGGAAGGTTGCCAATGAACGAAAAATTAGGATAAGCCTTTCCCCAAGATGGTAATACCTCATTTATAGTCAGCTATTTTACATATTTTAAAATTTCTGTTCTCTCATAAGCATATAAAGAAAGAATATAAGAAGGAGGGAATCTAAGCACAATGGAGGGAATCCAAGCACAATGAAGGGAAGAATGGAAAAGCAGATCCTGAAAACATTTTATTTGTTCACAGGTGTAAAATGGCAATCCTCAAACTAATTCAAAAGGAAAAATATAATTTTATTAGTTATGAATAATTATGTTCAATTCTTTTATTTTCTAGTTAAAATCTAATGTCATACCAAAATGTTGTCAAGACTTACCTTACAGTTTATGAATCAAAGGTATGTTATACAGAGCTCAATAAAGTTTTTAAATTCCATTGTTAGTAGCATCTTTATTATACGTATTTGATCTAGACAATTCCTTATATGGGTGACTAAATTCTCATACCAGCTTTGTCTCATTTTCCTTTCTTTTAGCTAACTTATTATTTTTATAATATTTCCAGTGCCTCAGTTATTTTACTAATGAAAACATCTCAGTGAAGTCATATACAGTTTTAAGAATACTCCACAATGGGGTCAGACAGACCTTTCTTATGAGTTACAAAAGGGACTGACTAGAAACTACAATGAAATCACCAAACCTTTGTTTTGATAAACGTAAGCCTCATTCATAACACACTAATTGGACTACTGCTGTTAATATGCATCAATACCTCTTTTCTATTTTAGAAACCACTTGTTTTCAGTTTGATGAACTAGCTATAAAGTTTGGTATTATTATGGTAAATAGAAGATTGTTTTTAGAAGAAAAACAGGTGAGACAGAGGTAGAACATGATAGAGAAATAGAAATCTCCACCAACTGTCCCCCCAGCAAGGACATCAATTTAACAACTTTCTACACACACACACACACACACACACACACACACACCCCTTCACGAGAACCAAAAATCTGGTGAGCTTTCACAGTACTTGGTTTTAACTCCATATCCCCAAAAGAGGGAGTGAAGAGACAAAAAATCACTCTTGAATTGCCAGTGCCACCCCCTCCCTGATCCCAGCAATTTTAAGGCACATAATTCATTGCTGTTCTGTTAGAACTAGAAAACCAGACCAAACTGAGCTAAGCCTGCCTACAGAGGGAACATCAAAACCAGTCCTAACCAGAGGGGAATCACTAATTCCAGCAGTTTGAACTTAAGTGCCTGCAAACTTCACCACCAAGGCCTGCAGCACTCTGTGTCTCCAAGTAAACCTGAAGGCAGTCTAGGCCATAAGGACTGTAACTCTTGGATGAGTCCCAGTGTTGAACTGGGCCCAGAGATGGTGGACTGGGAGGGTACAGTCCACTGTGGGGCAGCCACAGGAGTGCTGGCAATACCTCTCCCCTAACCCCATGCTACACAGCTCCCTGCTCCAAAAGAGACCCCTTCCTTCTGCTTGAGGAGAGGAGAGGGAAGAGTGGGGAGGATTTTGTCTTACATCTAAGATGTCAGCTCAGCCAAGGTAGGAAAGCGCAATGGTCAGAGTTGTGAGGCGCCTGTTCCAGGCCTTAGCTCCCAGATGATATTTCTGGCCACATCCTGGTCCAGAAGGAAACTCCCTGCCTTGAAGGAAAGGACACATCCTGGCAGCATTCCTTATCTGTTAGTTGAAGAGCCCTTGAGCCCTGAGTAACCAGTAGAAACACCCAGATACTACATCAAGGACCTTGGGTGAGCCTCGGAGACTTGCTGGCTTCAGATACCGGCAAATCCACAGTAGGGTAGAGCACCAAACAGGTTTTAGAGTCTCAAGTTCTAGGACTTGACACTTGGATGGCACTTCTTTACCTAACCTGGGTCAGAGGGGAGCTCACTGTCCTGAAGGGTGAGTCCTAGGCCAGGCAGCATTCAACACAAGCAGACTTAGGAGACCTTGGGCCTAAAGGAAACATCAAGGGGAGTCTTGTAGTACTTCTCGTGGCCTGGGGTGGCAGTGGCCGTGGAGTGAGGCTCCTCTGCCATTGAAATGGGGAGGGAGGGTGGGAAGGACTGCATCTTGCTGTGGTTTGAGTGCCAGCTTGGCCACAATACAGTAGAACCCCAGGTAGATTTCTAAGGTTTTTCACTCCAGTACCTGACTCTTGGATAGTACTTCTGGACCTTGCCACTCTGAAGGGAAGGACACAGGCCTGGCTGGCTTTGTCATCTGCTGACTGAAGAGCCCCAGGACCTTTAGTACATATAGGCAGGAGTGTAGCCAGGGAGTGGTCACAGCAGGCCTTGGGCAAGATCCAGTGTTGTGTTGGCTTCAGGTCTGACCTAGTGTAGTCATAGTGTTCATGGCCATAGGGATGCTTGTTACACTCCACCCCCAGCTAAGATGGCTTAGAACAGAAAGATACAGAGGTTCTATATATGTGGGAGAAAGTAAGAAGAGAACAAGAGTCTCTGCCTGGTAATCTAGAGAATTCTCCCAGATCATGTCCAAGACTATCAAGGCAGTACCTCTATGACTCTGCAAGAACCACAGCATTGCTGGACTTGGGGCACTCCTTAAGGCGGTATCTGCTTAGAGCACAACACCAAGTCCTTTCAAATAGCTGGAAAGCCTTCCCCAAAAGGACAGATAAAATAAGTCTAAACAGTGAAGTCTATAACACCTAAACTTTCAATGCTCAGACACTAAAGAACATCTATTAGCATCAACACTATCCACAAAAACATGATCTCACTAAATGAACTAAATAAGGCACCAGGTAACAATTTCGGAGAAAAAAAGACATGTGACCTTTCAGATGGGGAATTCAAAATTGCTGTACTGAGAAAACTCAAAGAAATTCAAGATAACTTAAAGAAGAAATTCAGATAAATTTCATAAAGAGATTGAAATCATTAAAAACAATAAAAATTCTGGAGATGAAAAATGCAATGGGCATACTGAAGAATGTAAAAGAGTCCTTTAACAGCAGACCTGATCTAGCAGAACAAAGAATCAGTGAGCTTGAAAGACAGGCTGTTTGAAAATACATAATCAGAGGAGACAAAAGAAAAAAGAATAAAAAATATGAAGTATGTCTACAGGATCTAGAAAATAGCCTGAAAAGGGCAAATTGAAGAGTTATTGGCCTTAAAGAGGAGGCAGAAAAACAGATAAAGGCAGAAAGTTTTTTCAAAGGGATAACAACAGAGAGCTACCCAAACCTAGAGAAAGATACCAGTATCCAAGTACAAGAAGGTTATAGAACACCAAGCAGACTTCATCCAAAGAAGACTACCTCAAGACATTTAATAATAAAACTCGCAAGGGTCAGGGATAAAGAATGGATCCCAAAAGAAAAGAAATAATACACAATGGAGCTCCAATACTGATAGTAGCAGTCATCTGGAGTGATTGCTGCCATCACCCCAGCCACAGCAGGGAAGCATGACCAGGGCTACATACTCCACAGGTCATGCAGGAGCCAGAAAAAGGTGGGAGCCCTGCTCCTTCCACATTGAGGGGGTGGGAGTGCCTCAAGTGCCGCTGCAGCCGCCTGAGTGACAGAGTTGTGGCTGTGGACCTGGCCCTCCCACTCATGGAATAGGCAGGAGCCACACCCTCCCAGGTACAGCTACAGTCACCCAAGCCACAGCTGCAGAGCCAGGCATCTGCATACACCCAGGAGGCTGAGAAGGCTCCCCCTGCTCCTACAGGCTCAGAAGTGTCTGCTCCTGCTCCTGGTGCCTGCTTCTATCTTGAAGCAAGTTTGGGGCTTAGCCCAGGTGCATGATCAGGGCAGTGCTGACATACCAGCCCCCTGCCACCTTGGTCCCTTCTGGACTTTAGGCAACAACAAGCATGAGAGGGAAGTCATGGTGGGTTGAGGGCAGCTTGGCGCTGACCTGCTGGTGCCATTTGGTATGAATAGCCTGGGCAGAAGGGGGCAGGCCCCTGGCGAGACCCCACCGTCAGGCCAGAAAGGGCCTAAAGACTGGGGGCCACACTGCCAGTCCTACAGATCAGAGCAGGAACTTACGGTGCCTTTTCAGGACCCACCCATGGCCAACCATGGACAAATTGGCACACGCTGCTTCCTCTCAGAGGCCCATAAAAGCCCTGGGCTCAGCAGAGATAAGCAGATGTCAGGACAACAAAGCTGCTGAGAGGAGCTACCCACTCTAGGGCCTCCTCTCTGCTGAGAGCTGCAGATGTTAGCATGACCAGCTGCAGAGAGAAACTACCCACTCCAGGGCCTCCTATCTGCTAAGAGCTAACCACTCAATGTGATAACCAGACTGCAGAGAGGAGCTACCCACTCCAAGGCCTCATCTGAACTATCCTGTCATTTGGTGAAGCTCCTCTTCACCTCACTCACCCTCCACTTGTCTGTATATCTCATTCTTCCTGGATGCAACAGAAGAACTTGGGACCTGCCAAATGGCAGGACTGAAAAAGCTATAACAAAAGCAGGGCTGAAACACACCCCTTGATCACCACATTGTGGGTGAAGAGAAGAGCTGCAGCCCTTCAGAGAGCCCAGACCTTGGAGTGCCCCAAACCAGGGCTGTGGTTCCCTCTTTGGGGCCCTGGGGTTTCTGAAGTCTCCAAGCTGCTGGGTGACGGGACAGCCAAGGAAGCTTCTTGCAGTGTGCCAGGTCTAGCTGTAGTCTCACAAACAGCCAGTGCCCATGCTGCACCTGGAGCTGCCCACCCTGCTGCAGCAGCTGGCATGCCTGATTGTGCAGAGTGGCTGCACCTCATGCTCACTAGCTCACATACCTCTTGCCACCCATGTCTGGCTCAGACTTGGCAGGCATGGGATCCGGGCCAGTGGCCTGAGCCAAGCGCAGCCCACCAGGTCCAGTGTGTGGAACGAGCCCAGTGGGCCCAAGAAAAACTTAGGCAAAGGCACCACCAGCCATAGAGGTTTCTGACCAGAAAAGTGACACCTCAAGGATCCTGCAACAAAGGTTTTCTGGCTCAGTGAAAACCTCTGACTTTTCAGTGAAAACCTTACAGGCCAGAAGAGAGTGGCCTGATATATTTAAAGGACCAAAGGAATTTTTTTTTTACCCTAGATAGACTATCCAGTGAAAAGATTCTTCAAACATGAAGAAGAAACAGTTTACCAGACCAAAAAAAAAAAAAAAAAAAAAAAAGCTGTGGTGTTTCCCCAATACCTGAAGGGAATACTTCAATCAGAAAGGGCATTAACTAGCAATAAATAATCACAGAAGGAACAAGACTCACTGGATATAATAAGTACACAGAAAAACAAAGAATATTATAACACTGTAACTGTAGAATAGAAAGACTAAATGATGAATGAATCAAAAATAATAATGTCTCACCATATACAAAAATCAAATCAAAATGGATTAAAAAAACTTACATCTAAACCTCAAGCTATGAAACTATTATTCTTAAAAAAAACAGTGGGAAGCTCTCCAGGACATTGGACTGGGCAAAGATTTCTTGAGTAATACCCACAAGCACAAGCATCCAAAGCAAAAATGGACAAATGGGATCACATCAAGTCAAAATGCTTCTACACTGCAAAGGATACAATCAACAAAGAGAAGAGACAACCCACAGAATAAGAGAAAATATTTGCAAACCACCCATCTGGCAAAGGATTAATAACCAGTATATATATAAAGAGCTCAAACAACTCTACAGGGGAAAATCTAATAATTAGATCAAAAATGGGCAAAACATTTAAATAGACATTTCTCAAAAGAAGACATACACATGGTAAATAGGCATATGAAAGGATGCTCAATATCACTGATCATTAAATAAACCCAAATCAAAACTACAATGAGATATCATATCACCCCAGTTAAAATGGCTTATAACCAAGACAGGTAATAACAAATGCTGGTAAGGATGTGGAGAAGAAGGGACCCTTGTACACTGTTGGTGGGAATGTAAAATTAGTACTACTATGGAGAACAGTCTGGAGATTCCTCAAAAAACTAAAAATTGAGCCACTATATGATCTGGCAATCTTTCCCCTAGGTACATACCCAAAAGAAATGAAACCAGTATATCAGAGATATCTGCCATGTTTATTGCAGCACTATTTACAATAGCCAAGATTTGGAAGCCACCTAAGTGTCCATTAATAGATGAATGAATAAAAAAATAATGGCACATATACACAATGGAATACTATTCAGCCATTTAAAAAATGTGATACTATCATTTGCAACGACGTGAATGGAACTGGAGATCACTACGTTAAGTGAAAGAAGCCAGGCACAGAAAGACAAACATCGCGTGTGCTCACTTATTTGTGGGATTTCAAAATGAAAACAATTGAACTCATGGGTAGTGGGTAAGTAGGGATAGTTAATGGGTACAAAAAAAGAATTAAAAAGAATAAATAAGACCTACTATTGATAGGACAACAGGGTGACTATAGTCAACAATAATTATATATTTTTGAATAACTTAAAGAATGTAATTATTTGTGACTCAAAGTATAAATGTATAAGAAAATGAATATCCCATTCTCCATAATGTGCTTATTTCACATTACAAAAATGAATATCCCATTCACCATAATGTGCTTATTTCACATTGCATGCCTGTAACAATCTCATGTACCCCACATATGTATATGTACCTACTAAGTACCCACAAAAGTTTTTAAAAACATTTTTTAAATTTTAAAATAAATAAATAAAAGAAAAACAGGTGAAACATTATAAATGCCCCAGACTTATGGAGAACTCAACTATTAAGAACATGTATTAATGGCATTAAGAAAATTTTCAACCAGTTTAGAGGAAAAATGTTCATTGGTCTATTTTGTGGTATGCACTAATAAAAAGTAGCATAGTAAAAAAATCACTTTAAAGATTGTTGTTGTTCAACTATACCAGGAAAATACAGCCTGAGTTTGCAGGAGCTTTGGGCTAGTCATAAACTCTCCGAATCTCAGCTGCCTTATCTATAAATGAACAAAAGGAAACATCCAAAAGGCTCTGCATTGAGAATCCATATCTGGGAGGAAATAATAGCATCTTAAAGTTACACATACACATGCCTAGAAATACACAAAATTAAAAATGTTAATAACAATAATTTATTTTTCATCTTCAAGGTGGTAATGTGGTTTCTAAACTAACAAAACTGGAGCAAAAACATATATAAATTAGAAATACTTTTTAATATAAATTATGCTTAGACGTTTTTTATAAATTCTCTTTATGGAAAACTACAAATGGAAAGTCAATCCTCTCACGTGAAAATGTTAAAGATCAAGGCAGGAAGATTACTTGAGCCAAGTAATTCAAAACTAGCCTAGGCAACATAGCAAGATGCTATTTTAATAAAAACAAAAAATAATTTAAAAATGTACCTAACATTTATATATTCTACTTCTATATTTTATACCTTATCGATTGCTCAAAGCTTCACTTTTTAATTTTTAACTTTAAGGGTACCTAGTAAGTGTATATATTTATGGGGTACATGAGATATTTTGACACAGGCATATAATACATCATAATCACATCACAATAAATAGGATATCCATCACTTCAACTATTTATCCTTTCTTTGTGTTACAAACAATCCAATTATACTCTTTTAGTTGTGAAAAATATAATAAATTATAGTTAACTGCAGTCATGCTACTGTGCTATCAAATACTAGGTCTTATTCATTCTGTCTAATTATACTTTTACAACCATTAACAACTCCATTCCTCCCCTGCAACCCTTCCTAACCTCTAGTAACCATCATTCTGCTCTGTCTTCATGAGTTCAATTGTTTAATTTTTAGCTCCCACAAATAAGTGAGAACATATTAAGTTTGTTTTTTTTGCCTGGCTTATTTCACTTAATAAATGTCCTCTAGTTCTATCTAACTTTTTTCAAATGACAAGATCTCATTCCTTTTTATGGCTTAATAGTACTCCATTCTGTATATTTACCATTTTCTTTTCTTTTTTAAATTTCACTTTTAACTTTTACTTTAGGTTCACAAATACATACACACATTTGCGATAAAGGTAAAGTCAGGTCTTGGGGTTTGATATATAGATTATTTTGTCACCCAGATACTAAGCATAGTACCCAAAAGGTATTTTTTGTGATCCTCTTCCTCCTCCCACCCTCCGACCTCAAGTTTGCCCCAGTGTCTGTTGTTCCCCTTGTTGTGTTCACATGCCTTGTTACTTAGCTCCCACTCCTAAGAGAGAACATGCAGTATTTGGTTTTCTGTTCCTGTGTTAGTTTGCTAAGAATAATGAAGACCATTATTTTCATCTTCAAGGTGGTAATGTGGTTTCTGAAATAATAAAATGCCTAATTTATTGGGAGTTTTTCAGTTCCATCCATGTTGCTGAAAAGGACATGATCTTGTTTTTTATGACTGCATAATATTCCATGGTGTATACACACTCCATTTTCTTTACCCATTCTGCCGTGCACAGTGCTTGACCCTGTCTTTGCTATTGTTAACAGTACTGCAATGAACATCCATGCGCATATGTTTTATGAAGAACAATTTGTATTTCTTGGGGTATATACCCAATAATGGGATGGCTGGTTTTAAAGTAGTTCTGTTTTAAGTTATTTGAGGAATTGCCACACTGATTTCCACAATGGGTTAACTAATTTACACTCCCACCAGCAGTGTATAGGTGTTCCCTCTTCTCTGCAACCTCTACTACATCTGTAATTTTTCGATTTTTTAATAATTGCCATTCTGACTAGTATGAGATAGCTCATTATGGTTTTGATTTGCACTTCTCTGATTATTACTGATGTATAGATTTTTTTTCATATGCTTGTTGGCTGCATGTATGTCTTCATTTTAAAAACATCTGTTCATGTGTTTGGGTTTCATGTATAAAATTTGTTTAATTTTATTTAATTTTCCTTACAGATTCTGGATAGGAGACCTTTGTCAGAAGCAAAGTTTGCAAATATTTTCTCCCATTCGTAGACTGTTTACTCTGTTGATAGTTTATTTTGCTGTGTAAAGCTCTTTAGTTTAATGAGATCCCATTTCTCAATTTTTGCTTTTGTTGAAATTGCTTTTGTTGTCTTTGTCATAAAATATTTGCCAGTTCATATGTCCAGAATGGTATTGCCAGGGTTATCTTACAGGGTTATTATAGTTTTAGGTTTTACATTTACATCTTTACATTCTTGAGTCTGTTTTTGTATATGGTGTCAAAAAGGGGTCCAGTTTCAATCTTCCCCATATGCTTAGCCAGTTATCCCAGCATCATTTATAGAATAGGGAGTCCTTTCCCCATTGCTTTGTTTTGTCAGCTGCGTAAAAGATCAGATGGTTGTAGGTGTGTGGCATTATATCTGGGCTCACTATTCTGTTCCATTGGTTTATGGGCCTGTTTTTATACCAGTACCATACTGTTTTGGTTACTGTAGCTCTGTGGGTGTAGTTTGAAGTCAGGTAATTTTATGCCTCCAGCTTTGTTCTTTATGCTTAGGATTGCTTTCACAATTCAGGCTCTTTTTTGATTCCATATGAATTTAAAAATAGTTTTTTTCTAGTTCTGTGACAAATGTTATTGGTAGTTTGATCAGAATCACATTGAATCTATAAATTGTGTTGAGCAGTATGGCCATTTTAAAAATAATATTGTTTTTTCCCATCCATGAACACAGAATATTTTCTCATTTGTTTGTATCATCTCTAATTTCTTTAAGCAGTGTTTGTAATTCTCATTGTAAAGACCTTTTACCTCCCTGGTTCGCTGTATTCCTAGGTATTTTATTCTCTTTCTGGCAATTGTAAATGGAATTGCATTCCTGATTTGGCTCTCTGCTTGTATGTTGGTGTAAAGAAATGCTACTAATTTTTGTACATTGATTTTGTATCCTGAAACTCTGCTAAAGTTGTTTATCAGCTCAAGAAGGTTTTTGGCCAGGAAAATGGAGTTTTCTAAATATAGATCCATGTCATCTGCAAACAGAGATATTCTGACTTCCTTTTTTCCTATTTGGATGCCTTTTATTTCTTTTTCTTGCCTGACTGTCCTGGCCAGGACTTCCAATACTATGTTTAACAGGAGTGGTGAGAGAGGGCATTCTGGTCTTTTGCCAGTTTTCAAGGAGAATGCTTCCACTTTTGTCCATTCAGTATAATGCTGGCTGAGGGTTTGTCATAGTTGGCTCTTATTATTTGTGTTCCTTCAACGTCTAATTTATTGAGAGTTTTTAACATGAAAGGATGCTCAATGTTATCAAAAGCCTTTGGTGCATCTATTGAGATAATCATGTGGTTTTTGTCTTTAGTTCTGTTTATGTGATGAATCACTTTATTGATTTGTGTATTTTGAGCCAACTTTGCATCCCAGAGATAAAGCCTACTTGATTATGGTGAATTACCATTTTGATGTGCTGCTGGATTAGGTTTGCTAACATTTTGTTGAGGATTTTTGCATTTATGTTTATCAAAGATATTGGCCTGAACTTTTGTTGTTGTTGTATCTCTGCCAATTTTGGTATCAGAATAATGCTGGCTTCACAGAATGAGTTAGGAAGAAATCCCTTCTCCTCAATTTTTTGGAACATTTTCAGTAGGAATGGTACCAGCAGTTCTTTATACATCTGGTATAATTCAGTCATGAAACTGTCTCATCCTGAGCTTTTTTTTTTTTTGTGGGGAAAGATTGGTAGGCTATTTACTGTAGATTCAATTTTGGAGCTCATTATGAGTCTGTTCAGGAATTTGATTTCTTCCTTGTTCAGTCTTGGGAGAATATATGTGTCCCGGAATTTATCCGTTTCTTCTCGAGTTTGTATTTTGTAGACATAGAGGTGTTCATAGTAGTCTCTAATGGTTGTCTATATTTCTGTGGGGTCAGTGGTAACATTTTCTTTCTCAATTCTGTTTATTTAGATCTTCTCTCTTTTCTTCTTTATTTGTCTAGTTAGTAGTCTATCTATATTAATTCTTTCAAAAACTACTTCCTGGATTTGTTGATCTTTTGTATGGTTTTCATGTTTCCATCTCTTTCAATTCAGCTCTGATTCTGGTTACTTTTTGGCTCTTGCTAGCATTGAGGTTGGTTTGCTCTTCTCTAGTTCTTCTGGTGTGATGTTAGGTTGTTAATTTGAGAACTTTCTAATTTTTTGATGTGGGTGTTTAGTGCCATAAATTTCCCTCTTAATGCTGCCATACCTGTGTCTCACAGATTTTGATGTGTTTTATCTTTGTTCTCATTAGTTTCAAATAACTTCTTGTTTTCTGCCTTAATTTCATTATTAACTAAGAAGTCATTCAGGAGCATGTTTAATTTGCATGTAACTCTATAGTTTTGACTGATTTTGTTCAAATTAAATTCCATTTTTATTGTACAGTGTACCACATTTCATCCAGTCATCTCTTGATGGACACTTAGGTTGCTTCCAAATCTTAGCTATTGTGAATAGTGTTGCAATAAACAGGGAAGTGTAGATATCTATTCAACATACCAATTTCCTTCCTTTTGGGTATACACATAACAGTGAGATTGCTGGAGCACAGGCCGCCTAATTTTTAGTTTTTTTGAGGAATCTCCAAACCATATTACATAACGGTTATATTACTTTACAATCCCATCGCCATGGCACAAGGGCTCCCCCCTTTCTTCACATCTTCACAAGCATGTTATTGCCTGTCTGGGATATAAGCCATTTAGCTGGAATGGGATATTTCATTGTAGTTCTGATTTGAATTTTTCTAATAATCAGTGAGATTGTTTGGCTGTGTCCCCATCCAAATCTCATCTTGAATTGTAATTCCCACAATTCCCACATGTAGTGGGAAGAACCCAGTGGGAAGTGACTGAATTATAGGGGTAGGTCTTTCCTGAGTTGTTCTTGTGAATGAGTCTCGAGATCTAATGGTTTTAAAAACAGAAGTTTGTCAGGAAATGAGTGTAACCTAGGAAAGAAAAAAAAATGGGAGTTTCCAGCCAGCAAGGTGGCTCACATCTGTAATCCCAGCACTTTGGGAGGCCAAGGCACACAGATCACAAGGTCAACAGATTGAGATCATCCTTTCCAACATGGAAACCCCGTCTCTACTAAAAATACAAAAATTAGCTGGGAGTGATGGTGCGCACTTGTAGTTCCAGCTACTCAGGAGGCTGAGCCAGGAGAATCTCTTGAACCTGGGAGGCAGAGATTGTGGTAAGCCAAGATCGCACTACTGCACTCCAGCCTAGGAACAGAGAAAGACTCTGTCTCAAAAGCAAAAAAAAAGGCAGTTTCCCTGTTTTGCCTGCTGCCATCCATGTAAGATATGACTTGCTCCTCCTTGCCTTCCACCATGATTCTAAGGCCTCCCCAGCCATGTGGAACTGTAAGTCCATTAACCCCTTTCTTTTGAAAATTGCCAGTCTTTATCAGCAGCATGAGAACAGACTAACACAATCAGTGATGGCAAGCACCTTTTCATTTACTTGTTTGAGGTCTAAATGCCTTCTTTTGTTGCCAGAAGCTTTTCAACATGATATAATCCTATTTGTCCATTTTTGCTTTGGCTGCCTGTGCTTGTGGAGAAATCTTTGCCCAGTTCAAAGTACTGGAGTGTTTCCCCAAATATTTCCTTTAGTACTTACAGTTTGAATTCTTATATTTAAGTCTTTAGTCTATTTTGATTTGATTTTTGTATATGGTAAGAGACAGGGGTCCAGTTTCATTTTCTACATATGGATGGATATCCAGTTTTCTCAGCACCACTTATTAAAGAGATTCTTTTCCTCACTGTGTGTTCTTGGCAGCCCTGTTGAAAATGAATTCATTGTAGATGTACAGATTCACTTCCAGATTCTCTATTGTGTTCCATTGGTCTGTGTGTCTATTTTTTGTTTGTTCGTTTTTGCAAACAGAGTCTTGCTCTGTCACCAGACTGGAGTGCAGTGGCATGACCTCAGCTCACTGCAACCTCTGCCTCCTGGGTTCAAGTGATTCTCCTGCCTTAGTCTCCTGAGTAGCTGGGATTACAAGTGCACAACACCACACCCAGCTAATTTTTGTATTTTTAGTAGAGACAGGGTTTCCCATGTTGGCCAGAATAGTATAGATCTCTTGACCTCATGATTGCCCCCTCCAGCCTCCCAAAGTGCTAGGATTACAGGTGTAAGCCACCACACCCAGCCTGTGTGTCTATTTTTATGCCACTATGATGCTATTTTGGTTAATATAGCTCTGTTAATAAAAACTTTACACCTTAACTTTGTCTCCCCACTTTTTAACTTTGTGTTGTTTCTATTTATATCTCATTGTACTATCTTAAAAATTTGTTGCAATTATTCTTGATCAGTTCACCTTTTCTTCTTTCTACTTAAGATATGAGTAATTTATACACCACAACTTCAGTGTTATAGTATTCTTTGTTTTCCTGTGTGCATATTATTACCAGTGAGTTTTGTATCTTTAGATGATTTCTTATTGCTCATTAACATCCTTTACTTTCACACATAAAAACTCCCTTTAGCATTTCTTGTACAATAGGTCTGATGTCAATGAAGACCCTCAGGTTGTTTGCCTGGAAAAGTATTTCTCCTTTATGTTTGAAGGATATTTTTGCCAGATATACTATTCCTTTTTTTTTCTTTCTTTCAGCATGTGAAATATGTCATGCCACTCTCTCCTGGCCTGCAAGGTTTTCACTGAAAAGTTGACTGCCAGACGTATTAAGCTCCATTTTACGTTATTTTTTTTCTCTTGCTGCTTTTAGGATCCTTTCTTTATCCTTGACTTTTGGGAATTTGATTATTAAATGTCTTCAGGTAGTCTTATTTGAGTTAAATCTGTTTAGCATTCTATAATCTTATTGCACTTAAATATTAATAACTTTTCTAGGTTTGGGAAGTTCTCTATTATCTCTTTGAATAGCTTTCTATCCCATCTCTTTCTTTAGGTCCTTTTTGAGGTCAGAGTCTGAGATTTGCCCTTATGAAGCTACATTCTAGATCTCATAAGCATACTTCATTCTTTTTATTGTCATTTCTTTTGTCTCCTTTGACTATATATTTTTAAACAGCCCATCTTCAAGCTCACTAATTCTTCTACTTGATCACTTTGGCCGTTAATGGACTCTGATGCATTATTCAGTGTGACAATTGCATTTGTCAACTCTGGAATTTTTTTTTTTTAATATTTTGAGTGCAGTGGTGCAATCACAGCTCACTGCAACCTCTGCCTCCCAGACTCAAGCGATCCAGCCACATTGGCCTCCTGAGTAGTGGGGACTACAGGCATGTGCCACTGCACCTAGCTAATTTTTTGTATTTTTAGTAGATGGGGTTTTGCCATGTTGCCATGTCACAACTGGCCTGCTTGATCTTTTTAATTATTTGTATCTCTTTGTTAAAATTATCTCATAGGATACTGAATTCCTTCTCTGTGCCATCTTGAATTTCTTTGGGTTTCCTCCATACAGTTATTTTGAGTTCTCTGTCTGAAAGCTTACATATCTCTGCCTCTCCGGTATTGGTCACTGGTGCTTTATTTAGTTTGGTGAGGTCATGTATTCTTGGATGGTTTTCATGCTTGTGGATATTCATTGGTGCCTGGGCATTGAAAAGTTATTTATTGTAGTCTTCACAGTCTAGACTTGTTTTTACCCATCATTCTTGGGAAGGCTTTCCAAGTATTTGAAGGGACTTGAGTGTTATAATCTTTGGTCTTTGGTCATTGCAGTAATATCTGCATTAGGAAGTACCCCAAGACCAGTAATGCTGTAGCACTTGCTGGCTCATTGAGGTCCCTCCTTGATGGTCTTGAGTAATATTCAGAATTCCCTGGATTCCCTGGCAGACACTTCTGTTCTTTTCCCTTAACAGAGTCTCTATATACAGAGCTGTCTGGAGCTGGGAAAGAGGTAAAACAAGCATCCCTATGATCACCACTAGTTTTACTGCTTTGGATCAGATTGAAAGCCAGAACACACGAGGTCTCACCACAGATTACAGTGACCAATGCCTGGCTACCCGACATGTGTTCTCTGAAGTCCCAAGGGTTGTGCAATCAGCAGGTGACAAATCCAGCCAGGTTTATATCCTGTCTCCTTCAGACAAGTTGCTCCTAGCCCTGGACAGATCCAGAGGTGCCATTCAGGAGCCAGGGTTGGGAATCAGGAACCTTAGATATCTACCTGGTGCTCTATTCTACTATGGCTAAGTTGGCACCTGAGCCACAAGACGAAGTTCTTCCCAGTCTTCCCTTTTCCTCAAGTAGAGAAGTCTTACCCTATGGCCACCGCTGCACTGACCCTGAAGGGAGTATGGTCTGGCTATCACCAATGTTCACTCAAGGCCCAAGGGCTTTTCAGTCAGCTTATGGTAAACGCTGCCAGTCCCGAGTCTCTCCTTTTAGGATAGTGGGGTTCCCTCTGGCCCAGGGCAGGTCCAAAAATGCCATCCAGGAGCCAGGGCCTAGAATTGGGGACCCCATGAGCAAAGGTCCCCACTTGGTACCCTACTGTGGCTGAGCCGTTATCCAAGCTGCAAGACAAAATCCCCTTAGTCTCCTTCCTCCTTTCCTCAAGCAGAAAAAGTCATTACCTGTAGCCACCATAGCTGGAATGTGCTGGGTCACACTTGAAGCCAGCATAGCTCTGAATCTCATCTGAGACCAGCAGTGAGTACTGCTTGGCTACTACTGCTGATTATTTAGGGCCCAAGGGCACTTTTGTCAGTAGGTGATAGACCCTGCAGGGACTAAGTACTTCCCATAAAAACTGGATTTCCTTCTGGCCTAGGATGTGTCTAGAAATGTCATCCAGGAGATAAAACCTGAAATGGAGGCCTCAGAACTCTACCTGGTCCCTATCTACTGTGGCTGAGTTGGTATCCAAATTGGAAGAACAAAGTCGTGTTTACACTCCTCCTTTCGTCAAGCAGGAGGAAAGAGTTTTTCTTAGAGTTTTGAGCTACACTGCCTAGGGTTGCAGGAGGATGAAAGAGGGGCGACACAGACACTCACTTCGCCCTCCCAGCTGGTGTCTCACTAGGTCACATGAACCGCAAATCTGCTATCTCCGAGCCCAGTATAGTACAGCATCAAGGCTAGCCCAGGAATTGCAGTCCTTGTGTCCTAGACTGCTGATATGATTTGGGTCTGTGTCCTCACCCAAATCAGATGTTGAATTGTAATCCCCAGTGTTGGAGATGGGATCTGGTAGAAGGTGATTAGATAACAGAAACAGTTTCTCATGGTTTAATGCCATCCCCGTTGGTGCTATTCTTGCAATAGTGAGTTCTCTTGAGATTTGGTTGTTTACAAGTGTGTGGCAACTCTCCCAACTGCT
This sequence comes from Callithrix jacchus, assembly GCF_049354715.1. Classification (NCBI taxonomy): domain Eukaryota; kingdom Metazoa; phylum Chordata; class Mammalia; order Primates; family Cebidae; genus Callithrix; species Callithrix jacchus. The sequence goes on from NC_133503.1 coordinate 148,831,802, forward strand.
TGCTCCTGCTCTGGATATGTAAGATGCTTCTGTTTCCCCTTCATCTTCCACCATGATTGTTAAGTTTCCTGAGGCCTCCCCAGAAGCAGAAGCCACTATGCTTCCTGTACAGCCTGCAGAACTGTGAGCCAATTAAACCTCTTTTCTATTACCCAGTGTCAAGTATTTCTTTATAGCACTGCCAGAACAGACTAAAACAAGTGTCTGTCAAGTTTATCAAAGACCACAGAGGACTTTAACCAACAGTGTCAAGCCTTGCCACAACTCAGGTTTTGACTGTTGAGACAGACAATTCATTTCCAACTAGGGCTGGTCTAAATGCTCCCTAAATGGGCACCAGCTAAGTTCTACCCTGTGTTGCATTCCACTGTGATAGGGCAGCACTGAGTTCTTTTGCCATGTCCAATAATCCCTGCACTTTCCCTTCCCTAAGCATACTGATACAGTCTCAGTGGCCCACAGCTGCTGCCAGGGAAAAGGGGATGAGTCTTTCCTATCCTCTTTAGTACCTCTTTCCTTATTATGATTTTAAAACTAGGTACTATGATCACTCATTTCTGCTTCTGGTTCTCATAAAGGTGCTTTTTCATGTGAATAGTTGTTCAATGTGGTGTTCTTGTGGGGGGGATGACAGTTGGTGGCTTTTATTTGGGCGGGGACAGAATCTTGCTCTGTTGCCCAGGCTGGAATGCAGTGTCGTGATCTCAGCCCACTGCAACCTCCACCTCCCAGGTTCAAGCAATTCCCCTGCCTCTGACTCCTGAGTAGCTGAGATTACAGGCACGTGCCACCATGTCCAGCAAATTTTTGTATTTTTAGTAGAAACAGGGTTTCACCATATTGGCCTGTCTGATCTCTAACTCCTGACTTCAGGTGATCTGCCAGCCTTGGCCTCCCAAAGTGCTGGGATTACCAGTGTGAGCACCATGCCTGGCCTGGTGGCTTCTATTCAGCCATTTTGCTCTGACTCCTCTATGCTCATAATTTTACTTTTGATCTTCAATGACAAAATATACCAATCTCCAACAACCAAGGAAAAGTCATTTGTTTCCTGTTTTCTTTTTTTGAGATAGCTCTGTAACCCAGGCTGTAATGCAGTGGCACAATTATAGCTCACTGTGATATTCAACTCCTGGGCACAAGGAATCCTAACCTCCCAGCCTCCTGAGTAGCTAGGACTGCAGATATATGGCATTCTGCACAGCTAATGTTTTCTATTTTTTGTAGAGATAAGATCTCACTCTGTTTTCCAGACTGGTCTCAGGCTCTTGGCCTCAAGCAATCCTCTTGGCTTGGCTTCCCAAAGTGTTGGTATTAGAGGTGTGAGCCACCACACCCCACCAGTATTTTCAATTTTTATAATGCCTATATTTTGATTATATTAATTTTTTAATATTGCTCATTAATTAAAGTATTTAATATTTTATTACACACTAGATCTTAGTATCTAAAAGAAAATAACTTGTGAAAATGGCATTTCTAAGAAAATAAAGTCCATTAATTAAAACACAAACACAAAGTTATAGTAGATACCTGGCACACAGAAGATAGATATTCAATAATTATTTACTAAAAAAATGAATGAAAGTGGCAGAAGTTGGCCCTGGTTTCATGGACTGCTCATTTCTCCTTCTATTATACCATCTGTCTCCCTAAATACCATAGGCATAGAATAACATCTCAGATTTCTTAAGGAAATAGAAAAACGCATTGCTAGGAACAGTTACTAAATATAGGTTCATTTAAAATGCACAGAAGGAGGTTTCAGAAAATACATCTTAAAGAGAAAAATGAAAATCAAATTTTAGAGGTAAGATGATAAAAAAAATCTTTTAAGCTTAAAGTGAAACTATCTCAAGGGTTTTCATAGCCTCAAAGAAACTACTTTTCTCCTTATTCTTCTACTGCTTGAGAGAGAGGCCAGCAGAAGCACTACAAGAAAAGAAATGAGATAAAGTAAGCCAAAGTCTATCCCCATGTGGTCCATTTTTTTCTATTTAAAAAAACACTGACTAAATATCAACTATATGTTAAGGATCATCATAAGTGCTGAGAACAGAAAGATTATAATATGTGAACATTAGTTTAGAAGAGTCTGACAAATTTAAAGAATGAATGAGTCTGAAGGCATACATAAAACCTAAAAAAGCTTTAAGGTTATACATTAAGAGAAGCTAAAAAAAGCCCACACATTCTAATCAAAGTTTACTTCATTTGATACTAGAATTAGAGGCTGTATTAAAACAAAAAATTCCCATTTATTAATTTTAAAAAAATTTACATCTAGTAATGTATTCTTTAAAAAATTATTCATTATTTTTGAAACTTAGTGTATTTATTTACTTTATAGCAGACACCTATAACTACCAATCCCAAAGAAAATATTACATAGAAATCCAGTATACAAAATGAGAACTAAGGTTAGCAGTTCTTTTAAAACAATGAAGTCCAGAGGCCAGGCTACTTGGATCATCTTCATCCTGCTCATATGCCAAGGGCACCAAACTGACAACAAGTAATTTAAAAGTACTGCATCACTAATTATAATTTAATTCCACATACTGCTCTTGCCAATGTTATCAATGACCTACATGTTGCTAAATCCAGTTCTTAATTCTAACAGCTCCTTATACTTGAACTATCAGGAGTATCAGTAACATTTCCCCTTCTTTCTTTTCCCTCCCTTCTTGTTAAAGATGATTATGTGGCTTCCAGGGCACCTGACTTTGATAGTTCACTCCTTGTTGACCAAGGAGTGAGCTACCGATTGACCAAGAAATCAGCAGCTGATCAATAACCCCTTGCTTATTCCTTCTCATATCCCCAACCAATCAATGCAGAAGATCCCAGTGTTCCATACTTGGTTATGTTCTGTTGTCCATACTGACTCTAGGTGATCTCATCTAGTTCCATGGTTGTAAATAGCATCCACTGTTAATAACTCACAAATTTATACTTCCAAATCAAATATCTCTCCTAAATTTCAGGCTCATTTATCCAACTGCCCTTCTGAATCTCTCCCTTTAGATATCAAATAGAAATCTTAAACACAACTCAAAACTGAGTATCTGATCTTACCTTTACATCCAGTTGCTCCTGCAGCCTTCCCCATTTCAGCTGATACAATTCTATCCTTGCAATTGCTTAGTAAAAATCCTTAGAACCATTCTTAAATCCTTTCTTTCGCTCACTTGAGACTTCAGAATAACAGGAAGTCTAGGTTATGATGGCCAAATAAATTGGAGTGTTGCAACACACTATCCTTTTAAAAAATAAATTATACATACATATACAAAAAAAACAAATAGAACTACATAAAATTAATGCCCTCAACATAACTGGAAAACAAACTTCAAATTATCCACAAATAGAAAAATAGGCCAGGTATGGTGATTGACACCTGTAATCCCAGCACTTTGGGAGACTAAGGCAGGTAGATCACTTGAGGTCAGGAGTTCAAGACCCAGCCTAGCCAACATGGTGAAACCCTGTCTCTACTAAAGATACATAATTAACTGGGTATGGCGGTGTGCACCTGTAATCCCCATGACTTGGGAGGCTGAGGCAGAAGAATTGCTTGAACCTGGGAGGTAGAGGTTGCAATGAGCTGAGATTATGTCGCTGCACTCCAGCCTGGGTGACAGAGTGAGACCTTTTCTCAAGAAAAAGAAAAAAAAGAAAAACACAAATCTCAGTAAGCTATCCTTCTGGCTCCTGTCACAATCATTCATGCAAAAAAAGGAGACATTCCAAGAAAAACTGAGAAACTTCTCAGAAGAGAGAAGGATGCTAGAAGCAAGCTTAAGACTAATCTAAAATTACCATCAGGGCAGGGCGCAGCGGCTCATGCCTGTAATCCCAACACTTTGGGAGGCGAGGAGGGTAAATTGCCTGAACTCAGGAGTTTGAGAGCAGCCTGGGCAAAATGGTGAAAGCCTGTGAATCAGTCAGGGTTCTCTAGAGGAACAGAATTAATAGGATGGAAGTATATATAAAAGAAAGTTTATAAGAGAGTACTGACTCACATAATCACAGAGTGCAGTCCCACAATAAGCCATCTGTAAGCTGAGGAGCAAGGAAACCAGTCGAGACCCAAAACTTCAAAAGCAGAAAAGCCGACAGTATAGTCTTCAGTCTGTGGCCAAAGGCCTAAGAGCCCCTGGCAAAGCACTCATGTAAGTCCAAAAGTCCAAAGGCTTAAGAACTTGGAGTCTAATGTTTGAGGGCAGGAAGCATCCAGAATGGGAGAAAGATGAAGGCTAGAAGACTCAGCAAGTCTGCTAATTCCACTTTCTTCTGCCTGGCAGATATTAGATGGTGCCCCCCGCCCCGGACTAAGAGTGGGTCTGTCCCTCCCAGTCCACTGACTCAAATGTTAATATCTTTTGGAAACACCCTCAAAACATACCCAAGAACAATATCTTGCATCCTTCAATCAAGTTGACACTCAATATTTACCATCACACCCTGTCTCTACTCAAAATATCAAAAATTATCCAGGCATGGTGGTCCCAGTTACTTAGGAGGCTGATGTGGGAGAATCATAGAGCCTGGGAGGCAGAGGTTGCAGTGAGCCAGGATCATGCCACCGTACTCCAACCAGGGTGACAGAGTGAGACCTCATCTTAATAAAGTAAAATGACCTTCACAAAGAAAAAGTTCACTCTTTTATAAAAAGTATTTAAAAGATCTTGAAAAACCCAGAGGACTTAATAAAAGGACTTAAGAATCCATGTGATTTAACACTTAGAAAGATCAACTCAAAGACATATTCTACTAAAATTATGAGACTCCAAAAACAAAAATACTTAAGGCCTCCAAACAAAACTACTGCATAACTTCTGTTACTCCTTTTGCTAAAGTTTTCCCAGGCATCCCTTGGTTTGCCAGAGCTCACTTGCTGGTAAATTTATCAAGAAGTGCTTCTGAGTATAGACTTTCCCTCAGTTCATGCATGTCTGTAGCCTTGAATCTTTATGACTGAATATAACATCCTTCATGTTATATTTATTTCCCTTTGTGAAAAGGAAAAAACTATGTTGGGAAATTTCTCAACAATGATATAGAAAGCAAGGGAACAGTAAGCTTCCTAAACAAAAAAACTCAAGAAAAAAAGTGAGACAAGGATGCTACATCCAAACACAAAGGTTCGACTACAGAAGAATTAGCTCAGGGAACTCAATCTGAGTATTCTCAGGAACATTTCTTGAGGAATCTACCCGAAAATAAGTGGTGTCCACCCAAGGGTTGACTGGGGAAACTTTAGCAAAAAGACTAATGGTGAGCATTCAGTACCTTTCATTAGAGATCTAAGTCTAAAACAAAGGCAAAGAACAGAGTGAAAGACAACCTAATTATATGTTATATACTATGTATTAAATATATTTTAAAAGAAGTCAAAAATGCAACTAAACATTAGGAGATAAGTGAGCCCATAAGTGAGATCCAATACCAAGAAGAATTCCCTCAGGCACTACTTCCCCAGTGGGGACAAAGAAAGATTGGGAGGACCCTAGCAGGCACTGACAGAGAAGATCCCAATATCCCTTGTCACTACTTTAGACATACACAAAGTTAGCTGCTGAGGATTCCTGCTACCTTTGTCAATGGCAACCTGAGCTGACAAAGTGACACAGAGACTTCACCACTGCATCATCATTGTTGCCAGAACCATTGCATCCCACCAAGCCAGGACCTATAAACTTTCTGACAGAGAAAGCTATTTCTCCTCCAAAACCTGTCTATAAAGTCTGGAAGAGGTAACTGCTTCACCAAATGTACAGACATCAACATAAGACAACTAAGAAACTTGAAAAACTATGGAAGCAGATCACCAGAAAAAGAACACATTAATTTCTCAATAGGTGAACCCCCCAAAAATAAAAATCAGTGAAATATCCAACAAAAAATTAAAATAGGAAGGTCATCAAACAGCAAAAAAAAAAAAAAAAAGGCCGAGCAAGAATCAAGAGAACAAAATGAACAAAACAAAAGATTTATATGGGAGATTAAAAGCATTTAAAAAATACAGTATGGAGGTGAAGAATATAATGAATCAAATGAAAACTATAACAGAAAGCATCACCATCAAAATTCATAAAGCAAGCCAGGTAAGGTGGCACATGCCTGTAATCCCAGCTACCAGGGAGTCTGAGGTGGATGATTATCTGAAATCAGCCAAAGCAACACAGCAAGACTCCATCTCTTTTTAAAAAACTAACAAACAACAACAACAACAACAACTGATCAAGCAGAAGAATCTGTGAATTCAAAGAGGGGTTATTTGAAAATACACAGTCTGAGGAAAAAAAGATTAAATAATAAAAAGAAATGAAGAAAGCCTATGGAAGTTGTGAGAGAGAAACAGAGAAACTCATTGCATTATAGGAGGTAAGATAGAAAAGGAGTAGGAAGTTTACTGAAAGAAACAATAGCTTAAAATGTAGCAAAACTAAAGAAAGATATATGCCCCTTCAGAGAGAAAGGAAAAGAAAAAAAAAAGAAAGAAAGAAATATATAAATATCCAGGTATAGGAAGGTCAAATATTTCCAATCAAATTCAACACAAAAAAAGACTATTCTAAGACATAGTGTAGTTATAGTGTCAAAAATCAAAGACACAGAGAGGATCCTGAAAGCAGTAAAAGAAAAGCAGCATGTCATTCATAAGAAAATTCTAATAAGGCTGTCAGTGGATTTATCAGCAGAAACCTTACAGGCCAGGAGGGAGTGGAATTATATATTAAAGGACTAAAGAAAAATAACTGCCAACCAAGCATACATTACTTGACAAAGCTGTTCTTCTGCAAAGAAGGAAAGACAGGAAAACAAAAGTTAAGAGAGCTCGACGCCACCAGACCAACCTTACAAAAATATGAAATAGAGTTCTTCAATTTGGCGGAAAAAAAAGAATACTAATTAGTAATGTGAAACTATATGGTAGAAGTAAGTGTACAGTCAAATTAAGAATACTCCCTGTAATCCCAGCACTTTGGGAGGCCGAGGGAGGCGGATCACGAGGTCAAGAGATTGAGACCATCCTGGCCAACATAGTGAATCCCTGTCTCTACTAAAAATACAAAAATTAGCTAGGTGTGGTGGTGCGCACCTGTAATCCCAGCTACTCAGGAGGCTAAGGCAGGAGAACTGCTTGAACCCAGGAGGTGGAGGTTGCGGTGAGCCAAGATTGTGCCACTGCACTCCAGCCTGGAGCCTGGCAACAGAGTGAGTTTCTGTCTCAAAAAAAAAAAAAAAAAAAAAAAGAATACCCAAATATTGTAATGGTGGTGTGGGAACCTTCAGTATAAATATTAAAAGGTTTAAGATAAAGGCTATATTAATTTTAAAGATAACCACAATATAAAAAGATGTAAATTGTGGCATCAAAAACATAAAATGTAAGAGTTGGAGTAAAACTGTAGTTATTTTATGCAATCAGAATTAAGTTATCAGCTTAAGATAGCCTGTTGTATTTTCAGTAAGCCTCATTATAACCACAAAGCAAATACCTATAAAAGACACACAAAACAGAAAATCAAAACATATCACCACAGAAAATCATCTAATAACAATGGAAGACAGTAAGAGTAAGAAAGGAACAAAGAATCTATAAACAACCAGAAGACAATTAACAAAATGGCAGTAGTAAATCCTTAGTAAATCTTTATCAATAATTAAATACTCCAATAAAAACACATATTGTAGCTGAATAGATTTTTAATAAAAACAAGACCCAACTATATGCTGTTTAGTGAGACATTCATGGCTGGGTGCGGTGGCTCATGCCTGTAATCCCAGAACTTTAGGAGGCCAACGCAGAGAGATCACAAGGTCAGGAGCTCAAGATCAGCCTGACCAAAACTCAAATCTTTAGTAGAGATGGTGAAATCCTATCTCTACTAAAGATACATAAAATTAGCCAGGTGTGGTGGAACATGCCTGCAATCGCAGCTACTCGAGAGGTTGAGGCAGGAGAATCACTTGAACCCAGGAGTTGGAGGTTGCAGTGAGCTGAGATTGCACCAATTTACTCCAGCCTGGGTGAAAGGGTGAGACTCTGTCTCAAAAAAATAAAATAATAATAGTAATAGAGACATTCATTTCACCTTGATGAACATACATATGTTGAAAGTGAAGGAACAGAAAAGATATTTCATAAAAATGAAAACCAAAAGAGAGTATAGCTATATTTATGAGATAAAATAGACAGTAAGTCAAAAGCAGTAAAAGAGACCAAAAAAAAGTTGTTATATAATGATAAAGAGGTCAACTCACCAAGATAACAATACTAAATATATGTGCACCACACATTAGAGGACCTAAGTAAAAAGGCAAATATTCTGCAGAGAGAAACAAACTGCAATATGATAGTAGAGGACTTAACTATCACAGTTTGAACAATGGATAAATGATCCAGACAGAAAATCGTAAGAAAACACTGGGCTTGAAGCACGATTTATATAAAATGCACAGTAAACATATAGAAAGCAATCCATCCGACAGCTGCATAATTCATTCTTCTGATGTACACAGTGAACATTCACCAGGATAGATATCTGATACAGTAGATCTCATTACTTGTTATTGATCTCATACAGCAGGCCACAAAACAAGTCTCAACAAATATACAACAAAATCATATCAAGTATCTTTCCTAATGCAACAGTATAAAACTAGAAATCAGTATCAGGAAGAAAAACAGAAAATTCACAAATATGTGGAAATGAAACAACAGATTCCTGGATTAAAGAAGAAAATTAAAAGTATGTAAGACAAAGAAAAATAAAGCCAGAGTAACTCAGAAAAAGAGAAAACTCAAATAAATAAAATCAGAAATGAAAAAGCAGACATTACAACTAATACCACAGAAATTCAAAGGATCATTAATGGCTACCATGAGCTACTATGTCCCAAGAAACTGGAAAATCTAAAAGAAATGAATAAATTCCTTAGATATATACAACTTTCCAAGATTGAATCATGAAGAAATCCAAAACATAGAAAGACCAATAACAAGTAATGAGATCAAAGCTGTGATAAAAAGTCTCCCAGCAAAGGAAACCCGAAACCTGATGGCTTTGCTGCTAACTTCTACCAAAAACTCAAAGAACAGATACCAATTCTACTCAAACTATTTGGAAAAATAGAGGAGGAAGGAATACTTTCAAACTCATTCTATAAAGTCAGTATTAACCTGATACCAAAACCAGACAAAGAAACATCAAAAAAGGGAAACTACAGTCCAATATCACTGATGAGTATCAATGCAAAAATCCTCAACAAATACTAACAAACCAAATTCAAGAACACATTAAAAAATCATTCGCTGTGACTAAGTGGTATTCGTTCCAGGGATGCAAAGATGGTTCAAAATATACAAATCAATTAATGTGACAGATATATCAACAGAATAAAGAAGAAAAGCCCTATAATCATTTCAACTGATGTTAAGATAGCATTTGATAAAATTCAATATCCCTTCATGATCAAAATCCTCAACACACTAGGTATAAAAGGAACATACTTCAACATAACATTGATAAAAGTCATATGTGAGAGACCTATAGCTAGTGTCATACTGAATGGAGAAAAACTAAAAGCCTTTCCTCTAAGATCTGGAATACAACAAGGGTACCCACTGTCACCACAGTTGTTTCACACAGTACTGGAAGACCTAGCTAGAGTAATCAGGCAAGAGAAAAAAATATCCAAATTGAAATGGAAGAAGACAAATTATTCTTATTTGCAGATGATATAATCTTATATTTGAAATAACCTAAATACTCCATGAAAAAACTACTGAAGCTAATAAAGAAATAAATTTGCAGGATACAAAATCAACATACAAAAATCAGTAGCAAACAATCTTAGAAAGAAATCCCATTAACAATAAATACAACTAAAATACCTAAAAATTACCTTAACCAAAAAAGTAAAAGATGCCTGCAATGAAAACTATAAAGCACTGAGGAAAGAAATTGAAGAGGACATACACACAGAGAGAAAAAAATAGAACGGTATTCCATGTTCATGGATTGGAAGGATCAATTTATTAAATATCCATAATATCCAAAGCAATCTACAGATTTAATGCAATCTTATCAAAATATCAATTACCTTCCTCACAGAAATAAGAAAAACAATCTTAAAATGTATATAGAACCACAAAAAAACCTGAATAGCCAAAGCTATTCTAAGCAAGATGAACAAAACTGGAGGAATCACATTACCTGATTTCAAATTATACTACAGAGATATAATAACCAAAATGGCACGGTACTGGCATAAGAACAGACTGAACAGAAAACTGGCATTAGAACAGAACAGAATAATTAGTGGAACAGAATAGAAAACCCAGAAATAAACCTACACACCTACAGTGAACTCATTTTCAACAAAGGTGCCAAGAACACACAGTGGGGAAATGACACTCTGTTCAATAAATGGTGCTGGAAAAACTGGGTATCCATGTGAAGAAGAATAAAACTGGATCCCTATCTCTAATATATATAAAAATTGAATGAAAATGGACCAAAGATTAAATCTAAGACCTCAAACTATGAAACTACTAAAACAAAACATTGGGGGAAACTCTCCAGGACATTAGTGTGGGGCAAAGATTTTTTGAATAATACCCTACAAGTGCAGACAACCAAAGCAAAAATGAATAAATGGGATCACATTAAAAAGTTTCTCCACAGCAAAGAAAACAATCAATAAAGTGAAGAGACAATCCACAGAATGGGGGAAAATATTTGCAAACTGCCCATCTGACAAGGGATTAACAACCAGAATATAAAAGGAGCTCTATATATTGTTTTCAATTATATAAGGAAAAATCTAATAATTCAATTTAAAGATGGGCAAAACATCTGAATACACATTTTCAAAAGAAGATACCGAAATGGCAAACAGGTATATGAAAAGGTGTAACAACATTGTTCATCACCAGAGAAATGCAGATTAAAACTATAATGAGATGTCACCTCACTCTGGTTAAAATGGCTTATATCCAAAAGACATGCAATAACAAATGTTGACAAGGATGTGGAGAAAAGAGAACCCTTGTACTCTGTTGGTGGGAATGTAAATTAGTACAATCACTATGCAGAATGGTTTGGAGGTTCCTCAGAAAGCTAAAATCGAGCTAACATACCATCTGACAATCCTCCACTGAGTACATTCCCAAAAAAATAGGAAAACAGTGTATCAAAGAGATATCTCCACTCCCATGTTTACTGTAGCACTATTTACAATAACGAAAATTTAGAAGCAACCTAAATGTCCATTAACAGACAAATGAATAAAGAAAATGTGGTACACATACACAGTGGAGTTCAATTCAGCCACAAAAAAGAATGTGATCCTGTCATTTGCAACAATATAAATGGGCCCAGAGGTCATTATGTAAAGTGGAATAAGCCTAGCACGGAAAGACAAATTTCACTTGTTCTCACATATTTGTTAAAATTAAAATTTAAAACAACTGAATTCATGAAGATAAGAGAGCAGAAGGATGGTTACTAGAGGCTGGGAAGTGTAGTGGAGGGGTGGTGAGAAAGTGGAGATGGTTAAGTGGTACAAAAAAAATTAGAAAGAATAAATAAGACTTAGTATTTGATAGTACAACAGGGTGACAACTGTTAAAAACAAATTAATTTTACATTTAAAAATAACTAAAACAGTGTAATTGTTCACAACACAGAGGATAAATGCTTGAGGTGATGAACACCCCATTTATCCTGATTTGATATTATTCATCATATAGCTATATCAAAATATCTCATGTAACCTATAAATATATATATATTATGTACCCGCAAAAATGAAAAACTAAAAATTTTAAATAAAAAATTTTTTCCAAAAAAAAAATGAAAACATAACATAGCAAAACTTACAGCATGTAACAAAAGTAGTTCTATGAAGAAAATTTAAGGCAATGAACACTTATATTTAAAAAAACCCTCAAATATACAATCTAACACCATTAACACAAATTAAACTTAGTCCAAAGTTAGTAGAAGAAAGGAAATAATAAATATCAGACCAGATAAGGAAAAAGAGAGAGACCAGAAACCCAATAGATATAATCAGTGAAACTAAGAAATTGGTTTTCTAAAAAATTTTTTTAAAAAATGACCAAACCTTTAGACAGACTAAGAAAAAAGAGAGAAGATACAAATAAATAATATCAGAAACAAAAGGGGAAGCAACAATGGACACTACACAAAGAAATACAAAGGATCCTAAAACACTACTATGAACACTTACTTGCCAATTGTATAACCTAGACTAAATATATAAATTGCTAGAAACATACCATTAACAGAAGGTTTTATATTTCATGTTCAGGTTTTATATTTCGTGAAGAAGTATTATATTTATTATATTAAATACTGTATTATATTTAATGAAGAAATATAAAACCTGAATATATTTCATGAAGAAACATTATATTTATTATATTAAATATTATACTATATTTCATGAAGAAATATAAAACCTGAACAGACCAGTAACAAGTAAGGAGACTCAACCAGTAATAAAGTTTCTCATTCATATGGAAATAAAATTTTTTTAAAAAAGAAAGTCTCTCATTAAAGAAAATACCATAACCTGATGGCTTTACTGCTGAATTCTACCAAATATGTAAAGAAGATGTAACACCAATCCTCAAACTCTTCCAAAAAAATTAAAGAGAAGGGAAATGTCCAAACTCATTTCATAATGCCAGCATTACTGAATATCAAAGCCAGAAAAGGACACTACAAGAAAAGAAAATTATAGGCCAATATTTCTGATGAACATAGATGTAAAAATCCCTTAACAAAATATTAGCAAACCAAATTCCAGGGTGCATTAAAAAGATCATTCACAATGATCAAGTAAGATTTATCCCTGTAATTCAAGAATGGTTCACCAATGTACACCAATAAATGTGATACAGTATAATAACAGAAAGAAGGACAAAAACCATATGTTCATCTCAATAGATGCAGAAAAGGCATTCAACAAACTTCAACAGTCTTTCATGACTTAAAAAAAATTTCAACAAATTAGATATAAAAGGAATGTACCTCAACACCATAAAGGCCACATGATAAACATATAGTTAACACACTGAATAGTAAAAAGTTGAAAGCTCTTCCTCTAAGATCTGAAACAAGACAAGGATGCTCACTCTCACCACTTCTATTCAACATAATGCCAGAAATACTAGCAAGAGCAATTAAGCAAGAAAAATAAAAGGCAACTGAATCAGAAAGGAAGATGTTAGTTACACTGTATCTGTTAGATAACAAGATATTATATTCTTAAAAAATTCTAAAACTCCACTAAAAAACTGTTACAACTAATAAATTTAGTGAAGTTGCAGGATACAAAAATCAAGATACAAAAAATCAGTAGTGTTTGATAAACTATCCAATAAAAAATCAAAAAATCAATTCCATTTACTATAGCTACAAAATAATAATACATATTTAGGAATAAATTTCACCCAAGAGGTGAAAAATCCACACAATGAAGACTATAAAACACTGACAAAAGAAACTGTAAACTGCAGCATACACAACTAAATGGAAAGATATCCTGCATCATGGATTGGGAAAATTAATATTGGCTAAATATTACATACCACCGTATGCAATCTATAGAGTCAATGTGATCCCTATCAAAATTCCAATAACATTTTTTACAAGAAATAGTGAAAAGCAATCCTAAAATTTCTACGAAGACACCAAAGACTCTAAATAGCCAAAGCAATCTTGAGCAGAAAGAACAAGGCTGGGACACCACACTACTTGATTTCAAAATCTACTATAAGGTTAAAGTAGCTAAACAACATGGTGTTAGCACAAAGACTGTTGGGATAGAATAAGATGTCCAGAAATAAAGCCTTGCATTTACAGTCAATAGATTCTTTACGAAGACACCAAGAACACAGATGAAAAAAGGAAAGTTTCTTCAATAAATAATGTTTGGAAAACTGGACGCCACATGCAAAAGAATGAAATTAGACCTTCATCTCACACCATATTCAAAAATCAACTTGAAACAGATTAAAGGCTTAAACACAGGACTTGTACTGTAAAACTAGAAGAAAACAGAGGAGAATGCTTTTTGCCCTTAGCAATAATTTCTTGGATATGACACCAAAAACATAGGCAAGAAAAGCAAAAATAAACAAGTGGGATTACCTCTAATTAAAAAGCTTCTGCACAACAAAATAACCAACAGAGTAAAGACACAACCTTTGGAATGGAAGAAAATATCTGCAAACCATATATCTGATAAAGGATTAATAACCAAACTATATAAGGAACTTAAAGAATTCAACAGGAAAAAAACTAATAAACCATTCATAATTGGGCAAAGGATCTAAACAGACATTTCTCAAAAGAAGGCATATAAATGGTCATCACGTATATGAAAAAAATACTCAACATCAATAATCATCTGGAAAATAGAAATTAAAACCACAAGACATAACTTCGCACCTATTGGAATGGCAAATATCAAAAAGACAAAAGGTAACAAGTGTTGACAATGTAGAGAAAAGGAAACCCTTGTACGCTGTTAGTGGGAATGTAAATTAGTATAGCCATTATGGAAAAACAGTATGGAGGTTTCTCAAAAAATAAAAATAGAACTATCATATGATCAAGCAATCCCACTACTGAGTATATACATAGGAAATGAAATCAGTATGCCAAAAAGATATCTGCACTCCCATGTTCACTGTAGCATTATTTACAATAAGTAAGATAAGGAATTAGCTCAAGCGTCTAGTGACAGATAAACAGATAAAGAAAATTTAGTATATATACAAAATGAACACTATTAAATATTTAAATAGAAGGAAATCTGCCGTTTATATCAACATGGATGAACCTAGAAGATACTATGCTAAATGAAATGAAAAGACAGGCACAGAAAGACAAATATACCAAATGATTTCATTATATATGGAATCTTTAGAAAGTTGGACTCAAGCCGGGTGTGGTGGCTCACGCCTGTAATCCCAGCACTTTGGGAGGCCGACGCAGGTGGATGACGAGATCAAGAGATCGAGATCATCCTGGTCAACATGGTGAAACCCCGTCTCTACTAAAAATATAAAAAATTAGCTGGGCATGGCGGCGCATGCCTGTAATCCCAGCTACTCAGGAGGCTGAGGCAGGAGAATTGCCTGAAACCAGTAGGTGGAGGTTGCAGTTAACGAGTGAAACTCTGTCTCAAAAAAAAAAAAAAAAAAAAAAGAAAGTTGAACTCATAGAAACAAAGAGTAGAATGGTGGTTGCCAGGGGGCTAGGGGTGGGGAAATAGGGAGATGCTGGTCGAAGAGTACAAAGTTTGACTTAAACAGGATCAGTAATTTTAAGAGATCTATTGTACCGTAGGGTGACTATATTTAATAGTAATGTATTACATACTTGAAAATTGCTTAGAGGGTAGATCTTAAGTGTTTGCACCACAAAAAATAAGCCTGTGAGGTGAGAATATATTCATTAGCTTGATTAAATCATTTCACAATGTATACATATATCAAAACATCACATAGTAGACTGTAAATGTACACATTTTTGTCAACTAAACCTTAATAAAGTTGAAGGAAAACTACATTCTCACCTATGTCAAGTCAGATTTAAAACATTTACTTTAGGTATGGGATCAGGTCAGTATAATTATTCTATCTTCTGTATCTGTCATGCCAGTGGTTTGTAGACCTAGCTGAAAAATCAGAAAAACCCAGGGGGATTCTAATTATGTTAGTCTGGTTGGGGAAATTCTGACAATTGGCGAGGTTTGGGAACCTCTTCCTAGTACTGCATTAAACTATTCTCAGACATGGCAACATCCACATAAGGAATAGACAGAAAATATGTGATAAAGGATTTAATGAAGGTCACCTGAAAATGGTAAGGCATCTGGGTCAAAAAGAGCAGAAATAGGAGGTATTACCAGAGTCTGGTGGTTGGTTGTATTCGGGGAAATGTTGGTCAAAGGATACGAACATTCTTTGACAAGATGGATAAAATTCAAGAGTTCCATTGTACAACATGGTAACTGTAGTTAACATTATGTTATCGGACGCAGTGGTTCACGCCTATAATCCCAGCACTTTGAGAGGCCAAGACAGGCAGACCACTTGGCTCAAGACCAGCCTGGCCAACAGGGTGATACCCCGTCTCTACCAAAAAATACAAAAATTAGCCAGGCTTCGTTTTATGTGCCTGTAATCACAGCTACTTGGGAGGCCGAGGCACGAGCATCACTTGAACTTGGAAGGCAGAGGTTGCAGTGAGCCGAGATCATACTACCACACTCCAGACTGGGCGACCGAGTACAACTCTGTCTCCAAAAAAAAAAAAAAAGTGTTGTATACTTAGTAAGTGCTAAGAGAGAGTTTAAGTGTTCTCACCACAAAAAAATAATTATGAGGTGATACATATGTTCATTAACTTGAGTCAGCCATTCCACAATATATACATAATATCAAAACATTATGCTGTGCATTATAAATAAATACATCTTCTTTGTTCATTTAAAAAATAAATCTTAAAAATTAGAAAGATTAACCAAATGTGGTATAAAAGTAACATGTGGTTGATTTGGGAAACATATGTGAGAATTCTTTGTATTACTATTGCAACTTTTATGTAAGTCTAAAATTATTAGATTTAAAACAAAGACAACATCAAAAAAGTCTCTTAAATGATCTTTCTGCTTCAATCTCTGCCTGCTACAGTGTATTCTCAAAAAAAAAATTCAGCAATCCTTTTAAAACCATAAATTAGATTATGTAACTCCTCTGCTAAAATCTCTGGAATAATTCTCCATTTTATTCACAGTGAAAGCAAAATGTATACTGCTGTTCCCTCTGATTGGTGTGCTCTTGCTCCAGATACCCACTTAGCTAACTTCCTCACTCCCTTCAAGTCTTTGTTCTCAATCTACCCTAACCATTGCATTTAAGATTTCAACCCATTTTCTATTGCCAACACTTCTGATCTCGACTCTAACCTAGTTTTTCTTTGCTCTTGACACTTAACACACTGTAGCAATTATGATAGTTTTGAAAGCCATCTGATTTCTTCAGCTACAATGTAAGCTCAGTAAAGGCACAGATTTTTCAGTATTCTGCTTATTAATATAGTATCTGAAATGCATAGAACTGTGCCTGGCCCACAGTAGGTATAAAATAAATATTAGTCAAATGGATGAACAAGTTTTGCTGAACACCTGCTACAATCTAGACATTGTCCAGAAGAACACATAGACAGGGACCTAGCTACACAGGCAATCGCCTATAATCCAAATCGGAAATGCAGCACAATGTACAATACTTAGGGAAAGATGAATTCCGGAAGAGGGATGTGTCAGTAGTTTGATTCCCTTTTCAAAACTCGTGCCAGTGAGGTGAAGGCAAGTTGCAGAGATATTTACGTCCAGGAATTCCTCACTGACTGTGTACTCATTAACAGAGTAAATGAAGTTCCTAGTACATGTAGGAAGCAATAGTCTCAATGTAAATAAAAATCTTCACTATGTAACTTACATTAGGGGACGTTTAAACATCTATACTCAATATTAGAATCTCTACCTCATCTTTATAAGACAATCACGCCTATAATCCCAGTACTTTGGGAGGCCAAGGCAGGCATATCATGAGGTCAGGAGTTCGAGACCAGCCTGACCAACATGGTGAAATCCCATTTCTACTAAAAATACAAATGTTAACCAGGCGTGGTGGCACATGCCTGTAGTCCCAGCTACTCAGGAGGCTGAGGCAGGAGAATCACTTGATCCCGGGAGGCAGTGGTTGCAGTGAGCCAAGATCATGTCACTGCACTCCAGCCTGGTCAACGGAGAGACTCCATCTTAAAAAAAAAAAAAAAAAAGACAGTCTCTTTGTTTATAAGTCAGTCTCTCCAATTTTCTAATGTGTATAAATGTAGCACAAGGTGAATGCAAAGTAAAATTGCAAATCTCAGAAAAGATAAAGTTTCAAGAAATCTATGAAAATAATATAGCATCATGAGAAAAGTATTCATTTCTAATTGAAAAGGTGGCAAAGGTAGTTAGACCAATAAGAACTGGAAAAAGAAAAGTGTTTTAAAGGACAGTGAATAGAGTATTAATCACTGATTAATAAAATTCTTTAGAAAATTTGATGATGCTTTCGACTTTTGCAAAAAATAACACTTCTGTTAATTCCATGAAGACAAATGTGAAATGAAGAATGTCATATTATGCTATCATAATTTTGTCAGAAAACCTATATAAAAAAATCAGTATTCGTTCACCACACCAAAAAAAAAAAAGTAACTGTAAGGTGAAGGATATGTTAAGCTTGATTGTGGTAATAACAAAGTATACATATATCAATGTATACATATATTTATGGTGTTCAAGCATACTGAATACCATAAA
This sequence comes from Callithrix jacchus, assembly GCF_049354715.1. Taxonomy (NCBI): domain Eukaryota; kingdom Metazoa; phylum Chordata; class Mammalia; order Primates; family Cebidae; genus Callithrix; species Callithrix jacchus. Next base: position 148,850,237 of record NC_133503.1, read on the forward strand.
TATAATTTTTATTTATGAATTAAACTTCAATAAAGCTGGAGGAAAAGTAGGGAGAAAGAGTCTTGCTCTATCACTCAGGCCAGAGTACAGTGATGCAATCATAGTTAACTGTAATCTCAAACTCCTGAGCTCAAGTGATCCTGCTACCTCCTGAGTAACTAGGACCATAGACATTGATTCATTCTTAATTCTAGTAATTAGCTAAGAGTTGCAGTCACTTAGTAAAAAAAAATTTTTTTGAGGAGTCTTGCTCTGTTGCCCAGGCTGAAATACAACAGCGTGATCTCGGCTCACTGCAACCTCTGCCTCCTGGGTTCAAGCAATCCTCTTGCCTCAGCCTCCTGAGAAGCTGGGATTACAGCCGTGTGCCACCACACCTGGCTAAATTTTGCATTTTTAGTAGAGACAGGGTTTCACCATATTGACCTGGCTGATTGCAAACTCCTGACCTCAGGTGATGTGCCTGCCCTGGCCACCGAAAGTGCTAGGATCACAAGCGTGAACCATCACACCCAGCCAAGTTATATAGTAAATTTCACTGAAGAGTTTATGTTTGATTTTCAACATAAAGAGCAAATCAAATTTCACCCACTCTCTCATTCGCCACCACCACCATCATCAGCCATCACCACTACCATCAACAATAATTTCTTTTACAAGACTTCATTCTTGAACAGGTCACTTTAGGTGATCCCTTTTGAGTACCTTCTGACCTCTTTGAGGGCGATGTATGCTTAATCAGAGTTATATTTTTAATAAATAAAACAGAAAATAATTTTCTGTCATTTATTCAGGTGAGGAGGGGGAAAATTTAAATAGAATGCAATTTGTCAGATAGACCACAAGATGGAGGCACCAGTCACCTGGAAGAAAATAAAATTTAAAACCAGCCTCTCAAGTGTAAAAATAACACACCCAATTTTTAAAAAAATCAGATATATTCCCAATTAATTTTATAAGAAAAAAATTTATTCAAATAATCAAACAGTGAAGTCTGACACACAGTTCTGAAGATATTATCTCTACCAAACCCGATTCAATTAAAAAATCTTAAAAGCAACCTTGTCAACTCACTTTTGTAACTCTTGCAGAACAACTCATAAAGTCTTCAAACGGCAGCAGAAAGGAACTGCTGAACTGAGTGGTACTTTGAAAAGTGAGGGAGTAAGAAAAGTGATATTTTCATGTAATTTACATGGATGTAGAGAAACTGGGTTTTACACAAACAGAATGCAAATCGAGTTTCATAGCTACTTGATACCAACAAATCAACACCAGCTATACTATTTTCCCTCATTTATTATAGTCTTCAACAAATATAGTGAATCATGACAAATGCAAGGAATAGTGCCTAATACATAGTATTTAAGAAATACTAATTCTCATTGTTTATTGACACTACTATTCTTAATATAAAGCAATTATAAAACCCTCAAAACAAAAGAGGACAAGTAACTCTTTTTTTTTTTACCTGAAATATTTTCAACCCCACTTAGAAACATAGCGTAGTGGCCAGGTGCAGTGGCTGACGCTTGTAATCCCAGCACTTTGAGAGACTGAGGCAGGTGGATCATGAGGTCAGGAGTTTGAGACCAGCCTGACCAGCCTGGTGAAATCTCATCTCTTCTAAAAATAAAAATAAAAATAAATAGCCAGGATTGGTGGTGCCTGCCTGTAATCCCAGCTACTCAGGAGGCGGAGGCAGGACAATTGTTTGAACCCGGGAGGCAGAGGCTGTAGTAAGTCGAAGTCACGCCATTGCACTCCTGCCTGGGCAACAGAGAGAGACTGTTTCAAAAAAAAAAAAAAAAAAGAAAGAAAGAAACATAACATAACCTAGCTTAGTCACTCATCCATTATTAGTTTTCATAACTCCCCGGGACAGAGCACCTGGGGAAAAAAAGGGGTTTTATGAGTTCTGATGCAGCAGACTAAAACGTACCTGCCCAGCAGCTCTGAATGAAAAACGGAGCTCACAGCTCAGCACTTGAGCTCTTATAAAGTACAGACTATCTCCTCAAGCAGCTCCCTGACCGCCATATTACCAAAGAGTCACCTCACAAAGGACTGATCAGACTGACATTTGGTGGGCATTATTCTGGGACAAAGATAGCAGAAGAAGAAACTGATAGCAACCCTTACTGTTCTGCAGCTGCTGCAGGTGATCCCCAGGCAAGCAGGGCCTGGAGTGGACCTCAGCAGTCCTACAGCAGAGGGACCAGACTGTTAGAAGGAAAACTAAGAAACAGAAATAACTTCATCATCAACAATCTGGATGCCCACTCAGAGACCCAATCAGAAAATCAGCAACTATACAGACAACAGGTGGATAAATCCACAAAGATGGGAAGAAACCAGCACAAAAAGGAGGAAAACACCTGAAACCAAAACACCTCTCCTCCTACAAGGGATCACAACTCCTCACCAGCAAGGGAACAAAGCTGGACAAAGAATGAATGTGATGAAATGACAGAATCAGACTTCAGAAGGTGGGTAATGAGAAATTTCCTGAGCTAAAAGACCATGTTCTAACTCAATGCAAAGAAACTAAGAACCTTGAAAAAAGATTTGAGGAAATGATAACAAAAATGGACAACTTAAGAGAGGAATATGAGTGAATCGATGGAGCTGAAAAATGAGAACTTCGTGAAGCATGTACAAGTTTCAACAGCCGAATTGACCAAGCAGAAGAAAGGATATCAGAGGTCAAAGATCAACTCAATGAAATAAAATGAGAAGCCAAGATTAGAGAAAAAAAGCACAAAAAAGAATGAACAAAGTCTCCAAGAAATGTGGAACTATGTGAAGAGACCTAATCTACATTTGATACGTGTACCTGAATGTGACGAAGAGAAGGAATCCAAGCTGGAAAACACTCTTCAGGATATTATCCAGGAAAACTTCCCCAACCTAGCAAGGCAGGCCAATATTCAAGTCCAGGAAATACAGAGAACACCACAAAGATATTCCTCAAGTAGAGCAACCTCAAGGCACATAATCATCAGATTCACCAGGGTTGAAATGAAGGAGAAAATGCTAAGGGCAGCCAGAGAGAAAGGTCAGGTCACCCACAAAGGGAAGCCCATCAGACTCACAGCAGATCTCTAGGCAGAAACCCTACAAGCCAGAGGAGAGTCGGGGCCAATATTCAACATCCTTAAAGAAAAGAACTTTCAACCTGGGAATTTCATATCCAGCCAAAATGAGCCTCATAAGTGAAGAAAAAATAAAATCCTTTGCGAACAAGCAAGTACTCAGAGATTTTGTCACCACCAGGCCTGCTTTACAAGAGCTCCTGAAAGAGGCACTACACATAGAAAGGAACAACCAGTACCAGTCACTCCAAAAACATACCAAATAGTAAAGAGCATCAAAATGAAGAACCTGCATCAACTAACGGGCAAAACAGCCAGCTAGCATCAAAATGGCAGTATCAAATTCACACATAACAATATTAACCCTAAATGTAAATGGGCTAAATACACCAATTAAAAGACGCAGACTGGAAAATTGGATAAAAAGCCAAAACCCATCGGTGTGCTGTATCCAGGAAACCCACCTCACATGCAAGGATACACAAAGGCTCAAAATAAAGGATGGAGGAAGATTTACCAAGCACATGGAGAGCAAAAAAAAGCTGGAGTTGCAATTCTCATCTCTGATAAAATAGTTTAAAGCAATAAAGATCAAAAGAGACAACGAAGGACATTACATAACGGTAAAAGGATCCATGCAACAAGAAGAACTAATAATCCTAAATATATATGCACCCAATACTTGAGCACCCAGATACATAAGGCAAGTTCTTAATGACTTGCAAAGAGACTTAGACTTCCACACAATAATAGTGGGAGACTTTAACATCCCATTGTCGATATTAGACAGATCAACCAGACAGAAAAGTAACAAGGATATCCAGGACTTGAACTGAGACCTGGAACAAGCAAACCTAATACACATTTACAGAACTCTCCACCCCAAATCCACAGAATAGACATTCTTCTAAGTACCACATCACACCTACTCTAAAATTGACCACATAATTGGAAGTAAATCACTGCTCAGCAAATGCAAAACAACTGAAATCATAACAAACAGCCTCTCAGACCATAGTGCAATCAAGTTAGAACTCAGAATTCAGAAACGAACTCAGAACCGCACAGCTTCATGGAAACTGAGCAACTGGCTCTTGAATGTTGACTGGATAAACAATGAAATGAAGGCAGAAATAAAGTTCTTCGAAACCAATGAGAATGAAGACACAACATACCAGAATCTCTGGGACACATTTAAAGCAGTCCCCAGAGGAAAATATATAGCAATAAATGCCCACATGAGAAGAGTGGAGAGATCCAAAATTGATACCCTATCATCAGAATTGAAAGAGCCAGAGGAGCAAGATCAAAAAAACTCAAAACCTAGCAGAAGACAAGAAATAACTAATATCAGAGCAGAACTTCAAAAAATCAATAAATCCAAGAGCTAGTTTTTTTAAAAGATCAACAAAATAACAGACCACTAGCCAGATTAATAAAAAAGGAAAGAGAGAATAACCAAATAGATGCAATAAAAAACGATGAAAAGGAAATCACCACAGATTCCACAGAAATTCAAACCATCATCAGAGAATATTACAAACAACTCTATGCACATCAACTAGTAAACCTGGAAGAAATGGATAAATTCCTGGACACTTGTGTCCTCCCAAGCCTAAACCAGGAAGAAGTTGAAACTATGAATAGACCAACAACAAAGTCTGAAGTTGAGGCAGCAATTAAGAGCCTACTACACAAAAAAAGCCCAGGTCCAGATGGGTTCACAGCCGAATTCTACCAGACACACAAAGAGGAACTGTTACCATTCCTTCTGAAACTATTCCAAATAATCCAAAAAGAGGGAATCCTTCCCAAATCATTTTATGAGACCAACATCATCCTGATACCAAAACCCAGCAAAGACTCAACAAGAAAAGAAAACTTTAGGCCAATATCCATGATGAATATAGATGTAAAAATCTTCAATAAAATACTGGCAAGCCGATTGCAACAGCACATCAAAAAGCTTATCCACCATGATCAAGTAGGATTCATCCCGGAAATGCAAGCAAGGCTGGTTCAACATACGCAAGTCTATAAACATAATTCACCACATAAAAAGAACGAAAAACAAAAACCACATGATTATCTCAATTGATGCAGAGAAGGCCTTTGACAAAATTCAACAGCGCTTTATGCTAAAAACCCTCAATAAACTCGGTATCGATGGAACGTATCTCAAAATAATAAAAGTTATTTACGACAAACCAACAGCCAATATCATACTGAATGGGCAAAAACTGGAAGCATTCCCTTTGAAATCAGGCACTAGACAAGGATGCCCTCTCTCACCACTCCTATTCAATATAGTATTGGAAGTTCTAGCCAGAACAATCAGGCAAGAAAAAGAAATAAAGCATATTCAAATAGGAAAGGAGGAAGCCAAATTGTCTCTATTTGCAGATGACATGATAGTATATATAGAAGACCCCATTGTCTCAGCCCAAAAACTCCTGAAACTGATAAGCAACTTCAGCAAAGTCTCATGATACAAAATCAATATGCAAAAATCACAAGCATTCCTATACGCCAAAAACAGACTTAAAGAGAGCCAAATCAAGAATGAACTGCCATTCACAATTGCTACAAAGAGAATAAAATACCTAGGAAAACAACTAACAAGGAACGTGAAGGACCTCTTCAAGGAGAACTACAAACCACTGCTCAATGAAATAAGAGAGGACACAAACAGATGGAGAAACATTCCATGTTCATGGTTAGGAAGAATCAATATCATGAAAATGGCCATACTGCCCAAAGTAATTTACAGATTCAACGCTATCCCCATCAAGCTACCAATGACTTTCTTCACAGAACTGGGAAAAACCACTTCATATGGAACCAAAAGAGAGCATGCAGAGCCAAGTCAATTCTAAGTAAAAAGAACACAGCAGGAGGCATCACACTACTGGACTTCAAAGTATACTACAAGGCTACAGTAAGCAAAACAGCATGGTACTGGTACCAAAACAGAGATATAGACCAATGGAACAGAACAAAAGCATCGGAGGCAACACAACACATCTGAAACCACACAATCTTGGATAAACCTTACAAAAACAAGCAATGGGGAAAGGATTCCCTGTTTAATAAATGGTGTTGGGAAAACTGGCTAGCCATGTGCAGAAAGCAGAAACTGGACCCCTTCCTGACACTTTACACTAAAATTAACTCCTGATGGATTAAAGACTTAAACATAAGACCTAACACCATGAAAACCCTAGAAGAAAATCTAGGCAAAACCATTCAGGACATAGGTGTAGGCAAGGACTTCATGACCAAAACACCAAAAGCATTGGCAACAAAAGCCAAAATAGACAAATGGGACCTAATCAAACTCCACAGCTTCTGCACGGCAAAAGAAGCAGTCACTAGAGTGAATCGGCAACCAACAGAATGGGAAAAAATGTTTGCAGTTTACCCATCTGACAAAGGGCTGATATCCAGAATTTACAAAGAACTAAAACAGATTTACAAGAAAAAAACAAACAAGCCCATTCAAAAATGGGCAAAGGATATGAATAGATACTTTACAAAAGAAGACATACATGAGGCCAGCAAACATATGAAAACATGCTCATCATCACTGGTCATCAGAGAAACGCAAATCAAAACTACATTGAGATACCATCTCACGCCAGTTAGAATGGCGATCATTAAAAAATCTGGAGACAGCAGATGCTGGAGGGGATGTGGAGAAATAGCAACACTTTTGCACTGCCCATGGGAGTATAAATTAGTTCAACCATTGTGGAAGACAGTGTGGCGATTCCTCAAGGACCTAGAAATAGAAATTCCATTTGACCTAGCAATCCCATTACTGGGTATATATCCAAAGGACTATAACTCGTTCTACTATAAGGACACATGCACACGAATGTCCATAGCAGCACTGTTTACAATAGCAAAGACCTGGAACCAACCCAAATGCCCATCGATGACAGACTGGGCTGGGAAAATGTGGTACATATACACCATAGAATATTATGCAGCCATCAAAAACGATGAGTTCATGTCCTTTGTAGGGACATGGATGAACCTGGAGAACATCATTCTCAGCAAACTGACACAAGAACAGAAAATGAAATACTGCATGTTCTCACTCATAGGTGGGTGATGAACAATGAGAACACATGGACACAGGGAGGGGAGTACTACACACTGGAGTCTATTGGGGGGAGTAGGGGAGGGACAGCAGTGGGGGAGTTGGGGAGAGAGAGCATGGGGAGAAATGCCAGATATGGGTGAAGAGGAGGAAGGCAGCAAATCACACAGCCACGTGTGTACCTATGCAAATATCTTGCATGTTCTTCACATGTACCCCAAAACCTAAAATGCAATAAAAAAAAATCAGAAAAAGAAAAAAAAAAACACCTTTAAATTATTATTTTATATTCAATAAAGTATTTTAAAGTTCAACTTTTTATAGATATCACTAAACAGAAGGCATGTTTTAGCTAAAATCATAAAACATTTTAGGATATTCTATCAATCTGATGATGTCCATGGATGATTACACCATGTGACCTCTGGATCTCTGATAAGAAGGAATGTTACTACTGAAAAAATAAAATGTTTAATTTAAAAATTTTTTTTTATCAATTCTTCAAAATATAATTTCCACTTATAACACTGTGCATTACTGATTAGGAATAATCCATATTATCATTTAAAAATCTTTATCTTAGAAGTTAGTTTATAAAACAGTAGTGCAGAGCTTATTTGGAAGAAAGAAATACATCTGATTACTTTAGAAAAATGATTACTCCATCAAGTCAATTCAAAAAAATTTAAGTCAATCTGTAATTTTTTTAAAACAATTCTGCCATCTACTGGAAAAATCTGAAATGTCTTCATAATTTCCCAGAAGTTAGAGTAAATATCACATCGAAAAGAGCAATGTATCATGATCTTCCAATTAGCTACTAAAAACAAGAGACTTATAATTCCGACCATTTCATTTGTTTTGTTTCTGAATAACTACTTAATTACATACTAATTAAGTGTATGTATAATTTTTAGTGTATTTTAAATCCTAAATACAAATATATTCAGGTGATATAATTTAAAACAATGCAGGATTACAATTACATATAACAGTGGATAACATAGGTTTAATATATTTATTCGAAAAAGAATAAGGCTGGGTATCTTAACAAGTTTAAGGCTGGCAATGAAATTATATTTAGAAGAACACTGACTAAACCAAGTCCAAACCTGAACCACGCTAGAGGCGTTACGACATTATGAAAAGATACTCTAATTTCTAATGAGAACATTTTAGTCCCTGAAGAAGAATCTGGCCAATTTATCATCATAAGATAAAGTATAGGTTAAGCATCTGTCTTACAATTTTGTAAAACTAGTTAATCATTTTTTGTGGTTCTTTTTTATTTTGTTTCATTTTTGTCTTTATGTCTCTGGGTCCATAAACACCTCAATTCATTGCAAAGCTACTTTTTCAGCATCTACCTTCTATCCAGACATATGCATATAAAGTACATTTAAGTATTCAGAAACATAACAATCACCTCAAATTTAAAATGAGGATAATCATCCCTGTTTACATGGTTGTTATAAAAATGTGGAATAATCAGAGTTAGCACTCAATAAATAGTAGCTATCATTACTTTAAATATTACTAAAAAAACTGAAAGCTACAAGAGGTTGAGAACAAAATGAATAAAAATGTGTTTTCAATTTGTGTTACAAATTAAATATGAAAACTTCAGATTAAAATACCCCATGATTCAAGTTTACTTCCTTCATCTCCCAAAACCCAACTGAATTTATTAAAGAATACATGACAGGAGATGTAGCTATGCTAGGAAACAAAGGTACCATTAAGAGGTCAGAAACTAAGGCCAAAAGGCCTGAAATACATAAAACAGGTGTTTCGCTTATTGATAGTAATCAATAACTATCTGTCGCATGAGAAAATTAACAAATGATACAGGATAAGATGAAAAGCAAACTTAGTAGTGCTGACTGGCCTATGAATCAGCACAAGCGAACAGGCCTGCCTAGAAAGAATCAATATAGTTTTCCAAAAATAGGTCCTGAGAAAACTCCAAAATTAGAGCAGTAAGGCTAAGAGCAAGTGGCAAATGTTAACAGTCCAGTCCAAAAAAAATTTGGAAATGCCACCAGTCCTACTACAGGAAGTCCTGGTTATCACTAATACAAGTTACACACAAAATACACGTTTTTAAAAAAATGACAAAAAGAAAACATCAAAGGAACAAAGCCAAACCATAATATGTGGTCAGTGTCTCAATGAGCCCCTTCACTATTTCTCATGGGCAACTAAGACTTTCACCTAATAGTGACAGTCTTAAGATTCCCAATAGCAGGGACTGAAAGTGAAAGGACCCTGTATTCAGTATAGTTCTACCAAAGTAATTCTACCAGAGCACTATGAGACCTACTGGCCTGCAATATTCACTGGGGTCTGTCTGGGTATAAACAGCTAATTTCAAGTAAATTGAGGGTTATGCTGCAAAAGATATCTAAGGAGGGTAATCAGGAATCAGAAAAAGTTTTTAAAAAGATAAAGGGTAAATCTATAGAAACTTAAAAAACAAACTGTTTTAAAAAGGTAAACAGATCAGCCAATAAACAAGAACATTATAGGATAACCAAGAAAATATGAATGGCTAGATATTTGATGATATTAAGGGATTTTTTTATTTCTATATACAATGACAGTGTTATTTTTACATTTAAAAACAGGAGTGCTTGTGTTTAAAAGACACATATTGAAACGTATATAGGTAAGTCGACAAGATGTTTGTTACCTGCTTCAAAATAATATAGGAAAGATAACTGAGGGTTATGAAGAAAATAATATTTAACCACAGTATAACTGTAAAAAGTGAGTTTTAGGTATGTGGCAGTTTGCTTTCTCATTCTACTTCTTATGTTTGAAACATTTTAATTCAATAATTAAAAATAAATGAAACAGTAATTCTCAAGTTAGAACAAAAGGTAAAATCCAACTAATATTCTTAAAAATGAAGCACAAAGAAAAGGTATAAAACACCCTTCAATTATAAGCAAAATTCTATTTCTGATTGGCAAACCTCAATTTTAAATTAATAACTTTAAAGTTTGGTTAATAACTCTTTTGATCTGGTTTCTCAAAAGCATTTGAGAACTTCATATTCAAACGCCAGAGTTTTCTTTTTAACTAAAAAACATAAAATATAAAATTCAGAAAATGTTATTATAAATAATGTTTGGCACACTAATAATCCAAGTATATGTGTGTCTAAATATACTCACATGGAAATATAGAAAGTATAGAAAATATAGTTTGGCAGTAAATGTTTTCATAAAAACCTCAGCACAAATTTTTCTCAGCTCACATCTTTTATAAATGTATAAGTAACACTTCAAAAAACTGAGATAACATACAAATCAATCAATGTGATATGCCAAATTAACAAAATGAAACACTGTATGACCATCTCAACAGATGCAGGAAAAGCATTCAATAAAATTCAATCCTTTTCACGATAAAAATTCTCAACATCAGTTATAGAAGGAGTGCACCTCAACATAATGAAGGCCATATATGACAAATCCATAGTTAACATTATATTCAAGAGTGAAAAACTGAAAGCTTTTCCTCTAAGGTCAGGAATGAAACAAGGATGCCCACTCTCACCACTTCAATTCAAAAACAGAAGTCCTAGCAAGAATAAGTGGTCAAGAAAAACAAATAAATGACATCCGAATTGGAGAGGAAGAAGCTGCAGATAATGATCTTATACATAGAAAGCCCCAAAGATTCCACACACAAAAGAAAAGCTGTTCAGACTAATGAATGAATTCAGCAAAGCTGCAAAATATAAAATCAATATAGAGGCCAGGAATGGTGGCTAACAGCACTTTGGGAGTCCAAGGCAGGTGGATCACTTGAGCATAGGAGTTCAAAACCAGCCTGGGCAACATGGTGAAACCTCATTTCTACAAAAAATTCAAAAATTAGCTGAACATGGTGGCACATATCTGTAGTCCCAGTACTTGGGAGGCTTACTTAGGCCCAGGAGGCAGAGGTTGCAGTGAGCCGAGATCACGCCAGTGCCTTCCAGCCTGGGTGACAGAGTAAAATTTTGTCTCAAAAACAGTAACAAAAAAAGTCAACAAAAATCTATTGCATGTCTATATACTATCAACAAATTATCTGAAAAGGAAATTAAGAAAACAACCTACTCACAATAACATCAAAAAATACTTGAGAATGAACTAAGGCATTGAAAGACTTATACACTGAAAACTATAAAACACTGATGAAGGAAATGCTTTAAAGCAGACACAAATAAATGCAAAGACATCAGATATGTTCATGGACTGGAAGAATTAATACAGTTAAAGTGTTCATACTACCCAAAGCAATCTACAGATTCAACACAATCTCTATAAAAACTCCAATGATATTTTCTTTCCAGAAATAGAAACAACAATTCTAAAATTCATATGGAATTACAAAAAGACACTGAGTAGCCAAAGCAATTTTACGCAGGAAGAACAAAGCTGGAGGCATCACACTGTGTGATTTCAAAATACATTTAAAAGCTACAGTAATCAAAACAGTATGGTAACAGCATAAAACCAGACATAATGGAACAGAAGACAGAATCTAGTAATAAAGCCACACATGAAGTCAAGTGCATTTTGACAATTAAGCCAAGAACACACAATGGAGAAAGGATAATCTCTTCAAATAAACGGTACTGGGATAACTAGATATCCCCATGCAGAAGAATGAAATTGGACCCTTATCTCACACTATATATAAAAATCAACTCAATATGAAATAAAGACTTCAATGTAAGTCCCTAAACTACAAAACTCTTAGAAGAAAACAGGGAAAAAACTTCTCGACATTGGCTTTGGCAATTATTTCTTAGATACGACAACAAAAGCACAAAACAATGAAAGCAAAAATAGGTAAGTCAGATTACGTCAAACCAAAATATTTTGGCAAAGCAAAGGATATAAAGGCAACCTATGAAATAGGAGAAATATTTGCAAACCATATCTCATAAAGGATTAAAAACCAAAATATATAAGCAACTTCTATGACTTAATACCAAAAAAAACCAAATAACTTGATTTTAAAATGGGCAAAGGAACTTACAGACATTTCTCCAAAGAAAACATACAATTAGCCAATAGGTATATGAAAAGGTTCTCAACATCACTAGCCATCAGGGAAATCACATTAAAACCACAATAAGCTATCACCGTATACCTGTTAGGATGGCTACTATTTAAAAAAAAAAAAAAAAAAAAAAAAGACAGCAGAGCATGGAGGCTCATTCCGGTAATCCCAGCACTTTGGGAGGCCGAGGCAAGCAAGCGGATCACTTGAGGTCATGAGGCCAACATGGGAAAACCCCGTCTCTACTAAAGGTACAGAAAATTCGCTGGGCATGGAGGCGTGTGCCTGTAGTCCCCACTACTCGGGAGGCTGAGGTGAGAGAATCACTTGAACTGGGGAGGCAGAGGTTGCAGTGAGCCAAGATCCTGCTACTGCACTCTAGCTGGGCAACAGAGTGAGACTCTGTCTCAAAGTAAAAAAAAAAAAGACAACGATTGTTGGCAAGGATGTGGAAAAAAGAGAACCCTTTTACACTGCCTATGGGAATGCAAACTGGTACAGCCATTATGGAAAACTGAATGGAGTTTTCTAAAAAAATTTGGAATATAACTACCAAATGCTCCAACAATCCTACTTACATATCCAAAGGATTTGAAATCAGGATCTCAATGTTTGCACTCCCATGTTCATTGTGGCATTATTCACAAAACCCATTATAGGGAAACAACTAAATGTCCACTGGTAGATGAATGGATAAAGAAAATATGTTATATATACATAATGGATTATTCAGCCATAAAAGAGAAGAAAATCCTGTCATTTGTGACAACGTAAATGACTCTTGAGGGCATTATGTTAAGTAAAATAAGCCAGGCACAGAGGCTAAGTATTCAGTGAATCTAAAATAATCAAATTAACAGAAGCAGAGAGTGAAGTGATGGTTGCCAGATGTTAGGGGGAAAGGTAAATGAAAAGATATCAGTCTAAGAGTACAAAGTTTCTTTTACACAAGATGAGTAAGTCCTTGAAGATTTAGTGTACAGAATAGTGATTACAGTTTGCAAGACTGTGTTACACACTTAAAATTGTGCAAAACAGGGAGATCTTACATTAAGTGTTCCTATCACACACACGAAATAATAATAATAAATAAGAGGGTAGAAGAAAACTTTTGGAATTGATGTTTATGGCATAGAGTGTGTTGATGGTTTTATGGGTGCATACTTATGTTTAAACTCAAGTTGCATATATTAAATATGTACAGCTTTTTATATATCAATTTTGTATATCAATTTGTACCTAAATAAAGTAGTTTAAGAAACAGAACAAAATGACAAAATCATGTTAATTCTAAGATATTCTAATAAAATGTTGAACTAGAATAAGAAGTTTATTTCATAATTATTAAAATATGAAGTTTCAAAATCACTGCAAGTTGCCTGGCACAAACAATTCATTAGAAAAGGTTATATAATTTTTAAAAATGTATTCCAAAAATAAATCTGTCGTGTTTGATAGAACATTTGTCCTGGATCCTAAAACAAGACATTATTGTTACCTAATGTCCACTGCCATCTCTGCCTTATCCCTAAAGGAATTTGGTTTTAGGAGGACCAACTGAAGCTAGTATGATGAAAAGTAACAGATTAGTTGCAACACTCAAATACCTACATTCAAGTAATTTATGATGTTATTATGTTTTCTTCTTAACATTACTTTGTTTTTATTTTTTGAGATGGAGTCTCACTGCCAGTGGCGCAATCTTAGCTCTCTGAGACCTCTACTTCCTAGATTCAAGCAATTCTCCTGCCACAGTCTCCCAAGTAGCTGGGATTACAGGTGCCCACCACCACACCCAGCTAATTTCTATATTTTTAGTAGAGATGGGATTTCACCATGTTGGCCAGGGTGGTCTCAAACTCTTGATCTCAAGCAATCTGCCTGCCTTGGCCTCCCAAAGTGCTGGGATTACAGGTACGAGTCACCGTGCCTGGCCTTCCTATAGTTATTTTTTTCTCTCTCTCTATTCCCATCATTACAGCCCAGTGGGATCTCTTTCTAAGATCATTGTAAATCTAGCAATGCTGGCACATAATCGCCCATTTAAGTTTCTCTCCTCTCCCCTCTAGCTCACCTTCACAAGGCCTCTGGAGTCATTTCTCTGGAATCTCTAATCATGTCACAAACGTTTCCCTGTTGAAAAGCTTTCAATGGCTACCTATTATCCACAGAATGAAGTATAAACTTCAAATCTATAGTTTTCAAGGACTTTTATAATCTGACCTTGTCTATTCCCTCAGTAAAATAGTCTTCTCTTCTACACTTAAGTCAACACACATGGGACTACCTTCCAACACATTTCCCACCCCTTTTTATGCTTAACCAGGAGTACTCTCCTACTACTCTTTCTGAAATCATACTTGTCCTTCAAGGTACTGATGAAATGTTTTCAGTTATATATCTTCCTAAGTTCTCCCAGTTACAATTAAACACAAAGCACCTTCTTTTTTTATATAGCATAGCTCTAACAGTTCAAATGTTGTTTCTTAAAGAAGCTAAACATCTACCCTTTGATCAAAGGTCAGAGTTAAGAATTAAACAGATGACTCTTAATTCTTTTCTATGCAACAGTCTTTCAAATACTTGAAGCACCTCATAAATTATCTCTTCATACAGTAAATTTCCTCAAAATACACAGCTCATACTTATAGGGATAATTTCTAGGAATTTTCATTATCAAAACCAGCCCTGTCTGGATATTCCAGGTTTGCAACCATCTCTCTTAAAGTGAGGTATCCATAACCAAACACAATACTCTAAATCAGTGTTTTTGAAACTTAGGCAAATGATTCATACTCCCCCAAATTTGGACATTCACAATGTCTATTAACAAATTAACGGGATTCATGGAAAGATGGCCAAAAGGAAGCTTCTCCGGAGTCCAGCTACCACCGGGTGAGATAGAACCAAAGCGATATCCACGTCTCCGAGCAAGGTACTGGTTTTGTTTTAAAGGAACTGGTTGAACAGCAGGATTAACCCCCAAAAAAGGCAGTGAAAGCAGCCCAAAGGCATCCAGCCCATGCAAGGTGGGGCACTGCCCCACCTGGAAAACATATCAGGCACAGAGGATCGTGGGGGGTGAGGGGGGCGTCACCTCCTGGGTTCTCTGAATCAGATACAGTAATTAACTCCGAGACTTCAGCAGCACACAGACCAGAAAAACACTGCCTTGCTGAGAACCATTCAGCATCGCAGACCTGGGCAACAGCCCAGGCTGGCAGCCCCAGCCAGACTGATGCCTTGTTAGCACAGACCAGGTTACAGATTTGGACTAATACCAAGAAAGCTTGCAAAAAGGAACTGCCCATCCCACAGAAGGGAGAGTTGAAAGCGGAAAGTGGGATACGACCAAACAGACCCCTCCCCCACATGATCCAGCAACCGGAGTCCCCCTCCCGGAAATTTTGCAGTTAACACACCCTCCACCCAGGAACAGTGGGCTCAGCAGACAAAAAGAGCCCACCATTGGAAGGTGGGGCTAACCCCACTAGTACCGATACCAGGAGAAGAATCAACAGCAGCCTGGCTGAGACTGAGGCAGCCCAGCAGCGCCTCCACTGGCAGACAATGGACAGACTGCCTCAAGTGGCACACTGACACCTGCATGAAAAAAAAAAAAGCCTCATACAAGAGAAATAACCCAACTTTAATAGAAAGGACGTCCACTCAGAGAAGATGGGAAGAAACCAGCACAAAAAGGGCAAAACATCAAAGTCCAAAATGCCTCTCCTCCCCAGAGATCACAACGACACACCAGATGGCAACAAAACAGGTCAGAAAATGATTTTGATGAGCTGACAGAAGTAGGCTTCGGAAGACGGGTAATAACAAACTTCTCTGAGCTAAAAGAACATGTTTTAATCCAATGCAAAGAAACTAGAACCTTCAAAAAAGATTAGCTGAAATGCTGACTAGAATAACCAGCCTAGAGAAGAACATAAACAATTTGATGGAGCTGAAAAACACAGCACAAGAACTTCATGAAGCATACACAAGTTTCAATAGCCAAATCAATCAAGCAGAAGAAAGGATATTAGAGATCGAAGATCAACTCAATGAAATAAAAAGAGAAGGCAAGAAAAGAGAAAAAAGAGTGAAAAGAAATTAGCAAAGCCTCCAGGAAATATGGGATTTTGTGAAAAGACTTAATCTACTCTTGATCAGTGTACCTGAAGAAGAGGGGGAAAATGAATCCAAGCTGGAAGACACTCTTCAAAATATTATCCAGGAGAACTTCCCAACCTAGCAAAGCAGGCCAACATTCAAATACAGGAAATACAAAGAACACCACAGAGATACTCCTCAAGAAGAGCAACCCCAAGGGACATAATCATCAGATTCACCAGTGTTGAAATAAAGGAAAAAGTGCTAAGGGCAGCCAGAGAGAAAGTTCGGGTCATCCACAAAGGAAAGCCCATCAGACTCACAGCTGATCTCTTGGCAGAAACCCTACAAGCCAAAAGAGAGTAAGGACCAATATTTAACATCTTTAAAGAAAAGAACTTTCAACCCAGAATCTCATATCCTGCCAAACTAAGCTTCATAAATGAAGGAGAAATAAAATCCTTTATAGACAAACAATTACTGACAGATTTCATCACCACCAGACGTGCCCTTCCTTCCTGAAGGAAGCACTAAACACAGAAAAAATATCTAGTACCAGCTACTGCGAAACGAACCAAATGGTAAAGACCAATGACACAATGAGGAAATTAAGTCGACCAATGGGCAAAGCAACCAGTAACAAAAGGCAGGATCAAATTCACACATAACAATATTAACATTAAATGTAAAAGGCATAAATGCCCCAATCAAAAGACAGACTGGCAAACTGGGTAAAAAGTCAAAACCCATCAGTGTGCTGTATTCAGGAGACCCATCTCACATGCAAAGACACACATACACTCAAAATAAAGGGATGGAAGAATTACCAAGCAAATGGAGAGCAAAAGAAAAACAGGGGTTGCAATTTTAGTCTCTGATAAAATTGACTTTAAACCAACAGAGATCAGAAGAGACAAAGAAGGACACTACATAATGGTGAAAGGATCAATACAGTAAGAAGATCTAACTTTCCTAAATATATATGCACCCAATACAGGAGATCCCAGATACATAAAGCAAGTTCTTAATGACCTACAAAGAGACTTAGTTTCCTGCACAGTCATAGTGGGAGATTTTAACACTCCACTGTCAACATTAGACAGATCAATGAGACAGAAAATCAAAAAGGATAAACAGGACTTCAAAGCAGAATTGGAACAAGCGGCCCTAATAGACATCTACAGATCTCTCCACACCACAGCCACAGAATATACCTTCTTCTCAGCACCACATCACACTTACTCTAAAACTGACCACATAATTGGAAGTAAATCACCCCTCTGCAAATGCAAAAAACCAGAAATCATAACAAACCGTTTCTCAGACCATAGTGCAATCAAATTGGATCTCAGGATTAAGAAACTAACTCAAAACCGCACAACTTCAAGGAAACTGAAAACTGGCTCCAAAATGTTGACTGGATAAACAATGAAATGAAGGCAGAAATAAAGATGTTCTTTGAAACCAACGAGAACAAGGACACAATGTACCAGAATCTCTGAGACACATTTAAAGCAGTGTCTAGAAGGAAATTTATAGCAATAAATGCCCACATGAGAAATGAGGAAAGATCTAAAATCGACACCCTATCATCAAAATTGAAAGAGCTAGAGGAGCAAGATTAAAAAAAAAAAACTCAAAAGCTAGCAGAAAACAAGAAATAACTAAGATCAGAGCAGAAATAAAGGAGATAGACAAAAAAAAATTCAAAAACTCAATAAATCCAGGAGCTGGTTTTTTGAAAAGATCAACAAAATAGATTGCTAGCCAGATTAATAAAAAAACAAAGAAAGAAGAATCAAATAGATACAATAAAAACAATAAAAGGGATATCACCACCAATCCCACAAAAATACAAACTACCATCAGAGCTTACTACAAACAACTCTATACACATAAATCAGTAAACCTGGAAGAAATGGATAAATTCATAGACACTTGCACCCTACCAAAACAAAACCAGGAAGAAATTGAAACCCTGAATGGACCAATAACAAGGGCTGAAGTTGAGGCAGCAATTAAGGGCCTACCAACCAAAAAAAGTGCAGGTCCAGACAGGTTCACAGCTGAATTCTAACAGAGGTACAAAAAGGAGCTGGTACCAATCATTCTGAAACTATTCCAAACAATACAAAAAGAGGGAATCCTCCCCAACTCATTTTATGAGACCAGCATCATCCTGATACCAAAACCTGGCACTCAACAAAAAAATAAAATTTCAGGCCTATCTCCATGATGACCATAGATGTAAACTTCAATAAAAAGGGCCGGGCGCGGTGGCTCATGCCTATAATCCCAGTGCTTTGGGAGGCCGAGACAAATGGATCACAAGGTCAAGAGATCAAGACCATTCTGGTCAACATGGTGAAACCCCGTCTCTACTAAAAATACAAAAAAGTAGCTGGGCATGGTGGCACGTGCCTGTAATCCCAGCTACTCAGGAGGCTGAGGCAGGAGAACTGCCTGAACCCAGGAGGCAGAGGTTGCAGTGAGCCGAGATTGTGCCATTGCACTCCAGCCTGGGTAACAAGAGCGAAACTCCATCTTAAAAATAAATACATGGCTAAACCATTAAAAAAATTTTTCAATAAAATAATGGCAAACTGATTGTAACAGCACATCAAAATGCTTAGCCATCATGATCAAGTAGGCTTCATCCCAGGGATGCAAGCCTGGTTCAACATATGCAAGTCTAAAAGCGTAATCCACCACATAAATAGAACCAAAGACAAAAACTAAATGATTATCTCAACAGATGCAGAGAAGGCCTTCAACAAAATTCAACAGCCCTTTGTTCTAAAAACTCCCAATAAACTAGGTATCGATGGAACCTATCACAAAATAATAAAAGCTATTTACAACAAACCACAGTCAATATCATATTGAATGGACAACAACTGGAAGCATTCCCTTTGAAATCTGGCACTAGAAAAGGATGCCCTCTCTCTGTACTCTTATTCAATATAGTATTGCAAGTTTTAGCCAGAGCAATCAGGCAAGAAAAAGAAATAAAGGGTATTCAATTAGGAAAGGAGGAAGTCAAATTGTCTCTAAAAAGATGACATGATTGCACATTTAGAAGACCTCATCATCTCAGCCCAAACTCTCCTTAAGCTGATAAGCAACTTCAGCAAAGTCTGAGGATACAAAATCAATGTGCAGAATTCACAAACATTCCTATACACTAATAACAGACAAAGAGCCAAATCAAGAGCGTTCACAATTGCTACAAGAAGAATAAAATACGTAGGAATACAACTAACAAAGGAGGCAAAGGACCTCTTCAAGGAGAACTACAAACCACTGCTCAAGGAAATAAGAGAAGACACAAACAGATGGAAAAATATTCCATGCTCATGGTTAGGAAGAATCAATATTTTGAAAATGGCCATA